>NC_141688.1:149779638-150437299 GCF_964263255.1 Lissotriton vulgaris | reverse complement strand
GTGCTCTCTCCACGTGAGGTGTGCTAAAAAGGAATCTCTACCAAACAGTTCCACGATCAATTTCTCGATGAAGTCTTCCATACGACCTGTGTTGGTGGACTCCACCAGGCCGAAAATACGAATGTTATTTCTTCGAGAATGCGCCTCTAAATCTTCATTTTATCGGCGATTACGTTAAGTAGTTTTTCCATTTGAAGCACCTGACTTCTGCTCGTGGTGGCCCCATCCTTCAGATCTGACACTCTGGTCTCAGTTTCCCTTAGGCGCTGTTCATGTTGATCCAGTGTGGAGACCACAGATTCCATTTACAAGCTCATGTTATCTATTTTAGTGTCAATGGATGTGAGGCTCTGCTTCATACCTAGAAGAATTGTCTTCCCGTCTTCTTCAGGCTTGTCCTCAGCATTGGACTCCACATGGTCCTCTGATTGCGATCTTGGAGTCTTGCGCGCCTCAAAGGGAGTTTGGATTGCTTGGCATCAGTGCGGCCCATGGCGCCGGCAGGCGTGTATAACAAGAGATGAGGATTAGGACCTCTGCAGTATGTACCAGTCCCAGCCGTGTAGTACTAAACCAGAGCAGCTGTTGTATAGGGCAGTCCAAAAAAAAAAAGTGTGCCCCCTTACAGTGATCAATGCAGCAATAAGCAGCTGTGTAGTGGCAGCAAGATACAGTGCACACAGTCCCTGGCAAGCTGTTGTCCGGATCCTCAGAAAATGTGCGTCCCCAGGGCCCTCGCACAAGTCGTACAGCGCCAATTACCTCCGGCCGGCACCCCCGCAGCTGGAGAATCAGGCACCAAGGGAAGTAGGGAATGCCAAGAATGTATTCCAGCAGGTGGCACAA
This sequence comes from Lissotriton vulgaris, assembly GCF_964263255.1. Lineage (NCBI taxonomy): Eukaryota > Metazoa > Chordata > Amphibia > Caudata > Salamandridae > Lissotriton > Lissotriton vulgaris. The sequence goes on along the minus strand of NC_141688.1, from coordinate 150,436,453 downwards.
CAGTCAATTGTACATTAAAGGGTTCGCCTCAATAAAGTGGGGGGGTACAAGTCCCATTGTCAACCCGCAGCAATCTCTCAGGCAGGTGCGTGCCTCTCACGTTTACCAAAATGGCCGCCCGTGCAGAGCAACCAAGATGACGAGGGCAGGGCAGAGATAGCAGGGCGCCCACTGTTCAGGATGATAAGGGCAGTGCACAAATGATCACCAAGCCCCAATTGTGGATTGGGGGCACAGCCAGCAATGTTACGCAGCTCCGATTGCCTCACTCAAAAACACTGCTTCAGAAATGGCGGCAGCTTGGCACATCGGCCAATGGGGGATGGATGGAAACAGCTCACATGCCTAATCAATGTGGCACAGGCAGCAGGTTACAGATCGCTCCGGGCGCGAGGGAAACAGATGGCAGGGCGGTGATTCACGGCCATCAGACGTGGCCGGAGGCAGCTCACAGGCCAGGTGTTTATTCAAGGTGCGCCTGATTAGTGATACCCAGGGTAGGTGTGCTCAGCGCTAGTGCACTCACTGTTTTGTGCGCTGGCACCCTCCTCACGCAGCTGTAGTTCGGAAGAGGCAGCGCTCCCCTGGCAGCAGCCTCTCACTGCTCCGACCAGCAGGCTCACGCAGCAACGGTGTCTCCCAACTCAGGTGTCCGAAACACAGCCCCAGGCACAGTCTGCCGCAGGCCGTCTCCAGTTACAGCGGTCTCGCCACAGGCAAGCTCCGGGCTACAGAGGTAAAAGTTATATCCCTGGCATCAGCGTCACAGCTAGTATCTCGCGGTGATGTTTCTAGACCAGAAATTCAATACATGATGGACATGATGTATGTTTTCCTGCTCGGCAGGGCTGGAGCCTCACAGGCGTGCGGTCATCTTGGTCGTGCGCCACCTAGCGGCCCCAAAATTCCTAACAGTTGTGTTAGATATTTTGGCAATGTTCGGCAGATTCTCTGGCTTTATGGTCATCTGGGGTAAATCTTTATTATTTGCCCTTAGGAGAGATCCTCCCACCCATCGGGAAACTGCCCAATTCAGATCAACACAACTGGCTTCAAATACCTAGCCCGCTACGCCCAAAACCTTCTTCTGCCCTTACGTAAACTCAAAAAAGATATTATCAGCTGGAAATCGCTCCCCTTTCTCTATTGGGTAGAGCAGCTCTGTTTAAAATGATATCCCTGACAGATTTCTCTACGCACTCCAAAATACCCTTGATCCCGTACCCGGACATTACTTCAAGGAAATCAAAGGACTTCAGAGGGATTTGCTATGGGATGGAAAACTGTGTATTGCTCTAAATAAAATGATATTAAACTGGTAAAATGGGGGTATAAGTCTCCCAGACATTAAAAATTATTACTGGGCTGCACACCTTGCTGCCATAAATCAGGGCACCTTTGGACGTGGCGACGATCCTGGCTATGCCATAGATAAATGGCTTCTCCCAGGAGGAAACTATAACAGGGCACTCTATTCGCTACCCCAAAAACTTTTTCTTGTCGGTGCCCACTTATCATTCAGTCCGAATTTGGTACGACGCAAGTAACTCTCTTGGGTGGGGATGTATATTAACAATGGCAACCCCACTTTGGAATTCTGAACTGCTGGGCAGTCTCTGGAAGTCGAAGGGCTTTGATAAATGGGACCTCATTGGCATCACACAACTCAAGGACATTTGGGGAGACGGGGTGTCAAATCCTTCACCGCATTACAGGTTGAATATGATCTGGCCGACACCGAATATTTCCAGTATGTTCGGATCCTGCACTCACTTTGTACGCTTCTACCGAAGGGTGCAACCCCACCTGCGGCCTTACCACTAGAAGACAGAATCTTAGATGGCCACCTACCTGACAAGACGATTTCCCTCATTTACAAAAAACTGTTAAACAATATGACTGATCCCCTACAAGTATTATGGGTGAAATGGACGGAAGATGAGATCGAGCTTGACGACGAAGACTCGCAAGAGGCAGTGTCCTCTCCTAGAGTGGTCGCTATACCGATGCGCCTTAGACCGATCCAGCTAAAAATCCTCCACCATGTATACATTACCGGGCCATGTTTGATTCATATGGGGAAAACAGAAACTGGAGAATGCAGAAGAGGCTGTGGTCAAATGGGAACCTTTCTGCACATCAAATTGGAATGTAAGCACATCTGTTCTCTCTGGCAGGAGGTACATGAGGTGATATTTGCTGTTCTGCGCATCCATCTCGCCCCAGAGGTGAGGCGTTTCCTCCTAAACATATGGGAACCCACAAACCTCAACACTCACCAGACACAATGGGCTACCTTGGGTTTTATGATAGCCAAGATAAACATTGCGCAATTGTGGGGAGCTAATAAACCACCTACGCTGGAGGCCTGTGAAAGGGATCTCGATTGGTGTATGTTCAGGGAGAAGACGGTCTATGTTGCCAGGGGATCCCCCAAAAAATGGGCACGTATTTGGAGCCCTTGGAATAGATACAGTGGAGAAATCTGTGCACCTCCTGATTGTTCTGAACTAAGTGTCCCCCTCACGCTGTGATGCTCCCCTCTTATGTCGAACCGTATTCCTCCTCCATTGTACGCCATTATTATTTATCTTCTGATTGTATCCTCTGTATTGTTTATTTAAACTGATGTATGTTTCAATAAAAAGATTTATAAAAATAAATAATAATAAGAATAAAAAAAGGGGCAAACTCTCAACAACTTCCAGCTTCCAGGTGTTTTCTGTAAACCCAAGAGTGGATGGCATACTACTAGCTATTTTTGATGTGTTTTCAATGGAAAGATGCTCTGCTCTACTTTTCATTATGCATTTCCAACATATCGAGGACAAGTTAACTTCAGTCTCTTCGGGTTATCAAAGTTTGATCCTTATCTGTACTAAAGAAAATTGGAGGCAGATTTCCAAAGTGTAACTTCCCTGCCATTCTTCCATTCACATCTTTGTGAATCTGTGTTACCCTGCGGCAAATGGAAAACAGTGTACCTGAACCATTCATGTGTTTGTAGAGTGAATTCGGGTGCAGAGATAAAAACTGGCTCTACTAACTCAGTGTCTTGGTGGTGAATGGCAGGATATTTTGGAAACTTTATCAGATGTTTATCTATGAAATTGTACTTATAAAACTGGATGTGAATTATAAGAGTTAGTACGATCTTAGAAAGATTTCCTTTTGGAATGAGGGTACAGAAGCAGGATGCAAATGTAGAGGCGAATAATATGGCACTGAGGAAATTATCTGCAACTTGTAGGCTTGAAGCAGTAAATAGAGAATACAGAACCAGTTTGTTGTGTACTGCAAATCGGACACGATCCAAGAAGATATCTGGCTCAAAGACTAACCTCCTTTGTGTGGTGTTAATGACACTGCAAAGACTATTAAACACATGCTTAGTAGTGTAGAATAATTTAAATTTGGGAATAAGAAGATTGTTGATGCAAATACTGTATGGAAGAAATGGAAGTAAAATTGGGCCACAACCTTGTCACTTTCAAAGGGAGGTGCTTCTGTTGTATACCGGGTCACATGGCACATTTTAAGAATTATCCATCAAAAACAGTGTGTAATTGTGGTTAACATGGACAAAATCACTATAGATGAAGGAGGATGCCAAGGTGGTGTGTGACGAAGTTGTGCTTCAGGTGGGAGACAATCACAATAATAATAGTAGAATTGAGGATGTGGAGGTGGATATCATGTTTGATTATTGCTCAAGATTGAGTATGTTTTCCCTCTAAGTTTATAAAAAAATGTACAGAAACAGATCTTCACTAAAAGAAAATAGATGTTTGTCCTGGAGGGTATGCTGCACATGTGATCAGAATGGTAGTGTATTTTTGTATGCTGTTCTATCCTAGGCAAAGTTTATGATGTTGTAATGGGTGACAACATTCTTGGTTGGCCATATCAAAAGGATCTCTATCTTTTTGGATCCCACTGCTGAATATCACACGTGTGCATCAAGTAACAGATGCATGTGAGCATTTTCCCAAAAAATACCCAAGGTTTTCAGCTCCAGGTTGGTTTGCCTGCCCAATTTTTCTAGTCAGATTAAATTAAAGAAACCAGATTTACCTATAGTAGTTAAGGTTTGAAGGATGCCATTTAATGTGCAGAAGTCAGTGAAATGTGAATTGGCAGGTTTGTGTGAAGAGGGTGTAATTGTGAGAGTAGAAGTGGCAGAATAGTTAGCTTTCGCTGTGGTTGTACGAAAATCTAGTGGAGACATCGGGCTTTGAATAGACCTAAGGGGATTACATAAGGAGGTTGTTCTTGACAGTTTACCCTTTCTCAACCTTGCAAAGATGCTTGCAACGTTAACGGTGGTCTAGTTATTCACTACATTAGGCTTGAGGTACCACCAGATCAAATTACATGAGTTCTCAAGATCTCATTAGTTGTATTACTCCAAAGGGGTCTTTTAAGTTTCCAGTGGAGTATCAAGTTCTAGGCAGAATCTGATCTGTTCAGCGAAGTCCTCACTGATGCTTCAGAGCTTAAGGCATGTGACCAATGCTAGTGGGAAAAGATTAGGTACATAATTTTTACAGAAGCATGGTGAAAGTGAGAAAGTTATTACAGGTGCTTCAATGAGTTTGAGAGCTGCTGAATTGAACTATTATGTTGTTCTGTTATTGAAATGGAAACTTTTGCAGTCAGTTGGGCGGTCAAGAGATTTTGGGGATTTCTCTGAGGTAATACCTTTGTAATTCAATCCAACCACAAGCCACTTAAGGGGATACTCACAAAAAATGGGCCTTGACTCTGTGCAGCTTAGATTCAGAGCTAGAATGTTGAACTCCAAGAATACACATTCAGTGTGGAGTACATCCAGAGGATAACCAATAGTGCTTCTATCTGTCTTCAAATGTTGGTTGCGAGCTCATCAGTTTCCGATTAGGATAACTGAGAGAAAAATGTGTGATGTAAAGAGTGTGTGTGGTCACACAGGTGTCATCCCAGGAATGGAAGTAAGTCATGAAGCAGGATAACTGTCTAGCAGATTGTTGAAGTTTCACGAGGGTTAGTTGGCCTGACAAGAAGTGGTTAAGTGAGGCCCTTTCTTTGGAGTAAGGGTTGGAACTGAAGAAAGGGATAACCTTGTTTGTAGTGCACAAGGTTAGTGATCCCTGTTTCTTTGAGGACAAAGGTAGCAGGTATAACCCTTGAAGAGCATCTGGAGGTGGAAAAAAGCAAGAATCATCTTGTCAGAACCCAATTAAAATTGGAAATAAATCTGCCTACATGTCCGAGAGTGGGGTAAAAAGAGTAACTGATTCCAAAATGGCTACTAGAAGGCCACAAACCCCTGTGCGTAGTGTCGCATCGATGAAAACAGATTTCGAATGTCAAGCGCGCGCTCCCTCTGAGCTGTGCACTTCAATAAAGAATTTGTCCTGGTCAGCAGGGAATTCCAGGGCTTCTTGAAAGAAAGTCAGGGTAGTGGCATCGCGCATTGGTTTAATTTTTTTAGTTTTTCACGTTTAAAATATTAATGAAACCTTGTAAGGAAAATAATCCTTGAATTTATGAGCATTTGGCAAATTAATTGTCTTCGGCTTGAAGAATGTACTTGAGCAGTTTTTAGGTTGAGCCTGGCAGTGCACATGTGCTGCTCTGGGAGGCTTCTTATATCTACACTGTGTGGGTCTAACACCTCTTACATATTGGATTGGCTTGTGTGTGTGTCTTTCTATAATGAAAGCATGCAAATTGCTAAAGGTGGGTGCATATCCCACCTCTTTTGAAATGTTCACTCCCACAAAGTTTTGCCTCGGGAGCGAGCAGCGGCGGGCAGGGTGGCAGCTGCAGTGCCACCTTGTTTATTTCTCACTTTGCATGAGGAGCACTCCCCCACCCTATGAGCAAAAACACAGCGTTTCCGTCCCCCAACCATTCCGTGTGCATAAAGTGAGGCAGCACAAGCCCCGGTCACCCTCAAAAGCAGCTTGGTAGTTAACTGTTTTTTATCACCATGGGCTTGAAACTTCTCTTAAAATATAAGCGGTTAAGTCATCATGCGAAGGACTGATGCATGATTGAAATGTTGAAGTGTTGCTCAGTCGGAGGAAGCCTTCGGCGCTCTGTTGATTCTCTAAAGGCTCCTTTGTGTGAGCTTCTGTTTGATGCGTGTGTGGCGTTGCTGCTAAATTGGGTCAAATTGAGCTTTTAACTCACAGGACATGCAGATGACTAGTTTGCCACTTGAAAGGACATGCAGATGACTAGTTTGCCACTTGAAACATAAAGTCATGTTTTTATACCATTAATACATGTGCCAAGGAATGTTGATTTTTTAGCACCAAATGACAATGAGACCTTGTGGCCGAGTCCTTATGTGAATGGTCTTATCCATACTCCGCTGCTGATGTGCATTGCCGAAATAGGTATGTGACTGTTTGTTGCTTGTTTAGTTCTCAAAAGACTCATATCTGCCCTTCTGTTGGCCACAGTTGCGTGTCAACAGTGTAAATAAAGGCAGGGAAAGGGTACCCTTCCTACTGCCAACTCTTAATATTTACATTATTCTGCTCAGTTTCATTTCCTATAGCCTTCAGACCTACCTTCCCCTAATCTCTTCTCATTCTCCTCTTCACCATCCTCTACTCTTCTCCACCTTTTTCTTGTCCAGCCTCCTCCTCCTCACATACTTCTTTGCTCTTTTTCTTCTCCTCCTCTCTTCCGCTCCTAATACCTCTCCTCCTGTCCTTCTCTTCTCTCTTAAATCTTCCATTCTTCACTTCCCCTCTCACACACTTCTTCTCACAAACCATCTCTCCGCATATCCCACCTCTGAGGCTTCCACTCGTTTGTCAGTCTTGTATTTGCACTTTGGACTTATGCTTTCTCCTAGTCCCTTTTCTATCTGGCAGTGTTTTTTCTCATTTTTCATCCCTATTTTTAGGGTTGAGGCTGCAAAAGCATTGACTAGCAAAGTGTCTTATTTTTGAGAAACTGTTATTGACAACAGGAATTTACAACGCAATAGGTCTTGCAATCGCAAGATTTTGTGCTATTGGCATTGTAAATGACAATGCCTTTTATTTGTGTTTAAAAAAATTGCAGTAATAAAAGGCCTTGTCATTTACAATACCAATAGATAACAGTTTCTGGGAGACCTATTGCATTGCAAATGCTTGTTTCCTTTTTCTCCTGAGAACCTAAGTTAATTCTGTCAGCCGGTGAGATTAATAACTATTTACTGCCCTCCAGTGGTTGTCGGAGGTTTAGCAGTAAATCTCTTCAGTACCCGAGCCCCAGAATAGTTTCTTGTCAGCTGGGTAAAATATATTTGTCATCTCTCAGCCAGAGAGAAAGGGTGAAGCAGAGGGGTTTTAAAAGTTTCCTTCTTGCTTTGTTTCACTCTCGGATTGGAATTCTATTCCAGCTTAGTTTAAGGGCAGTTTAAAAGAGAGTTTCTTAAAACAAGCTGAATAAATAATAATCATACTCTGATAAATATAATATTCCTGTCCCGAAAAGTCAGTTATCAGTAATTGAATCACTAGTCAGCGGCGTTTCGGGATTAATTGAAGAAAACAAAAGAGAAAAAAGAGAAGAGGTTGTGCTTACCATAAGACTGTGGTTCCCAAAGTGTGCACCGCGGCACCCCGGTGCGCCGTGATGAGAAGCCAGTGGCGCCGTGCAGGGTGTGGGTGGTAGAAATTGCAGCCGCAGTGCAACAAGCGTCGTACATGCTTAAAGACATTGGCGCAGAATGTTTTCTGTACACTTCCTGCTCTCAATCTTGTAATCTATCGCATCACAGTGAATTTGGCTGGGAAACAGAGCGATGCGTCCTGAAGCATTAACTTGGACAGAAAGTGTGCTGCAAATGCAATAAAAGGCTGCAATGTTTGGAGAACAGCTGGAGGGGCTTTAAATTAATTCTGACTGTTGTGCGCGTTGCAATGCATCCATCTGTTTGAAGCCGTGCTGCAGTTTCATAGGGACCCTGTAGCTCTGGTTTCACATTACAGTTCAGCACAATTACACTTTGAAGTTCTTTTGCCAAATTGTTAGTGAATAATCATTACACCAAGAATTTGAGGGCGAAAAGGTGGGTGTGGGGTGGGAGGAAAAATACGACTTTGAAGCGGATGAGCCAACACTCATGCAGCTGGTATGACTGGTGAAGTACTCCAACATTTATGTAAATGCAGGGCTTTAAGTGGGATGAAAAAACTGGGGGAGGCTCAAAGGGCGTGGCAGATGTAATAAAGGGCGTGGCTTAATCTGTGCTTGGCATAGTGTGCTGCCTGACTGGTAATTTGCTGCTTCTGTCATTGCATCCAGATACATAATACAACAAGTAACATTACACCTACAACAAGCCAGGACTATTGGTGGCGCCAATGATTCTTAGTGGCATAACACAAATAAGCAACAACTATGGCTTTGTTGTATATAATACTAGCAGCCCGTCCCGACGTTGTCCGGGAGCAATTAGGCTTCAGAGCCCCCGCCTGCACGTAGAAAAAGGGATCGGTTAGGCTCTGGGTGTATTTAAGCCTTTTCTTTCAGACCATGTTTTGGGGTTGCATAAGAGCCCACTTTTCCACCTCCTGGTCACCTTTTTAGATGCTAGGGCAGCATTCTTTCGACTTCTGTAGACACATCTGCATCATATCCACTCTTGTTAGTTTGCTCACTGACTTTCTGACTGTGCTGAAGGATGATCGTACTGCAAAAGCCGCTATTTGGTTCTCTCTACGCATACCAGCCCTCTCAAGCCTTCTGCCATATCCCTTGCGCTCCAGCTGGCTGTATACATCATACCTGTTCCCTTCCCACGCGGCATCTACTACACCTTGTCACAGCACCCCTTCCCACGTGGCATCTACTACACCTTGTCACCTGTTCCCTTCCCACGCGGCATCTACTACACCTTGTCACAGCACCCCTTCCTGTGCGCTCGGTCTTTGTACCTCAATACCTGCTCCCTGGCCGCCTCAGCATCACGTCACTCCGCCCCCTTCCTAGCGCTGTTGCCTTGTGACTATCACACAAGTGAGTGACCCCTTTCCTGACCCTCTCTGCTACCCGCCACACGTCTCTCGTTTATCGGGTCCCCCTTTCTTCGCCTCTCGGTTGCTCCAATCACGTCTCACCAGTCCTCCAGTTTCCGCTCTTTGCAATCAATGCTCGGACATCAGCGTCGGTTGCTCCAATCATGTCTCACCAGTCCTCCAGTCTCCGCTCTTTGCAATCAATGCTCGGACATCAGCGTACGCCGTTCCTACCCTCGCTCCTGATGTCATGACGCACCTCGCGGCTGGCGCTACTTTCAAGGGACTACTTTTTTTTAATGGTAAAATTTTTTAATTACGTTTTTTTTTATATAGCCTATGTCCATCTCCTGGACCTCCCCTTTCCAACGCTGTATTGGGTGTTGCGATTGGTGGTGTACTTTTTGAGTTTACCTGGCTCAAAGGACACAGTTCTCTCTTTATAATAGTAGTATAGATTGAAAATGATTCAGTTCTGAAATGATGAAACTGTGAAAGAACTATGACGAGTCTCTTTGGATTTACCTCAAAGGCAGTGAAGTGACTGCTACGGAGTTAAGATTTTTTTTTTCATCCTGAGGCTGAAGGCAGCAAAAATTGAAAGCCCAATAGGGGCCCATCTTGACACCTGCTTTTTAGAACTGCACCGGCAGGACCCATCCCACTTAAAACACTGGGTAGATGGGATCTGGTGAGCCATCTTGGGTTCATCAGAGCCCACCCCATATTAACTTCTTGTAACGCCACAGAGCTCCTTGAGCCTTTCTCTAGCCTGGCTACGTTTAGTGGGAGTGCTTTATGCTATTCTATGATGGTGTTGTATGCATTGAGCTGTACTTTATAAGATCTTTGTGATTGCAAATAAAGTTTTATGATGGTCATGGATACTCTCTGAATCCTTCATCACGTCTAGGCTTGATTCTTCATGTAGACCAGTGGTTCCCAAAGTGTGCTCCGCTGCACCCCGGTGCGCCGGTACAAAAATGGTCAACTGCCAATTAGGTCAAGGGAGCCACAGGTCAAAAAGTTTGGGAACCACTGCCTTAAGAGATTGCTGTCTGCATCCGAAGTCACACAAGTACCCTTTTGAGGGGATAAATAATATTTATTAGACAAGAATCAAATTATTAGGAATAAAGAAACAACAGCAAAAATAAGAAGTAAAAAAACTAGACAGAAGGAAGAAAGAACTGTTAGAAGCTATAGAAGCTACAAAGACAGAAATGATTAGCTAGAACAATTGTAAGTTCAAGAATAGAAGAGAAGTAGCAGTCCATAGAAAATTGGGTAAATACAGTTTGGAAGAAGTTAGCAATAAACAAGGCAGAGTGGTATAGCAGGTTAATTGAGTTTATGTATGATCTTATCTTTATGCAGGTTCCTTCCTGAGAAAATTGCAGAATACAAGAAATACAGAAAAACAACGTTGTGGCAAGGTTCAGAGAGGAATCAGATCAGACTGGACTGTCTCTTCTCTCTCCCATTCCCCTTTCCCCCCTTAGAGCCTCACTGTCAGTTGAGAGTAACTGCTTGGTGGGGATTCTGAGAGGGGCATTGGGACCAGCGTCGTACTACTCCTGTGACAACCTGCAGAGCATTCTGACAGAGTAAAGTGCCTACATGTCTCTTGCACTCGAGAAGTATGGTGGAGGGTTTGGACTTAAAAAAATTAGGAGAGATGCTAGAGGTAATTCAGAAAGAAATAATGGCAGTTATGGCTGAAAATAAACAATTTAAACACAAGATTGTTACCTCTAGAAGAGGAACCTCGGAATTAGCTATTAAAGTGAGGAATTTTGGGTTAGGTGCAGGTCAAGGTTTCTCATCGACAGGAGAAGCTAGTGCAGAGTTAAGTTCAGAGCCAATGCCTAAGGTCTCGACATTAGTAATCCACTCTTTATCCCCAGTAATTCCCCTAGCCAATCCAGAGGGAGTTAACGGTGACCCCCGAAAAAAAAGGCACAAATCTTTCTGACTCAGTGTACCTTACATTTCATGTATTGCTCAACGATGTTTCCCGATGCACAGTCTAGGGTGGCCTTCATATTGTCCTACCTTACTGGTGATGCTGTGTCCTGGTCAATGCCCCTAGTAACAAGAAATGATCTAGTTTTGCATACATTTTCCTCGTTCAAGAAAGAGATTCTGAGAATCTTTGACCGTCGAAGAGCATCCCAAGCTACTGTCAATGAAGTACTGGAACTTAAACAAGGAAATCGAGATTTGGTAGCATATTCAAAAAATTGGTTGTTGAAAATGAATGGCCATGAGTGCCCCTGTACCAGATCATTTTGGATCTTTGTACGAAATACCTTGGCTCATTCTATGCCACTATCCCTACCCTTTACCTCTGCGAATATAATTTTACATGACTTTCGTGGCCTTTCAAAGTTTACTAAACCACAGACCCGTCTCCTCCATACTGCTTTAGCCACGGCGAAAATTTGTATACTGCGTCATTGGAAGTCTTCATTGCCTCCTTCCCAGGAGGAGTGGTTGGTGGCAATGATACAAACAGCTTCTTATGAACGTATAATTTATAATCTACAGGACCAAGCTTCCATCTTTCTTCAAGTTTGGTCCCCATTCCTAGAGACCACAGTGGATAATGACCCTGTCTCTACTTCTTCTTCTTCTACGGCTCCTCCTCCTTCTTAATTTCTCTTCCACAAATCTTTTTTCCGTTTCTTACCATTCTTCTTACTCCCATTTTTCTTTTCATAACCAGCTTGTTACTCTGGGGCCCACCCTCCCTTTTTTTTTTTTTTTTTTTTTTTTTTCTTCTTTTCTCCTTCCCCTTTCTTCCCTTTCTCTCTTTTCTTCTCTTTTTCACTTCAATTTTCTGCCTTATGAATTCCAGAGGATGTATTGTTTTATGCCTTCTTTATTATACTTAATTAATGTATGGTTTCCTCATCTATATTATGTTTCATTTTTTCCTCTGCATTTGTATCTATCTTTGCAATTTATTTATAATTTTCTTAATAAAAAATTTCAACACAAAAAAAGAAAAAGAAAAAAAAAAGAAAATGAATGGCCGAAGAGTAAAAGAGCTGCAGTGTTCTACAGGGGTATGAAAGATTAATTGAAAGATGCTCTTGCGCAGGTACCTAATAAACCTACAGAAATCTCAGCATTGATTGATTTGATGTTGGAAATTGATGGTTGCCTAAACGAATGAAAAGGAGAAAGAAGACAAGATTTTGTTATAGTGTGCCGAGATTTGATCGAGCCAGGGTGGAGAATACAAAAACTATGGCTAGGAGTCATCATGGAGTAGAACCTATGCAGATAGGAACTGTGCGAGGACCCTTGTCCAAAGGAGAGAAGGAGAGAAGAAGACAAAATAAGGAATGTCTCCACTGCGGTGCAGGAGTGCATTTTGTGAGGAACTGTCTGAAGAAATCAAAACTGCCAATAAAGGAAAACTCGCAGCAGCATCAGAAGGAGCAGTTGGGCTGATGGATGCACATTCAAAAACAACTCCCAAAGATCATCAACTGGCCAACACATTACAGTCCTCCTCTCGACACTTGTCATTGTCTATGATGGTGAGTTTCAGAAAAAGAAAATGAGAGAATGTCCCAGTGATGACAGACTCTGGTACAACAGGAAACTTTTGCGATCTGAAATTTTCTGAAAAAGTAGGCTTGAGAGCAATTCTGAAAATTTAGAGTGAGCCAGTTGGAGCTGTAGAAAGAACAAACCTGTCATCTGGTCCCATAGCAAGCCACACAGAAGCCATAGACCTAACCTCTTCAGAAGGACATCAGGAGAACGTACAATTCAACTTAATAGAGGCCCCCCAAGTTTCAATTAATACTAGATCTGCCATGGTTCATGGAGCATAATCCTTCAATAGATTGGAGTACAAGATCAATTACAATGGATTCGGAATAATGTAAAGAGCATTGTTTTAAAAAAAGGAGCAGCCCATTTTGAAGTCACTCCAGCAACCATGCTTTGTAATGGCGAATCAACATGTTGTATAATCCAAACGACCAAACTTTCTCCGTAGTATATCGATTTCCAGGATGTTTTCAACAAAGTGGAAGCAGTAAAAATTACCTCCACACTGAAGTTCTGATTACAAAATTGAGTTAGAACCAGGCTTCAATTTACCCTGTAGCCGAATGTATACCTTAACTGAGAAAGAAGATCAACATTTATAGGAATATATTCGGAAGTATTTGGAAAATGTATTCATCCGTCCTTCACAATCTCCGGTATCTTCACCCCTACTTTCTGTTCCTGAGAAGGAACGTGACTTACGTTCTTGTATTTACTTCCGAGCAATCAACCGGATCGCCATTAAAAATCGATATTTACTCCTTTTGATTTACTTCCTGTTGGGTCAAGTCAAAGGAGCTCAAATTTAAACGAAACTGGATTTGAGAGGCGCTTATAACCTAATCAGAATAAAAGAAGGTGATGAGTTGAAAACAGCCTTCCGGACGAAATGTGTGTTTCGACTATCAGGTTATGCTGTATGGCCTATGAAATGCCCCAGCAGCCTTCCAACATTTCATTAATGGCATAATGAAGGAGTTCACTGATCAATGTGCCATAGTGTACATTGATGACATCCTGATATACTCAAATATGGAACAGGAGTGTATAGAGCATGTTAGAGGAGTACTACAAAAACTTCAAGAGCTCAGTTCATTAGTGAAACAGGAGAAGTGTGCCTTCAATGTGAAATCTGAGGAATTCCTAGGATTTGTCTCATCTCCAATAGGAGTCACCATGGATAAAAAGAAAATCAATCCTGTCACCGAATGGAAGTCTCCAAGAACTGTGAAGGAAATCCAGAGTTTCATTGGTTTTGCCAACTTCTATTGAAGATTTATTCAGGATTTTTCTATTAAAAAAAATTGTATTCCCCTCACACGCATTTTAACCCCTTCGCTGCGGCGGCTATTCCGCCGCAGCGCTAAGGGGGTAGGGCGGCCGCGCGGTGGTCACGTGCTTGTGACGGAACCGCTCCGTCACGGCTCGCGGGTGAGCTGTGCTTGTGACGGAACGGTTCCGTCACGAACGCGCCCGCTCAATGGAACGCGCCGCGCAGGCGCGCCGAGCGGGCCGTGACGGAACCGTTCCGTCATAAGCACAGCTCACCCGTGGCTTGTGACGGAGCGGTTCCGTCACAAGCACACAAGGGGTTAAAGAAAGGGAATCCATTTAAGTGGTCAGATGGTTCTGAGGAGGCATTCACATCTTTAAAAAGAGATTTCACCTCAGCGCCAATGTTACTCCATGCCGATCCCACTGAACCATTCTTCGCGGAAACTGATGCTCCTGGCTTGGCTTTGGGTGGGGTCTATCTCAAAGACACAAGGTGACAGGACAGTTGCATCCTGTGGCTTATCGATCAAGGAAGCTAACAACACCTGAAGTGAACCTTTACGATTACGGAGAAAGGATTGCTAGCAATCAAAGACACCTATAAGGAATGGAGACATTACCTTATTTGAGCTAGGCATACAGTGACTGTATACACCGACCATCGTAACTTGAAATTTTTAAAATCGTCAAGAACTCTAACCCAGAGATAGTTTCAATGGTCCTTGTATTTTGCCAGGCTCAAGAAATGGAAAAGCTGCTGCACTGTAGGCATGAGCGGATTTTGCGGATTGGCAATCCGCGAATTTGCGGATTTGCGAACTCGCAATCCGCAAAATCCGCGAATTCCCGCGAATTTGCGGATTTTTCTTTTTTTTTGTGTTCGCCCGTGTTTCTGCCAGTTCGCGAGGGTTTTTACAATTTCGCAATTTGCGAACTTACCTGTCGGGTCGCAAGTTTTGCGAACTTGTTGTTTCTACGTGTCCAACCTGTTTGGGACACTCTTCTTCATCACTGCCACTCTCTGTCACCACTGCCACTCTCTGACTACTCATGCCACCCTCTGGCCCACCCATGCCACCCTCTGTTTCATCACCACACCCTCTGGTTGTCCAGTGTACATTATTTTCGGCAAAGCAAAGCACACCTTCCCTGCCTCAAGTGACCTGAATTAATTTGGGGCTGATTAATGTGTCACAGAATATTTTTTTAGCTGGCACCTGCTTCCTTAGTGCGCCCTGATTAGTGATCTTTTGCACTTGCTAAGTGCTTTCATTGTTGCAAAATTAGTTACAACACCTGCCCTGCCCCAACTGACAATAATGAATTAGGGGCTGATTAATGGATTTTAACTTCCAGCCTGGCTCCTGCTTGTCTCCCTTAGCTGTAATTCATGACCTTTGTGGCATATGTGTAACTATTCTGAGGTTCAGAGCAGGGTCACATAATAGTTTCAACTGGCAACTGAACTCTGGAGGGGCCCCTCAGGAAGCACTACAGGAAATGGCTACTAATGATGTGCCTGAACTTTTGAACCTGGTAAGTAGTTACTTTCAGTTTTGCTTAGATCATATTTCTGCAATTTCGCACTTATTCGCGGGGCGCGAACTCACGCGAACAGTGCGAGCAGTGCGAGCAAAATCCGCTGCTCGCGGATTTGCGGATTTTGCAGGAAATTCGCAAATCTCGCGGATTGCGGATTTCCCGAAAATCCGCAAAATCCGCGAGCGGAACGGATTTTCCGCCCATGCCTACTGCACTGTCAAGAGTGGGCACAGAAAATTCACAGAAGGTGATTGAAACCAAAACATCCTTTCAGAAAAAAAGCATCATAGGAGCAACTTTACAGGAAACAAAAGAAGAAGGCATTCTTGATTCTTTGACGGAAGAAGAGATGAAGGAATGGGCTCGCAAAGAATTAGTGAGGGAAGTCTGAGGAAACTTACCCTTACATGATGGAGCTCAGTATTTACCAACTCAAGAATTAACAGAAAAAGCCTTACACAAATGCCATGACAATCATTTGGCAGGACATAAGGGGGTGCGGAACACTGTAGAACGGATAAAAAGAAGATATTGGTGGCCGAACATGACCAAGGACATTCACCAATATGTGGATACTTGTGAGGTCTGTGCCATGGGAAAGTCTGAGAGACGCCAACCCAAAGGATTGTTGCAACCTTTTCTAATCCACCCTATCCATGGCATACTATAACCTTAGATTTAATTGTGGATTTACCTTTGAGTCAGGTATTTGACACTACCTTGGTTTGTGTGGATGCCTTCACTAAATATGGCTCATTTCATTCCCTTAACAGGGGTCCATTCTGCCAAAAGATTAGCTTTAGTTTTCGGTCAAAACATAGTTAAGGCACACGGTATTCTTAAAATAATAGTTTCAGACTGAAGAACACAATTGCTGTCCCACTTTTGGAAGGGCTTTACTGTGGAATTGAGCATTGACACTAAGTACTCCAGAGGTTACCATCCCAAAACCTCTCATAAAAAATGTCCATGCGAACCTCAGCCCGATAGTTCATCCTTGAGAGGGGGTACTGTCAGAACCCAATTAAGATTAGGTAAAATTGGAAATAAATCTGCCTACATATCCGAGAGTGGGGTAAAAAGAGTAAGTGATTCCAAAATGGCTACTAGAAGGCGACAAACCTCTGTGTGTTCCAGTGTTGCATCAATGAAAACAGATTTGGAATGTCAAGCGCATGCTCCCTCTTAGCTGTGCACTTCACTGAAGAAATCGTCCTAGTCAGCAGGGAATTCCATGGCTTAGTCAATGAAAGTCAGGGTAGTGGCGTGGTGCATTGGGTTGATGTTTTAGTTTGTGCAGTTTCAAATATTATTGAAACCTTGTAAGGAAAATAATCCTTGAATTTATGAGCCTTTGGCAAATTAATTATCCTTCCGTTCAAAGTATTTAATTGAGCCTTTTTTCTCCTGAGAATCCGAGTTAAATCTGTCAGCCGGTGAGATTAATAGCTATTTAGTGCCCTCTGTTGGCTATCGGAGGTTTAGCAGTAAATCTCTTTAGTCCCCGAGCCCCGGAATAGTTTCTTGTCAGCTGGGTAAAATATATGTGTCATCTCTAAGCCAGAGAGAAAGGGTGATGCGGAGGGATTTTAAAAATGTCTTCTCACTTTGTTTCACTCACGGAATGGAATTCTATTCCCGCTTAGTTTAAGAGCAGTTTCAAAGAGAGTTTCTTAAACTTAAAACAAACTGAATAAATAATAGCCATACTCCGATAAATACAATATTCCTGTCCCGAAAAGTCAGTTAATAGTAGTTGAATTACTAGTCAGCCGCATTTCAAGATTAATTGAAGAAAGTGAAAGAGAAAACAGAGAAGAGGTCGTGCTTACCTGAAGAGATTGCTGTCTGCAATCAGACCTCCACTTGAAGTCACGCAAGTACACTGTTGAGGGAATTAATGATATTTATTAGACAAGAATCAAATTATCAAGAATAAATAACAAACAGCATAAAATAAGTACAAAAAAATAGAAATGAAGGAAGCAAGAACTGTTAGAAGCTATAGAAGCTGCAAAGAAAGAAATGATCTGAAGTACGAGAATAGAAGAGGAGTACCAGTCCATAAAAAATTGGGTAAATACAGTTTGGAAGAAGTTAGCAATAAACAAGGCAGAGTGGTATAGCAGGTTACTTGAGTCTATATATGATCTTATCTTTATGCAGGTTTCTTCCTGAGAAAATTGCAGAATACAAGAAATACAGTTGTGGTAAGGTTCTGAGAGGAATCTGATCAGAGTGGGCTGTCTCTTCACTCTCCCATTCCCCTTTCCCCCATTAGAGCCTAACTGTCAGTTGAGAGTAACCGCTTGGTGGAGGTTTCTGAGAGGGGCATTGGGACCAGCGTCGTACTACTCCTGTGACAAGCTGAAGAGTATTCTGACAGAGTAAAGTGCTCATGTGTCTTTTGCACCGAGCAGTATGGCGGAGGGTTTGGACTTAAAAAAAATTGGAGAAGTGCTATAAGTCATTCAGAAAGAAATAATGGCAGTTAGGGCAGAAAATAAAAATGTAAAACACAAGATTGTTATCTCTAGAAGAGAAACCTCAGATTTAGCTATTAAAACGAGGAATTTTGAGTTAGGTGCAGGCCAAAGTTTCTCATAGACAGGAGAAGCTAGTGCACAGTCAACTTCAGAGCCAATGCCTAAGGTGTCGACACAAGTTATCCACTCTTTAGACCCAGTAATTCCCCTAGCCTTACCAGAGAGATTTAACAGTGACCCACCCCATAAGGCACAAATCTTTCTGACTCAGTGTACCTTACATTTCATGTGTCGCCCAGCTATTTTCCCCGATGCACAGTCTCGGGTGGCCTTCATATTGTCCTACCTTAGTGGTGGTGCTGCATCCTGGTAGTAACAAGAAATGATCTAGTTTTGTATGAATTTGACAAATTCAAGAAAGAGTTTCTGAGAATCTTTGACTGTCAAAAAGCATCCCAATCTACTGACAATGAATTGCTACAAATTAAACAAGGAAATCAAGATCTAGTAGCATCTCTAGCTCAGTTCAACAAATTGGTTGTTGAAAGAGAAGGGTCCAAGAGTAAAAGAGCCGCAGTGTTCTACAGAAGTCTGAAAGATTAATTGAAAGATGCTCTTGCGCAGGTACCAAATAGACCTACAGAAATCTCAACATTGATTGATTTGGTGTTGGAAATTGATTTTCCCCTAAACAAAGAAAAAGAAGAAAGAAGATGAGATTTTTGTCCAAGTGTGCCGAGATTGGATCATGCCATGGTGGAGAATGCAAAAACTATGGAAGGAGTCATCATGGAGTAGGACCTATGCGAATGGAAACTGTGCGAGGCCACTGTGCAAGGACCCTGGTGTACAACGAATAGAAGGAGAGAAGACAAAATAAGCAATGCCTCTACGGCGACGCAGGTGTGCATTTTGTGAGGGACTGTCCTAAGAAACCAGAACTGCCAGTGAAGAAAAACTTGCAGCACCATCAGTAGGAGCAGTTGGGCTGATGGATTCCAGATTCAAAAATAACTCCCAAAGATCATCAACATGCACTGATGTGAGTGACATGTCCTGGTGGTGAATTACAGTATATTTCGTTTTTCACCATTGCAAGGCTGCCTGTTCCTAAAGAATAGAATGGGGAGTTTGTTTATACCATCTCATAAGCATAACTACCCCTGGGAGCAAGGTAGAAAAATAAAGTGTATTATGTCTGAACACAGAGGGTTAAAATGGATCTTTTAATGAAGACGATTTTTACATTCTTGGGATTGACTGTCTGACTTTGGGATGACAGGGACTGGAGATGGGCCATGGCTCCAAAGAGCCTGATGGGTCAGGGCTGAATAGACCTGGGCTGCATTCACAGTAGTGAGAGGAGATTTCCTTGCACCTAAATGAGACTGGTCTGCCTTGCACATTGCCATCTCCAACCCCTGCCAGGAAGTTGCACCAGTGAGGACAGAACTGCTTTGGACTGGGTGCAGACACTCTCTGCCTTCAGCGAACAAATGATATGGTGGTATAAATATTGGGGCCCAGATCCCAGAACTTTAAAACTCGTTTGGACCAAGAAGACAGCCAAGAAGAAGAGCTGGAGAAGCTGTGAGGAGGAACTACCACTTTGCTGAATGCTTTGCTGTGTTGGCCTGCAGTTGCTGCTTCTGTCTAGGGCAGTGAAAAGACTGGACTTGAACTTTCTACAACTTCTTTATTGAGTTTCTCCAAGGGAATGAGGTAGAGCGTGCCTCCTGTTCAACAAGTCTCAGGACCAGCAAAGACTTGAAGCTCTTCTGCCATCATCACTGGGGACTGTGTTTTTTTGTGCTGCAACGGAAGAAAAGCAACTTGACTCCATCTACGATGCTGCTGCTGACTCCGTATCCTGAAGGTACAGCAGAGGGCAGTGCCGCAAAGCCGGACCACAACCCTGGTCTCACTGCCACTGCCTGCTGATGCCGCCACTGAGCCGCTGTTTGCACCATGACCTGTGGGCACCGCAACGCCTCACTTCACATCGTCACTTTGGTATCCCAGACTACACCGCTTCACGCCCACATCGGCTCCACTGCTTGTACCATGGTTTGAGGGCACCGCTTGTAATTTACACGACGCACCATCCTCATCACGCACCGCAGCCTTGGCCTACTGACGCCAGTGCCATCGACTCCAGTTTGTCAGCCAACAACAGCGCTTTAGCAATGCGGATGCCGATGCTTGCACAACAGTGACCAGCCAGCACCGCGACGAGCACCATGGCACTTTGCACTGCAGCACCCGAAGCCTGGTTACACCAGCGCTTCTGACTTCAACCGTGAGAAGTTCATTTTGCAACGAGTAACTTCAAGGGCCCGAAGACTCCTGCACCGACCTCCGGAACCAACGCCTGTGGACGCCATGCTTTCGGAGCTCAACGAGAGGTCACCAACGCCCTGCATTTCTAAAGGTACTGTTTTACGGGTCTTCCCAACACCGTAGCTGGCCCTCAATGCCACGGCCAGCTAGAACTGTTTGGAATTTGTTGTTCACAATGCAGTGATAGCCCCAGACGGAGCTATGGACTTCAAGGAACTTTATTTCAAGTCTATTAGGTAACTAAAGATTTCTAAGTAACGATTTGTGGATTTTTATTGTTTTTGGTCTTGTCTTAAGTATATAAAAAATATTGGCTATTTTTCTAAACTGGTGGGGTGTCCTTTTGTAGTGCTTACACTGTTTACTGTTGGTTATGTGCAAATGCGTTACACAGTGCCTTTAAGATAAGCCTGACTGCTCGTGCAAAGCTACCAAAGGGGTGGGCAGGGGTTATTTTAGGAGTGTAACTCCCTTTTCCTGACTAGAAGGAAGGGTCCCTTCTTGGACAAAGGTGCAAACCCTTGCCAACTAGAGACCCCCATTTCAAACACATTCCATACATTGAATACCAACAAATATTACAGGCAATAATCACAGGTTTCAAGACATGACATTTCCGTTAGATTTCTCTGCTTTAACTTACCTTTTGCCTGTACAGCCTTATTGGGTAGTTATTGAACTTTAGAAGTACTTCGTTCATCATTCATTCTATGAACTACATACTAACATATTACCTACAATAAGAACTCCTAGGAAGACCTGTCAATCTTGTCAAATTAATTGCATTATAAATCACGCAGCATAAATTCCCTGAACAGCCCTGTGTAAAACTCCATTTTTCAGTGACCTGAATTCATTATAGACTAATGATTTTATCAAAATTAAGGAGACCCTACCTCAGACCTGAACCAACCATTTTGTGGTTATCTTTGAGCTTAATAGTACGCTCAAGGAGCAACCGAATATATCTAACAGGCCAGTTAGATCCTACCGCAACTGGAAACAGTTCGATAACCACTCGCTTAGTCTACAGCTTTCGCGCTTTCAAACAAAAATGCCAGAAAAGGCAGAACAGGCTTCCTCTCATTTTAATCAATGGCTCATGCAAACAACTAATAACATAGCTCCTCTTCAAAAAACCTCAAGCGATAGGAAAACCCCATTAGCCCCCTGGTTTTCAGAAACATTGAGATTAAAAATAGCAATAGTGTAGAAGACAAGAAAGATGTTGGAGTTTAAACTATAATGATCAAGAACTTGCTAAGTATAAGATTGTATTAGCTGAGTATAAAAATCTAATCTTGACAGAAAAGGCTCCTATTTTTCCAAACAAATAAGGGAGGCGGAAAATTCCACTAAAGAGCTGTTTCGAGTGGTAAGCAATTTGTCTACACTCCCTGTAAAAATAGTGAATAGTCATTCTCAGGACTTCAATAACTCACTAGCTCAACATTTAAAAAATAAAGTGCAACAAATCTATACTACCTTTGACATGGGACAAGATCTGATATTCGTGATTTAGTAATCCCTCGACACCCTAATGTTCCGGTCTTCAAAGAATTTAAAAGTAACGGTGGATGAGGTAACCATCCATAATTTACATGCCAAATCGGGCTTTCCCCCCGACCCATGTCCCCCCACAATTTTTAAACAAGTTTCTGAGATCCTTGGCCCCACTCTAACCTCAATTTTCAACTCAAAGTTTATGGAAGAGTGCATCAATTTTGCCTCTTTTGAAAAAATCGAATCTTGATTAAACTGATCTTAATAATTATAGGCCCATTTAATGTCTCCCAGTTCCAGCCAAATTGGTGGAAAAAGTTATGAATAATCAACTCACATGATATCTACATGAATACAACTTTTTAGACGAATCCCAATTCGGATTTAGGGCAGAGCAGAGCACAGCACAGAGACTGCCCTGATTAAAGCCACTGATTAAATCAGAGCAGTCTTAGACACAGGTGGTGCTGCAGCCCTTATTTTGCTTGACCTGTCGGCAGTGTTCAAAATGATCGCCATAACCTGTTACTTTTCCGTCTAAACTCATTGGGCATTACGGACAATGCATTAGCTTTGCTCACCTCTTTTCTATTGAACAGGAAACAATGGGTTACCTGGGGCAAATATTATTCCCTGTCTTTCACTCTCCCATGAGCCTTACACTTTTCAATGTATATGTATCTGAACTGGCCGCATTATTCAGAACTTTCGGGATGGCTTTAACATCTTACGAGGACGGCACTCAAATTGTCTTGTCCATCTGTAAAAATGCCTTGCTGCCGGTAAAAATATTTAGAGATTGCAGGCTGGCAGTCGATTTATGGATGAGTTTGTACTGCCTCAAGCTTAATTCAGGTAAAACAGATGTAATCCTGTTTGGGAATTACTCACCTAACTGGTCACAGATCTGGTAGCCGGATGAATTGGGAGCAGTACCCACCCGGCTCACCAAAGTAAAAAAATCTGGGAGTGATTATAGATGAGAAACTAAACTTTATAGCTCAAGTCAAAGCAGTTTCATCAGTCAGTTTTTTTCTACTCAAGATGATCAGGAAAATTCTACTCTTGATCATGGTAGACAGCAGGAAAATAGTGGTTACTTCCTTAGTCATGGCTAAACTGGACTACTGTAAATATGGCAATATGCTACTCAGAGAACAGCCATTTTTACTTTGTAAATTTATTTACTCAATATCAAAAATCATTTTCTATTTTATTACATATTTCCATAATTTAACAGTTTTTACAGTTCAGATATTGTCTTCTAAACTCATTAAGACAAAAACCACATGTTATAATGTCAAAACAACAATAAATCATGTCATGGCTAAGATTGCTTGTAATTCCTACGCGCGTTTCGGCTAGCAGCCTTCATCAGGAAGCCATGAGTAAGGTTCACGAGGTGACCTTGTGGCTGATATAGTGTGTTCTCACAGTATAGTAATTCAGGGGAGGAGGCCAACTTTACTTGCACTACATCTGTGTTGTCGCTCAACACTAAATGGATTACTTGGAGTTGTCTAACCAGTACCACAAAGATTTAAACCAAAATTGATTTCCTTAAATCAGCTCAGATGGTCTCTGGTATATGTCATGAAACTGCATGGAGGTAGAAGCTTCAAAAAAGGGGTCCAATAGCACTAGAGTAGTATAGGTGAGAGACCCATTTCACTTGATCTTGAAAGACAAAGAATGGATTATGCCAGCACTCTAAAGATTATTTGGTTCGGAGGTGAGCCCCAGCAGTAGAGCCTACCGCAATCCCGATACTTGGAACTGGTAGATGGCTATATATGGGGGGTCTGTATGTCCGGATTCGGATCGATGCGGTTGGCGGGCATGCGCTCCCAATTGACGCTCGCTATGTAACGTCACGGTACCGGTCCTTGGTTTTCGAGACGATCATTAAATTTGTACTCTTAGGTCTGAAGGGGCAAAACAAATGTTCTCTTAGCGATTCTGCAAGGCTAATTGGGGCGGCAGAAGCTTCAATGTGGGTGCTACGAGACTCTGGAACACCCTCCCTTTCTCCATAAGAAATCTTCCATCCTTAACATCGTTTCGAAAAGTCCTTAAGACCTGGCTATTTAACGAATAGTGCACTAGATTGCTTCCTGACTGTTAACGCCAAGACACCATTTGGAATTTGTGCGTTGTACACATTTTAATGACTTAATATAACATGGGCCACTCAGTGGTCCTGCAGTAATTCAATGCAGCCTTCAAATAATACACATATGCCGCTTAGCATACCTCATACTTTACCACGGCAGAACCAGCACAGGTTGCCAATACAATCCCATACCCTACCAGTCTTTGAAGCCAGACAACCCACTTACACACCACCTTGAAAACATGGAAATAACAGAAGAAATCTACTACTCACTGCTGCCCACCCAAAGACTCTAAAATCGTCCCACTTGCAGGTATTGGTAAAATACATGCTATGTCCGCATCTTGATATCTCATAACCATATCCTACCGATGTCCTTAATCCTGTGACTCAATCCTGGAAGATCTCTGATTCCATTTCCGATTCATGCTGGTTGAGGTGCAGAAGATCCTAGAATGGATTTCATATGCAGTGACCTTCAAGATGGCTGTACAGGCAACTATAACAAAGGGGAACAAGGCTGCTTGCACTCTACAAGCCATAGACTGCTGCTAACTCTCACACTTCATCATTGATCGCACAGCTAAGCAGTGCATCTCAG
The DNA here is from genome assembly GCF_964263255.1 of Lissotriton vulgaris. NCBI lineage: Eukaryota > Metazoa > Chordata > Amphibia > Caudata > Salamandridae > Lissotriton > Lissotriton vulgaris. The sequence continues at coordinate 150,412,015 of NC_141688.1, read as the reverse complement.
AACACGATAATCTCACCGGCGGTCATCACGCATAACATGAACACACTTTCCACACTGGACCAAAACGCAAAGAAAGCACACTTCCAACCAGACACTCTACAGAGAGTGGCGTGTAACCCGTGCAGGCAAGTGCTTAAGTGCCCCACATAGGGGAAGTAAACACTATAACAATGTGACAAGACAAATACAACGACAACCACTGAGGATAAAATTAAAATAACTCTAATCCTGCAACAATAGGAACAAGCGAAACAAGAAAAGGTTATTTCTTCACTGTACAGGGTGTTGTTTGATTTCAATAAAATGTTTAAATGCAATCTGAGAAATTGAGGAATCTTTATTGCAAAATGTATAGCATGACATTGCATGTCGGTTGTAAATGAGCTACTGCCAGAATATTCTTGAGTACAAAATTAGGTATGGGTGTTTCTACCTTCAGCTTGAGGAGCCCATACTCGTCAGACTAAATGGCACCTCTATTACCCGAGACATCACATTTCTATCCCAAATACGTGAGTGAAAACTGTACTAATTGTACTACATATACACGAACACAAATACCAGGACATTCCAGGCGATTCACTTGTTTGCTGCTCGTTAGCCGCTGGATTATGTCACCCAGTGGCTCGACGAGCCCATCTTGCTCTTCATGGTGCAGTGACGTGTTCCGGCGGATTGCTGCCACTGTCCTGGCTTAGCTACTACAGGCGCATCATATTGTGTCGCTGGCCGCGCTCGCGACGGCTCACCGTTTGAAGTGGAATTGCGCGCGGCTGCCTCAAGGTCCCAAGTGACGTTCAAAGTGCCTCGGGGCCTGCGCGTCAGGCTAATACGCCACCAGGACTGCTCACTGTCAATACTTACGTCTATATTTTAGCACATCTCATTAACAATTGAATGCACTGTAATCCCTCCCCATTGTTTACTAAAAGCCGTGCCGACTGGTCACACAAAGCGGCCTTTGGATGACAGCCGGACCTGATCTCATTAGTCATCTTTGGGGCTAGCTTGGACCTCCCCGGGGGTTCAAGAAAACAATGCCCGCCTCCCCGCTTATTTAATTACGGTTCCCGCACACTCTCATCAATGTGCCGGAGATCAATCTTTTTCGAGGACAGAAGCGAAAACAAAGTCCTTTTTATGCACGTACACGTGCGTATCTGGACATTAGGACCGACTTAAAGCGCGCTCACACAGCTACACTTCAAAGCATGGCAAAGTATGTAATTACTCAGGACTCCCACCTTCTAAAGAGCTCCCTGGTAAAGTGAGTGGGGCAGCCGACATTTTGCCTTGAGTACCATGCTCATAACAACCGCATTCGTGTATTTTCTTATTTGATAGGTGAGAATGCTGAACACAAACATGGGACAAATGTATAATTATTTCATGCAATCCAGCACACATATTTATTTATTTGGGAAATTTGTTAAGCACACAAATACCCGGAGGTGTCTCGGCGCTGAGTGTCCACTGAACTAGTCCATGAGTAGTTATTGCTTGAACTGCCAGGTCTTTATCTGTTTGCGGAAAGAGAGAAGGGAAGTACAAGTTTTGATATGGTGTGGAAGACTATTCCATAGTTTGGTGGTGGTCACTATAAAGGATCTGTCTCCCCAGGAGACCTTCTTAGTCCTGGGAACCTGCATAAGACCAGCAGTGGAAGATCAAAGGGATCTAGCTGGTTTATAAGGGCAGAGTGCATCTTTTAGAAAGGCTGGGCCTTGAGCGTGGATTGCTTTATACGCAATGCATAGAGCTTTGAATTTAGTTCTTTTTTTTACTGGTAGCCAGTGAAGCTGTTCAATTGTGCCAGATATGGAAGTATACTTGGGGGTTGCTGTGATCAGTCTGGCCGCAGCATTCTGTACCAATTGCAGCTTTTTTAGGACTCCTTCCTGAGCATTGACTAAAAGGGCATTGCAATAGTCTATGCGAGACATGACCAGTGTGCTGACCAGGGTTTTTGCCATGTTCATGGGGAGGTAGGGTAGAAGGTTTTTAATCATTCTCATGGTGTAGAATGAGGAAGATACTACCGCATTAACGTGGTGCATGAAAGTGAGTTTGGTATCCAGTAAAACTCAGAGATTTCTTGCCTTGGTCACTGGGGGGGGAGGGGGGGGGGGGGTCCCAGGGCATCCGGCCACCAAGTGGGAGACCAGGCAGGGGAGAGATTACCAAACATCATCACCTCCGTTTTATCGGAGTTCAGCTTCAAACAATTTGTTGACATCCAATTACTTATTGCTAACATTCCCAGATTAAAATTGGCAGCCACTTCATCTCCATTTTTGTTAATGGCTAAGACAATCTGGGTGTCATCAGCGTAGGATGTCACCGCCAGGTGATGGATTTTTATGATCCTCGCCAAGTCCGACACATAGATATTGAATAGTGTTGGACTTAGTGAGGATCCCTGGGGGACACCACAAGGGAGAGTAAAAGGAGGTGAATTGAAATTGCCGAAGGCGACTGACTGTACTCGATCAGTAAGGAAAGAGGCGATAAGGTCCTTAGCAGCGCCAGTAATCCCTGCCGTTGTGACACGGTCGATCAAGATGGAGTGATCGACCGTGTCAAAAGCTGCTGACAGGTCCAGCAGAATAAGCACTGCTGATCCTCCACCATCAAGAGTCATCCTAATTTCCTCTGTAGCTTTAATAAGCGCAGTCTCCGTCCCGTGTCCCTTCCGGAAGCCAAATTGGGTGTTATCAAGACAGTTGTTTTGGTCTATAAATTCTGAGATTTGGCTGTTCATGATCTTTTCCACAATTTTGGCGGGAAGCGGGAGGCAGGCTATTGGGCGATAATTGGCGACTACCGAAGGGTCTAAGGAACTTTCTTAATGAGAGGTTTGATGGTCGCTTTCTTCCAAATGGATGGAAAGGTTGTGGACGAAAACATGACATTAAAAATTTCTGTGAGTTTTGGACCTATAATGTCTGAAAAGTTTTTGAGAATGGAAGGCGGGCATGGATCTTCCGGCAATCCGGAGTTCGTGGTACATATAAGATGGGATACCAGTTCTGAAGGAACCTGGGTGAATTCCTGGAAAGAGCCGGAGAGGCCTGAGTGAGGAGGGTTGGAGCCTGCCCAGGAGAGGGGCCTATAGTCATCAGGAGTGGAAGAAGAGTGTCCAATGCTGGTTGAGTGGGCCTTGAATTGGGTAAAGATATCTGTAACTTTCTTTTGGAAGTGATTCGCCAAGGAGTTACATAGCTCTTGAGTGGCTGTGATTGGAGTGGTCGCTGTTTGTCCAGAGAGACGCGTCACTACCTGAAAAAGTTGTTTAGTCGAGTTCTGTGCAAGATTGATTTGGTTACTATATAATTTACTTTTTTCCATGATAATTTGTTGCTTGTAATTAGACATAATGACTTTGTAGAGGGATTTTTGATCTGGGTCGTAGTCACGTCTCCATCTGCGTTCCTGTTGTCTACACTTTTGTTTTTCTTGTCTAAGAGCATCATTGTACCAGGGTGAAGATTTAAAAGCTCTGTTGGTGGATTAGCTAGGGGGGAGTAGGTTTTAAGAAAAAGTCGAAGAGAATGGCAGAGTGATCTGTCCAGGTGAAGGGAAGGACGTTCTTCATCACAAGTGATTTCTCGCTGGAGAAAAGACCATCCAGAAGGTGGCCTGCCGTATGCGTGGGACCAGTGACTAATTGTGGGAGTCCTATGGTATCTAATTCCGATAGGAGAGCTGCGGTGTCAGGATTGTCCAGCAGCTCGAGGTGGAAATTAAAATCACCCAGAATGGTGTACTGGTTTTCACCTGCCAGAGGTTCTAATAAAATGGGTAGATTAGCTAGAAAAGGACTGCGAGGTCCAGGGGGACGGTAAATAAGTATGCCTTTGAAAGGTGGGCATTAGGAATAGAAATTGTGAAAGACATAGCTTCACAACTAGGGATGGGAATGGTTTCTGTTCATACTGTTAGATTGCTACGGTATATAATGGCTAATCCGCCTCCTTTTTTTGGGTGTGGTCTGTCCAGTCTAACATTTGAGAATTCTTCGGGAGTTGCAGTAACAAAGTCAGGTCCACAAGAAAGATCACCCCACGTTTCAGTAATAAAAAGGAGATCGAGATTGCAAACCTCAATGAAGTTGGAGATCTCATATTTATGCTTGGGCAAGAAGCGTACATTTATTAGTGCAGCTACACATGGTTTAGCCAGTATATTATTCCTGCTAATGGTATTTATTGGTGAGCGACGGTAGTTATTGGTGATATAGGAGCAACTAGGACAAGTATAAGGAAGAGAGCAAGGTTGGTTAGCCAAGTCAAGACGCTGACATTGATGAGATGAGATGTTTAAAGAATGCAGAAAGTTAGAGTCGTATGTATGGGTTATGACTGGGTCAGTAATGACAAAACTGACAGGGGGGGTGGCCCTAGGCCCGGTCCAGGCGCGGACGGGCGCAGATGGGCTTGCCTTAGGCGCGCCCGCTGCGCTCGTCCGCTGCGCGGCCGGGAGGTGCACATGTTATATAGGAGGGGAGGCGAGGGGGCGTGTCCAGATACAGTGGGCGTCGCCTGGTGTGGTGAAATGGCGGCAGATTTGCAGCCCGCAGCAGCGCTCAATCGGCTGCGCGGGGAAGCCCTGTTCTTTAAGGTAAAGTGGGCGCAGAGCGGGGAGTTAAGTAACAAAGTATCACACAAAAGATTAAAATATTTAAAATGCAGGTAAATGCGAAGTGCTCCCGGCTGTGCCTCAGGAGTTCTGACGAACACTATGTAATCGCGCTAGCAGTCAGCGCTCTTATGTAGTGTCGGCGGGGGGCGTGTCCAGATACAGTGGGCGTCGCCTGGTCTAGCGAAATGGCGGCAGATTTGCAGCCCGCAGCAGCGCTCAATCGGCTGCGCGGGGAAGCCCTGTTCTTTAAGGTAAAGTGGGTGCAGAGCGGGGAGTTAAGTAACAAAGTATCACACAAAAGATTAAAATATTTAAAATGCAGGTAAATGCGAAGTGCTCCCGTCTGTGCCTCAGGAGTTCTGACGAACACTATGTAATCGCGCTAGCAGTCAGCGCTCTTATGTAGTGTCGGCGGGGGGCGTGTCCAGATACAGTGGGCGTCGCCTGGTCTGGCGAAATGGCGGCAGATTTTCAGCCCGCAGCAGTGCTCAATCGGCTGCGCGGGGAAGCCCTGTTCTTTAAGGTAAAGTGGGCGCAGAGCGGGGAGTTAAGTAACAAAGTATCACACAAAATATTAAAATATTTAAAATGCAGGTAAATGCGAAGTGCTCCCGGCTGTGCCTCAGGAGTTCTGACGAATACTATGTAATCGCGCTAGCAGTCAGCGCTCTTATGTAGTGTCAGCGGGGGGCGTGTCCAGATACAGTGGGCGTCGCCTGGTCTGGCGAAATGGCGGCAGATTTGCAGCCCGCAGCAGAGCTCGATCGGCTGCGCGAGGAAGCCCTGTTCTTTAAGGTAAAGTGGGCGCAGAGCGGGGTGCTGCTCCTTGGGGGTCCTTGGTGCTGTCTTCCTTCTTCGAAGATTAAACCTACTACTCCTTCAACCTCTACTCCTGTGTGGATCATTTTAATTAAGATATTACACTAACTTTACGACATGATGCGGTACACAAGGACATTGGGAGAAAAAACAACGTTTCTCAAGACTTTGCAACACCTAGGGCAACTCAAATACATAAGAAATTGACATAATATAACTTTACATTAAAACATATAGGGACAACAATACCATATTTTAAACAAAAATATAATTTAAACAATACAATATGAATATTGAATTATATAATTCACATGCATACTTCAATCATTACTGCATCCGCTCTAAAATCATTCTACACAATAAGAACAAGGTATGTTGACAAGACAATAGCAACAAAGATGATCAACTGATAATATCTCGTGTTTCCTAATATATAATAAATATTTCATCGAAGTCAATCGGCAAAGGTCTGGAAACACAAGAGATGATATAATCAAATAACAATCATTGGCTGGAACACAAATTCCTTTCTACACGCATTACGGCACAAAAGTGCCTTTGTCAGGAAATGCCACAAAAGACACTTGGGTATATACCTGGGTATAGGATACAAAAAGGATCTATAGATAAATGGTCTAATAAAAATGATTAAAATGTACCTCAGTGAGCGGATCTGTTGCTGACTTTATTGACCAGAGTGGAGTAAGATGAATCTTACACAGGCAACCCACAAAACCAAATTGTAGACAGACTCAAACAGGTACTCAAAGATACAATGGGACCGATTCACAAAAGTAAACTGAGACGAAAGTCTAACTTTACGACTTTTGGTATTCACAAAGGGCATTTACTACTCGTAAATGCCCTTTGTGAATACCAAAAGTTGAACTTTTCAAACTTAGGCAATCACAAAGGGCATTTAAGAGTAGTAAATGCCCTTTGTGAATACTGAGAGTCATAAAGTTAGACATTCGTCTTAATTTACCTCTGTGAATCAGGCCCAATGTATACGTGTACCTAATGATATGTAATGCACAGAATCTTATTGCCGATATTTTTAAATGTAAGCTGATAAAAAATGAATGAAAGATCTGTGATATTTGGAATGCAACTTGAAGGAGAACCAGGTTTGGCGTGTTCAGCAGGCAAACGCCATCTGAACCATAAAGACCAGGCCGAAGCCGAATCAATCATTTATTTGCGCTAATCCACTGTATACAAATGTTTGTAGTTAGGGCTTTACATAAAAAAAATTGCTGATAGTGTAGGAACTCCTATGAACCACATATGGGATGCCTTCTTGAGGCAAAGGTATGCAAACCTGCACATCGCATTGCTTTGTCTTACTTATAGGCAACTTTCCAGCGCAAAACAAGATTTAAAGTGCTCCAGGGCCTTTGGGCCAAGGGGGATTTGGGGGGCAGCCGAGCCGCGAGGTCTGCCCCACCCGGGCAGGTTTGGGAGGGGGAAGTGGGTAAGATGGGAGCGGCCATTTTGTCGCTTTTGGGCTGCCTGGGAGTAGCCCAAAGGCAGCCCAATTTATAACCAAATAGCCCAATTAGGCTATATAGCCGGGATCCCGACTCCTTCCAGCCACCATTTTAGGTATTGAAACCTGGTGGCTGGGAGCGCTAATTAGTTTGTCTGTTGGCAGTCTTGCGTGGCGTTTTTGCGGTATAGGAATGGCAGCTGCTGAGGTTGTTAGGGTGCTGGAGGCCATCCGCCTGCTGAGCAAGGCGGGCGGATGGACCTCCTGGTGGGGCCGCAGGCGGCGCGGCCAGTGCGGAAGGCTTCCTTCGGCGTGATGGCGGCGGTCATGGCCTGCTCGCCGCTGAGGAAGGTGCCAAGATTACAGGTGAGCCACCGGGGCAGCACCGATGCCTGGAGCGCGGCCCCCGGGGGGCGTAGGAGGGCAGGCTGGTGGTGAGCGGGCGAGGCGCGTTACATGGGACACCTCGCTGCGCGTATCTGGAGTGGATGAGGGAGGGCGGGAGGGCGGGAGCCAGAGCAAGGAGGCTGCGCGCTGAGGCGCGCGGCCGCGCGGACGTGTTAATGAGCGGTGGGAGGGCCCGGCCCGGGATTGAAGCGGCGGGTGCGGCGGGGAGGGCAGGGTGTGCAGGTCAGGGGGAGGGGAGGGGCGGGGAGGGGGGGAAAGCCACAGAAGTGAGGTCTGAGCGGGGAAAAGGAAAGGGGGCCATTGACAGGGGGGGGCAGGCACTGAGGAGGCAGTATGAGAGCCCCTCGCCGGCCCGGCAGGACGTGGAAATGACGGGGAGGGGCAGGAGCATGGGCAAGAAGGCAAAATGGGAGGTGCGGAGGGTGTGGGTAGGGGGTGGGGGAGGGGGGGATGGCCCTGGGAGAACAAGAGGGGGGAGAGCTGGAAGCGGGGCAGGGGGGGAGGGTCCCCGCTGTTGTTTGAATCGGAGGGCAGCGAGAGAGAGTGGGAGGGATTGGATGTGTTCGCGTCTTGGGAGGAGGGGCTACGCGAGGCGCAAATGGCGGTGGCGGATGGGGCGGAGCAGGAGGGGGATGAGGTAGGTCCGTCGGGGCGGGGGGGAGGGGCTGGGCTGGGTGGCGAGGGGGTGCCGGAGGGTCGGGTTGGGCAGGGGAGGGGCTGGGATTGGCGGTGGACGGGGGGCAGGTGTCGGGGGGCTTAGCTGGAGTGAGGAGGAAGATGAGGATGGTGCGAGGGACGGCTGGGGGGTTTGGGACCAGGCGGGCGGGGGCGCGCAGCGGCAGGGACCCAGCACACTAGCAGTACCTTTTTTCTTGCAGGGGAAAGGACGGCACGGGGGAGCAGACTTGGTAAGGCTTGGGGAGGTGAGGGGGGAGGATCGCTTATGCAAGGGGAGGTATGTGGTCGATCGGGGTGTGGGGATGGATGTGGCTGCGCTGGCACCTGGAGGGAAGGATGCAGGGGGCCCTGGTTGCGGGGGCCCAGAGGGGATGCCGGCGGCAGGCAAGGTTGCAAAGCCAGAGGTGGAGGGGAGTGCGGGCAGCGCAGCAACGGATGATGTGGGCGCGGCGAAGCCTGAGAGTAAGGAATTGAAGTTTAAGCGGCTCCCTTACATGGGGGTCACGAAGCCGCTGGGGGCACATCTGATGGCGGCTACGAATGAGAAGATATGGAAGGGAGAGTATGTGGAGTTGTTGAAATTGTTACACCGCGAGGTTCGGTCAAAGGAAGGGTGGAAAGAGGAGGAGTATGAGCTGCAGAAGCGCCCGAGGGTGCCGCTGACAATAGAGAATTGGACGGCGGCGTTTTTGATTTTCGCGAGTGTATACTGTGAGAAATTCCCAGATTGATCGGTGTCCCTTTTTAAATACATGGACGTCATCTGGAAGGCGCAGATTACAGTGGGGGGTTTGCGTGGGCGCAATACGACGAGGAGTTCAGGGCAAGGATGGCGTGGGATCCGGAAGCGAAGTGGGGCGAGCTGGATTGTGATCTTTGGCAGCACACGATGGGCTTGGCGGGGTCGGGCAAGACTATTTTTACCGCCAGCGGGCTCCCGATCATATATCAGCCCTTTCAAGGGCGCCCAAACCGAGGGTGGGTGTGGCCTGGAGCTAAGAGCCAGGCCGGAACCGCGGGTCCCTGCTGGGATTTTAATAAGGGGGCATGCGCCAGAGAGCACTGTCATTTTAGACACGAGTGCTCGGGGTGCGGCAGGTATGGGCACCCGGTGTTGCGTTGTTGGGGCCCTACGGGGAAACAGCATGGGGGGCCACATGCCGCAGCAGGAGCAGCGCGCCCCGGGAGCGGTCAACCGTCAGGCAGCGACCGGGGGGGAAAAGGGCCTGGGCCAAAGGGCTCGTACGCCGGTTAGACTGGACAGGTTGACGGAGGCCCTGCGCATTTACCCGGATGCGGGGGCTGCGGACCGTCTGCAGGACGGGTTTCGAGACGGGTTTCGGTTGGGATACAAGGGTCCTCGGGTGCGGCGGTGGGCGGACAACTTGCGGTCGGCGCGGGAGCACCCGGAGGTGGCACAAAGTAAGCTAGACAAGGAAGTACAGGAAGGCCGCATGGCGGGGCCTTTCGGGGACTGGCCGATGGCCGAACTGATAGTGTCCCCAATAGGCGTGGTGCCCAAGAAGGAGGCAGGGCAGTTCCAGCTCATACAGCACTTGTCATGGCCGGACGGCGGGTCAGTGAATGACTATATCAGCGAAAGCGAGGCCACGGTAGTGTACTCCTCTGTGGAGGGGGCAATGGCTTTTGTGGTGAAGGAAGGATGAGGTGCAGTAATGGCCAAGTGCGACATCAAGTCGGCTTTCCGGTTGCTGCCGGTTCACCCAGACGACTGGTGCCTGCTGGGGATCCAGTTTCACGGCCGCTGGTATGTGGACAAGGCGCTGCCGATGGGCTGCTCGATGTCCTGCACGCTTTTTGAATGTTTTAGCACGTTCCTTCAGTGGTTTTTTACGGAATGCACGGGTCACCAAGGAGTCACGCACTATCTGGATGACTTTTTCTTGGTCGGGGCCCCGGACTCCACGAACTGCCAGGTGGCTCTGGACAGGTTTCAGGAGATCATGGAGGACCTAGGGGTGCCGTTGGCACCAGAGAAGACAGTGGGGCCAGGCACGGCGCTGTCATTTTTGGGTATTGAGATTGACTCAAGGTTGATGGAAGCACGGCTGCCGGTGGACAAGCAGCAGCAGATGCTGGGGCTACTGGAGGTGATGGTGGCCAGATAAAAGGTGACAGTGTTGGAGGTGCAAGTGCTGTTGGGACATCTCAACTTTGCGTGCAGGGTTGTGCGGGTCGGAAGGACGTTCAGTAGATGGCTAGGCCGGGCATTGGCTGGGCGGAGGCCTACACACCACCACGTGCATGTGTCGGCGGGTGTGCGGGAGGAATTGTGGATGTGCCGTTTTTTCCTGAACCAGTTCAAGGGAGTGCCCTTACATCGGGACGAGGACTTGGTTTGGGATGTGCAGATCTTCTCGGATGCGGCGGGCAGCGAGGGTTTCGGTCTCTACTGGAACGGGAAGTGGTGCGCAGAGAGGTGGCCCCCAGAGTGGTCAGGGGGCGGGAGGAGCATTGCCTTCCTTGAGCTTTTTCCTTTGGTGGTGGCGATCTGGCTGTGGGGTGAAGTGCTGGCCCATCGACGGGTGACTTTCAAAGTGGACAACATGGTGGTGGTGCAAGTGGTGAATCGCCAGTCCGCTAGAGATGAGCAAGTGTTGAAACTGTTGAGAGTGTTTGTGTTGGGCTGTTTGCACCATGACGTTGCTTTTCGTGCGGTGCATGTCTCAGGAATTGACAATGACATTGCGGACGCTCTGTCTCGTTCGCAGTGGGGGAGATTCCGTGGGTTAGCCAAGGACGCGGAACGGGACCCGACACCACTGCCGGCGCGGATGTGGGACATAGGCAACATCGGATGTTGCAGCTGGTTCTAGGATCCTTGGCAGAGTCAACCAGAACAGCGTATGTGGCAGCCTGGGGGGAGTTTGTGGTGACCAGGGCGCGTTGGCGGCCGCCGGGCAGGGACCAGCAGGAGGAGGTGGTACAGTTCTTACTGGACCTGATTGGCAGGGGTTTGTCGAGAGTAACGATAGCGGGTAAGCTGGCGGGGATAAGTTTCATGGGGAAGCTGTTTTGGGGATACGCCCCATCCGCAGGTGAACTGGGGACTAGGATGTTGGAGGGTTGGGCACGGGAATGCGGGCGGGGAGGGGCGGTGCAGTGGCCGGTGTCGAAAGAGCTGTTGGGCAGAGTGGTTGGAATGCTGCCGCGAGTGTGCAGGGATGGAAGGGAGGCATGCCTGTTCGGGACACTGATGGTGTGGATATTCGCGGGGGCATTCCGGGTGTCTGAGCTGCTGGGGTCTAAGGTCGGCCGGGGTGTGGAGTGGTCGGAGGTGCAGGTGGAACAGACGGTGGTGCGCCTGTGGTTGCGTAAGTCCAAGACGGATCAGAGGGGTGTTGGGGCCTGGGTGGTCCTGAAAGGGGGAGAGGAAGAAAGTGAGTGCCCGGTGCATTGGGGCAGGAAATGGAGGGCGGAAGGCACAGCGAGTGGTTTGGTGTTTCAGCACGCGAATGAGAAAGGTGCAACTGGGTCACAGCTGTTGGGAGTGTTTGGGAAGACCTTGGACAGACTGGGGGTGGATGGACGCCAATTTGGCACGCACTCTTTTCGGATAGGGGCGGCGTCCGAGGCGCATTGTCGGGGGTGCGGGAGGGGGGCCATCATGCGCTTGGGTAGATGGACCTCGGATTGTTATCGCCGTTATGTGCGCAGCGCAGATCCAACAGGAGCGCGTGATTTGGAGTTGGGGGAGACAGTGTTGATTGCCATTTGTTTCTCATTTCAGGTTCGGTGGCGGGCCCCACGTCCCGGGACATGTTGGTCTGGATTGTGGGACATTCCTTTGTGAAGAGGGCGAAGTTGCAGGCCCAGGATAGCTATTTTGGGGACAACCTGGCTTTCAATCCGGCTTTGTTTCAGGGGGTTTGGTCGGGGAGGGGGGGTATGAGATGGAAAGAGTTAGTCATGACATTGGAGTGGAGAAGTGTGGCTCAGGGGTTAGAGGAGGCAGACCCGGAAGCTGAGATCGGTCTTGGACCAGGGTTCAATTCCCCGCCTCGGCGGGTCTTGGGCTCAAAAATTCCATAGACTCGATAATTCTCGTTCCGGTGCCTACTCGACTCACGGGTTCACACTCTGCGACTCTGGGAAATAGCTTGCTTAATCTCCACTACGGCCCCTCGCGGCGGGATGCCTGGCTTTCACCTTGTGGATACCCTGCTGAGGTTATCTCACAAGGGAATACCAGGACGGGTTCCCAAGGCAAGCGCCTTGATGCCTTCGGGTGATACGTGCGCTATATAAATCGCAATACATACATACATTGAATGGATTGGTGTGCGGGGGGCGTTGCCCAGACGTGTTGGTCCTCCACCTGGGGGAGAACAACCTTGTGCATGAGTCGGGTTTGGTGCTGATGAGGGCGATGCGGCGGGATTTGGCGGAGCTGCGCAGGTGTTGGGCAGGTTGTGCGGTGGTATGGACCGAGCTGGTGCCGCGTAGAGTATGGCGGGGGGCGGTGAAGCCGCAGGCGGTGGACAAGGCAAGGCGGAAATTGAATGTGGAGATGGTGCGCTTCTGTTGGCATTTGGGCTTTGCGCGCATATGGCACAGGGACATCAAGTACGATGCGCCAGAGATGTTCAGGGGGGACGGGGTACACCTCTCCCGCATTGGGATGGATTTATATCTGTTGGAGCTTCGGGAAGTGTTGGCGAAGTTGTTGGGTGTTCGCCGGGAGTAAGGGTCATTTTGGATGGCAGCTGTGCAGGGGCTGGGGGGGGCTTTGAGGGGGCAGGGAAAGGGGGGAAGAGGTGTAATTACCTACCCCACTTTCCCTGGGTGGTGGAGTTGGGTTGATGTTGGCCAAGTTTGGCCGGAGTTCGGTTCTTTATCCTTATGTTTGGGGATTTGGGGAACGGGAGCGGGGAAAGGGTAAACAGTTTTGGAGTTACATTAGAGGGTACTTAGTTACAGTTGCAAGAAGGCAGATAGGTCTGTAGGTCTTGGCAGGTTTGGAGTTAGGATGTAGGGGAGAAAATTGGATACTATGAGGATGTAATTGAATTGTATATTTGTATATTCAGGGTGGGGGGATTGTATCATGTGGGGATCGTAGGGGTGGGGGAGAGAAAAACCTAAGGGGTCAGGTAACTCGGCGTTTAGAGAGGTTTTAGTTTTGTGAGGCAGTTGCCAGTTTTAAGGTATGTGATGTGCACCTGTTTCAAATAAAGCGGCCTTTTACACACACAAAATGGTAGTCGGTCTTGATTGCCCCCTTCATCCCTCTAAAGGGGGTTTTGGGGGGCAGCCGAGCTGCCAGGTCTGCCCCCTGGGCAAGTTTGGGAGGGGGAAGTGGGTAAGATGGGAGCGGCCATTTTGGCGCTTTTGGGCTGCTTGGGAGTAGCCCAATGGCAGCCCAATTTATAACCAAATAGCCCAATCAGGCTATATAGCCGGGGTCCCGACTCCTCCCAGCCACCATTTTAGGTATTGAAACCTGGTGGCTGGGAGCGCTAATTAGTTTGTCCCACCCACCGACCCTTGCGATTTGGGTGGTGGAGGGCTTTCAATTACTGGGTAATGTTTGTCAGGGAGGCGGCGTTTGGGACAGGTGCACAGGGGTTTTTTTGTATGTATTTGGCGTTGTCGCTTTGAACAGGTGCAGGCGGAGTTGGGTTGATGTTGGCCAAGTTTGGCTGGAGTTCGGTTCTTTATCCTTATGTTTGGGGATTTGGGGAACGGGAGCGGGGAAAGGGTAAACAGTTTTGGAGTTACATTAGAGGGTACTTAGTTACAGTTGCAAGAAGGCAGATAGGTCTGTAGGTCTTGGCAGGTTTGGAGTTAGGATGTAGGGGAGAAAATTGGATAGTATGAGGATGTAATTGAATTGTATATTTGTATATTCAGGGTGGGGGGATTGTATCATGTGGGGATCGTAGGGGTGGTGGAGAGAAAAACCTAAGGGGTCAGGTGACTCGATGTTTAGAGAGGTTTTAGTTTTGTGAGGCGGTTGCCAGTTTTAAGGTATGTGATGTGCACCTGTTTCAAATAAAGCAGCCTTTTACACACACAAAATAGTAGTCGATCTGGATTGCCCCCTTCATCCCTCCCAAGTTGTGATATAGAAAACGGAAGAAAAACGATTCTTCTTGGGGGCAGGCACAACGTCTGTAGCATTTATTTATTGTAGTGGAAGTGTCCTGCATTTCAGCCACAGTATGAGAAGCTGCTCCAGTTATGTGATTGGCTGTTTCTAACTCTTCACATTTAAAAACACTAACTTTTTATAAATACTTTCCAAGTGACCTGATGAACTATGGGGAAATGCATCTGGATGTTAAACAAATACATTTTCTTGAACTTTTTTTTTCAACTCTGCTGTAAAGAAATTGGTACAAAAGGGGGTGATGATGAAATTGGCAACAAGAACAAATGTGACAGTAAATATGTTGAGCTTAATAGGTCACAAAGGCTGCATTATAAAATGTCTTATGCGTTCAGGCTATTTCTGCAGATATATTTACGTGGCCAGCAAATTTAAGGCATAATAATAATAGTAAGATAACACTGGGAGTTAATGCAGTTGCTGCAGTTGCTGGAGGGATCTGATTGTTGTCTAATTACAGTTTTGCCTCACAATGTTGCATATATTGTTAGTGTGTCGCCTGCAAAGCACATTGGGTAACATTTCAATCAAAGATTTTGATTTTAGGTAGATCGGTATTTTGTTTTTTGCTTGCAAACTGCAAGTCGAGGGTTTAGAACTTTTTTATTTTCTTTCACAATTTTTCATACAAGGGTGCTGAAAATGGTTTCTTTAAGTAGTAATAAAGTGTAAGAACTACATCCAACCCGAAGCACTTTGTTACATTTTGAATCCTGACTTTCTGTTTCTCTCAGCTATGCATTCTTCATACACAATGCCTACCTTCTTACAGTACATGCATATAGCTTATATCTAACGGGTCAATAAACGAAGTCAAAATCTGCCTCAAATGTTTTTCTTAAGTACTTGACTTGTAGAGTGATAAGCTGTGTGCCAATGTTTTCCCCTCCGTTGAAGTAGTATCTAGGTATTCGGCTGCAGGTGGCTTCCAACCAGGATCATTCTTAAACAAATGGAGGGCTGATGGCCCTTTAAAAGAGGCTTTTGTTTTGGGCCTAACTGGATATTCAGTCTGCAGATTCCTACTCGGAAAGGAAAGCAGACAACCTGTGAACGCTGTTCATTGTGTCCCAGTGTCAGCAAATTACATTGGAAAACATTTCAGCATATTTCACTGGG
This sequence comes from Lissotriton vulgaris, assembly GCF_964263255.1. Classification (NCBI taxonomy): domain Eukaryota; kingdom Metazoa; phylum Chordata; class Amphibia; order Caudata; family Salamandridae; genus Lissotriton; species Lissotriton vulgaris. The sequence continues at coordinate 150,396,728 of NC_141688.1, read as the reverse complement.
TCCAGCCAGGATCCCAGTTCTGGCTTAATAATAATAGCTGTCTCATTCTTCTGACTGCTCTGATCAATGCTGCTGCCCAGTAACAGTTTATAATTGTACAACCTTCTCAGTCCTGTTCTTTTTTTAATCTGGGATTCAGGTGCATTAGAGTAAACAACTCATGTCATCAAGTTTTTTTTTCTACATTGAAAAACTGTGTCAAGATCCTATTAAACGGGTCTCTATGTATGAAATGCACTTGCTTTCGTTCTTCTTGTACACAAAAGGTGGAGTGGTAATTGTCACAGATGTATATTGCTGAGCGCAGCGCTCCCAAGCATATTCAGTTCCTTGACCAACCTAGCCTTGACTGCAGCGCTCAGAGATCTTGCACTGCCGCACACAGGGGAAAAAAATTAGAGGGAACATTGATCCTGACTGAGCAAGAATATTTAACTGGGCTCTCTGCCCATTTCAGTGGGTAGTCCAGTGTGAATGGGATCGTACCATCAGTCAGGGGGAAGATTGTAGACTTTTGCTAATTAATCTGTATCCCAGAGAAGGCACTACATTTGATTAGGTCCCGGAGCATGGGATGTATGTTGCTTACTAGATCTGTAAGATAGAGCGTGATGTCGTCTGCATAGAGCAATGTGGTTAGACCGCTAGAAGAGAGCCCCACTCCCCTATTTGCATAATGTTGCCAAATTCTGACGGCCAGAGGTTCCATTGCTCTGGTGAACAGAAGCGGGTACAGAGGGCACCCCTGCCTGTTGCCTCTTGTTACGGCGAAACACTCCGAGAGAAGGCCGTTGACTCTCGGCCTTGCTGTGGGACCTGTGTATAAAAGCCTGATTTGAACTATAAAGGTAGGACTGAGGCCCATCCAGGTCAATACAGAGAAGAGGTAGGACCATTCGAGGGTGTTGAATACTTTGTTAGCATCTAATAGTATCACCGCAGCCGGGGTCTGAGGGTGTAGGTACTGGAGCAAAGCAAAGAATGTTCGTAAGTTATGCGCTGTCAACCTGCCGGGTATGAAACCCGACTGGTCTGGCCTCGCTATCAATGAGAGTAGTGGTTGTAATCTTTGAGCAATCAACTTTGCTAAAATGTTATTATCCAGATTGCTAAATGATTACGGGCGATAGGAAACCGGCTAATAGGTTCCTTATCAGGCTTCAATAGCGTGAGTATGACTGCTTCACGCATTGAGGGGGGAGGGTACCAGTTTCCATCGATTCTTGGTAAACGTCCAAGGGCCAGATGTAGGAAGCCAATTTGCGATCTCAATTTCAGAGTTTGCGATAGCAAATTAGCAGTGTGCAATGTAGCACATAAAAAACCCCTCACAAAATAAGGAATCGCAAAATTTACGATTCCCTATTTTGCGATTGCATTTGAAGAATCGCAAATTGCGATTCCTTAAATGCAATGTAAGAAGCCCAAAAGAAAGTGTGATTTGGCCGCAAGGAATCGCTAATTACCAACAACTTCAAGTTGAGGGTAATTTGCGATTTCCTTTAAAAAAGCACCTTTTTGCTTTTTTACAAGTACCAGGTGGCACACATTCATACCCTTAGTGCATGTATGTGCACCACATGAGCACACATTTCAGGGGTGCAACAGGGGGTCCCTCTAGAACCCTTGCACCCTCGAAATTGTGCACACAATTGCGAGTACCTATTGGGTACTCGCAAATTGCGTGTGCAATTCCTATTCATTCCTATGGGCCACTAGGCCCATAGGAATGTATGGGAAGGTATTCCTTGATTGCGAATCGCAATTTGCAATTCGCAATTAAGGAATATTAAGGAATCGCCAGAAATATTGCGATTCCTATCTACATGGCATTTTGCGAGTCCTTAATAGCGATTCCCTAAAAATCGCAATGAAGGACTCTTGGGGCTAGTATGTCATATATGTTTTAGAAAAGGAGTCTGGGAGGCCATCAAGGCCCAGGGCTTTGTCATTAGGAAGACTTTGATACACTTTTGTTATATCCTCAAGGGTGTATAGTAAGTCTAAGTACTCCCTATGCATTTTGCTAAGCCATAATAACTCCAATGAGTCAAAGTAGTGGCGTAGCTCCTCCTGTATATTAGGAATGGTGGACGTGTATAGGTTAGCATAAAAATCAGTTAAGTCATTGTTAGACTTGGCATCTTTTGGCTTGTTTCCCCTGAGTTTTTGTTTTCTGACCTCCCTGTTATGACTTTGTTTTTGCTGGTGTAGTGTTTCTGCGCACTTTTCTCACTGCAGATCAGTGGTAAAGTGCAAGTGCTCCTGTGGTAAATTGTGTTATGGATTGGTGTTTTCATGATTGGGTATTTGATTTACTTGTTAGTCCCTAGTAAAGTGCACTTAGTGTGCCAGGGCCTGTAAATCAACTTCTACTAGTGAGCTGCAGCACTAATTGTGCCACCCACGTAAGTAGCCTTAAAACGGTACCTCAGACCTGCCATAGCAGGGTCTACACGTAGTTTGTAACTGCCATGTTGACTTGGCCAGTGCACACACTTGCCAGTCCCTAACCTTCCCTTTTCTTACATGTCAGGCACCCCATAGGTAGGCCCACGGTACCCCTGTGGGCAGGGTGTATGAGAAAGGTAGGACATGCCCTGGTTTGTGTGGCATGTCCTGATAGTGAATTACTGCCCATTTCGTTTTTCACTATTGCAAGGCCAGGTGGGACAGAATGGGCAGTTTGGTAATGACATCTTATAAACCCAACTGACCCAAGGAACATGGTAGAAAACAAATTTAGTACGCCTGAACTCAGAATCTAAACATACATCTTTTAGTGAAGGTCATTTTTACATTCTGGGTTTAAAAATACCACTTTTAGAAAGTCGGTATTTTCTTGCTCAGTCATCCCGTGTGCCTCTGCTGGAATGTGGATTGCCTGTCTGGGTTTTGGATGACAGAAGGCTGGGGAGCCAGAGAGGCTCCAGATAGTTTAGGTAGGTCAAGAAAGGGCTGAATAGACCTGGGCTGCATTGGGGGCAGGAGGAGGATATTTCCTTGCACCTCAAAGGGCCTGGTCTGCCTCTGACAATGCCGTCTCCACCTCCTGCGAGGAAATCGCACCAGAGAGGGGCAAACTGTTTCTAGCTGGGCACAGACACCCTCTGCCTGCCAGTTCAAAGGATTTTTGTGTACAAATACTGGGGCCCAGACCCCTGAACTTTCAAATTCTTTTGGATCAAGAAGACTGCCAAGAAGAAGAGCTGTGTACTTTGCAGTGCTGTCCTACAGTGGTTGCTTCTGTCTTGGGCAGTGAAAGGACTGGACTGAACTTTCTGCAATCTACTTTTGTGAGTTTCTCCATGGCATTGAGGTAGAGCTTGCCCCATGTTCAAGAAGTCTCAGAACAGCAAAGAATTCAAGCTCTTCTGCCCTCAGCTCTGGGACCTGTGGGGATGACAGCGTATTTTGATAACTGTCAATTTATAAGTACCATATTGTGAATGTTTATAGTTTTTTGTCTTGTATATAAATATTGGATATTTTTCTGAACTGGTGTGGTGTCCTTTTGTAGTGCTTACACTGTAATACTGTTGGGTATGTTCAAATGCTTTACACATTGCGTCTAAGATAAGCCTGACTGCTCGTGCCAAGCTACCAAGTGGGTGAGCATGGGTTATTTTAGGAGTGTAACTCCCTTATCCTGACTAGGAAGAAGGGTCCCTATTTGGACAAAGGTGCAAGCCCTTACCAACTCGAGACTCCCATTTCTAACAGTGGTTCAGTATTTGTTGTGACCCTTTGATGGGATCCCCCGTCTCATTTGAGTTCAGTGATAATGTTAGTGGTTCTCGATGGCCTAAGCATACAAGCTAGTGTTCTCCTGGGTCTATCGCTTTCACCGTAACGTCCAGCTGCACTATATTTCCCCAAAAAACTTAACCTCACAGTCAGCTTCTTCCGTAAATTCGGAGAGCAGTTCTCTAGCTGTGGCCATATGTGATCCATTGTCAGAGGTAAAAACATTCTTCTCATTGTACTTCAGCCGACTCTTGAGTGTATAAAGTCTCTGATCGATTTTACTACCCCGACCTGTCTTGCAATGCAACTTCCCCTGAGGACCACCTTGAACACTGCCTACAGTGCCCCCGCTGTCTCGACGGAGGCCTCATTCTCACTGAAGTAGTTGCTTATATATTTTCTAATCTCCTTCCGGAATACTTGGTCAAGCAACGCCTTATTGGGAAACCTCCATGAGAAGGGTCTCCTCAGCCCTTTGGGAAGACCTAGCTGTAATAGACATAGGGCGTGGTCTGATAAGGTTCTGGGGAGAAGTAGAAGTCAGAGGTCCACGCCGCTATATCCAGGGATACTATCCGGAAATCCAGCCTGGACCATGCGCTGTGTTGTGCAGTTATGCATGAGCCTTCTGTTTCATCCAGATTCCCGTGTCTCCAGATATCTACCAACTCATTAATATGAATTAAGGAGTTTAATGCTGCTCTTGCCTGTGAATGTAAACAGCTGGATGCACCCCTTCTGTCCAGGGAGGCATGTAAAATGGCATTGAAGTCTCCCCCCATATGACTGTGTCTCAGTCCAAGCCTGGTATGAGGGCCCAAATTGTGTGAAAGAAATCGGGGTCATCTGTATTGGGTCCATATATTGCAGCAAAGACATCCTCTGTTTCGCAAAGGTAGACCTTGAGGACAACGGACCTGCCTTCTGTGTCAATATGTGTATGTGTTGTTGTCCAGTTCAATCCCCTGCGCGTCAATATAGCTACTCCCCGTGAATTGTTAGAATAGCCTGCGGAATACGTCTTGCCCCAATTGCTGTGCCGTAGCTTGGCACTAGATGCACCAAGAAGATGTGTCTCCTGCAGGAAGTAGCAGTCTATCTTATGGTGCATCAGGTACCCATCATTCCAGATTAAAAGCCTCAGGAATGTCATTTTACATCATTATGGTATAACCTGGGTGTGTCTCATTCCTCCCATACCCTATTAAGCATGTGATGTGTGATGATAAAATCAAGCATTGCTGTATTACGTTTCCCATTCCAGCCCCCTCACCTACACCAACCCCCCCAAATAGGTTGAGATACATTATCCCTCTCTCCCTCCACCTACAAACAAACCAAAAATGTTAACGTAAGGAGTAAAAGTGGGAGATCTCACTTGGGGAGAGATGTCAACGGCTAACACCCTGGTCAAAAACCAGGTGGCTGAGTACTTTCATGAGAATGCAACATAAACTGACAAATCTGTATTACTCAGACTCCCCAACCAAACTGGGACTGTAATGGCTAATATTACGGCCTGGTCTTGTACCAGGTACTTTGGTGATATGGTATTTCTATATATCAATTCAAAGTGAGCCCTCTCTAGTCATTATCGCTAAGTGCGCCTTCCGTACGCACTGTTGTTTTCGACTGCCGCTTGTTCCCTGCGGCGTGTTTGGCAAATTTTAAAGCTGATTTAGCGTCCATAAAGAAGTGTTGGTTCCCTTCATGATTGATTCGCAGCTTGGCCGGGTACAGCAGGGCGTATGTGATACCTGCCTGTCTGAGGAGACGTTTGGCAGAAACAAATTCCTGTCTAGCCGATTGTACTGCTGGAGTGAAGTCTGGGAAAAAAGAGATCTGGATGCCCTGGTATGTTATCTGGCATATTTCTCTAGCTGCACGCAAAATAGTGTCTCTATCACGATAGTTAAAAATACGGGCCAGGATGGGTCTCCTTGTACCTCCCACAGGTGTTTAGAAGCCAGGGATCTGTGCGCCCTTTTCACTATGAACAGGGTTGAGAGAGAGGATGCAAAGAGATCACAAAGTAGCGTTTTAATAAAGTCTTCCACCATACCCATGGCTGTTGTCTCAGGGATTCCAGTTTTGCGAATATTGTTACGGCGGGACCTAGTTTCTAAGGCCTCATTTTTGGCCTTTATAACTTCCAAGACCTTTTCCATATTTAGTAATTGTTCTCGTGACTCCCTGTGGAACTCATCTGCATCGAAGATCCGGTTTTCCAATTTATCCAACAGGAGTTAATTTATTTAATTGTGGTTTTAGAGAGTGTGAACGTGACCCGTTAGGGTATCAGAGCGCTTTACAGGGATAAACATGTTACATACAGGTTAGGCATAGGCTAAATGCAAGGAATTGGTGTTAGGAATTCAATACAATAGGACAAGAGCAGAGATATATACAATATTCAGTGCAGTACCAAAATCAGCGAGTGACATGTCAACGATAAAAAGGTAAAACCAGCAATTGTATCAGGGGACAAGTGGACATGCGTGTTTACTTGTTTCTTGACTTCATCCAATCGATCTGTGAGCTTGTCGATTTTAGTATCGATTGTTTGGAGGCCTGAACGCACCTCAAGAAGGATGGACCGCAAGTCTTCGCTTCCCTCTGCCCCACCCGAGCCGTCCTCAGTTTCAGGTACTCTTTCTGATTCTGGGGTTCTGGTATGCCTTTTATATTCAAAAGGTAGGTTGGTTTGTCTAGTGTCTGTCTTCCTCATTTTCTGGTAGGACGGCTCCACCTATATATAGTGGTGCTCAAGGGTGCATACCACACAGCTGATAAACAGAGCGCTGACCGGATTGGACACACTCTACAGTCCCACCACCTGAAAAGTACAGCAATTGGTCTCAACTCCAAAATCGCCGGCGAATGTGCGAGACATGTAGGGTGAACAGCAGTTTCCATGCAATGACTGGGTTGAGGTTTAACCCCGCAGATCACCATCAAGGCACCAGGTGTTAGAAGGCAAACAGGTGCCAGACCCTGTAGTGGCTGTCCCAGCCGCCCTGTGCAATTGCAGCCATTCACACACTGAGTTTAATGTTAGGACTTATTGCTAGCAGTTCTCCCAGCTAAATCACAGACCACGGCGTGTGGTGTGCACCTGATGTTGGGCCAATGGCCTCAGCACTCCTTCAAAAGTGCGTGTGATGGGCTCTCCTGTCACACGTTTAGGCCTCCCCTTCGCCCTGCCGCATGTGCCGTTCCTTCACTGTGTGGTAAGGGCAAACAAACACGCCCACAGCAATGGTGCAAAAGAGTCTCTATTGCCGCCCCAGTCATCTATATCACCACCGCCCGGCAGCACCAACTCGAGGCGGTGGATTTCACTACTGTGGCCCCCAGCACAGTTTTCACTAGCACGGGGCGCCGTCTCGCAGGTTTGTTTCTGGGTTATGGACCGCACCGGCCCAACCGGCGTAGTCGGATCTGTTTTGTGGGGCCCTCACGTTTCTCCCATGCTGACCGGCGCGACCCTTCCTTTCAAGAGCCGGCGCATGCTCAGTTTCGAGCGAGAAGTCACGATGAAGGAGGAAGAGGAAGCCCCAGGATGCCGCAGCTCAGGTAAGCCATTTAACTTTACTTTTAAATTGCTTTTAAACCTTGTAATTTCATTGTTAATAGGGCAGGAGGGAGGATGGTGGCACGTAATGGAGCCATGCGAAGTGTGCAGAGTTTTTTCCCACTCTGTGGAACTGCATGCATCCCCACTATGCACACCAGGCCCAGGGTTAGATTATATACAGGACAATCGGGCCACTGTCAGAACCTTTAAAAAGCACTAGTAACACAGATAAAACACAATCAGTGACTACTGGTAAAATACTGCACTTAGTATTATCACCTGCAACAAAAATGTATTATGTCTGCATCAACACATGGCATAAAACACCTCATGCCTAACCATAGGCATACACACATTAGGCATAAACACCTTATGTAATCCCTTAGGTCCTTGAGCCCTAACAGTACACACAGGTACCAACCATGGAAAAGTCCCCAGGCCAACTGGCCTTCTTGGAGGCCCAATGCCCTTTGTCTAAAATGTAAGGGCGCAATGCTAGGGCCTTCCAATTGACCCTCCGGCTGCCAATGCAGCAAAAACACAGTGCGCTATTCACTGAGGGCATGGGGTGCTTCTCACCCTTCCTTAGCACAAAACAATGCCCCCATTGTTGCAGCTGCCCATGCTCTCGCAGTGCAGCTGAGAAAATTGTCCTTGGCACAAATGTGGCCCTGGAGCCCAACAGGGACACCTAAACAATGCGCGCCTCTCGTTGCAGCTGCCTATAGTCAGTGGGGTGCAGCTGTAAAAGGCAAAATGAGCACTGGCACTAACTGTGCCTCTGGAGCTCACCTCCGGGGCTCCTGGGCCAAACATTCCCTATTGGTGCAGCTACCCATGCTTCTGTGGTGCAGCTGTAGAAAGGAGACCTGTCACCACTGTGCCTCTCCAGTCCCAATCCGGGACCTAGGGAACTGAAACTGCCCCCAAATAGAAACCAGCCTAGGCACTTAATAGTGCCTCAGGGAGCTCCGTTCACTGGGCTCCTCAAGGTGCGACACCACCCAAGCGCCCGACTGGCCCCCACTCACCTCTGCAGACTCCTCCGGTCTCCTCTGACAGCCTCACCACTTTCTGCACCACGCGGAAACTGGAGCGAAGTCTACGGTTTTTCCAGGAATTCACCAGCGGGAGGTAGGCTCCCGCCTGAACTTCAGGCTTGGCAGTAGCGTCTCTCAGCTTGGGCGCTCGAGGCTTCCTCACGGTCATGCGAGGCTCTGCCCACAACCAAGGGGAACTTTGCCTGGCTTCCGGACCATGTTGCAGCGGTTCTCTCTCCTCATTAAAGTGCAGGGTAGGCTCCTGCAGTTAAAGATGCACAAACGCGGGGTGGGCTCCCGCTCTTCTCCTCAGGACACCATAGTGCGGGGTGGGCTCCTGCTTCCATCAGCAGCGGCAATGCGGGGTAGGATCCCGCCGCCATGATACCAAAACAGCGGGGTGGGCTCCCGCTTCTATCAGCAATTGTGGGGGAATCCTCACGTCGGGATTCCCTCTACATATGTTGCAGCTTCAGCGCTGCAACGACCCAGCACTCTCCCCGTCCTGGGAGAGAAGGATAAAGTGCCCACAAGGTGCCCAGGCAAAGGTTTCAGGGGCACAAGGCTGGGCCCAGGCAGGACAGCTCACAAGCCCTCCAGCAGGGAGGCAGTCCCTCGTGGTGGTTCCTCCTGGGGCCCAGCAGCAGCAAGTCCCCCCCAAGTCACAAGGAAGCACAATTCATGGGATCACAGCCCCAGTACTTATAGTCCATTTCTTCTTTGTTCTGCCCTGGCTAAGGGCATGGGGAACCAATCTCAACTGGTTCTGGGTGGTGTTGAAGCACTCTGTGTATAGTGCTACTACTGAGCCCCCATCTGACAAAGGAGGGTTCCTTTGTCAGATGGGGGCTCGGTCCACAGACCACCACAGGGGGGTGGAGCCAGCATTCACTCAGGCAGGCACAGACCTATCCAGGGTCAGGGGACTACTCCTCCCACTACTCCAAATGCAGATCCCCTATTCAGCCTAGCGCTGACTTCACCCTGCCCTCCCGGGAGCCACACACACCTCACCAGCCGCTGTCACTCCAGAGCCAAACATCTAATACACATCAGGCAGGCAGACGCAAAGCACACATAAAGGCCAACTACTAAAATTGGCATTTGTAAAATAGTGATAATAAATCTGCGCGCACCATTGCAAAGCATTTATTATTCCTATTCCAACCATACCAAACTTGACCACGCTGCTCCTCTCATATCAGGAATTACCACTGAAACATTTATCAGGGAATCCTCAATGCATTCCTAAGGGAGGGCAGCCTCACGTCAGTGAGAAACCAAAATGGCTGTTTGTCACTACTAGGACTTGTCAGACACTTAAGGTACATGTCCTACCTTTTACCTACAACGCACCCTGCCCATAAGGCTAGCTAGGGCCTACCTTAGGGGTGACTGACATGCAGTAAAAGGGGGGGGTCACCGACGTGGCACACACTTTAGGTGCCACGTCACAGCGGCAGTGACACAGCGCGCACAGGCCCTGCCATGGCAGTTGCCTTAGACAGGTTTAAAGGCTACTTCGGTGGGTGGCACAATCAGCACTGCAAGCCCACCAGTAGCATTTAATTTACCGGCCCCTGGGTATCTGAGATACCACTTTACAAGGGACTGACAGGTAAATTAAATATGCCAAACAGGTATCTTACCATGTTTACCACAGAGAGCACACACAATATACACTGAACAGCTGTGCAAAAGTGCCCAGAGTCCTAAAACCACCAACACCATGTAAACAAAAAGGCTAGGAGATGACAACAAGTTCGCGGATGACCCTGCAAAAAGGGCCAAGTCCAACAGATGCCAAGGCTTGCTCCATCCAAGGTTTTTAGCGGAGTCTGTGTGGGTCCTGTAGCTGGCCTTCCCTCTAATGTGGTCTGCATGCAACTTTGGATTTATCCTGTCTTGCGCGACCTCAAGAACACCTAAGCATTATTGACTTTAAGGGACTATATTGCAGTTTACTATTTAAAAAATAATGTCTTCAGTTCTATTTATTGGATTTTTGTTGTTTTAATCTTGTTTTACTCAGATAAGTATTCTCTATTTTTCTAAACTGCTCTTTTTGTGGTGTCCCATTGTGGTACCATTTCGCTGCTGCCTTATTTGGCGAAAGTGGCTGAGAAGGCCGTTAATCTTCAACTCATGGCCTACGTGGAGGAAGCCAATCTTCTACACCCAACGCAGTTTGGGTTTAGATCGCTCCACTCAACTGAGTCAGCTTTACTTATGGCCATTGAGACCATCAGACAAGGAGTAGATGAGGGACAGACTATGGCTCTCATCCTCATGGACCTGAGTGCCGCCTTTGACACAGTAGCACATTTCACTTTGCAATAGTGTCTGAATAAGGGCGGGGTCTCAGGCGCAGCACTAAAGTGGATTCGGTCCTCTCTGACGAACCACAGGTTCCAGGTCAGACAGGGAGATCACTTTTCTAGCGCAAGAGATTTGGATCAGGGTGTGCCCCAGGGCTCTGCTCTGAGCCCCACCCTATTTCATCTCTACGTCTCCCCTGTGGCAAGTATACTCGAGGGATATGGAATGCAAATTGTGTCATATGCCGATTACACACAACTGGCCATCTCACTATCACGGGCTCCTGATCTGGATGCGCCCAAGTTCAGAGCTTGCATGCAGGAGCTTGCCCCCTGGATGGATAACAACTGCCTGAAGTTGAATGGTAGCAAGACTGAGGTGCTCGTGGTGGGGGGGGGGCCTTCGGTGTGGTCATCGGCATGGTGGCCACCTTGCTTAGGACCAGTCCCTAAACCATGCCAACAGGCTAAGAACCTGGGTGTATGGATCGATTCGGACCTTACATTTGCTCCACAGATCAGTCGTGTGGTGGGGGCCTGCTTTGGTGTCCTGAAAGGTCTACGCAAAATCATTGACCTTCTCCCTTCTGGAGCCAGAAGGACACTGGTGCACGCCCTTGTTACCTCACGATTAGTCTACGGCAACCTATTGTACTTAGGGGCCACGGTTAAGAGCCTTGACCGTTTGCAGGTGCTGCAAAAAATCACAGCTGCTCGGCTAGTCCTGAGGCTTCCAAGAAGAGCTGCGTCGAAATCTGCTCTGGAGGCTCTTCATTGGCTGCCGGTTAGGAAGAGGATTGTGTATAAGGCTTTATGCACGTGTCATCAGATCATTCAGGGTAGGGGGCCTAGGCCTTTGCAAGCCTTAATCACAACCTATAGGCATGTCCGCTCCCTCAGGTCCATGGGTACTGGCTTGCTGGTGATCCCCAAAATCAAAAAGGCCTGCATGGGCGGCAGATAGTTCTGGCTCCTGGCAGCTAGGAGCTGGAACAAACTTCCCGGTGAGCTGCGTCTGGAACCTTTGGAGGCTAGGTTCAGAAGCAAGCTTAAAACTTTCCTGTTCCTTCAATAATATGTATGGGTGTTCCAGCACAGGAAGGGGTGGGGTGCCTGCAGTACAGCGGGGGTAGGGGCTTCTCACTCATCACAGCACGGGGACACGCCGGTGTGCGTAACCAGGCGCTTTATAAGATTCCTTATTATTATTATTATATTATTACTCCAACTTAACTCAACTCAACTTAAGTGTTGCACAAATACTACACATATTGCCTCTTAAGTTAAGCCTGATTGGTTTGTGCCAAGCTACCAGAGGGGGAGCCCAGGTTAATTTAGGTTGTGCATCTGACTTACCCACATCTGGATTGTGGTCCCTACTTGAACAGGTTCCAAAGCTCTGCCGACTAGAGACCCAATTTTCTAACATCGATGTTCAGTGGTGAGGATAGAACTTGTATTTGTGCAGTAAATTACAGTAATTTGGTGTACACTACCTCCCACATCTTGACCAATTCATATCAATTACCTCTGATCGCCATTTGGCATTTTTCCTGCTCTCTTTAATCAGCATTTTTAATTTTTCCATTCCCCCTGATAGGCATTTTTGCTTTTTCCAAATCATGTCTTTAATTGGAGGTCCAATACCTGCACCTGCACCCAAGCATTGATTTTGATTTGCCCAAGTCAGAGAAGTACACAGTGCAACAAGCCAAAGATATTTGCAAGCAGTTAACGTTTTCTAGCAAGGGTTTTAGCAAGTAGGTGGAGCTGCAAAGGGGCCTGGTAGAATCTAGGGATGCAGCACAAGAACCCTAGAAGATGATGATGAGAAAATAGAGGATGATGACGAGCTGGACCAGGATTCAGTGGAGAATCTTTGACTGCCATTCGGACAGGGAGGAACCAGCCAGCAAGGAGAGATGGTCTCCCCAGGGCAGGAAGCAGTGTTTCTTCTAAAGGCCTGGTCCCAAAGGCGATAGGGAACACAAGGGAGGAGAGGAAATTCAAATTACAACTTGCCAAACTAAAGCTTGAAGCAGAGCAAAAAAACATGCCTTAGTGGAGAAAAGGCTAGTCGTGGAAATGGAGGAAAGCCAAAAGAAGTTGGTTATAGAGGAAAAGAAAATTATGTTGGCTCTGGAGCTGAGCCTCAGGGATCTGGATGTTAAAGCCAGGAGGTCTGAGTCCAGCCAAGATGGTGACAGCAATTCTGTAGTGCCCTCTGACAGAAGGCTCCACATATCCAAGGGCCTGGTGCCTGACTTAGTGGTGGGAGACGACACAGACAAATGGTTTGAGGCCTATGAAATTGCTCCTTGCAGATGCAGAAGGTCCCTGAGGAGGATTAGGATGCTATCCTGTGGAGGCATATCCCTGGTGAGGGGAGGGACACTACTGACCCTACAAGGGAGTGACAGGATGAGTTATCCCCCCATGGTTTGTCCCTAGAAAAGTCCAGACAAAAGTTCAGGGACAGTCAGAAGCTATGCCAACAGACCTATGTGGATTTTGTAGAGTCCTTTTTCAAGGCAACGGATGGTTGGGTGAAGGGCAGTGAGGTAAAAGACTATGAGGTCTGTATAATTTGCTTGCAACAGAGTATTTGTTCAGTTTTTGTTTTCCAGAACTGCAACAACAACTTGTTGATAGTAGCCTCGCTGACTGAAGGGAGCTTGCTAAGGAGGTGGACCGCAGGGTCAGCACCAGGGTCCACAGGAAGGTATCAGGGGCATCACCAAGAGGGTGGGCAGGGTCCTCACCAGAAGGAGGGGGGGGACAAAAAGAGCAAGGAGATCTGTAAAGGGCCCGAAACTAGTTCTGTGTGTCAGGGTTCCCTTCTCTCCCACTGTGAAGAAGAAATGATTTAGTGACAGTAAGTCTGCAGGGTAGACACCCATGAAGGGTTATGAGTGTCAGCAAGAACACTACAAAAGGGGTCCCAAGTGCCCCAAGTGGGCACAGTCCCCCATCGGTGGGCATGTTTGACTTAATGTCTGGCTACTGGGAGATTGCCATGATGGAGGAGGCTAAAGAGAGTTCAGCGTTCTTAACACCAGCAAGGTACTTCCAGTTCTGGGTCTTGCCTCTTGGTTTGAAGAACACCTGAGCCTCCTTCCAGAGTCTGGTCAATCAGGCCCTTGCTTGGTTGGAGAACTTCAGTGCCGCCTTGCTAGACTCTACGAACTTCAACTCCAGTTTGGAGGACCGTCTAAACTGCCTCCAGGAAGTGCCTCAGGCTCTACAGTATTTTTAAGAAACAATGGTTCAGGGTAGGCCTAATAAGGTCCTAAAGGAAAAAGTGAAAAAGCGAGTATTTAATAAACGCTAGGGAGCGAAAGATGTAGGTACAGGTAGGAACTTTTATTTACTCTTTCTTTTTTATATATACACAAATCTTTATACTGTATTTCAGGTGCTCAAGTGAATAATAAGGTGCAGGACGTGACATAAGTGATCAAAGTGAACGAACTGTCACACAACAACAACAAGGTTAAAAACACAACAAATATATACAATGAAACGAGTGAATTTCCTTGGGTGGGTCGACGGCGTTTCGATCTATATGACTCTAGATCATCATCAGGACTGTTGAGCCTCCTGAAACTTGCCAGTGCGTTATCAGGCAAGGAAGACTTATTTGGCAGGGTGACTGAATTTGCTGTAGCTTTCCAGAGGGAATTGAATTTTTGCCAATGGTAGGAAACCAAAGAACCAAGTAGCGCTCTGTCACTGTTAATTTAGACGAGGGTCCTACTTGTGTTGTTTATTTAAAAGTAGTGGCGGTAAGGAAGGTTCCGCAGGCGCGGTCGTCGCTATGGCAATATTTGGTATACAAGCCTGAAATTAATTCTGGCGTGTCGGTGCGGCAGGAAGGGGGTCCGAGTGCCTCGCTAGTAGCTGCTCTACAGAGCACAGGCTGACTGTTAAGGCCAGCAAGTGTCAGATAGGGTAGGGTTCTGAGATCTACTTGGGATAACAAGTAGTGGGCGGCAAGGTGTAGCCCTTCCAGCCCTAAATTGACACAGTTCTGTCTTGGGAACTGCCCAAAACCCAGAAGGAAGTGTAATCCTTCTTAGGCTTCACTGGATATTAGAGGATACTTTCAAGAAGCAGCCACATCAGATGATCTGGACAGAGGTGTGCCTAAAAGCTTTTGATACCCTGAAGATAGACACATGCACAGCACCCGTGCACAAGGCTCCAGATTTCTCCCAAGAGTTTGTTGTGCAGACGCACACCTCGGAGCATGGCTTGGGGCTGTGCTCTCACAGCTAAATAAAGATGGTCTGGATCAGTCTGTAGCCTTCATTAATAGTAAAAACAACAATTGATGGACAGAATGCAGAACAATGTCATACATTCACCCCAGTACAGAGATCTGGGCCTAAATCCATCGTTTGTTTGCACTCCACACCACCCCAGTTCAGACATGGCCATATGCAAATCAGCCTTGACTCTGTGCCTCATGGGAACAGTCCAGTCCAAACTGCCAAGCCATGTCTTTCCTGGCCATGTCTGAACTGGGGTGGCTGAGTGAGCTAAAGAATGGTGATGGATTAAACCCAAATCAGATGACTGGCGGTGAGTGTTTGATTTGCTCAAACGCTCCGTCCATCATCCCCTTTTGTATCGCTACATTAATAGTAGGCTACTTCCCAGAGAACAGAGGTGGCGCAAAATTGAAAGGGAAAACTTTGCTGTGGTCTGGGTGCTTAAGAAGCTACGGTCATACCTGTTCGGCAATCACTTCCAGACTCAGACAGACATGGGCGGCAGATAGTTCTGGCTCCTGGCAGCTAGGAGCTGGAACAAACTTCCCGGTGAGCTGCGTCTGGAACCTTTGGAGGCTAGGTTCAGAAGCAAGCTTAAAACTTTCCTGTTCCTTCAATAATATGTATGGGTCTTCCAGCACAGGAAGGGGTGGGGTGCCTGCAGTACAGCGGGGGGTAGGGGCTTCTCACTCATCACAGCACGGGGACACGCCGGTGTGCGTAACCAGGCGCTTTATAAGATTCCTTATTATTATTATTATATTATTACTCGAACTTAACTCAACTCAACTTAAGTGTTGCACAAATACTTCACATATTGCCTCTTAAGTTAAGCCTGATTGGTTTGTGCCAAGCTACCAGAGGGGGAGCCCAGGTTAATTTAGGTTGTGCATCTGATTTACCCACATCTGGATTGTGGTCCCTACTTGAACAGGTTCCAAAGCTCTGCCGACTAGAGACCCAATTTTCTAACATCGATGTTCAGTGGTGAGGATAGAACTTGTATTTGTGCAGTAAATTACAGTAATTTGGTGTACACTACCTCCCACATCTTGACCAATTCATATCAATTACCTCTGATCGCCATTTGGCATTTTTCCTGCTCTCTTTAATCAGCATTTTTAATTTTTCCATTCCCCCTGATAGGCATTTTTGCTTTTTCCAAATCATGTCTTTAATTGGAGGTCCAATACCTGCACCTGCACCCAAGCATTGATTTTGATTTGCCCAAGTCAGAGAAGTACACAGTGCAACAAGCCAAAGATATTTGCAAGCAGTTAACGTTTTCTAGCAAGGGTTTTAGCAAGTAGGTGGAGCTGCAAAGGGGCCTGGTAGAATCTAGGGATGCAGCACAAGAACCCTAGAAGATGATGATGAGAAAATAGAGGATGATGACGAGCTGGACCAGGATTCAGTGGAGAATCTTTGACTGCCATTCGGACAGGGAGGAACCAGCCAGCAAGGAGAGATGGTCTCCCCAGGGCAGGAAGCAGTGTTTCTTCTAAAGGCCTGGTCCCAAAGGCGATAGAGAACACAAGGGAGGAGAAGAAATTCAAATTACAACTTGCCAAACTAAAGCTTGAAGCAGAGCAAAAAAACATGCCTTAGTGGAGAAAAGGCTAGTCGTGGAAATGGAGGAAAGCCAAAAGAAGTTGGTTATAGAGGAAAAGAAAATTATGTTGGCTCTGGAGCTGAGCCTCAGGGATCTGGATGTCAAAGCCAGGAGGTCTGAGTCCAGCCAAGATGGTGACAGCAATTCTGTAGTGCCCTCTGACAGAAGGCTCCACATATCCAAGGGCCTGGTGCCTGACTTAGTGGTGGGAGACGACACAGACAAATGGTTTGAGGCCTATGAAATTGCTCCTTGCAGATGCAGAAGGTCCCTGAGGAGGATTAGGATGCTATCCTGTGGAGGCATATCCCTGGTGAGGGGAGGGACACTAATGACCCTACAAGGGAGTGACAGGATGAGTTATCCCCCCATGGTTTGTCCCTAGAAAAGTCCAGACAAAAGTTCAGGGACAGTCAGAAGCTATGCCAACAGACCTATGTGGATTTTGTAGAGTCCTTTTTCAAGGCAACGGATGGTTGGGTGAAGGGCAGTGAGGGAAAAGACTATGAGGTCTGTATAATTTGCTTGCAACAGAGTATTTGTTCAGTTTTTGTTTTCCAGAACTGCAACAACAACTTGTTGATAGTAGCCTCGCTGACTGAAGGGAGCTTGCTAAGGAGGTGGACCGCAGGGTCAGCACCAGGGTCCACAGGAAGGTATCAGGGGCATCACCAAGAGGGTGGGCAGGGTCCTCACCAGAAGGAGGGGGGGGACAAAAAGAGCAAGGAGATCTGTAAAGGGCCCGAAACTAGTTCTGTGTGTCAGGGTTCCCTTCTCTCCCACTGTGAAGAAGAAATGATTTAGTGACAGTAAGTCTGCAGGGTAGACACCCATGAAGGGTTATGAGTGTCAGCAAGAACACTACAAAAGGGGTCCCAAGTGCCCCAAGTGGGCACAGTCCCCCATCGGTGGGCATGTTTGACTTAATGTCTGGCTACTGGGAGATTGCCATGATGGAGGAGGCTAAAGAGAGTTCAGTGTTCTTAACACCAGCAAGGTACTTCCAGTTCTGGGTCTTGCCTCTTGGTTTGAAGAACACCTGAGCCTCCTTCCAGAGTCTGGTCAATCAGGCCCTTGCTTGGTTGGAGAACTTCAGTGCCGCCTTGCTAGACTCTACGAACTTCAACTCCAGTTTGGAGGACCGTCTAAACTGCCTCCAGGAAGTGCCTCAGGCTCTACAGTATTTTTAAGAAACAATGGTTCAGGGTAGGCCTAATAAGGTCCTAAAGGAAAAAGTGAAAAAGCGAGTATTTAATAAACGCTAGGGAGCGAAAGATGTAGGTACAGGTAGGAACTTTTATTTACTCTTTCTTTTTTATATATACACAAATCTTTATACTGTATTTCAGGTGCTCAAGTGAATAATAAGGTGCAGGACGTGACATAAGTGATCAAAGTGAACGAACTGTCACACAACAACAACAAGGTTAAAAACACAACAAATATATACAATGAAACGAGTGAATTTCCTTGGGTGGGTCGACGGCGTTTCGATCTATATGACTCTAGATCATCATCAGGACTGTTGAGCCTCCTGAAACTTGCCAGTGCGTTATCAGGCAAGGAAGACTTATTTGGCAGGGTGACTGAATTTGCTGTAGCTTTCCAGAGGGAATTGAATTTTTGCCAATGGTAGGAAACCAAAGAACCAAGTAGCGCTCTGTCACTGTTAATTTAGACGAGGGTCCTACTTGTGTTGTTTATTTAAAAGTAGTGGCGGTAAGGAAGGTTCCGCAGGCGCGGTCGTCGCTATGGCAATATTTGGTATACAAGCCTGAAATTAATTCTGGCGTGTCGGTGCGGCAGGAAGGGGGTCCGAGTGCCTCGCTAGTAGCTGCTCTACAGAGCACAGGCTGACTGTTAAGGCCAGCAAGTGTCAGATAGGGTAGGGTTCTGAGATCTACTTGGGATAACAAGTAGTGGGCGGCAAGGTGTAGCCCTTCCAGCCCAAAATTGACACAGTTCTGTCTTGGGAACTGCCCAAAACCCAGAAGGAAGTGTAATCCTTCTTAGATTTCACTGGATATTAGAGGATACTTTCAAGAAGCAGCCACATCAGATGATCTGGACAGAGGTGTGCCTAAAAGCTTTTGATACCCTGAAGATAGACACATGCACAGCACCCGTGCACAAGGCTCCAGATTTCTCCCAAGAGTTTGTTGTGCAGACGCACACCTCGGAGCATGGCTTGGGGCTGTGCTCTCACAGCTAAATAAAGATGGTCTGGATCAGCCTGTAGCCTTCATTAATAGTAAAAACAACAATTGATGGACAGAATGCAGAACAATGTCATACATTCACCCCAGTACAGAGATCTGGGCCTAAATCCATCGTTTGTTTGCACTCCACACCACCCCAGTTCAGACATGGCCATATGCAAATCAGCCTTGACTCTGTGCCTCATGGGAACAGTCCAGTCCAAACTGCCAAGCCATGTCTTTCCTGGCCATGTCTGAACTGGGGTGGCTGAGTGAGCTAAAGAATGGTGATGGATTAAACCCAAATCAGATGACTGGCGGTGAGTGTTTGATTTGCTCAAACGCTCCGTCCATCATCCCCTTTTGTATCGCTACATTAATAGTAGGCTACTTCCCAGAGAACAGAGGTGGCGCAAAATTGAAAGGGAAAACTTTGCTGTGGTCTGGGTGCTTAAGAAGCTACGGTCATACCTGTTCGGCAATCACTTCCAGACTCAGACAGACCACAGACCCCTCAGATGGGTAATGCAGATGAGGGGTGAGAATCTCTGTTGAGGCGGTCCATCTCCCTACAGGGAATGGACTTTATGGTAGAGCATTTTCCTGGCACAGACCATGCCAATGCTGATGGTCTTTCCTGGTTATTCCGCATTAGTGAAGAGAACTCCCAAGGGGTTAGGCAGCTCACCCCACCTTTAGCCGGGGTGTGGGGGGCACATGTTAGACCTGGCAGCCTTGGCTTGGTTCCCTCTGACTTTTTGCCTTCTAACCTCCTGTTTGTTGATTTCATTTTGGCTGGCTTTATGATTCTGGGCAATTTACCACTGATACCCAGTGCTAAAGTGCATATGTTCTGTACCCTAAACATGGTAACATTGGCTTAACCACAATTGGCTTATTTAATTTACTTGTAAGTCCCTAGTTAAGTGCACTGTATGTGCCCAGGGCCTGTAAATTAAATGCTACTAGCGGGGCTGCAGCGCTGATTGTGCCACCCACTTCAGTAGCACTTTAACCTGTGTTAGGCCTGCAAATGCAGAGTCTGTGTGTGCAGTTTTAAACTGCCATTTCAACCTGGCAAGTTAACCTACATGCTAGGCCCACATTTTCCCCTTCATTACATATAACTCAACCCAAGGCAGTTCTCAGGCAGCCCTATGGACAGGGTGCAGTATATTTACAAGGTGGACATGTAATTTTCAGTTTTACATGTCCTGGTAGTTAAAAAACGTATAATTTATTTTTCACTGCAAGGCCTATCTCTCCCATAATTTAACATCGGAATTGCCTTAAAACATCTTTTAAGTGTGATTTCCAATTGGGAAAACATAGAGATTTGGTGTCTCTAGAATCACATTTTAAAATGACAACTTATAGTGAAGTCAGATTTTAAATTGCAAGTCTGAAAATGCCACTTTTAGAAAGTTGTCTTTTTCTGACTTTAACCATTCTGTGCTTCTGCCTGTCTCTGAATTCACGTCTGGGTTGGTTGACAGCTGGAATTTGTGCATTCCCTCTAGACAGTCACACAGACCTTCAAAGGCCTCTTTGAAGTCTCCCCCACTTCAAAAGCACCACTGGATATAAGAAATGGGCCCCTGACACTCCCAAATCAGAACTTTTCTGGAACCAAATACATTCTACCAGGAAAAGCTGCAGGTCTGTAGGAGGGATTGCCACTTTGCTAACAGCTATCCTGTGTTTTCCTCCTACATATTGATTCTTGTGCTGCTGGTAGAACTGTCACTTTGCTACCTGCTTTGTTGTGCTGGCTTGCTGTCCTCTTGCCTGTGAGTGAGACGGATTGGACCTGCTCTCTACATCCTTAAACCCAAGTTTCTCCAAGGGCTTGCTGGCTTATCCACTGTTCTTGAAGTCTCAGGGCCATCAAATACCTCTTTTAATCTTGCGTGAGCTGCCATCTGAAGTCCTGTCCTACCAAGAGGTGCCAATACAGTCCTGAGCCCTGAAAAGTTGGTTCTGCAGATGTTTTTCTGCAAGAATCGTAGCAGTGATGACTTTGCACTGATCAGAACCGACGCAGTGCCCTTCAAATTTGACGTAGAGCCAATCCATCCACATGCCTGCGCGGCTTGATAATGATGCAGGTCCTGGCAGCGAGGCTTGACGATGATGCAGCGCCTGTATCGTGAGGGGTTCGATGATGACATAGGACCCAATTGCGAGGCTCAACTTCAACGCATCGACCCAACTGTGTGAATCGGAAGCGGCGCATTGAGTCTTCACCACGCTACGCTTGCTCCATCCAATGTACTTTTTCTGCAGGCCCTGCCTGGGACCTGTAGCCAGCCTGCTCTTCATCGAGGTACTTGAAACAATGGATTTATCCCAGTCTAGTGTAACCTCAAGTAACCCTTAAATGCCATTGACTTTAAAACACTATACTGCAGTTTATTCTTTAAAAATTAATATCTTGAGTTCTACTTATTAAATTATTTTGTCTTGGTTTTGTTTTACTCAGATAAATAATTTATACTGGTATGGAGTCTTTTTGTGGTGTTTTCATTGTATTACTGTAATTTAAGTGGTGCACAAATACTTTACACATTTCCTCTTAAGATAAGCCTGAATGCTCTGTGCCAAGCTTCCAAATGGTGAGCATTTAGGTTTTGCATCTGACTTACCCTGACTAGGAGTGATGTCCCTACTTGGATAGGGTTCAAATCTCTGCCAACTAGAGACCCAATTCGATCACCAAGCAAGAGGTTGCCTCCACAAACATGCCAAGATTTAGGGTGTGTTGATGACTCTCTTTGGCATTTCCTTGTGAATTATGTATGTTCTATGCCTAGATTTTAACAAGCTAAAGTTTTGTATTCTGTCATTTCTGCCAACTGCCATGTCAAATATGCTTCCAGTGTTATGGTCCTCAGTTTATTTACACTTGTAATTACACTTACAATTGTGCAAACACCAATAAAAAGAGTTCTCAAAATAAGAAATATGGAGTTCATGTTTGATTAAGATATCTTTTAAGCAACAACTGCATGTGCACTGAAGAACTGTTTCTCCAGTATTAACGGACTGTAATTGCTTTTTTCCCTCTCCTATCTTGAAAAAACTGTGCACTGATGCGAAAGCCACAGTAAGTGTCTGCCATGGTTACGGCCCTGTGCTTTACACACGTCTTCCCAGAATCTTGGATCACTTTAACCTATGTTTCACATAAAAATAGAGACACAAACTAGGTCCCAGTAATCTGGTCTCTAAAAGTCAGCTAGTGTCAGCCCATGAGCTACAAAGCAAAACTCATTTCGAGCTAATTGTTCCTAAACATAACCGGGGACTATTCACAAAGTTTAGCTTGTGAGTAATTCACACATGTACATTTCTTACTTCTGGCTATTCACAAAATACGAGTAAAGTTGCTTAAAAATGTAGACTTACATGCCTCCGCTCGTGAAAAAAGGGGTGGAACCTAACATACAAGTATAAGTTACTACTGAACAAAAAGGAAATAGGAATTAAAAAATAAATTCCTACCTAAAGTAAAATAAATACCTTTTTGTTATGCTTTAGCAATTATTATCAGTGATTATAGAATTAGTTAAAAGAATATATAATATTTATTACCATTTATTCATACATTAACTTTTAAATGTAAAAACATTATTAAAATATTTTATAATTACATAAATATTAGGACTATTTATTTTGAATATTTTTAACATTAAATTATATCTACATATATTTGTAACTTTTACATTCTTTTCATTTATTTTAACATTATTTCCTACAGGTTTTTATTTTAAGTATTCTTGATTTCTATGGGAGGATGTTGCAGTACCACCTGTTGGTCATGTGTGGTGCTGGACTTCAACTGTGACCTGGAGCACTTTACTACCGTTTTGGGTCTCTGTTTGGCTTTAGTAACTTTAGAAGTGCAGTTTATGAATAGGAATAGACTCACTCTTTTGTGTGTGGGTAAATGTCGCTCCCTAAACACCTTCCTGACCATTTGTCATGATCCGGGGGTCTCTCCCGGAGCCTCAGGAGTCAGATTTCTATTACCCTGGTGTAAGAACTTAGTTCAATGCACCAACACAAATTAGAAAATCCAGTTGGACTGTGGACCATATACAACTCACTAGGCAATACTGTGCAGGTGGTGTTTACTGGTCACAATTATTTGCTATAGAACCCTTTTTCGTAAATGAATAACATACTCAAAATAAAAAAAATATTAAGAACCACAGGATGAGACTTTAAAATGTTTATTTCTCAATCCCAAGTGTAGTTCCCAAAATGTGATCGGCAACCACACAGAATTGGAAAATAAATACAGCAATGCATGGCATGGCCAGCAAAAACAAAGTGCTATTCTAAGGTTTAGCAGAAGTATAAAATAGCAAGCCTAAAAATTGAGTTTCTTAAGATGAATTCCACAGCTTCTCAATAAAAATTAGCTATAAGCTATTCTCTATCACTGCCCTTGCCTGTGAATGATAAGCAGTGCCAGCTTGTAGGCCACTTCTTTGTGTTTCTCTTGGAGCTGCGGAAAAATCCTTTCTGGGGCTATTCCAGCGGTAGCGCTTACCTGCAGCGCTTGTATTTGACAGTACTCTATTTTAAACTTCCCGTTTTTGGTGTAATTTATTTTAATTTCTTTTGGCACTTACCCCCTGATTTTAATCCAGCTTGGCCTCGCACACCCCCACAGCTGTCATCTTACTCGCAATTTAATTGTGTAATCACCGCATTTGGCGGGTCCTCTGCCCCTTGCTCGTGGCGCCCATACTGGGTGAGTGTGTTTCACCGCGCTAGTCCTGTTTCTACTCGCCTTGCGAGCATATAGGCAGCCAAATTCCAGCAGCGCGCTCTATTCCAGCGGTAGCGCTTACCTGCAGCGCTTGTATTTGGCAGTACTCTATTTTAAACTTCCCGTTTTTGGTGTAATTTATTTAAATTTCTTTTGGCACTTACCCCCTGATTTTAATCCAGCTTGGCCTCGCACACCCCCACGGCTGTCATCTTACTCGCAATTTAATTGTGTAATCACCGCATTTGGCGGGTCCTCTGCCCCTTGCTCGTGGCGGCCATACTGGGTGAGTGTGTTTCACCGCGCTAGTCCTGTTTCTACTCGCCTTGCGAACATATAGGCAGCCATGTTGACGCGCAGCGGTAACGCGCAGCGGGGACGCCGTATTGACGCCGGAGTTACGCCAGAGTTCAGCCCGTCTGTGCCCGTCCGGGCCCAGACGGGCTCAGGGCTGGTCCTTATGCCCGATCCATCGGAGCCACCTCGTACTCGTTTCAGGTATAGGAGGGAGGAACTCATGTCCTGGCGGACTGCGAAATCCACCACATGCAAATTCGCCCAGGAGGGATCGCTCCCATTCTTACCTTGCAGGGCTTGTATTGTGGGTCAGGATACGGCTTCTGTTAAATCGGTGCTCTCCATAGCATTACTGAACTGTCGGTCCCTACCATGTCACGCTACTGAAATCAACTCCCTCATTCTGGACCACGAGCTGGATGTGTTATTTCTAACTGAGACCTGGATTTCCTCCAGCTCGGGCCCGATATGGTTAGAGCACTCCCTCCAGGTTTTCTCATATCCCATCTGGACAGGCCTGTGGGGAGGGGAGGAGGAATTGCCATCCTCTATAGGGACTCGCTAGTTTGTAAGGTTCAGGATGGAGGGATGAGCGATTGTGAGAGCTGTCAGTTCTCTCTTCGCTTGTCACCTACTGCGTCCATGGCGGGACTGCTGATTTATCGCCCACCTGGAACCCTGGGAAACTTTCTCAACTCCTTCCTAGAAACTATCGCACTTCTTGCCTCTTCAACGGGTAACTTCATTGCTTTAGGTGATCTTAACATCCACCTTGACGACCCCTCCAATTCCCTGGGAGTAGATCTGCTAGGTGATCTCAAAGCTTTAGGGATCAACCTGGCTGATTCGGGTGCCACACATGGGAAAGGCCACTTGTTGGACCCTATATTTTCTAATTCGGACGGCCTGAAACCACTTCCAGCGTTGGCTCTGCCTTGGACAGACCACTTTATGGTGCCTGCCCAGTGGCAGTTTGACATCCCAGCTGCGCCGGCCCCTAGGGTATACACCGTGGAAAAAGCCTGGTCTAGGCTCCCTGTGGACACATGGGCGGTACATCTGGAGGCGTCCCAGCCACCCCCTGGGTCTAACCCGCTAGTCGTGGATGAGAATTTAAACATCTGGCTTACTAACTCGCTGGATGCTCTCCTCCCCAAAAAGAAACAACTCACCAGGGGTAAGAGAGTGGGATCTGCGCCCTGGTATACATCTGAGCTGAGGACATTGAGGAAGGGCTGCAAGAGGCTGGAGCGGACCTGGAGGAAAGATTGGAGCGAAACGAGCCGGAGAGAATATCGGGCGGCTCTTAGTACCTACAAATCTGCTATTCGGGTAGCTAAGTCTGGATTCTTTGAGGAGAGAATAGGCTCTGCGGCCAACTCCTCGAAAGAATCATTTAGGGTCATTAAAGAACTCCTGAAAACCCCCGAACCTCAGGTCATTCACGAGGACCCACGTGAGAAATGCTCAGAACTGGCCTCCTTCTTTAAAACTAAAATTGATAACATCCTTGCATCTCTCCCCCGGCTAACCGAGGACGTCTCCTCGGGTGGTAGCCCAGGGCCTCAGCCCAGGGTGCGATCAGCAGAGTTGGTTTCTCTTGGTCCTGTCACTGTGGAAGAAGTTCTCACAGTCCTGACGACCATGAAAAGTGGTTCTCTGATAGACCCTGCACCCATGAAGTATCTGAAGCAGGTAGCCCCCACCATCGGCGGCCCAGTGACGGACCTTATAAACCTGTCTCTCACCCAAGGAGTGGTTCCCCCTAGTTGGAAAGGAGCGGTTGTTAAGGCTCTCTTGAAGAAGCCTAACCTGGACCCAGCCGACCTTGCCAACTTTAGGCCTATTTCCCTGCTCCCCGGCCTCAGTAAGGTGGCGGAGAAGCTGTTGAATAGTCGCCTATCGGGCTTCTTGGAGTCCAATTCCCTTTTGGGTGACTCCCAAACGGGCTTCCGCCCCGGTCAGGGGACCGATACTGCCCTGCTGGCAGTCGTGGAGAATGCGAGGAGCATTCTGGATTCAGGGGGATCGGTGGCAGTGATCCTCCTGGACCTCAGTGCTGCATTTGACACCGTAGACCATCAGGTGCTTCTCCAACGGCTGTCGGGGGTGGGGGTCTCCGGGATGGCCCTCAAGTGGTTCGCTTCCTTTTTGGAAGGCCGGACATTTGAGGTGTGGGAAGGCCACGAGAAATCATCCTCAGTACCTCTCCAGTGTGGTGTGCCACAGGGCTCATCGTTGAGCCCTACCCTATTCAACATTTACATGGCCCCTCTGGAGAGTGTGGTACTGCCTCTGGGTATCAAGATCATCAGCTATGCTGATGATACTCAGTTGGTGGTAGGCCTTTCCCAGTCGGCTTACCAACCCGACCGGCTGCACACGTGTTTGGATAAGATCTTCACGTGGATGTGTAGCTCAGCTCTCAAGCTTAACGGCTCCAAAACGGAACTGATGCTGCTGGGGAATTCCCCTCCCTCTTTATCACCTAGCAGTTGGCCCAGCTGCCTGGGACCCGTACCCACCCCCAAGCAGGAGATCAAGAGCTTGGGGGTGTGGCTCGAGCAGGACCTTTCCTTTAAAACACACGCAAAAAAGACCGCAGGCGTGTGTTTCGGCCTGCTCCGATCAGCCCGGAAGATTTTACCTCTCCTCCCAGTGGCCTCTAGGAGGTTACTCATTCAGGGGCTTATCATCTCGTGGCTGGACTTTAGTAACGCGTTGTTTCTCGGTGCTCCAGAATCCACCCTAAACAAACTGCAGCAAGTGCAGAACGCGGCCGCTAGGCTCCTGACGGACCTTCCCAGGCGTCAGTCGGCTCGCCCTGCGCTGAAGGCGCTACACTGTCTCCCTGTCAGAGAGAGGGTGAAATTCAAGGCACTTTGTATGGCCCACAAAATTCTGCAGGGGAAAGGCCCACCTATCTTAGGGGACATGGTTCAATCTTACAAGGCCTCCCGCTCTCTCCGTTCTGACCATCAACACCTGCTGCAGGTTATGAGGGTGAGGAAGGCAAGAACCGGTGGCAGAAGATTCTCCATAAATGTGGCCACCCTGTGGAACTCTCTCCCTCTGTATTTGCGCTCAGAAACGAGTTTTCTACGGTGCCGCAAACTTTTA
This sequence comes from Lissotriton vulgaris, assembly GCF_964263255.1. Taxonomy (NCBI): domain Eukaryota; kingdom Metazoa; phylum Chordata; class Amphibia; order Caudata; family Salamandridae; genus Lissotriton; species Lissotriton vulgaris. The sequence continues at coordinate 150,369,765 of NC_141688.1, read as the reverse complement.
AAAACTCATCTGTTCCCTGCCTAATCCCTGTGCCTAGTGTGGTGGCGTTTTTCTCTGGATGAGCGCGGGGATGCCCAAGGGTAACCAGGCGCTATATAAAACTCGCAACAACAACAACAACAATTTGTTTCAGCAAACTAGCGTGACCTCTAGCCTGATAGTTCTGCTGTCAAGCATCTTCAATAAATGGTCAGATGCCGGAGTTTTAATAGTATCTGATCACCAACAGGGGGGTGGCTTAGGCATGTGCAAGCTGTGCACCTGCACAGGGCCCCCAAACCCCAGGGGCCACCACGCCAACACATATCCTTAATATAATAATCCTCTGAGGATGGATACATGTTTGCGTGGCGGCCCCTGGCAGGGAATTGGCGGCCTCCATCTCTGTTCTACTTCCAAACACCCTGACTCCCCCCTCTTCACTGGCCTCCGCGCCTGCGTTCCTCCTGGTTCCTGATTGGCTTCTTTTTTCCCTGCCCACTGATGGCCCGTTGGTACCTTCCTGAGCTCTGGGGGGAACCGCCCCGCCCGGACCCCCTCTTCTGGGGCCCCCTACCTACGCTCCCTGCCCAGGGCCGCCATGAGCATAGAGCCGCCCGTCACCAATTTTATCTCATGTTTATAAGTTTGGTGACACTAAAGTCCCAGCAAGACAATATAAGTATGCCAATAAATGTGTCACCTCAATTCACATGTAGACATCTTAGCCTTCACTATAAGCATCCATATTAACATGGCAGAGACCATAACATAAACTAAGAACATATGTCAGCCTAGTTAGGAGCTTGCAGTTATAGCCTTAGGGCTCTCCTCCTCTCCCATCTGTTCGATGAGAAGTTCAAATGTTTTAGTTCTGTGCACCACTTGTAGACGGACGTTGCATGCCTATGTTGCACTGCTGATATTGCGGACTCAGCATTTTGCATGCTACTATTTTATTCTCTTCTCAGCTGACTCTCGAGCCACTGTCTTCCTAGCCTTTTTTCTGAACTTCTCCCTTACACACAAGGAGATGTGCAATATGTTGTTAATTTAGGAGTCGGGCCTAGGCTCATATTTTGTGGGCTTGACTTACCTCGAGTCTATATATGTGTTGTTGTTGTTGTATAAGGGTCATTCCCATTCTCTCATACACAAACTGCTAAAATATTCATGCACTCAACGCCGGTTCAACTGATTTTCACTGTTTCCCTTAACATTAACAGACGGACCTGTGTTTTCAAAGGTTAGAAGATTCTTACTTACCTGCCCTCTCACAAACCAGATAAAGGCCTGCTACAGGAGGCTCAGCTGACTACACTCAAACACACAAAAACTGAAGAGTGACTGGGTGGGTTCTGTGCGTTATGCAAATAGGGCACAATAACCAGATGCTGAACCATGGCCCACACAAAGTGAGGAGAGATGATTTTGCTCCATAAATCCTGTGCAACACAAGTCATACGGACTTGGAGAGATGATGGTTGCAGGCAGGGCTTTAAGTGTGATGAAAAAACTGGAGGCCAATATAATTAAGGGCGTGGCTTAAAACAGGGACGCTAAAAATCTGTGCCGCCCGACTTGTATTTTGCTGTTTCTGTCGTTGCATCCAGATATATGATACAACAAGCAACATCATACCTACAACAAGTCGAAACTATTGGCTATGTCAATGGTTAGTTCCATAAGATAAATAAGCAGAAACTATGGCTTGTATATAATATTGTAAAAGCTTAGCACTTAAAGCCCTGGTGACACCACGACAATGTTGCTGCTCCTTAGTTTTAAAAAGAGAAGGGAAATCCAGCGAGAAAATGACTCTCTTTAAAGGATTTCCCTTCCCCTACCACCTCACCTGGCATGACATCATGCCGTAACTTCTCCACTAGTGAGAAGTGAGCAGTGGGAGCAGCAGCGCACATTGATGTGCCTGCTGTCACTGCAGTCTGGAAAAAAAAGGGACCGCTTGTGGAGGTGAGGTTCCTTCTTATGAAAACAGGACACTCCACGCTGTGTAACTCGGTGTTTAGTTAAATATTTATTCTCCTCACGGAGAGCGCCGAGCTTGCTGCCACCCAGCTCCGCTCCGGCACCCGATCTGGCGCCCTTCCTGCGTGACCCTAAATGGCCGCCGTTCACGCTACGTGGTGACATAGCGTGAACACTAGAACGCCAACACTACATATCTCCCCCTTTTTGTATCACATGAATGAGTAGTCTTGGGGGTTATTGTCCATCACCCATCTCAAAGTCCCGGAACCTGGAAGGTCTCACAATCACTCGCCCCCATCTCGTGCATCTTACCGGGGTGGACATCGCTTCTCTTCCACTGGTCATCACGGACCCCATTTCTCTACCTTCTTGCGTACCCGGGCTCTCTCTGCACGTCAGCTCTCTTCTCTCTCGCCTCTGTGTCTCTGCTCTGGGAGTTTCACCGCCTCCTTGCTCCAACACTGGGTCCGCACCTTCCATGTTTCCTTCCAGGGTGATGTTCTTATTCTCTGTTGTACTCTGATCTGTCTCTCCTAGTTCCCGATCTTTGGGAGCCCAGTAAGATCTTGTTGCATCAAGCCATGCGATCCTGGGACCACACATTGCCATCTCTCAACATTGCTGCTCGATCGTAAACCTCTTTGACTTGGAGGGGCCTGCTGTATTTGCTGTCTCCCTTTTTCTGCAACACTGCCAGCTTGACCCTCACCCATTCTCCTTCTTCCAATGACGTGTCCTTTAGATTCTTCCTTTTGTTATAATGTTCTGTATATAGGGATTGAGCTTTTTCCAAGTTCCTTTGTAATACAGCCGGAGACCATTTGCTAGTCACAGTCTTTTCCTTCCACGCCAAATTGTCTTTGGTGAAGGTATCTCTGCTTCTGAGAACCTGGAAGGGGCTGTACCTCGTAATCGTGGGCGTGATGTGGTAGGCCCAAATCATGTGTAGAATCTCCCTCTCCCAGTCCTTCCCTATCATGATAGCTGCCTAGATGGACCCCATTAGTACTCTATTGAATCGTTCCACTTGTCCATTCCCCGCTGAATGATATATGGACGTATGTTTGGAGATGATCCCATTCCTCTCCATGTATTTAAGCCACTTTTCTGAAGTGAATTGTGGACCATTATCGCTCAATATGGACTTGGGAATGCCTTCCCTGAGGAAAGTTGCCGTGAGGAACTTAAGTATGGTTTCCGTATCCATCTCCTCTTGGACCTGTACTTCAGGCCACTTAGAGTATCTGTCCACTAGGACGCATAAGTATTTTGGAGTTCCTTGTTCGTCCAGTATTGGTCCCAGTATATCAACGGAGAGCTCCTCCCACGGATTCATCAGGGCAGGGAATTTCCCTACGGCTGGCCTCAATGGCGTCATAGTTTTGTCAGCACGCTGGCATTGGTCACACTCTCTCACATGGCGTTCAGTCTGTATGTCCATGCCAGGCCACCAGTATCCTTGTTGGGCCCTCAGTTTGTTTTTTCCAATACCTAGATGGCCTTCGTGCAGTATCACCAGTAGCTTCGGGATTAGCCCCTCCGGGGGTACCACCTTATCCCCTCGGTATACAAACACACCTTTGTCATCTAGGGACAGTTCCTCTCTCACGTCATAATACTTTCTCAGATTCCCATTTAGATGCTTCTTTTCGGGCCAACCTCCAACTATGTGTTCTATCACCTCTCGGATGTTTCTGTCCGCCTTGTACGCATCCTTCCACTCTTGATTACCTATTACCTTCTCCAGGTCTTCCATCAATGCCACCATCTCTTCACTCACTTCCTACTCTTCTTCGGCGTTTTACATTTCTGCAGCCCTGCTCAGGTAGTCAGCCACCTTGTTCCTACTGCCCGGAATGTATTCCACATCATAGCGATATTCCAACAATTTGATGGTCATTTTCGCAATTCTGGGCGTTGCGCTCGCATGTCCGGTAGATGTGAGAACTCTCACCAAGGGTTTAAGGTCTGTTTTAAGTTGGAACCTCGTACCCCACAAGAACTGATAAAATCCGCCCATGGCCCACACTACTGCAAGCATTTCCTTTTCGATGACACTGAACTTCTTTTCCGTGTCTGTCAGGGCTCTGGATGCGAAGCTTAATGTCTCCATCGTTCCTCCACCCCTGTCTTGCATAAGGACTGCTCCCAGCCCCTTGTCGCTGGCATCCGTTGTCATCACCGTATGACCCTGCGGATCATACCCCTGGGCCTGGACAACATCCCTTTTGATACCTTCGAACTCCTTCTGTGTCTCATCTGTCCATGCAAATGCCATTTTCTCTCTCGTAAGCTGCCTCATGTGGTGGGTCTTGGTGGCAAAATGTTGTACGAACTTGCTGTAATATTCAGCCATCCGTAGGAAGGACCTTACTTCTTCCTTGCTGGAGGGGGGTGGTGCATCACATACTGCTCTCACGTTCTCCTTCTTTGGTGTGATATCTTGTTCACTGATTTCATGTCCCAGATAGGTGACAGAGGCCATCCCTAGATGACACTTCTCCCACTCTGCGGTCAGTCCTTTATCCTCTAGCACATTCAGTTCCTTGGCCAACTTGGTGTCGTGGTCTCGTTGGTCCTTGCCCATCACGAGGATATCATCTTGGAAGTATTGGATCCCCTCCATGTCTTTGAAGAGGTGGTGCATGAGTTTCTGGAAGACGGCCGCCGCGTATGCAAGGCCAAACGGCATTCGGCAGAATTGATAACACCCGAAGGGAGTTATGAATGACGTCAGCTTCCTACTCTCCGGGTGTAACTCTATCTGGTGGTACGCCGACGTTAGATCAATGGTGGAGTACCATTTTTTTCCTTTCGTTTTCGCCATCATTTCCTCGATACGGGGTAACGGGAACTTTTCCACCACTATGCATTTGTTTAGCTCACGCAGGTCCACGCACAACCGGACCTTGCCATTAGGCTTCATAACTACCACTAGAGGTGCAAGCCACTCTGCACACGTGATGGGTTCTATTACCCCGTTCCTCTTCAATTCCCGTAGTTCCTGTTGCACGCTTCCCTCACTGCGATCGGCACATTCCTCACTTTGTGTGATAACGGCATGACATCCATCTTGAGGACAATCTTGTGAGAAAATGTTTCCAATTTCCCAACCTTTCCGCCAAACACCTTTGGGAAGTATCTTTTCCATTTTTTTAGGTCAGGCCATTGTTTCGGCTCCGTCATCAACACCTGTACCGCTCCTCCGGGGTCCAGCTTGATGCCCAGGTCTCCCTGGTCCATCCATCCTAGGACCGACGGGCCCTTTTCCGCTACGTATAATTTACAAGCAGCACTGCGTCCCCTGAACTCAAATTTCAAAGGTCTGTACCCTACTATTGGGATGCAGTCTCCCAGGTATGTGACTGGTCTGATGTCCGGCGGTTCCAACTGCGGACCCAAATGAGGCGTGAATTTCTCAGCCATGCTCTCTGGACTATCGTGTAGGGCGATCCTGAGTCCGCCACGATGCTTATCATCACACCACCTATTAGCATGTCCAATAATGGTTTGTTCGACCTCCTGGTGCCTATGCTTAGAACTTGATCTTCTATGCATAGTGCCTCGTCCTCTTCCTCTTGACATCTTCCTTCCGTGCCTTCTTGGTCTTGGTCTACATACTTTACCGTGTTGCTTCCTGCTTTCCTTCGGCATACCTTTTCGTAATGCTCCATTATGCCACAGAACACGCACTTGGCACGGAACGCTGGGCATTTCTTGTCATGTGCTTCATGAGACGAACTGCCACAACGGTAGCAGGGATTCTTGACTCCTTTCATCTGCTTCCCTTACGGTCCTGGCTTCCCCGGTCACCTGTTGGGTCCTCTGTACGTCACACCCATGTTCTTGTTTCCTCCCTTGGGTTCCTCTTCGTCCATCTTATTTACCATTTGCCTTGCTACTGGTTCTCATTTAGCTGCGTCTGCGCATCTCCGTGCCAACTCCGCCTTCTTCACTGTCGTGATCACTTCTTTCAGTGAGACATCTCTCTCGCCCATAGTTTGTCCTGCACTGATTTATTTGTTGTGTGCATCACAATTTGGTCCTTGATGAACTCATCATGGAGTAAGCCGTATTTACATGTCGTCGCTAACTTTTTCAACGCCGCCACATACTCATCAATTGATTCTCCAGTTTCTTGTTTCCGCTGCTGAAAGTTGTAGTGGTCTATCGACACACACACTGCCGGCCGGTAGTGCTCGTTGAGTTCTTCAATCGTATGGGCAAAGACGTCATCATCAGTGTCTTGCCGGGGTTTGGGTACTAAGTTCTGGAATACCCTGATCCCTTCCGGGCCTAGGTTGTGGAGCAAAATTCTTCTTTTCCTTTTGCTCATGAACGCCTCCTCATTTTCATCTTCCAGGACCTCTATGCAATTTAAGATGTACTCTCTCCAGTCATCCCACTCCATTAGGGGTTCCCGCGGTTTGGGTAGAAATGGTATTGGGGCTGTCGCCGAAGTCGCCTGCGCACACATGGTATCGTGCTTACCTGGCACTGTGTTCTGGCTCCTGGGACTGCCTGGCGCACTGTTCTCCTCTCCCTGTTCCGGTTGGGGGTGGGGGCTCTCTACGTCACCTTCCTCACTGCCTCTTGATTCCGTCAGTGCTTCTGCTTAGTTGGGGCACCCTTCGTACCTTGTAGCGCCACTGCTTGCTCTGCTGGGCGCGCGGTGGCCGTGGGCAGCTATCTTCCTGCCCCTTCACACTTCTTGGTTCGGGTGGTTCTGCCCCTATTGCTCCGGGGTGAGCAGTGCCCTTGTACCTGGTACCTTACTATTTTTTCTTTGGCTCTGGTGGTTCCTGCGCTTCAGCCGCGCTCTCCGTGGACCTCTGGCCTCTCAATGTGGGGCCTGCCTGTGTGCTTCTGTGTGGCTGTCCTGCCCTGTTGCTCCTGTGGGTTGCTTCCTGTGGTTGACTGTCCCTCAGGTCCCAGCCTTCGTCGCCACTGTGGAGGTGGGGTTCCTCCTAATGAAAATAGGACACTCCACATGTGTAACTAGGTGTTTATTTAAATATTTATTCTCCTCATGGAGAGCGCCGAGCTTGCTGCCACACAGCCCCGCTCCGGCACCCGATCTGGCACCCTTCCCGCGTGACCCAAAATGGCCGCCGTTCACGCTACGTAGTGACGTAGCGTGAACACTAGAACGCAAACACTACACCGCTTGTGCCATGTCACAAAACAGAGACCAATAGAGTTTCGTTTCAAGGCCCTCTTTAAAAAACTGCTGGTGCTCAGACCCGGTGAGACCCGGCCCACTTAAACCCCTGGCTGCAGGTATGTCTTTGCAAAACTGGCCACATACTCTGAATGCCAGGGCTGGTTTCTTTACGAGTTAGACAGAACGTGTCTTGCTCACAGGCATGCGCACAATGCTTTCCTCATGCTACGAAACTGTATTCCAGGTTTGGCTGGGGGCTGCCTGCGTTACCGCTCCACTGCCGCTGTGAGCCTTGCTGCAAGAGATTGCGCGCATGCCTGCTCCGCTGAAAGGGTTGCTCGCAGGGACTGTTGTTGACGGCGGTGGACGGCCTGTGGGGTTGCGGTACTCAAGTTGAGGCAGCGCCCACAGTATTGAGGAACTTTCCGGTCGAGTAGCGCTCTGATTCCAAGGAAGCACGGTCGAGGGCAAGTTGCAGGGATCAGAGGAGGAGTGCACGAGCATGGGAGATGCGGGACAGAGCAGCCGGGAGCAGGGAGCTTGAGCTAGAGCAGGTAGTTATCGCTAACACGCTTGCTAGCTCACTATTGCCTCCCTGTTGCTCCCTATCAGCAACAGCTGTGTGAAACCGTGGTGTGAATCCGCTTAGCTGACTCTCGGCTCTGTGTGGCTTTGCTTGACTCCTGTGGCCCATTGCTCCCTACCCACATCACCCACATCACTTGAGTAAAAACGCAGCATGTAACTACTGCGTGTAATCGCCTAAACAGTTGAAAACAACTGCAAAGAGCCTGTCAATGAGCACCTCCGTGGGAAGGAGCGGACTGTTGATTGCTGATAGTAACCGGCAGCGGAGAACCAGCAGGCTTAGGGCAAAACCGATGAGGACCCGGTGCAGGGGTAGACACGAGCGGTTTCTGATGCACAGTTGTGATCACTGACCACTCAGGTAGTAGCAGCAGCACTGCAGATTGGAAAGCTGACTGATACAGACTGTATTGGCTTGTAGATCGTACCTTTATTCCTGCAGCCTCAGGCCCCCTGCTCCTGCTCCTGGTGCCGGTCTTCCCCGCTGCCGCAGCCTCTGTCATCCCAGCGTGGCCGCAGAGCGGGGGAGACTACACTCCCCAGGAGACTTTGCGGCAGGAAGCCGCACACGCCCATTCCGCGCCCGGAGGCGCCTAAGACCCGAGGAGAGCCCCTTGCGTCGTGGGACGTGCGCAGGTGGCGCCGGGCTAAGCCCCGGGCAAAGGGCGGGCTGTCTGAGGCCGTCCGAGACAGACGAGGCTGGGCTGGGCCGATCCCCTTGGTTTTGCCATCCAGGACTCTTTCATTGCAACAAAGTAAGACATTACAGGGCTATTTTTCAGGCAATGATACACCCATACTATGCTTGAACCTTGAAACTTTTTACTGTTGTGGTAATTGCGATAGTCTTATTATTCAGTCAAAAGCCGGCCCGATAGTGCCCTTTCTTAGTTAGACGATTTTCACTGTTAGGTCCCTTTTTTCTTATTATCATTATTTGCTTGTCCACAAATTTCTAAATATAATTTATTCTTAAAATTCTTAAAACTGTAAATATTGGATTTTATAATTGTTTAAGTACTCACGTTGTGCAGTATGGGTAAATCTAACACCATAACTTCTCGCCCAGTGAATAGGCAAAAAGCGGCAACGGCCCAACCACTGCCGAGCCGAACAGCCATTGATAAAATGCTTCAAAAAACAATAGGGGTGGTGGCTACGGCTATAGAAAATACTGAAAGGCGACTCTCACTCACTTCTGCTGTGCCTCCCACTCTGTCTACGGGGGATCTCTATGTAGCCACAATTAACCTCCCTGAATCTATGTCATTCCTTATGCCCTCTTTTTCTGACCTACCATGCGCTCAGATTGTGTCTGAAGTTAAAGTCTCGATAGAGGTTGTACCGGCCCCTTCCCCCTCGGCAGTTATAAAGGCCCATAAACCTTGTGGCAGAAGTAAGAAGTTGAAATCTGTCAAGAAATCAGTTAAGAGAGTAGCATCTACACCCGACCCTTTACAGTCTGACCCTGGCCCTCCTTTCCCTACCATAGGACCTCCCGTCTGGGCTACTCATTTACTAGTCGACCTTCAGGCCCACATGGAACAGCTTATCAATTCACATTTAAAAACCCTGTCTAGCAGGATTGATAAACTAGTGACACTGATAAATAATAAATGATTAGGCGGAATACAGCCAGCCACCTCAATGGGGAATCTTGCTACTAAAGCAGCCCCAGGCACATCAAAGTCGGCTATTAAAGGCTTAAACCCAGCCGATAACATTTGTCTTGATAACCCTCCACATGATCTGGCCCGCTACATACCCAGCAGTCAATCTCAGCTTCAACTGGTCCTGGCATAGTAAATCGACTAAATGTGCCTTCAGCCGTATCTGGCTTGACACTTTGTCCTCCACTCCCTATCCCAAAAACTAATGGTAAACAGCGCCCAGTTTTGGGGAGGTCTCAAAATAACCCTGCTTTGAAATCATATGAAAATGGTCCCCCAAAAATTCCTCCATGCCCCCAGCTACCTCCTGAAGCATCTCCATATGTGGTGGTGCTTACAGGAGTACCCTTACTGGCCTCCGAACGAGGTGAAACATTTTCCGAACTCAAGAATAAAATCATCTTCTGGCTAAACAAACACAGACCCTTAATGGTATCTGGCCAACGGGAGATTCTATTCACTCGAAGAGTTAGCTGGTTAGGGACTAGACCCAAAGATATCTGTGGTGACTGTGTAATCGTAAATTTCAGGGATCCTGGAGTGGTTAAACATACACTAGGTAATGGAGGGCCTTCCAACGCGGGTTCAATTAACACTTGCCACTTGGGGTATTTTTATCAACGAGCTCTAGTACCAGATAGGCCTGCACCAACCCATTTCTACCAGGGTGGACCAGAACTAGATTACAATATACCTGTGGTTAACAGATATAGCACCCTAAACAATGTGGATTGACTACTACTTTCCCTGGGCACTGATAGAATGGCTACAGATCTATCCATGAGCCATGCTGAGGAGGGCTTAAGTGTCGAGGTGGGTCCCCCGGAGTTAGTCATTGGCCATAAGGGGTGAGGTAATATGAATTTTTATGGTCAATTGTGTCCCCTAACGTAGACCCCAACGGCTCCATGTACGTGCTTCAAGTACATGTATGTTCCCTCCACTTCCAGCTATGAAGACGCAAATACATTTGCGTCCAACGTTAACATGTCCTCTTTCAGATCCACCATGAATGGGTCGAATATTCAGTTCCTAAGTATGCCTTGCCACCGTCTTTACATGGTGCACTTTTCACGTTTTCCTGACTCTGGCGAGTTAGGCCCTGATTTCTGCCATCGAGCTTTTTCTGCCTTCTGCCTCTAGAAGCTGCAGCCTGGACCTGCATCTGTATCCCTGACCTTTGTCTTACTCCCTGCGCGGCTAGCGGTGCCTGGCTCGGCCTGCTTGCCTGCCAAAACAGTATTCAGCCTTCAAGTTATCTGCTCCGCTCCTCGAAAATACATTCCTGTCTAGTAGTTTAGGTAAACATCCTTCCCAGCTGCAGAGCAAAGGGCCCGGCCTTTCTGTCTCCATGCAAGTAATTCATAGCTCCCGTTACCATGGTAGGCCCATGGCCCCTTGCTTTACACGTAGACACGTAGTCGCATATGCACGCACTAGCAGTCAGTATAGAATAGCCTCTGCCCGAGAGACCTTTCCTTCTAGATAATATAGTTCCTCAAAACACAAGATACCAGATATGAATTGGGATTAGGTTGTTCTGACACGCCAGACTTCTGTCTCCCTGTATAGCGCAAATGTCAAGTCCCCTTCACCCTCCAGTTCCACGTCAATTACACGTCATGCTGCTGCGCGCGCATCTCTGCCACATATTTCTGCTGACTCTGCAGGATTCTTCTATGGATCCACCCACCTGTGACCCTTCTTTATGACGTTTCTAGCACACACCTCTGTGTACGCCCTTGTGCACGCCTTCTGTTACGCATGTGTGTTCTTATCTCATTTCTCTCAGCTGTTACGCCTTCTGCATTCATCACCACTATATGCATTGACTATATATATGATATTCTGTTAATAAAGCATTGTACATGTCCATGCCCATTCCCTTCCTGAACCCTTGTGGTGATGGAACATGATACCTGGTTCGAACCAATTCCTTTTTAAGGAATAAAACCCTTATAACCTCAGATGCCACAGACTCTGCCTCTCATTTATTTGACTGAGTTATTCTTATTGAACTTTACCGCATAGAAATTAAGTATAGGTAATTTTATTTACCACATAATTGGCGCCCGAATAGGGACCCCACCCCCACCTTACGCGCCGGCGGTGCGTTGCAGGCCTGGTCCCCTGCCACAGCCGTGACGGACAACTACGCGTACCCGCAGGATTTCCTGTATCTCCCTCAGGCCAACGGAGGTGACTGAGGCTGCGATCGACACCCAGACGAGGCGGTGAGGAGTGCGGAGGATCCCGACCAGAGCCCAGCCGAGAGAGCAAGGTCCGAGGTATTCAGAGGCCCACCAGTTCCGAAGTTCCGAAGTACCTACGTCACGAGTCGAGTCCAGTCCGGTCCAGTCCAGTGTCGAGTTTCCGAGGCCTTCCGTTCCGTGCTTCCCAGTGAGTACCGTTGCTGGGGACGCATCTAGACGGGTGCATTAATTTGTGTCCGGTCAAGACGGGTTTTGGTACACAGATCCGGTCTGCACTGTTTAGCAGTGTATCTGTACTGTTTAGCAGTATATCCAGTATTCAGCTATTAAGTTATTGTTCGTTGTTCGAAATGTTTCAATGTGTTTTAAATGTCGTTGTATGAGTGATTGTTTGATTTCCATTACTGTGTTTATTGTATTAGTGGTGTCCAAATCCGAGTAAGTATCAAGTATCAAGTACCACGGCTCAAAATGCCGCTGTTTTCTAAACTGAAACAGATAGGAACTAGGAAAGGAATACTCGAGGAAGCTGTTCCCATCCCACCCAGGGACACTCCCGGATATTTTATGTACCACAAACACGGCTTAGATGCTGTATTATATCTCGACTTGGGGGTGGACTACACCAAAGATCTACCAGAGAATCAGAGATGGCCCGTTACAGGGACATGGGATGCCGAGTGCATCTTGAGAGTAGAAGAAGCATTATGGAAAAAGAAAGCCAGACAGTCACAGAAAGATGCCATTGAATTATGGCGTAAAGAATCGCATAAACGCACAGAGAAAGCACTCAGAAAAGCAGAGAGAAGTAAAGAGGAGTCCGAAAAAGCCAAAGAAAAAGAACTACTAGAAGAAGGAGAACGAGTTAGGATAGAACAACACGATAGACGTAGTAATGCTATTATGACAGGATTGTATCCAGTCCTGGCCGAGGGCCTGCCCAAGGCGACCCCGGAAGTACCGAAAGATCAGCCCCCTCCATTGGTTCCGACTAAATTACGTCACAAGACCGCAGCAGAGATTTTCCTTTCTTCTTATTTAGACGATGTAGCACCCGCATACACCAATGTTCCACCTGCACCTATACCACCCACTAATAACCTTCCCCAACGACAGACCACTCCTCCACCACTTCCTGCACCCCCCATTAACCCTATTAATCCGCTTAATCCTTTCGGGCCTGACACGACCCTACAGACAGATCATGCTCAAGCCTCCGCCTCAGGAGGTGCATCAGGGGGTTACCATACCCCGCCACCAACACACCGAATAACTATTAGAGAACTAGCAATGGAACGTACTCCGAAACCAGCCACAATGGAAAAGCTTAAAGAGCTTCTTACAGACTGTAGATATGACCCAGTACCAGGCAAAGACGGATGCATGATATTAGCATCAATACGCATAAGACGTGCTGCAAACTTTTTGGTTTTATTTCCAGGAATGCAAGATTACCTAGACAGGATATATCATTTTGTTCAGACAGGGGAGGGTCAGGAATGTATTCACAAGGCTATGGCACATCAGAAAGTAGACCTTCAAGGTGTACTATTAAGATTCCTCATAAACTGTTTTATAAGAGAACGAGACCGGCCTGGTGTAAATAAAGAAGAGATGGAGGTACTAACTACGTGGGGTCAGAATATTTCAGAGGGAAAACATGATAGAAAGGCATGTATAGAGGCCATGTACAGGAAAATTCGTAAAGAAATAGTAGTATTTCATGCAAAAGAGAACGCTGAAAGGGAAGCAGAATCAGACACGAATAAATCCTCAGGGGAGGAAGAGCCAGAAGATAGAGGAACGATAGCATATGTAGGAAAGGGTAGATCCTTTAATAAGCCGATACGCCCAGAAAGCAAGAGACTTTTTCACTCCGCTATGTCAAACGTGAAGACTCCTGAACATCTATTTCAGGCTACCGATAAAATACTTCAAGAACGAATGGGGTACCATGTACTCGATTCCATGGATGAACAAGAATTAGCCAGGTCAGCAGTACAATGGGCTGACAATTCTGATAAATATAGTGATGACGCATTAGCGCAGACCTTTTTGAATCTTTCCCCAGACGAACAGCGACTAGCTAGTATGTATATGATACAACACCTCCTTATATTGTATAAGAGCCAACATTCTGATCCAGGTCCCTTACCTGATGTATTAATAGAGTTACTCATGAATAAATGGAGGGGCCTGGGTACCGACTTAATTAAGGTAATTCTAGAACATCGACACAGATATAGTGCTTTCCTGAATCCACAGTTTGTTTCAGCTCCACCCCCAGAAAGAAAAATGTTTTACATAGACAGACAAAATCCCTTGCGAGAAGTGCATCCAGTCAGGAATGCTGATAATACCTTTAGACGTGTGTTTGTGTACACGCCCATAACTAAAATGGAATTATTGGAAATGAAGAAACTAGTGCCCAGTCACGATAAAGACCCTGCAGGTTTCCACCGTGAAATAAAAGACATGTTACTCATGGGTGATTATACCTATCCCGACATCATGAAAATATTGAAAGTATTATTGCCTGCCGGTATTTACGAGAAACTCAAAGAAAAAGAATGGGAGGTGGGAGAGCAAAAGATTGATTGGGCTGCATTAGAGAACGAAGAAAATACTCGAACCCCAGGCCTAGGGCTTGGGGATGAAACTAAAGCATTACCAGGATTGTTAGTACAAGTATTGCCACGTTTATTAGCAACGAAAAAGGAGGACTGGGATGCAATCTCAGCCTGCAAACAGAAACCCGATGAAGACACTAGTGATTTTTATTCCCGATTTGAGAAATGTTTTATTATTAATAGTGGCCTGAAAGCAAGTAGCGAGTCATATCCACACCTTTTTGTATCCAAGTTAGTCGAAAATTCTCTGCCCCAAGTTAAGAATCGTGTACTGAAAGTCGAGAGCACCTGGCAAGCAAACACGCCTTCCCAAATGTTACAGTACCACCAGAGCAGAATTAGAGAAGAACATGATCACGAACAAAGACGTATGAAAGATACGAAAATGAAAATGTTAGTAGCCCAGTCAGTTCCAGCTGACGGTCAGAAAAAGGGTATGACACAGTCCAATAATTCAGCAGCTCCTGTTAAAGGGACATGCAACTATTGTAAACAGCCAGGTCACTATATAAACGATTGTGCAGTTTTGAAACACAATATAGCTACAGGTAAAACTAAAGAAAGACCGCGTCAACCTAGACAGGACCAGGTCCAACAACAAGTACCACAGAATATCCAGCCTATGCAGGCTCCACAACAGACAGTACAGACCGTAGCGGTACCACAGCCACAACCAATTGCCGCAACACAACATGCAACTCAGCAGATGTATCAGTATGCCCAAACTGATTATCCCGATTATCAGCGATACACATGAAACAGCCTAGAGAGGGAAGTTGGCTTGCCTCTTATTGAGGTTCCTGTAGATCAAGAGGGTCCCTACGTTCATAGTCAAGTATTAGGTAAAGATAGAAAGTTTTTGATTGACACAGGGGCAAGCAGAACAACAATAAGCCACAACGAGGTTCCAGGGGCAGCCCTCTCAGGCTCCCAGAATGTTTCCCTTGGATTTTCAGGCAAGCCTATTGTAAATGAAGTATCGAAACCAGTACCTCTTTTAGTTGGTCCGTTGTCTCGCACTACAGATTTGTTATTAACGAAATCATGTCCAGAAAACTTGTTAGGTATCAAGACACTGAAAGCTCTAGGAGCTGTGATTTGCTGTTCTCCGGAAGGAGTAAGACTGTTTTTGCGTGACTTCAAGGGTCACTATGTGTTGAGAGATATTGATCCCAGATTACAGAATGTTCCTGCACATTTATGGGCACAAGGCCCCACTGATGTAGGTTGTATGCACATTACACCATATCGAGTCACACTCAGGCCAGGAGTGGTATTACCACGAATCCGACAATACAAGTTACCCCCAGATGCTGTAGTGGCTTTACTGAAAATCATTGACGAGCTCATTGCACAAGGAGTGGTTGTAGAAACCGACTCAAATTTGTGTAATTCCCCTATCATTCCGATTCTTAAACGCACTGATCCAAATGCACCTCCAGTTTATCGATTAGTTATTGATTTACGCGAATTGAATAAATGCATTGTACCACAGTACCCTGTGGTTCCAGACATCTCCTCTCTATTGACAGCTATTGATTCTGACGCAGCGTTCTTTACAGTAATTGATCTGAAGAACGCCTTCTTTAGTGTCCCCATTGATCCGGAAAGCCAATATCTCTTCGGATTCTGTTTAAATGGCCGAAGCTTCAAATTTGCACGCGCACCGCAAGGATTCACAGAAAGCCCCAGCATCTATAGCCAAGCACTGAAAAGACAACTTGACAGTATTCACATGCCTGATAACACTGCCCTACTTCAGTATGTCGATGATCTATTGGTCACCGCCCGAAGTGTACCTGAATGTGAGCAAGCATCACTGACGGTTTTGCATTTCTTGGCTGACAAGGGACACAAGGTGTCTCCTTCGAAGCTGCAATTCTGTGTTCAGCAAGTGGTTTACCTTGGGCACTTGCTGTCCAAAGGGGGGAGACAGCTAACACCTGACCGTATCCAGTTAATTGTAAACATGTCACAACCCAAGACACAAAAGGAGGTACGGGCTTTCATAGGCCTCACTTCTTACTGTAGACAATGGATTCCTCAGTATGCATTTCTAGCCAAGCCACTCATACAGTTGACAACCCAGGAGGCAGCGACATCGACTGTCCTCCCTTGGACTCAGGAACATACACAAGCTTTTGACGACTTAAAGAAAGCCTTATGTCAAGCACCAGTTTTAGCGACACCATGTTACAGCAAGCCTTTTACACATTTTGTCACAGAACGCGAAGGTACTGCATTGTCAGTACTCACCCAAGATCAAGCAGGTTCACACAAACCGTGTGCTTATTTTTCTAGTACATTGGATCCAGTAGCCCAGGCGCTGCCTGCGTGCTTGAAATCAGTAGCAGCGACAGCTCTAGCAATCAGACAAAGCGATTCCATAGTGTTAGGACATCAATTGACAGTACAAGTTCCACACTCCGTGGAAGTTCTTTTAAACCGAACACAGACTCAACACTTGACTATAGCACGACTGACAGGTTATGAATTGACATTGTTTCAGCCACACATAGAAATCAGACGTTGTAATACATTGAATCCTGCTACACTTCTGCCATTAAGTGAGACAGATCCATTGGCACATGATTGTATTGAAGTCATTACCATCACGACGAAACCCAGACAAGACTTGACAGATACCGCATTACCAGATCCAGACCTGACACTTTATGTGGATGGTTCATGTATGAGAACAAGTACAGGAGAGTTAGTGGCCGCATATGCAGTCACGACAGAAACTGAAGTCATAGAAACGAATTGTATTGACACACTGTCAGCTCAAGCAGCAGAGCTCATCGCTCTGACACAAGCCTGTATTCGAGCAAAGAACAAGAGAGTTAACATATACACAGATTCACGTTATGCATTCGGAGTTGTACACGACTTCGGAGTACTCTGGCGAGAGAGAGGTTTTTTGACTTCTCACGGTGCCAAGATCCAACACGGTCCCCTCATTCAAGCTCTGTTAGACGCAATACATTTGCCTACAGCCATATCCATTATGAAGTGCAAGGCACATATGAAAGTCACAGATATCATTTCCCAGGGTAACGACCTGGCAGACCGAACAGCCAAGCATACAGCTCAGACTCAGACTCAGACTCACACAACTGACCTGACAAAGACAATAGTCCAGACACCAACACATTGCATGACAGTTAAGGATCCCGCCCTAGATGTAATTGACATACAGACACATGCTACACCAGACGAAGTCAAGAAATGGACTGAACTAGGAGGGATCCAGACAGAACAGGGATGGATGACGAAGGGAAAATCTACATGGTTTCTCCCCGACTCTATGGTTCAAGGTATCATTAACACAGTACACAGTCCAGCACATTTAGGGGAAAAAGCCATGTTAGATAGTATTCAAAACCTTTGGTTCAATAAACATTTACGAGCAGCAGCCAAACAGAAAGTGCGTACTTGCATGATCTGTTGTCAGTTCAACCCAGGTAAAAGCATTCCCGTAGAGCAAGGTGGATTTCATCCTCCCGATCACCCTTTTGAAGTCCTCCAGATGGATTATATCCAGATGGAACGCTGTCGAGGATTCAAATATGTCCTTGTAGTTGTATGTGCACTCTCCCGTTGGACAGAAGCGTATCCAGTCCCAGATTACACTGCTCCGACCACTGCCAAGCAGCTGGTTCGTGAATTCTTCCCCAGGTATGGTTTGCCCCGTATCGTATACTCAGATAACGGTCAGCCATTTTCGTCCGAGCTTATGAAGCAGGTATCACTCCTGCTAGGCTATCAATGGAAATTCCACTGTGTCCGACATCCCGAGGCAGCAGGTCTTGGGGAACGTCATAATCAGACTCTGAAAATTCGTCTTGCCAAGATCTGTAGAGAGAAAGGCGTCGACTGGATAGTAGCTTTACCAGTTGCACTCTTTTACATGAGAATGGTAGCACACTCTAGAACAGGGCTATCCCCGTACGAGGTGGTCTTTGGTAGGCCACCGAATATGTGGGGGACGCCTCTGCCGAGAAAAATCACTGATGTTGACTGTAACATGCTGACAGATTACCTTGCTTCCTTGATGTCTGCACTACAATCATGTCGTTCACAGGTTGCTGCAGCCTTTCCCGACAACACCGAGGTGAAGCCACATGAGGTTGTTCCGGTGGACCTGGTGTTCGTGAGGAACTTCGACAGGAGAAGTCCGCTGGAGCCCCGTTGGCAGGCGCCGAAGCTAGTACTATTGACTACAAGGACTGCGATTAAAGTGGAGGGCCGTAAGGGCTGGCTTCATTCGAGTCATGTTAAAAAATGCCATGGACTGCGGCCAGACTTAGACTCCCAGCCCTGCCCTCCTCCACAGACTGACTCAAAACTCCCCCTGGTAGAGAAAACTTCTTCTCAGGAGTATAAATTAAAGTTGAGGTCTAGCAAGTCAGACAGTTTAATTGTTTAAGTCCTCCCCTAGGTGAATCGGTTAGACAAGTTTCTGACATGTATCCCCTAGACCCCAATAGAGAGAGAGATAGACAGAAACAGCTCAAGAAATGTGAATATTGTAAATCACTTCGTAGTCACTGTATTGTGACACTATTGATTATGTTTTTTCTGAGTCTTATGATTATTGCTGCAAGTATACTGCTACATGTATATTTTCCTATTTTCAAACGTGCACATTCTTCTCCGAATGACACTGTCGAGCACACTTTCAGTGAACTGCCCCCGCATGAGTTGTCTTACCGACTTGCGCTGCGCAACAATACATTCATTAGTATGTTACATCATTCCCATCAGACCAGCAATGCTACTAATTGTTGGATATGTGGCCGACTCCCTCCCTATCAGAAATACAATGGAGTTCTGCCCCTCTTTCCGTACCTGTTCACACACAATGGTTCCTGTGGAGCATGGTTTAGTTTGATTAATTCCTTAAATTCTGATTCCGTAGTTTACCAGGGCAACTGGGTATGGGGAAACCTGAACACAGTTTTGCATAAAGTATGTTTTCCTGACAAGGAGGGTCTTCCCCAAAGGACAGGGACTGATCTAGAAAACGAAGTCTATGGATTAGGTAACTTTACACTTAACCTCATGATTCTGAATGTCCAGTCCGAAGCCGAACCAGTCTTGCCCGCTATGTCAGTATTACCAGTAAAAGGTGAATTATGTGTCAGAAAGAATGGTTCAGTACACCTAGGTCATAGTACATGTACTACTGTGATCGAATTTAGTGATAAAGGCAAGTCTACATTCAAGGCTTCCCGTCATTCCTATTTCGTTTGTGATCATACAGCATATATACGTTTACCTCTAGATTGGGATGGTACTTGTTACATTGCCTTCCTTCTGCCACCTGTTTTCCTAGCCCCTCCTGATTACCATAGGGACTCCCATCTAGTACACAATAGACCACAGAGAGATCTCCCGATTGTCGATTACACTGAAACGGCATGGGAGCAGTATACAGATTTCAATAAAGGTTTCTTTCCCTACTTAGGTGCTGTCTTCAATAGTAAATTGATACGTAAATTAACCAGGACCCTTGAAGCAGTAGTGAATGAAACTACTTCCGCCCTAGGCAACTTAACAGAGGAACAGTCTGCTATGAGACTTGTCGTTCTTCAAAATCGTCTTGTCCTTGACGTCATCCTGGCCGATAGGGGCGGAGCTTGTAGAGTCATCGGATCGAGCTGCTGTGTTTTCATTCCAGAAAACGCGCCATCAGTATATAGAGCCATAACCCGTCTTCACAAGATTGCAAGTCAGATACACCAGAATCCAGGCACCTGGACTTGGTCCGGTTGGTTCTGGAGCGTGTTATCAGCCTGGGGATGGAAAGTCCTATCCTTCCTAGGAATAGCCCTTCTCATAGTATTCAGTTGTTGTCTATGTCTGCAATGTGGGCCAGCGATTTGCGGCTTGTGCGCCACATCATGTATTCCTCATTCAAGTCCACGTTCAAAATACCGTAAGAAGAAAGAAGAGCAAATGATATTACATGAACAGATTGATAGATTAATGAGGATTGATATATCATGAAGGGTCCGTAGGGGACAAGGAGGGAATGAGGTAATATGAATTTTTATGGTCAATTGTGTCCCCTAACGTAGACCCCAACGGCTCCATGTACGTGCTTCAAGTACATGTATGTTCCCTCCACTTCCAGCTATGAAGACGCAAATACATTTGCGTCCAACGTTAACATGTCCTCTTTCAGATCCACCATGAATGGGTCGAATATTCAGTTCCTAAGTATGCCTTGCCACCGTCTTTACATGGTGCACTTTTCACGTTTTCCTGACTCTGGCGAGTTAGGCCCTGATTTCTGCCATCGAGCTTTTTCTGCCTTCTGCCTCTGGAAGCTGCAGCCTGGACCTGCATCTGTATCCCTGACCTTTGTCTTACTCCCTGCGCGGCTAGCGGTGCCTGGCTCGGCCTGCTTGCCTGCCAAAACAGTATTCAGCCTTCAAGTTATCTGCTCCGCTCCTCGAAAATACATTCCTGTCTAGTAGTTTAGGTAAACATCCTTCCCAGCTGCAGAGCAAAGGGCCCGGCCTTTCTGTCTCCATGCAAGTAATTCATAGCTCCCGTTACCATGGTAGGCCCATGGCCCCTTGCTTTACACGTAGACACGTAGTCGCATATGCACGCACTAGCAGTCAGTATAGAATAGCCTCTGCCCGAGAGACCTTTCCTTCTAGATAATATAGTTCCTCAAAACACAAGATACCAGATATGAATTGGGATTAGGTTGTTCTGACACGCCAGACTTCTGTCTCCCTGTATAGCGCAAATGTCAAGTCCCCTTCACCCTCCAGTTCCACGTCAATTACACGTCATGCTGCTGCGCGCGCATCTCTGCCACATATTTCTGCTGACTCTGCAGGATTCTTCTATGGATCCACCCACCTGTGACCCTTCTTTATGACGTTTCTAGCACACACCTCTGTGTACGCCCTTGTGCACGCCTTCTGTTACGCATGTGTGTTCTTATCTCATTTCTCTCAGCTGTTACGCCTTCTGCATTCATCACCACTATATGCATTGACTATATATATGATATTCTGTTAATAAAGCATTGTACATGTCCATGTCCATTCCCTTCCTGAACCCTTGTGGTGATGGAACATGATACCTGGTTCGAACCAATTCCTTTTTAAGGAATAAAACCCTTATAACCTCAGATGCCACGGACTCTGCCTCTCATTTATTTGACTGAGTTATTCTTATTGAACTTTACCGCATAGAAATTAAGTATAGGTAATTTTATTTACCACAGGGGGATAGGTTAACAATACTTCTATCACCTCAAAACATTGGCCTCATAGGAGGTGACAGGGAATTTGATACATATACACACATAGTATCCCTACCACCCAACGTGCCCCAACCCAAGAGGAGTTTACAGCTCGAGTGGCGACTCGTAGACCACTAATCGGGTCTTGGAATGTAGCAGGGCTAGGGTCAAAGCTGTACAACCCGGAGTGGGGTGAGTTGATGGACAGTTACGACTTGTGTCTGTTCCAAGAGACCTGGCTTCTGTCTGCTCCTGCCAGGGTAGGCTTTGCGACATTCTACACACCGGCGGTGCAGGGTCCCAGGGGAAGACCCTCTGGGGGGCTGTGTATTTGGGTCGCTGCACACTTGGGGTGCTCCGCCAAGGTAATAGACACCCATTGCATAGACATTCTTTGTATTGTACTTAATTTTCAGGATGACTTGATGCTGGCAGTGATCAATATATATTTACGCCCCTTACCACACCAGTTGGGCTTATCCACTTTAAAGGCACCAGAGGTCCTCCTTCTCTCATTTCCCTTGTCGTATCACAAAATTATTGGCGTCAATTTTAATTACCACTTTGAACCGCTTCTCAAGATCCCTTCTGTAACTCTGGATGAGGATGACATCTGGTTTATTCCGGAATGCATTATGTATCTGGCAAAGCGCCTATCGCCTTTGGTTCTTATGATTAACAAGTTGGTTGTAACACACTTGCTTAGGGCCTGCAATGGCAGACTCCTCCCAGATGTCCAGGGCACAAGCACCTTTAATAGACCGGGGAAAAGTACGACCATTGATTACATCTTGGTTAATATAGAATTCTGGGTTTGCTTGAGAGCTTTTTCTGTCATCCCAAGGGTCGATAGTGACCACAATCTATTGTCACTAGAGTTAACTAAAACTTTGGGCCACCGCAACAAATCGGTACCAGCAGAGACCATTACTAACCTGAACCTGGTTACAGCGGCGGGCGGCAGACGCATTAGGTGGGTGAAGGTCGCGCTAGCTCCTAATAGGTTAGCTGAGATATATAATCATGTCGCACGCTCCCTAGCAGAGGTTCGCGATCTCATGAGCACCAATTGTGATCTGCCCAATCCCTTGGTTCTGGAGCGATTATTTTTATACTACTAGTACCAAGAGGCCAAGGGTAAAAAAGCATGTCCACTGGTTTAATAAAAACTGTAGGGTGGCTAAAAACAACCTTATAAATGAGGTAAAAGTGGGGTCCCAGTTCAGCATTAGAAACGCCAGACAAACTTATAAAAAAACTGATCATGGAGGCTAGGTCGGAGTGGGAGGTCGCAAGGTGGGAAAGCATCAAAGTAGCATTGGACAATTGAGACTATAGGTCCTTTTGGAATTTAGTCCGAGCAGTGTCGGCAGAGGGGTCGTCTGCTATTATTCCAACCCTCAGCGAAGAGGCTTGGCTAGCCCACTTTAAGCCCCTCTACTCACTCATTGACCCTGCATCCCCAGCAGATCTAGCTGTCCAACAGAGTACACCGGAACAAACATCCCAGGAGGGCTCGGGTCTTGATTGCCCACCCTGCACCCTGATCGAAATCCAGGTGGCCCTCAGAAGTTTGTCCACGGGAAAAGCACTGAGCCTAGATAGGATCCCTGGGGACCTTTACCTGAGTAAACAGAAAGTTTGGGCCACTTACATCTGGGTATATTTCAATGCCATACTACAGGGTATGGAGATCCCCCCAACATGGCTGGGTGCAGAAATTATACCCATCCATAAAAAGGCTTCCCCTCTCGACCCGGCCAACTACCGCCCCATTAGTTTGATTGACGTCCTCCAGAAACTATTTGCCCGCCTTCTATTAACAAGGTTGCAGATTTGGATGGACGAACATCACATTCTAACCTCCCTTCAAGCGGGCTTTCGCGCAAAGGTCTCTACTATCGACCAACTGTTTAGACTACAGTTGGTCTATTGGAAGATGGGCTCCTTGCGGGCGGGTAGTTTGTATTTGATCTTTGTGGACCTTCGGTCCGCATTTGACCTGGTCCAGAGGGATAAGCTTTGGGCAATACTACTAGAGATGGGTGCCCCAGCCTACTTGTGCCCCCTTTTTAGACATATGCACCGAGGTACATATGCAAGGGTGAGGTATGGGAGGAATGGGGAGTTGTCGGCCCCGTTCCTGGTGGAAAATTGAGTGAGGCAGGGGTGCGTGCTGGCCCCCACGCTCTCCTCCCTTTTCCTCAATGGGCTGATTGATCATTTATTGGGAGCGAGAGACCTAGACTCCCCAAAATTAGCAGGACGTAAGATACCAGCCCTAATGTTCGCTGATGACACCCTTTTACTATCAAAATCGTCCATGGGGATACAGCGAACAATAGAGGCATTCTGCTCCTTTTGTAGACTGAAGAACTTGGAGATTAACCTCTCCAAAACCAAGTTCATCATCTTTAATACCAAACTATCCAATTGTCCGCACCTCCATTTGTATGGAATAATATTGCATCGAGTGTCTACCTTCGACTATTTGGGGGTCACACTAAATGATAGAATGGATTGGGGGTCTCACTTGGCTAAGGCTAACCTGAAGTTGGCTCAATCTTTTGGCAGTATCCTAAAGGTCTTCAATGAGACCTCTCTTAAACTGTTGGGTCCGCCCGTGGAAATCTATAAAGTGCAGGCGGAGCGCTTTATGGTGCAGACTAAGCATGGGCGGAAAATCCGTTACGCTCGCGGATTTTGCGGATTTTTGGGAAATTCGCAATCCGCGAGATTTGCGAATTTCCCGCAAAATCCGCAAATTCGCACGCAGCGGATTTTTTTGGCGGCGCGCGGCGTTGGTGATACAATTTTTGCGGCGCGCGGCGTTTATCATCGTTTGCCGAGTTGTTTTTTTCGATAGTTTGCGAGTGCTGCGCCATTTTGGATCTTGCTGTGTGATCCCGCGGGAATTGGCGAGCGCGATTACGTCATCGCGGCTTGCCAGCGATAGTTTGTCAACGCGAGTACGGCGAGATCACGTCTCGCGGTACTTCGCAATTGCGAGATTTGAGATGCGGCGAGCGAAAATATAAATTTGCAATTCTGCACAAGAAATCCACCAGCAAGCAGCATAAACCTTCTAGAAATGATGATTTTTATCTGAATAACGCCTTAGTTTGACATTTGCCTGCACTTTTTTAGCGAGGAGTCCATTTTGGGGAGGGGGGCAGGGGGGTGGGAGGAAGGAAGTGCTCCACAGTCTTCAACTTCCTGTTCCTGTTCAGCAGGCTCCTCCCAGTGCTTTGTCCATCTCCTGGTCACTTTTCATTTGGGTCTGGAGCTGGAAGGATTACTTTTTGTGGATGCTGCTGGATATTTGGATTTGAGGCCTTTTTGACTTTCTTTGGATCACTGTTGGATTAGAAATTTTACAAGTAAGTTTGTTTGGGGCATTACAGTTGCTGCAATTAAAATTTTGGAATTTTCGATTTTTGGGCTGTTTTGGGGCCTTTTGCCCAGGGGTACTCAGTGGTGGGTGGACTGAGTCTTTCTGTGGGTTGTCTTGAACTTAAACATCATGGAGGCCATGGATGAATTGGGATTGTGCTGATTTTTCTGTGTTTTTCGATTTTTGACCTGTTGTTGGGGCCTTGACCAGGGGTAGTGAGTGGTGCATGGGCCTAGTCTTTCTGTGGGCTGTCTTGAACTTAAACATCATGGAGGGCATGGATGGAATGGGATTGTGCTGATTTTTCTGTGTTTTTCGATTTTTGACCTGTTGTTGGGGCCTTGACCAGGGGTAGTGAGTGGTGCATGGGCCTAGTCTTTCTGTGGGGTGTCTTGAATTTAAACATCATGGAGGGCATGGATGGAATGGGATTGTGCTGATTTTGCAGTGTTTTTCGATTTTTGGGGGTGTTCATGGGGACAGGCCATGTGGGTGGGGGCCATTTTGAGTGCTGGTACAGGCAGGCCCTGGCCATGTGCTAGGAGGCAAGTGGCCATTTTGAATGCAGGCTTTGTTGTTAGGCCTCCAACCATTTTGCCTACTTTTCAACCTTTATTTATGCCCAGGGGTAGTGAGTCTTGCATGGGCCTAGTCTTTCTGTGGGTTGTCTTGAATTTAAACATCATGGAGGCCATGGATGGAATGGGATTGTGCTGATTTTGCAGTGTTTTTCGATTTTTTGGGGTGTTCATGGGGAGGGACATGCCATGTGGCTGGTGGCCATTTTGAGTGCAGCTACAGGCACTGGCCATGTGCTGGCAGGCAAGTGGCCATTTTGAATGCAGGCTTTGTTGTTAGGCCTCCAACCATTTTGCCTACTTTTCAACCTTTATTTATGCCCAGGGGTAGTGAGTCTTGCATGGGCCTAGTCTTTCTGTGGGTTGTCTTGAATTTAAACATCATGGAGGCCATGGATGGAATGGGATTGTGCAGATTTTTCAGTGATTTTCGTTTTTTGGGCCTGTACTTGTGGCCTTTTCACCAGGGGTATTTGAGTCTAGCATGGGCCTAGTCTTTCTGTGGGCTGTCTTGAACTTAAACATCATGGAGGGCATGGATGGAATGGGATTGTGCTGATTTTTCTGTGTTTTTCGATTTTTGACCTGTTGTTGGGGCCTTGACCAGGGGTAGTGAGTGGTGCATGGGCCTAGTCTTTCTGTGGGGTGTCTTGAATTTAAACATCATGGAGGGCATGGATGGAATGGGATTGTGCTGATTTTGCAGTGTTTTTCGATTTTTGGGGGTGTTCATGGGGACAGGCCATGTGGGTGGGGGCCATTTTGAGTGCTGGTACAGGCAGGCCCTGGCCATGTGCTAGGAGGCAAGTGGCCATTTTGAATGCAGGCTTTGTTGTTAGGCCTCCAACCATTTTGCCTACTTTTCAACCTTTATTTATGCCCAGGGGTAGTGAGTCTTGCATGGGCCTAGTCTTTCTGTGGGTTGTCTTGAATTTAAACATCATGGAGGCCATGGATGGAATGGGATTGTGCTGATTTTGCAGTGTTTTTTGATTTTTTTGTGCTCTATAACTGAACTGATGTTCCTCTGTCTTCCATTTTTTTTAGGTGCACAAGACTCAAGAGAACCACCAGTGCCAGGAAGAAGTCCTGCAGCGGTGTGTGTGTGCAGCATAACGTCACGCGACGTCACGTCTGGCCTCAGACAACTCTACAATTCGTGCAACTGCGGCCTGCTGTCTGACCTGCTCTGAAGAAGATGGCCCCAAAGAAAGTTCTCCGTAGCTCCTCTAGCAAGAAAGTTGCTAGTAAGGAGCAGAAGAAGCAAGTTACCAAGGAGGCTGGTGTGCCACCCGCCACGTTTTTTGGGAGAAAAAAAAAAAGTACGCCTGCAGCAGCAGGATCTGCTGGGGACCAAGCTGGGAGCAGCACCCCTGCTCCATTGGGTTCAGTGCCTCCACCACCACGCCAACTTAAGTCAAAGCCCTTGAGTGCTTCAGAGGCAGTCAGTGTACTTCTCCAATCACCATCGACCAGTGATGTTGGCTCATCGCAAGAAAGTAGCAGCAATGTCCCTGAATCAACACAGGTTGTTGTAACTCATCTGACAAGTGTTGAACAACCACAGCCGCAACAACAACACCATGTGCAAGTACACGCCCAAGTACATGTGGAAGGAGAGGCAGCAAAAGGAGATGCGCAAGCAAAGGTGCATGGAGGTTCACAAGTGCCCACAATAGTTGTTCCTCCCGAAGTAGGGGCACATCAGGAAATCGACAATGAAGCCGAGGTATCATTGGAAGCCACTCCTCCTGATGATCATTCATTGTCTTCCACATCCCTAGCAAGGAAAAGATCAAGGGGGGTGTCTACATCTTCTTCAAGCCCACCTCCTTCTGATGATACAGATCCAGCTTGGGAACCACAACTGCGGTCTGACAGTGAGGCACACCATGATCTGACACCGGTACCTAAGCGTAAAAGGAAGGTCGTCCAAAAACTCAAACCTATGGAGTGTGATGAGGCTCAACAAGAAGTGACAGATACTGCTGGTGATGAAGCCTCTCACGATGACGACGAGCCAGTCATCACAAAGGTCACTGCAGCCCCACCGGGCATGCAGCAAAGAGACATTTTGACCCTATCCCGAGAAGCTGCTGAGCGTGATGATGATGTCGGCGAGGAGGCAATGGAAATGGAATCATTAGATTTGGAGTTAAGTAGTACACCAAAACCTACCGCTTCCATATTTCTTCCTCGCAAGAAGGTACCCACCTCGTCCTCGACCTCAATTCGTGGTGGTGAAAGTGCAAAACGTACTGAAGTTCGGCAATCCACATCCTCCACTTCATCTGGCATTAGCAGCAGGACCACCACCACCAGTATCGCCGCCTCCTCCGGCCCCCGAAGACATTTCAAGTCTCCAGTTTGGGACTTCTTTAGTGTTTGCCCAAAAAAGGAAAACGTAGCCATTTGTAGCATTTGTAAGCTTCGAGTTAGTCGTGGTAAGTTGGGTTCCAACTATGGTACCGGAGGCCAGAGAGGTCATCTTAGGAGAACGCACGATGTCCAATGGTTTGCGCACCTACACGCGATCAAGGAAGCCGGAATTGCACGCAATGAAAACGTTGATTTTTCATCTGATGATGACGAGGAGGAAGAAGACGATTCAAACACTTCACTTACACCCAGTTCCCCTGTCAGCAGCACACCCCATGGGAGCCACACTAAGAGTGTGGGAGAGAGTGAGACATCAATGCGGAAAAGTTCATCAGCGAGCGTAACTGGGTCGAAGAGATCATCATCATCCCGCAAATCCTTGGTCCAGGGCAACATTAAAAAGATGTTGTTTACAGAAGCGCAATATGAACGCAACCACCCAATGACCCGTCTGTATAACACTAAGCTGGCTAAAATGCTAGCTCTGGACCTTCTCCCTTTTTCTTTTGTAGAAGGGGTTGGTTTTCTAGAATTAGTGGCAGCGCTCTGCCCTAAATGGAAGGTTCCTAGCCGGTTCTATTTTGCCCGAGTTGCGGTTCCAGCACTACATGAAGATGTTCTGAAGGTGATTGGGGCAGCTTTGCAGAAGAGTGCTGTTCACACTATACATCTGACAACAGACATGTGGACCAGTGGCGCAGGCGCTGATTACATGTGCATCACTGCACACTGGGTCTCTTTTTCAGGGGCTAAAGCAAAGCTAAACACAGGTGTTGACACGAACATTGTTTTTAAAGCTGCTCGGAAACATGCAACACTAGCCATGTTTGGTTTGGAGAAACGTCACACAGCAGAAAACATTTTGGATGTCTTTAACACAAAGGTCCTTAACTGGCTGTCCCCACTAAAACGCAAGGTTGGTTATGTTTCCACGGACAATGGCGCCAATATAGTTAAGGCCATGAGGGACGGTTACTATTTCAGAGTGCCGTGTTTGGCGCACTGTATAAACCTGGTTGTCCAAAAATTCTTGGGTAATAAAGGAAGTGCAGCGTACAGTGTATTGGAGACCTGCCGAAAAATGTGCAAGCATTTCAGCCATTCTTTTAAGGCCCGGAAGCAGCTGAGGAGCCTGCTATATCAACGTCAAATGCCAGTGAAAGCACTCATCCAGGAGGTGGTAACACGTTGGAACTCAACCTTCTACATGCTTGAGCGTCTGTATGAGCAGTATACGGAACTCGATCAATATTTCCTTAAAGAGGGTACAGAGGAGCTGCGGATGGGTGGGCCGCAATGGAACATAGTTGAAAGCCTGACACGCATGCTTCGTCCTTTTGAGTTCTTCACGCGTGCAGTCAGCAAGGAGGACTCTAATTTGGGAAAAGCTATCCCATTGTTGTACATGCTGGAGGACCAACTGAAGGAGGTGTGTTCTGTGTTTGGAAAAGATGACAAAAACCAAGACTCTTTGCTTCTGGCTGAGCAATTATTAGAGCTCCTACAAGGTGATGAACGTCTTAAAAAGATCCACTCAGAACAGCATTACATTTGTGCTACTATTCTGGATCCACGCTACAAAAAGGCGCTGGCAGGCCAAGCATTCTTTCCTTTTGATGATGAACATGTTCCAAAGTACAAACGTTGGCTAGCCTTGTCAGCCAAGAGGTTTGAAACAGAACGGCTGGAAATTGAAGGAAATGGCAGTACATCAGCAGGCCATCCCCAGTCAAAACAATCCACTTCTGCACCTGTGGCTGTGGCACAAGTGACCTCTCAGCCGTTAAAGACACCGGCAACCGGATCATCTGCACGAAACACAACAGAAACATTGGAGGCTGAAGAGGATTGGCTAGCTCTGCGTGGGTTTGGTTCTCAAAAGGTCAGAGGCACAGCAAGAGCTAAGCAAAGTGGAGGAACCTTGGATGAGGACCTTGAGTCGATGGTGAAGGACTATCTGAATGACTCAACAGAGGTCTATGTTAATTCTGACCCATTGGCGTATTGGCATGGGAAAAAAGAATTGTGGCCACAGCTCACCAACCTGGCTTTAAACTACTTGTCTTGCCCACTCGCAAGCGTGTCTTCTGAACGGGTTTTCAGTGCGGCTGGTGGGATTGTAACTCCCAAACGGAGCCGCCTCTCGCCCAAAAATGTGGAGAGGTTAACAATGATCAAGATGAATCAGCACCTCATACCACCAGATTTCAGAGTACGAGAGAGCGTGCCGGATGAAGAGGAGGTGGCCAGCAACATAGATGAGGGAATTTCTACTCTGTCAGGTGACACTGAGCTCACCCTGTCTGAATTCGTATGATGACGAAGCCTTATTCTCATTCCTGGACCGTGATACCGAGCCCTGAAAATGAGACAACGAATCAATAACTTTCTTTTTTGTCCCTATTCACTTTTATTCCTGTGTGTCTGTCTTTCTTTGTTGTGCACAGTTAATATATTTCAAACTTTAATCAGATAATCACAAAATTAAGCCCATCAGCAGAACTGTCTTCGCTGGTTTGCTAATTGATTTGAAGTTGCCGCAGTCTGCATTCCTCAGGTTCACAAGTTCAGAAGAACATGCTCCTCTATCCTCCTCCTCCAGACTCCTATTTCCATCAAACCAGAGGGCTGGTTTACGCCCAATGAAGAAAGACTCAGCACTTGTGGGGGTGTTGTTGTACCTCTTTGCAGGTGAGTTGACGGCTCTGGGACCATTGTTGGGAAGCTCTAATACCGGATAAAAGTGGTTTGGACCAAATCCCAGGAAGAATTTTTTTTGTGTTTTTGATGACTTGCTTGCCTTTTAGGTGCTCTTAGGGAAGGTTCCGTCTGTTTGTGGGTGAGTTTCGTGGTCCGAGTTTCGTGGTCCGAGAAATATTGCAAGTATGACATTTTGCTTTTGGCCTGTTTGGGGGTGTTATGCTTCTTGGCGGGTGGGTTGGCGGGTCTTGGGGCATTCCTGGGAAGGTCTAATACCGGGTAGAAGTGGTTGGGACAAAATCCAGGCCGATTTTTTTTTGGCTATTTCTGACATTTTGCTCTATGTAGCGTTTTCGGGGGCCTGTTTGGGGGGCTTCCTGGTGTTTGTGGGTGAGTTTCGTGGTCTGGGAGCACTGCTGGCTATATATACTTTACTTTGCAAGAGGTTTGAAGCAAATCCATGGTGGCAGAGGGGAGTTAGGGCCTAGCTGCAGAGCGCGCGCGGAGTGATTTGGGAAATTTGTGAAAAATTGACTAAGTCCCCATTTTTGTACTTTTGCTCTTTGGCTGTTTGGGGGTCTTCTACTCGTTTTCTCCTGGGTTGACGGCTCTGGGGCCATTGCTGGGAAGCTCTAATACCGGATAAAAGTGTTTTGGACCAAATCCCAGGCGGAAAATTTTTTGTGTTTTTGATGACTTGCTTGCCTTTGAGGTGCTCTTAGGGGGGGTTCCGTCTGTTTGTGGGTGAGTTTCGTGGTCTGGGAGCACTGCTGGGACACTCTAATCTTGATTGCATTTGCTTTTCAGGAAATCCGTCGTGGCAACCCCGACTTATGGCCTAGCTACGCAGTGCGTTTGGACCGAAGGCCCAGAAATATTGCAAGTATGAGATTTTGCTTTTGGCCTGTTTGGGGGTGTTATGCTTCTTGGCGGGTGGGTTGGCGGGTCTCTGGGGAATTCCTGGGAAGGTCTAATACCGGGTAGAAGTGGTTGGGACAAAATCCAGGCCGATTTTTTTTGGGCTATTTCTGACATTTTGCTCTATGTAGCGTTTTCGGGGGCCTGTTTGGGGGGCTTCCTGGTGTTTGTGGGTGGGTTTCGTGGTCTGGGAGCACTGCTGGGACACTCTAATCTTGATTGCATTTGCTTTTTAGGAAATCCGTCGTGGCAACCCCGACTTATGGCCTAGCTACGCAGCGCGTTTGGACCGAAGGCCCAGAAATATTGCAAGTATGAGATTTTGCTTTTGGCCTGTTTGGGGGTGTTATGCTTCTTGGCGGGTGGTTTGGCGGGTCTTGGGGCATTCCTGGGAAGGTCTAATACCGGGTAGAAGTGGTTGGGACAAAATCCAGGCCGATTTTTTTTTGGCTATTTCTGACATTTTGCTCTATGTAGCGTTTTCGGGGGCATGTTTGGGG
Organism: Lissotriton vulgaris; assembly: GCF_964263255.1. Taxonomy (NCBI): domain Eukaryota; kingdom Metazoa; phylum Chordata; class Amphibia; order Caudata; family Salamandridae; genus Lissotriton; species Lissotriton vulgaris. The sequence goes on along the minus strand of NC_141688.1, from coordinate 150,337,790 downwards.
GGCTTCCTGGTGTTTGTGGGTGAGTTTCGTGGTCTGGGAGCACTGCTGGGACACTCTAATCTTGATTGCATTTGCTTTTCAGGAAATCCGTCGTGGCAACCCCGACTTATGGCCTAGCTACGCAGTGCGTTTGGACCGAAGGCCCAGAAATATTGCAAGTATGAGATTTTGCTTTTGGCCTGTTTGGGGGTGTTATGCTTCTTGGCGGGTGGGTTGGCGGGTCTTGGGGCATTCCTGGGAAGGTATAATACCGGGTAGAAGTGGTTGGGACAAAATCCTCGCGGAAAAGCCTTTTGGCACTTTTTGTAACTTAGGGTTCGTTAGGGTTAGCCCTAGCAGCAGGATTGCATGTGTTTCGGGGTGTTCTAGATTTTTCCAACTGAGTTCTGGGGTCTTAGAGCACTCGTGAGAATGTGTAATTTTGGTTGCAAGTCATTTGAAGAAAATCCATGGTGGGAAAGGGGGGATTTGGCATAGTTAAAGAAAGCCTTTGCCACTATTCTTAACTTAGGGTTCGTTAGGGTTAGCAGTATTTCTATTGCATGTGTTTGAGTGGGGGGGATTTCGAGTCTTGGAGCGATGCTGGCTATGGCTACTTTTGCTTGGTTGCTTGCAAGTGGTTTGAATGCAATCCACGGTGGGTAAGGGGTAATTAGGAAGGGGGTACTTTGGCCTACTTTTACTTTCAAAGTAAGTTTTGTCACCATTTTTCTGCTAGGCCTCGTTTTTTGAGATTTGATTGGGGGTCTTCTACATTTTTGCGACTGCCTTTAGTAAGGGTCTGGGTGGGAGCACTGCTAGGAAGATCTAATTTTGTTCTAAAACACAGTTTACAGTACACCTAGCTTGAGGGGCAAGATCCGCTACATTAATTTGCCCATACTTATTTATCCTTCAAAAGGTGACTCAGAGTACGCACTTTCAAAAATATTGTACTGTCTACTAGGAAAATCAAATTGTGACTTTTTGCACTCCACAGCCTACATACCTTATATTTATTTATCAGTGGTGTTGTAATATTATATCACTTCCTGTTTTTCGTTGAATAATTACAGGCCAGGTTTCAGTCTCTGCAATGGGGAAAAAAGGATGGAGTCAGGCTTCACAGTAGCGAGCCACAATTCAGCATCAGGCAGGCAGTGGACAGGGTGTCTTCTGGTGACCAACATCGATGGACGAAGCGTCGGCTGCAATGGAGGAGTGCCGCTAATAGGAGGATTTTTTTTCTGCAGGCAACTTACTTACCACTTCCAACAGGACCACTACAACCACATAGATACAGTATCCCTTGCCTTTTTCTCTGACTGTGACTGCATTTCTTGGATCTCTCTCTGCTTCTAAATTGATCCCTTAACACATCACTTAGTCCACTCCACTATCACATCTGCACCACACATAGTCATTTGTAAGTGCTCCTACGTAATTCGCAAGTCGCAGCACGCCCCAGGCCGTAGAGGACTGGGATGGCCCCAATGATGAAGCATGTCACCAAGGGGCAACCCTGGTGAGTGAGGGGACACCTAGAAAAAAAGCAATTTCTCCTTTTCTATCTACTATACCTTCCAGACCAACCCCATTGAGTGTTGTTGTGAATGGATTTATAGTGACCAGCAAGGCTCTCGGGTATCTGGCTAAGTACAGAGACCTTATGTTGAATATCGTTATCAATAATTCCACACAGGCCCTGTACTGTCGCATTCTTTCTTCCACAGTTGTCGAATGTACTACTTACTTTTCACTGACATGTATGCAGTAGTGCATGCACTTTCAAAGATTGATGGATAGGTTTGTACCCAAAGATTTGTTTATGTTCACAATTGTTTGTCTATGCTGTGCTATTTTTTCTTGTCTCCCAAAACCTTTCCCAAAAACCCCCGTACCCATCCATTTTTCAAACCCTAACCCTCTTCCCCCGGGCTGTGTGGTTTTGATTGATGTGTGACTAAATGACAGCAATAAATCCACACACTTGCTGGGGAGGATAAGGTGATAGCAACAGGCTGGTGAAGAAATCCGAGGATATATTCTTACTCTGCTTGACAAAGAACCATTGCTAATGTGAAAGAACTTCAACCGAATTAGTAGTTATACTTTACCATTTGTTAGGCTACAATGTGGCACTGTTCTACTGTACTTCTGTCACCTGCTATATTCTCAGTTGTACCGTTGAATTGCTCAGGAGGACAAACCAGATTTCATTTTCTTTTTTTTCATAGGCATGTAACTGCCACTGTGTCACACCACTAGTACCACCGCTATGAGGAAATTTTATCCGACCAAGATTGCCAACCATATTCGCTGTTTCCCGTGGAGCCAGCCCTGGGTCTAGCCCTACTTTCAAACACAAATTACAGGTAAGATAAGCGTTTGGTGGTTTGGGGGTATAATGGAGTATTAGTACGAGAGACGAGAGACTGAAGGTAGTACTACTAAAGTCCTAGGACTCTTGGATTCACTTCGTCTGTGAGAGGCACTTAGTGTTGAAAACATTTGGGCATTTACACTTAAAGGAAGAAAATGGAACTAAACTTTCAGGAAAACAAAGTCAACGTTAAACCCCCACCCACCAGGCAAGCAGTAAGAAATGGGTATGCTCAGATAAAGTTTGAAAAAGTATATTTATATCCCTAACAAAATAATCTCCCGCAAGACCCTCCCTAACCCCAACGATTGTCCTTCAAAAGTCCCCAAAAACCCAACTCCCAATTCCCACCCCCCAAAAGTCTCTAAAAAAGGGGCAAGGGACACTATGGGCGGATGCTGTCAACTTTTTGGGCCAGGGCATCATGCTCCTGGTGGAGCAAGGCGTGCTCTACGCGGAGCCCCTCCAACTGGTTGGAAAAGTGGTGGAGCTCCTGCTGGAGGCGGGACACCATCACGGTACTGCGGCGCAGGCGTGCCTTCAATGCCTTGTAGGTGCAACGGCTGTGAGAGGAAGCTGTAGCTGTTGTCCTTGCTACTCGGCGGTGGCGTTTGGCTTTGGCAGCCCGGCTCAGTCTGGGTGGACCACTGTGCTGGGTGGCACTGGCAGCCCGTGGGGGAACGGAGGCCGATGCAGACGACGCAGTTGTTGTGGTCGACTGCACACTTTCTTCGTCCTCCAGGGCCACCAGCCGCCGATATTCGGCCACAGTGGCATCGATCCTCCGTTGCCGGGACGCTCTATCCAGCTCCTTCCTCCTTGTTCGTTTGGAAGGAGAACCTATATGAAGAAAGAAAGACATAGTCTGTAACCAATGCTCCTTAAGATTAACTCAATCATTCAGCAGAAATTTGTGTTGCACTACAACTAGCAACTTGCAAACGCATTACATAACTATTGAGGCCAGTATCTATCTAACCTCACACTTCTTCATCCTTGCTCTAACATTAGTGGGAGTTTAAGGAACAAATTCTACGAGCACTATGGACTTCCATTGGAGTCGACTATGAAAGTACACCAGTCTTATTCTTCTTCTTGTCTCTTGTTTTGGAAAATTGGTACGTTATCTTCTGCAAGCTGGCATAATGCCAGCGCAGTAAACTTGCACCCGAGAAAAAGAGACGCACGCCATGAGGAGTGACCTAGACTTGCGTTGCATTACTGTACCCGTCCAGTACATGCAGGTGGTGAAGCTCTTACTTTTCTATTACGGGTGGCACTGAGAATACTCTGTTATAACTCAAGGGCTACTGCTTAATTAATTTAACTTTCACCCTACAGTGGAAATGAGTACTAGAAATGGAAAATTGAAGAAGATAAATAATCTGATTATCTATCACTTCACATGGGATGTTTTTGCTTATATATGGGATGACTTTAGGTGCTTTGCTTTTTATTGAGTGACCAGTGATACATCCACACATGAATGACTGAGTACTACTAAACTTATTAAGAGAGGTAGGGAGTGGCCACCGTAATAACCGGATCTATGCAGTGCTTGCAATACAAACTACTGCTACTATTGATGGTAGTATTTGGACAAAATTAAAAGTTCTTTTCCTTGCCTTTCCTACACTGGAACGGACGTGCGGGTGCAGTGTTACATGCTCTTCAAAGTTACACTTAGTTCATCCACTGACCGTCTACTCTCTCTAGATCATGGGTACTCACAAACTTTCTCTCAGGGGCTACATTTACAGTGTAGTTTGGGGCCGAGGGCCGCACTGGTGGGGGCGGAGTCAGAGGAGGCGGGGCTAAAGCAAAACGATAACTTGTGACCATGAGGTTGCACACAGGTCCCTGCAGCAGATGCCCTCACCCACTGAGCCACCAGACCCAGCATTTACATACATCTCTCTCCCTCCTGCTCTCCCTCCTGCCCTCCCTCTCCATCTCTCTCTCCCTCCTGCCCTCCCTCTACCTCCCCCTCTGTCATCTCACTGTGTGTGTGTCTATCTGTGTCAGCCTTCAGCCCGGGTTGAGACCGCTTCCTCAACGCGCACACACAGACAACAACACCAAAGTACTTAACAGGTCTTTAAAAGACCATTAACATATTATTGAGGCTTTGTTTGTTGTAGCGCCCCTGCTTCTCCACCCTGACAATCACTGCTTGCCCGGCCCCACAGAGGCTTTGTTCTATTTCACCTCTTTGTGGCCTTGCATCTCCACTCTGCTCTGTGGGGGCCGGGGGAGCAGTGATTGTCAGAGTGGAGATGCAGGGGCGCTAACAGGTGTAATACAAAAAAGCCTCTGCTCTGTGGGGGCCGGGGGAGCAGTGATTGTCTGCAAGGTCTGCGCACCGCCAAGGAAGGCTTGCCGGGCCACCACCGGCCCGCGGGCCGTACTATGAGTACCCCTGCTCTAGATACACATATGCTATCTAAGAGTCAGATAGTAGCATGATCCAGGTATATGGACACATACAGTTTCTGTGTCACCCACCCAGGCTGTTGTCCTTCCACCCATCATTGCTTCATCATTCACCCAGCCATGCATCTCATATTCTTGCCTTCCCAGCTAGTCTTCAATCTAAATAAGTAAGGAATATATAGGAGCTTACCTCTGGCCGCCACCACCACCGTCTCAACTCTCACAGCCGCCGCCTCCTCCCCTGAAGAATCGCCCTCCGCCTCCGTGTCGAGCACCACCACCTCCACACTGGCCCCGCCACCAGATGTTCCACCTACAAAGTACATTTAAGAATGTTAGAATAAAGCACTCACTAGTCTTTGGTCTAGGAATGAAGACATGTGAAAACAATGTAATTTGTGACTGTCTACGTTAAAGTTAAAAAAAATGTCCCTTTTTCCAGGGAAGGTTGTCTTGCTGCACTTTTTGGCACAACTGATGAAGGCTGTTTTTTTAACACGCACCATTTTTCTCCACACAGACAGAAGATGGACTTCTAACAACAAGATCAAGTTGAAACCAGGTGAGAGCTCGGCTCGACCACAAGAAATGTCTTCAATTAATCGTCAGCACTAACCACTTTTCCATTATCAGTTAAACGTTTAGTTTTATTATGACTTCATTTTAATAAATGTGTTTACTTTTAATAAAGCTTTTAAACTTAAATACAATCTGTGTATTTTGGTCCAGACTAGAGTGACTGAGCGAAAGGTTTTGCAATTTTTGCAAGCATGAGTCCAGATAGAACACTTCAAAAGACATTATGGACAATCCCAGAGGACTGCACTAAGTTGATAGAGCTATTGCTGACTAGAATCATGGGAGTTTCGCCAACCGTGCAATCTTAGTTAGCTACACAGACAGACTAATAAGAATAATCTAGTAATACCACAGGGAGTCATAGTAGAGGCAGGATAAGAATTTAGATACAGTCTACAAGAAGAGCAAAGACAATTTTGAAAAAAGTCAAATGAGGAACGCTAGGAAAAATAGGTACTAGTCTAAAATGAAAACTTACTGGGGCCAGCAGAGGAGCCCTCGCCTGCCCGATCCTGGCCCTGTTGAACAGCATCCGCCGCCTGCTGCTCCTGTGTCCTCCTCTCGCCCCTGGGGGGAGCTGACGTACAACATGAAAGAAAGAACAGAAAACATGGATGATTGTTGCTTGTCAATGTCAACCAAATCAAACATTTCAAAAGAACAATAACAAAATATTTCCGCGAAATTATATTGATTAGGGTTAGTTTTCATTTATTTGCGGACCTGTGACTTCGAAAGTCACGTAACTCACTAAACAAAGTACTGAAACGTTCACCTAGGACTGGCAGGCAGCAGTCCGCAGGCAAGACGCAAAGTGACAGACAAACTCCATTGTGATTTCAGTCAGATCAGTGACAACACTAACAGTTGCCTGCTACATTACCAGTCATTTAAATAGTCAAACTATCAATCCACCGCCACTATTTTTCTTATTGTCAGGGGTACAAAGGAAGGGGCAGATCTAAGCCCCTTGCGGCTCTTTTGCGCCGTTCTTGCGTGACTTTTGTGACGCAGCAGCTAAACAAAAAAGGGCGCCATGGTGCGGCGTATAATATTATAACAACGTGACGCATTTGGGAGATGCATCCCGTTATAAAGCCCTGCGCCATCAGGGGGCGTTCCGGCGCAAGGGAGGGCATTCCTGCGCTGGAACACATCCTAATAGTGGCTGAGGGAAATCTACAAAATTTCAATCAGTCACCTTTAGGACAATGATGCGTCACACAAACCCTGCACCTGCTTGAAGCAGACGTACGGCTTGACCCAGCATTGGGGAGATAGGGTACCCCAGAGCATTGCTGGAGCTGCGCCATCGTTGCGACGCAACTCCAGCAGTAAAGCTTCGGTGACGTTTTGGGCCCATGGTGCGCCGCATTGCAAATACGGCGCACCATGTTTGGTGGTGGTAGCGGCCCGCACAATTAATGGCGCATCCCTGCTACTTTGCAGGGATGCGACGTTAATTGCAATTCTGCCCCTTAGGGGCATACTTACTTACGCGTTCTGGCGCATCTCCAGAGATGCGCCAGATCAAATGCGTCACGCAAAACTACCCTTGCGACACGGCAGATGCGCCTCATTTACAATGCGGCGCACCCTGGCGCAAGGGTAGGCACTTGCGTGACGCATCTCGTCACGTAAGAGCGGCGCATCGCTGGAGTCACGTCGCCAACGCAATGCAACTCCAGTAATGCTCAGGGCCACCCAATACTTAACATGCTGTGTCAGTCCTTTCGCCTGCTTCGGGCAGACATAAGGAATTGAATTGACGTAGCAGCGTCGCAGAAGTGCCTGCGTTAAATCTTGTAGATTTCACGCAGGCAATTTTGCGAGGTGCACAGCCGCCGGACCGCCCACCCTGCGTACTAGGAACGCACCCATTGTGGTGCAGGCCCATGGCTTTATAACGTGACGCATCTCCCAAGATTCGTCAAGTCGTAAATGACTCGCAGGGATGCGGCACGTTTACGCCGCTGTTGCGTCACGCAAGGCAACGTAAACGTGGCGCAAGGGGCTTGTAAATGTAATCTGCCCCCTAGTGTCTAGCATTACGCAGTTCTGTAACGTACACTCATACATAATAGTTACTCAGGCCAATGAGACCACGAAATAGAAAACAAATAAGCATAGTAGCAACGCCACTGAGAAGGAGAGCAGTGCACCTGAAATGCACAGAAGATTTTGAAATATAATTTAACTACAATGTAATCGTCATCAGCGGCATTATTGGCTTGCTCCATGTAAAAAACAAATATTTGCAATACAACAACACAGAGCAGGAGAAAACATCATAGTAGTGAGTGATTAAATGGCTACTACTACTCACCAAGCCCGGGGATCTCCAAGCCGAGCTGGTCCAGCAGGTCGCGCTCGCGGTCCAGGAGGTCCGTCCAGCGATGGGTGACCTGGCTGTAGGTGCGCTGGACCCCGTAGAGGTGGGATATGGCCCAGCACACCTTCTCCCACCGCTTCCGGCGCTCCCGCATGTTGTAGCCGCCGGCCGCGATCCTGCGGCCTCCCGCGATGGTCCTGGGCAGGCGGCGCTGGACGAAGTAGACCAGCGCGCCCACTTCCTCCGGGCTGAATATCTCCCGTCGCCTCACCTGCTCCCCCCTCAATCTCCCGCATGCTGTCCTGGCACTGGGTCCAGCACTACTCCCCGCCGCCGCTGCGGCCCTCAAGTGCCTGGGCAGCTTCACGGCGCCTGGCTTGACCATGGTCTGGGCAGGTAAGGTAGGAAGAAGTAGAAAATTAAGAAAGAATAGGATAGGGAAGAAGAAAAGAAAAGAGTTTAAAAAAGTAGTTTAAAAGTAAAGAAAAATAGCAGAAAAGACAAAAATATACAGCTAGGAAAAGAGAGGGATAGATAAGAAGCAAAATCGTAAAAAAAAAACTGAAAACAAGCAAAGGATGGCAAAGATACCAAGAGGATTAAACACCATGCCCAGACACAGGAAATAAATGAAAAACAAGATGGCCGGCGCCCGTTCACGAGCGCGAAAGTAAGTTCGCGCGAGATTTTCCTCGCGATCTCGTGCGAACCTCTAGATTTCCCGCGCGATCTCGTGCGAACCTCTACTCGCAATGCGCTTACTGCGCGAGATTATACATAGCGGGCGGAAACGGAAATACGTCACGCAAACAAAATGGCCGCGCCCGTACTCGACCTTGGGGTAAATTCGCGTGTTGCGCTGCAAGCGGCTCGCGAATACTGCAAAAAAACTCGCGAAACAACAAGCCGCAAAAAAATAAAATGCTCATTCGCACGAATTGGCGGCTTCCGCGGTCGGTTTCGCACGACGCCGCGCCCCGCGAATAGCGCGAAAAAACCGAAAAACGATTTCAGCAAAAGCAAAAGCAATGAGCAGGTGCAAAAGGTCAACCTCATGATTTGTAACGATTCTCTGTAGTGCTTCCTGAGGGGGCCCTCCAGAATTCGGTTGCCTGCTTGCAACTATTGTGTGACCCTGCTCTGACCTTAACTGTATGCCACAAAGGTCCTGATTTACAGCTAAAGGAGCAGACAAGCAGGTGCCAGGCTGGAACTTGAAATTCTTTCAGTGACACATTAACTAGCCCCTAATTCATTATTGTCAGTTGGGGCAGGGCAGGTGTTGTTAATAAACTAACCCCAAATTAATTCATGTCAGTTCAAGCAGGGCAGGTGGGCTTGCTTTTCCCCCCCCCATCTTCTACAGTGAGGATGAACCAGAGGGTGGCATTGATGTAACAGAGGGTGGCATGGGTCAAAGAGAGGGTGCCAGTGGTGAAACAGAGGGTGCTGGGAGGCTGTGATGATGAACCAGACGTAGAAACAACATAGTCGCGACCGTTGCGAGCCGACAAGTAAGTTCGCAATTGCGAACTAGTACCAAATCCTCGCGAACTGGTAGAAACACTTGCGAACACAAAAAAAAAAAATCCGCAAATTCGCGAGAATTCGCGGATTTTGCGGATTGCCAATTCGCAAATCCGCAAAATTCGCGAACGCGAGATTCGCAAAATTCGCCCACTATGGGGCCATGTCTGCGACGCCCCTCTTTTCCTTACTGAGAAGAGTGTTTTCCGGCGCCTCCTGAGACTTCCCCCGAGCACCCCCCTGATCCCCTTACAGTTGGATTCAGGTTTGGTACCTGTACAGGAGATTGTTTCAAATCGCCCCCTTCTGTAGTGGAGATGACTTTGGTTCACCCCGGAGCTTACAAGCTATAGGGAGGACCTAAGGGATTTTCTGTCCAGAAGGGGCGTGGGGAATATCCCTTGGCTAAACCACATTAAGCACCTTTGCCAGGCTATTGGAATGGGGGATATGTGGTCTACCCCTGAAGAGACCAAGAAATTGTTGAGCTTGGTACTCAAGCGCCATCGAATGGACCTCGCACTAACAAACTCCTCCATGGGTAGGCTGACCAACACCTTTCTGGATATCAAGGTCCATCCCTACTTTGAGAAATTCTTGGATGATATCTAGCCCCCTCTGACTAAGAAACTATACATTCAGTTCAGACATGGTTCATTGCCTCTCAGGGCTGTAACACACAAGTGGTCAAAAGTCCCACGATCAGCGAGTTCTTACCTGGGGTGTGAGGGTAGCAGTGAGACAGATCTGCACGTTCTGCTCTTCTGCCCCTCCTATTCTAAGGCAAAAGCCAAAGGGATCATTCAGTTCTGCAAGTCCAGGGGTCTTAGGGACTACAGGGAGGTATTCAGAATCCTGAAATATGACACCACCCCACTGACAGTGTTTGCAACCGCTAGATTCCTACTGTCTATGTGGTACTCAAGGTGTGCAAAATTAAAAAGTGGAAGCTCCCAAACTATTGAGCCTATAGTAACACAAATATTGTAATATATGAGGTTTCTTACAAATAAAATGCCTAGGGACTGTCCAGTGAAAGTTCTATCTGAAACTATGTTGATCCTTCTTATGTCTGTACTCTCTTATCTTTTAACTATTCTGTGTATACAGCATGTTTTAAGCCTCTAATGTATTATTGCTCACATTTTTTACATTTTTATCTGTAAATGTTTATTTATGTCTTTTTATGGTTTTTAAGCGATAATAAAAGCGTTTGACTGACTGACTGGCAAAACTTAGAATTCATCAGAGACATTGATTGTAGGGTTGATCTATGCACCTGTTAGCTCTAAGATAACTTTCTTGACTATGCTTCCCCAACTCTTCCATTCCTTTGGGAAATCCAAGGTCTCCCACCTGACCCAGATCTTGCCAGATCGACTGATCTCCCTGATGCACAACCACGTGACAGATTTCTTCAGCATGACATAGTAATTAACCATGGTGTTTAACTCACCCTTCCAAGAGGGACTATACTTTTACATCCTGTGTTAACTGTACCAGCTCTTGGATTGACTATTTCCTGTGCAAGGCCTCACCCCCTAATGGCCTCTTCTACCCTGCAAAACAGTACCTCAGACAATGACTTAATTCTCATTGATCTAGACCTGGCTGTGACTGAGCAGCCAGCATCCAATTGATGAATGAATGTTGGCTGCTATAGACAACCAGAAGATAAGACAAGACTGTGCTCATACTTACTATGCTAACTGGAGGAGAACATTGAGACAGCGTCCTCCACACATGTGCTTTTGGCCCCTAGAAAGGTGTGTCTCTGTGTCGACACAATGAGCACTTGCCAATTAACAAGAGACCAAAACAAAGTGAGTATCCAAACTGAATAAACAATGTCAGGACATATTGGTCCTAAGTTAGTGGCCTAATTTCTTCTTAAATTAGTGGTTTGCTACTACCATAAGTGGGAGCACAACCTCTTTGTTAATTTCCCCCCACACACTCTAATGGTGTCATGCTTCATCGTAGGGGCACACTTGCTCCTAAAGGCCAGGGTGGGCTCAAACGTGTTACAGGTAGCTCTTAGAAGAAAAAGGCAGGGGGGTCTTAAAGATTAAAAACCACTAGCACCTCCGGGTATCCCTTTAATATGGAGGGACAGTGGTTATTAAAAACAAGAACACAGGTTTTTGTAGGATATAATGGTCCTATGACCCTATGTATGCCAACATGCTTCAGCCACTGTTTGGGAGGACGTATCTTTACTACTTCTGTTGTGGAAGTACCTCTCGACCCTTAAGGCTTGGATCCAGTATTGACAATTCACAAGAGACGTGTTGCATAAGAGAAACAGTTTGGATAGTAGGATGCAGATTCTTATTCAGAAGTATATTGCTTGCTCAACTTCGTATCTCTTTCAGGTCCTCATAAAAGCCAAGCAAAACCTCACTGAGGTATACACTTTCCAGGCCAAGTTGACCCTTTTTCCTCTTAAAACAGCGTCACTCTGAACATAGGGAGAAGGCCATTTGGCCGTTGGGTGCCCAATTAACACAGACTGTCTCTGGCAAGACAATTCCGACAATGCGGACTGAGCAGGCACATCTTTTAATCAGCCCTCAAATATTCTGAAGGAGTTTGCAGTTTGCTACATTTTATAAAACCCTTATACCTCAGACAAGGCTGGGGGGCAACTAGTGGGGCAGGCCTTTTTAATAGGATTAAATTCTCACGCCTCCTGCCTGAACACTCAGAAGCACTGGGAGGGTAAATTTCATCCACACAGACTGCACAGGCAATAGATGGAATGGCAACATTTAAAGCACCTGGTGAGAACAGGTTGATGTTTGAATTCTAAAAAATAACCAAACCCATAATAATCCCTGTCCTAGTGAGTCTTTCAAAGAAATTTCAGCCCCCGTACCAACATTTCTGAGTTCCACAATCTAGTTGATACATAAGACGAAGAGAGAATCCTATTCCTGTGTCAAATATAGGCCCATACCCTTAATAAACACAGATATAAAGATCTTGGTGAAAATAGTGGCTAACCGGCACAGGTCAAGTCTGATTTGCATATAACTATGTCTGAACTGAGGTGGCGAAGTGAGCTGAAGAACGATGATGGATTCAGCCCAGATCTGTGACTGGGGGTCAGTGTCTGAAAAATGTCAGCGCTTCATCCATCATCTCCTTGTGTTTGCTTTGTTCGCCCTAAGTTGGCAGGGTATGCCCAGATGTGGGTCCCTTGCTCACTTTACCACTGGATTCAAGCTCGCCTGGCTGAGAAGGGGTGTTTCCCCGTAACCGGTCCCAGGATGCTTGTTTCTGGTTTAGGGAAGACCTGGCTTGGCAGTTTGGGCTGGACTGTTCCCTTCAGGTACAGGGTCAAGACTGATTTGCATATCGCAGGTTCTGAACTGAGGTGGCGAAGTGAGCTAAAGAACAAGAATGGATTCAACCCAGATCTGTGACTGGGGGGGAATGTCTGAAAAGTTTCAGCACTCCGCCCATCATCTCCTTGTGTTTGCATAATATTTTAAGCCCCTGTCTCCATTGATTCTATGAAAGTGTGTTGCAGTAGCAGTGTTTGGCCATGTGTGGTGCTGGACTTACACAAGGTCTGAGCTGGAGTACATTTACTACTGCTTTGGGACATTTTTGGCTGCGGTCGTTTTAGAAGTATAGGATGTGAATAGAAATGTGAGTACTCTATTTTGGATTGCTCCTTGTCCTTCCTCCAACTCCTCTTTAACCCTTCCTAAGCCACTTTCCTACTCCTCCCTAATCCCCACCTATTTGGTTGTAACTATTCTGCATTTCCAGTTACTCTCCTTGTCCCTTGCACATATACTACAAACATTGATACGTACATGTCAGTAAAACAGTTTAGAAGATAGTATAGACTGAGGCGGAGACATGCACACATAGGTTTCTGAAATTATTATTATAATTATAGACTGGTAGCCCTGCTTTATGTGGATGCCACATTATGTACCTAATTGAGCCTCCAGGACCTGCAAGACTTGGCAATCTAGTAAAATGTAATACCTAGGATCCAGATCTGGTTTCGGAAAGACACTGGTACTAATGACAACATCATGGCCCTTGTTTACCTATCGAGGAAAACCTTTGTTAACAAATGAATCTTGCATGCATGTTTCATCAATGATGCATTTATTTTTAAAGCACTTGATAGTATTATGCCTTTGGTCTAAATTGGGGCAAGGAAGCAAAAGACACACAATTGATGGACAGAATGCAGAACAAATCAAAACATTCACCCTCAGTCAAGAGATCTGGGTTAAATCCATCATTCTTTTGCTCTCCATGCCACCCCAGTTTGGACGTGGCCACATGCAAATCAGTCTTGACCCTGTGCCTCATGGGAACAGTCCAGCCCGAACTGCTAAGCCAGGTCCTCCCTGAACCGGAAACAAGCATCCTAGGACCGGTTTCGGGGTTTCACCCCTCTTCAGCTAGGATAGCTTGAACAATGGATTTAGGCCTAGATCTCTGTATTGGGGTGAATGTATGCCATTGTCCTGCATTCTGTCCATCAATTGTTCTTTCTGCATCTGGTCTGAATCCCAACAAAGATACTAAACTCCATCATTGCCCTATATTCTAATAACTGGATTTAAGTAAAACTTAGTGGGACGGCACTCTGTCCAATAGAGTCTAAACAAACAAAGGGCTAAAGCAGGGTTGCGTGGTAGACCTCATCCTCTTCAATTCTTCATAGAATACATGAAACCTTCTGTGAAAAAGCTAAAGGCATGCCCGCTTAAATTTAATTGTCAACAACTTCAAGTCATGCAATAATCCAACAACACTGTTTTGTTGGACTTCTCACTGATTGACCTCAAACATTCACTCAACAACTTCGCCTCTTACTCCAAGACCAATAGTCTAGAAATAAACTTTAAAAAACAATTCTCACTTTCACACGGATTTGTAAGCATAATTCCTGGGCATGGAAACTAGGGCCAATTCATATAAATATCTTGGTATTGAACTTCACGTTTCAGACACACCAAACCTCCACATGGAAGCTCTTAAAAAAAAGGCGTCAGGGATTGCAGCTGATCTCTGTAAAGTAAAAAAACACTCTCACAGGCCCTTCACTCTTACTGTAGCTTCAGGTTATAAAGGCTAAGGGCTTGATTATGAGTTTGGCAGTCATTGCCCTTGAGAGTCTCCTGTCTTTGAACAAAAACAAAAATTATAGAGAAGTGGACTACTCCAAAAATTGAAGAAACATGCAATAATTGGTTGCAAGGTGAGCTTTATAGCATGCCATCACAGTAATGTTTATGCACGGCAAAATCCACATAGTTGGTGGGTGGGACACTTGACCAGGTTGTCCGTGTATGACCCCAGTATGAAGTAAGTGGAAGTAAAAAATTTGATAATATGTAATGACGTGTATTAGAGAAAGTAATAACAGTGTTTAAGATGAGTCCCGCAGACTCTATGTGGTAAAACCTGAGGCCACTTAATGAAAATGAATACCGTTAGCTACCATATGGTATTAAAAAGTGTGTTGTCTGTAAAATATAGAGAAATCTTGTATGGAATGTATTTAGATGTATAATTTGGACTCATGTGTATATACACATTTCTGTTTTCTACATTCACAGCCCTGATGACGTCCTTTTTACAGGATGAAACGCGTTGGCTGTTGGCTGTTGGCTGTATAAAGAACAAGAATTTAACAAAAGATTATATTGGAGAATTGTCTAATGTAGGTTTTTTGAAATAGAACAAGAATTCAACAAAAGATTGTATTGGAGAATTGTTTAATGTTGGTTTTTTGAAACATTGTTATAGTGCAAAAAACAATTAAATAAGTGTATTGCTTCAGATTTATCAACTCCCAGTTTTTCTTTGAATAATCTTTTGTCAGTGCAGGGGTAGGACGGTGCCCCAGTGGCTGGTAGAGTGCAGTATTAGAGAATAATTAAGTGTAAAATTGTCCCTCTTGTGCACCAACTAGTAGACCCTACATCGTCCATTCTTTCGTAAAAAGAATTTGGCAAGTAGTGGAATATTGGTCACTGGGCGAAAGTTGTTAGGATCTGTTGGGTTCGCTGTAGGTTTTTTAATTATGCTGACGACTTGACCTGTTTTTAGGCATTTTGGAAGGATTCCTTGTGCTAGAGAGGCATTTATTATTTTTGACCATATTGGGAAGACAATATGGTTGATTTTTTTTAGGCATTTAGTGGGGAGTGGTTCATTATAGTGGTTATTGGGTTTGATGTCTGAGAGCGTTTTGGCAATGGTATCCTGGTCATAAAGTTTGAAGATATCCCATTGTGCATTGTTTTTCGTCCTATTTTGGTCAGTTACCGAGGTGGTGTTGTTCATTGAAGGGGTTTGGTTATGAAGGTTATCAGCTGCCATCTTGAGTTCTCTTTCAAGCGTGTTGGCCTTGTCAGTGAAGAATGTTGAGAATTCTTTTCAAGTTTTTGTAGTTTCAAGGGTCGATTTGGCCAACTTATTGGATTGTTGCTTCAATATCTCAAATAGTTTCCGTGGTCTGTTTTTGGCCTTATCCATTTCTGATCTAATAAATTCCTTAATGGACTTGATGGTCTTTTTGTTGTACTCGTTTCTTAAGTTTGGGGGATGATGGGTGCTGTCTCCATTTTCTTTCCGCAAGTCTTAGTTTTCTCCTATCTTCATTCAGTGTCCCATCAACCCATGGATTTTTAACCTTCTCTGTGACTCTTTTCAGTTTTAGTAGCATGGTGGAGTTGACTATCTTCAATATTGATGTAGTGTAGTGATCCGTCAGGTCATTCACATTCTGCAAGTTGTTTGGCGGGTTTAGTTCCTTCTCACAACTTTCTACTGGTAGTTCAATATACGAGTCTTTTGGTATTCCTAGCCCACTTTTTGAGTTTGATATGCTGAGTGGTCCTGTTCTTTTTCAAGGTGGGTATCAGGAAAGTTATGGCATGGTGATCCGACCAGTTGCATGGGACAATTGATTCGATTGAGGTATCCTTGTTTCTTGAGATTATGCAGTCTAACGTTGCTCCTTTCGAGTGTGTTGGCTGTGTACAGGCTTGAATGAGGTTTAGTTCTGATAAAAAGTCTTTAAGAGCGTTGACCTGCTTGTCATTAATGTCGTCCCAGTATAAGTTAAAATCGACTAGGAATATGTTATGTCTCCCTCCCTCTATCTCCCTCTTCCTCTCTCTCTCTCTCTCCCTCTGTCTCCTTCTATCTGTCTCCCTCTGTCTGTCTCCCTCCGTCTCCCTCCCTCTGCCTCCCTCTCTCTATCTCCCTCTGTCTGACTCCGCTGTCTCCCTCTGTCTGTCTCCCTCTATATGTGTCCCTCCCTCTGCCTCCCTCCCTCTATCTCCCTCTGTCTGTCTCCCTCTGCCTCCCTCTGTCTCCCTTTGTCTGTCTCCCTCTCGCTGTCTCCTTCTCACTCCATCTGTCTCCCCCTGACTCCCTCCCTCTGTCTCCCTCTCCCTCTGTCTCCCTCTCCCTCACCCACTCCGTCTCCCTCTCCATCTTGCTGTCTCTCAACCTCTCTGTCTCTGCCTCTATCTGTCTGTCCCTGTCCCTGTCTCTGCCTCTATCTGTCTCTGTCTGTCCCTGTCTATGTCTGTCCCTTTCTCTGTCTCCCTCTCTGTCTCTCTGTCTCTGTCTGTCTCTGCCTCTATCTGTCTATCCATGTCCCTGTCTCTGCCTCTATCTGTCTCTGTCTGTCCCTGTCTCTGTCTCTATCGCTGTCTGTCTCTGTCTCTATCTCTGTGTCTCTGCCTCTATCTGTCTCTGTTTCTATCTGTCCATGCCTCTCTCTCTCTGTCTCTCTCTCTCTGTCTCTCTCTCTGCATCTCTCTCTGCCTCTCTCTCTACCTCTCTTTCTGCCTCTCTCTCTGCTTCTCTGTCTGTCTCTCTCTCTGCCTCACTCTCTGTCTCTCACTGTCTCTATCGCTATCTGTCTCTGTCTGTCTCTACCTCTATCTGTCTCTGCCTCTATCTGTCTCTGCCTCTGTTAGTCTGTCCCTGCCTCTGCCTCTATATAGCTCTGTCTACCCCTGTCTCTGCCTGTCACTGTCTCTGCCTCTATATGGCTCTGCCTCTATCTGGCACAGTCTCTATATGTCTCTATCTATCTCTGCCTCTATCTGTCTCTGTCTGTTTTTGTCTCTTTCTATCTCTGACTCTGTGCCTCGGGCAGTGCACACCTACTGTGTCTACACGTCCCCAGCCCAGAGACAGCCCCCCCCCCCCAGTCCTCACTTTCCCTGTGTAAAGTAGAAGCCAGCTTGTTTTCTCTCTGAATTTGCTGCTTCTCAGGGTTTGTGTCCCACCACTGGGCCTGGGGTCACATCTGTCGCTGGCTTTAATTCTGAGCTGTCAGATCAAAGCCCCCCCTTTGGCTTTTGTCACCCGTCCATGTAGGTATACATGCATCAATTATATATAGCGCCAACCTGTCGGCAAGCATTTGTGCGCTGTGCTGCTAGAGTGGAGACCAGGCCTGAGCTCCCTAGTTTTGGCTCAACCCTCTGCATACAGGCTGGCAGGAAACATCACATCACAGGCTCCTAACACACACCTCTCCCGGCTCTCACTCCTTGCAGCCCTCCGTTACCTCACCTGGCTCTCACCCCCTGCTGCCCTCCGTCACCGCACCTGGCTCTCACACCCTGCTGTCACCTCACCCCGCATGGTGGCTGCCTGGGCTGAGACAGCTTCCCGGGCACACACTCAGCAGCACCGAGTACTTTACAGGTCTTTAAAAGACCATTTACTTGTTAATGAGGTTTTGTTGTATTTCACTTCTTCTTAGCGCCCCTGCATCTCCACTCTGACTATAGCTGGAATTTCCCAGTCCCCAGTCCGCGCGGCTGCAACCGGCGGTATTTGCTGACACTCTTAAAAAAAAAAACACAGGTACGATGTCTGCAAGGTCCACAGTCTCCCAAGGAAAGTTTGCTGGGCCGCTGGCAGCCCGCTGGCTGTACTGTACTACGAGTATCCATGCTGTAGTGTGATGAGCAGGCTTGGCGTCGTGACCAGTCGTTGATGTAGCACAAAATTCAGATCTCGCAGTGCTGTTATTTGCTGTAACAAGAAGAGTCGAGTTTATCGGAGTTTTTAATTGGTGGTCATTGTGGGCAGCAGAGTCTTGGTGCGAACAAGCCCGCTCTTGACCTTGAAGAGTCAATAGCTGCAGGATTTCACAGGAGAGCTCAAATTATGCCAGCCAAGGAACTAGGGCCTAGGAGGCACTGGGGATTAGGAACTCACTCCAGCAGAGGCCTGCAGGGCTCAGGCTCAGGCAGGTCCTGTTGCAGGTCCAAGCAGGTTCAGTGCAGCAGGTCAGCTGGGCAGGTACCCTGAAGCCTCTAGAGCTTGTTATGTCACTGTAGCTCATGAAGGAGATCTTCCAACTGACCCTCAAAGTTACTCAGGGTACCCTAAATGAAGGGAGCAGGTGCAGTCTTCCTTCTCAGAGAGCAAGGCAGTCCTTAGGCAGCAGGGCAGTCCTTTGGTAGAAGCAGGGAAGCCCTTGCGGAGCACGGCAGTCCTTCTGTAATCTTTTCACATTCAGTAGTGTACTGAAGAGTGGCTCTCGAGGCCCAATATTTATACCTGGTGCCAGACTTTGATCTGGGGGATTCCCTATACTAACCCCGCATCTTCCCTTACTCCGGTAAGGCTCCAAGACGTTTGGAGTGACAAAAGACTAGAGTTAGGCTCTTGTGTGTGCTGAAGGCAAGCCATTTGAAGTATAAATGAGGCAAGCTACAGCCCCGCCTGCAGCCAATCAGGCAGGATGACCCATCGTGTCCACATCTAGTCCCCTTTGTGTCACTGTCTGGAGGGATACACAGCCCAACAGCAGACCCAAAAATACTAGCAAAAGGCAGAAACGGTTAGGACAAGAAAATGCCAACTTTCTAAAAGTTGCATTTATAGAATTGCAAACTAAAATCAGACTTTACCATTACAATTACAATTAACTTGAGGATAAACAGCACATGTTTATATGGGCCTAATCAAATGTTATCACTTAATAAAGGATAAAGGATAATAATAAGGAATTCAGTGATAGTTAATGGGAGAGATAAGCCTTACAGTAGTGAAAATCTACTTTGGGAGCTTTTCACTATCAGAACATGTAAAACTTATACACGCATGCCCTACTTTTTAAATACGCTGTACCCGGTCCTATGGGCTTTTATGGCCTTTCCAACATTATTAGACAATGGTGTTAAAATAAAAAATTATGCTCTCCTCAAATGTTTGGGTTAATTTCTCTATATTTTCTCTGATTTTTAGGGTAAGCACTTAAATGCAGCTATTTTGAGTGGCTTGGAAGGCAGGGAGTGTTCAATGGTTCGAACACTATCAACAAAAGTCAGCCAGAGGGGTAGTACGTGGAAGTAGAAAAACTATCAGCGAGCCCCCTTAAGTATTCCTGGTAGGACAGAAGTATTATAATTCAAAAGGGTGCAACATAACTTCATAAGTCAGCTGTGTGTAGATGGCAGCATGTTTTCTTTTTAGCCAAGCCTGTTAGAAATGGGATGTCTGGTTGGCTAAGGCTTGCGCCAAAGCCAGGCAGAGACCACCACTCTAGTCAGGGCAAGGGAGTTACCTGTCAAAGATAACCCCTGCTCACCCCCTTGGTAGCTTGGCATGAGCAGTCAGGCTTATCCCGGAGGCAATGTGTAAAGCGTTTGTGCAACACACACACACGGCACCAACACACTAGGCACACCACAAAAAGGAACTCCACACAAGGTTATATATGAAAATAGCCTTTGTATTACCAGAAACACATTAGATCATAATCACACAGATACACTGTGCCAACTGGCACTGGGCAGTATTTACAGGGGATTATTTGCACATGACAGGGCCACGTGGGCCACTTTCAGATTCAGCACTTAGTAGAACCAGTAGATGTAGCACATAGAATAACTGTAGCACCAAACAACAATTGTAGAACACCACCAGTAATCACTGGTAAAAGGTAGGAAGACACTACGCAATACTAATCACCCTAGGCATAGACATAAACTGACTAGTAAAAACCATACTAGGCAAAACAACCTCCTAATCCTACAACACTGGTAGAGTTATAAAGTAGGACGCATAAATACATTATGTATAAATCACATTAGGCAATTATCATCATAAACACAGTAGGCAATCACCTTGCACAAACATCAGAGAAGTTACTGACCCCAGGCCCACTGGCCTTTCCTGGGGCTCAAACACCCTTTGTCCCAAAAGTCAGGGCTGGCTGCGCATGCAGCCAAAAGCAACAATGCAAAAGAACAAGCCTAAACGTGGCAGCTGCCCACTAAGTGCTGGGAAGCTGTAGAATTAGCAGGGTCGCCAGTGTGCCCTATGAGCCCCTCTCTGGGCCTCTGAAACGTTCCTGGCCCCCCAAGTGTTGCAGCTGCCGTGCCCACGTCGGGCAGCTGAGGTGATGATTGCAACAAACAAACACTGGTGCTACAGTGCCTCATAGCCCTCGCTCTGGGGCTTCTCTGATAATTTGCCCCCTGATAGAGCCACGCACAGGCTCTAGGACTAAACTAATAGGCCTAGTGTTGCAGCGGCCCGCAACTGAGGCGCCGCTGTGAGCCTCAGGTCAAAATGGGCGCAGGTAGGCAGGGGCCTCTCTCTGGGGATCTTGAAAAATGCGCGCCCCAACAGTAGAGCGGATCGCCCTCTGGTGAGTCTGCTGAGCAGATGTGCCCCAAGGCAGTGAGTACGGGCAGGAGGGGGGCGCGGTCACCAGGATTGTGCCCCTTCACACTCCCCACCACTTCGCAAACGAGCCCCACTCACCTGCTCTCATCAGGCAGCACTTCTCAGCTTTCTCCCCTGCCGGCAGACCTTCGGTCGCGTCGCAGGGCTCGGGCGGACACAGTGCTGCTGCCTCCTTTCCTGGTTGCGCTGAGGCTGCCCATGGGACTCCCTATGCACTACGGGGGTCCCGCCTCGAAGGTCCGGTGGTCCTGCTGAGGCGGGCTTCCTTTGCCGGCCTTAACCTGGTTGCTTGCGGCAAGGCCCGCCCACTTTCCAGCAAAGATTGCCTGACTTCCTTTAATCCCTGGAAGCGGCGGTGATCTCCTCTCGCAGTGGGGTGGGCACCCGCTCTGTCTAAACTCTTAAAAAGCGGGGTAGGCTCCAGCTTCCTTTAAAAGTGTCCACATGCGGGGTGGGCACTTGCGGTAGAATACGAACGGGCACCAGTAGAGGTCAAAACAAATACCACAATGCGGGGTGGGCACCTGCCTCCAAGGTACCGATGTGGGGTAGACTCCCGCTCGGACTTCACAGTGCACAGATGCAGGGTGGGCACCTGCTGGATAAACAGCACTTGCGGGAAAATCCCTATGTCAGGATTCCCTCAGTAGAGAAGGTAGCTCCGCACTGCAGGGCCCACGCGCTCCTAGGTCAAGAAAAGCGCTCTGCACCAAAAATGAAGCGCTTTCATGGCGCTAGGATTGAAAGTCCCCTAAAGTCCAGGGAAAAGTTCTTTAGGAATGCAGGGGAGCAAAGGCTGGGCCCAGGAACCAGCTCACAGGGCCCTCCAGCAGGGAGGCAGTCCCCAGTGGTGGTCCTCCTGGCGCCCAGAAGCAGCAGGCCCCCCTCAAGTTAGGAGCAAGAGAGAACAACCTTTTACATGGAATCACAGCCCCTTTTTATACACACATTTCCTTTGTTTAAAGCTGTAGGGCAAGGGGAGAACCAGTTACAACTGGTTCTGGAGCAATTTGTTTTGCTCAGCCCCTCTCCCTATTCACAGGACAGGCTAGAAACATCAGATCCACCACAGGAGGTGGAGCAAGCATTGTCTAGGGAAGGCACAGCCACATTCAGGTCCCAGGTGCAACTCCTCCTTCCCATCTACATGCAGATCTCCCTATTCACCACCGGGCAGACCCATCCTGGCTCCTGGAGCCAGGCACACCAGCCAGCCCCTGTCACTCACAAGCCAGACAGTCATTTCACATTCACTGCACACAGAAATGCCAACTTCTAAAAGTGGCACTTCTACACTAGTCACATTAAATCTGTGCACACCGTCTCGCAGCATTTAATCTCACGAGTTCACACATATCAAACTCGCCCCTGCACTCCTATCACATCAGGAGCTACCATGGACACTCATCTCCCCATGCATTCCTGTGGGAGGGCAGGCCAATCTCACCACATACACTCAGGCTGCGCACACACTTTACACTGGGACACAGGGCTAAAGTGCGCAGAAGCCCAAAAAAACTAACATCAGGTCACATTTAAAAGCAAAAAGTTTAGCTGTGAACCTTTCAAAAAGGTAAAGTCCAACAAAGACCTTTTGATTTTACCAAAATTATATGTATACTATACTTATTTAAAGCGGCTTTCAGCCACCTCTGGTCATCCATTGGTTTGTTCATGTGTCATTCATATTTTGCTTTCGCCCTATACAGCATATAATATGCAGCAATGAGCCAGCATACTTCAGCCACTGGCTAACTTCATTTTGAGTGACTGCATTTAGCCCTCTCACAAGGAGTCTATGAGGTTGTTTGCTTCAGTTTGTTATGAGCCCCAATGTAGCCCAATATAGACCTAGGTAGTTGCACGACCGTTCACCTACATTTGTATTACCGTTCCCTACATAACGGTTCTGGCGCTGACCTTTTACCTATTTGGGTGCGAATAAATGTTGTGTGGTTTTCTTCGAAAAGTAGCCTCTTTATTGTGCATTGCGATTCTTAGTATCACAGCAGGATTTCCATCTTCTACATAATAACTCTGTACAAGGGTCACCACTATCTTCATCCTTTGCCGACATACCCACAGTACCATGACACATCTACATAGAACCCCTGCGGGTACCTTTCAGGTATATAAGTACCACATCTTCACTGGGCAAAAGAGAGGAGAAAAAGCTTCAGGCTGACACTGGACAGTGAAGTCCCTGCCCACAGACACTCCAGCACGCAGTGCTGACCTTTTGTCTGGTTAGGTGTCAAATAAATGTTTTGCGGTTTTCTCTGAAAACACGCTTCATTTTTCGTGCATGAGCATTCTTAGTATCACACAGCAAGATTACCATCTTCTGTATCATAACTCTGTACAAAAGTCACCACTATCATCATCCTTGAACGGCAGGCCCACAGTACAATTACACATCTAAGGATACCCCTCTGAGGATACCTTTTGCACCACAACTTTGATGTGCAAGCCAAGGAAGAAGCTTCCATGACGACACGAAACGCTGAAGTCCCTGTACGCAAAAACTCCAGCACGCAGTGGTTTGACATCACTTGTGGGGGGTGTGCAACTCATGACCAAGACTGGGTCCTTCGTTCTCTCCCATCAGGTAATGGGATTGGCTCTTTCCTAGGGTAATAATTGGCTATACACCTACATACATGCTAGGCAGTGGCGTCTGGTGAGATTTGAAAGTGGTGGAGGTGAAAATAATGATTGTACTGCATTGCAGCGAGCGAGCGAGCCCGACAACGTACGGAGGGTTCTCTCCTGACAAAATGTTGAAAAAACAGTGGACAAATTGGGCCTTTTTAAGCAAATTTGAGAAAGCAGGACGGTTAATAAAGCAATTGTTAATTGCCTTGCTATTTCCCTGTCAAGCAGCATCACAACCTTGTATGTCTCTCTTCTATGTTCATCACCTTGCTATGTCCCTATCAAACAGAAGCAATGCCCTGCATCTCTCTCTCTGTTCTGTTCATTGCCTTGCTATTTACCTGGCAAGAAGCAGCACAGCCCTGTACATCTCTCTTCTATGTTCATCGCCTCGCTGTTCTGCCAGACACGGATAACGGCAGTAAATAATTTAACCTGTGTATCCGCTAAGATCCAATGCAGGTTTAAGTAAATCCATTTGTTCTGATCCCCGGTCACTTGCATCTCCACAAAGCAAAAAAGAGTTTGTCTCCCATGGTATGCCCTTCAACACTGATTGTTAGCCAATTCAATGGCACTCCTTTTATCACCTTTGGAATAATGAACATTTGGAAGTTGGTGTTCTCCTCCACTCAAAACTTTTTTCAAAAAATACTGTAGATGTATTTTTCCAAGAAGCAGGCAGTTAGTTATCTTTAAAATCTAAATTACCAATTCCAGCAGACTTTGCCTGAAGAAATTTAGCGAAAGGTGAAGTGTTTAATGCACCCAGTAATTGGTTTTTGCCAGGTCCGTTAAATACCACCTACCTCAGACTTCTGTCCCCTTTGCATGAAAAACAGCTACCAACCCGAAATCCGAGCCTGAGAGTCCTATTTCAAAACTCCTCTTGCTTCACTGTATGCCAGGGTGAAAATCACACACGTTGTGCCCACAGTGCTTGTCCTCATGCACATCAGCAGACTTCCGGTACAGCCCACCTCAGAGTCCAGATCTCCAACCAGGCATGGCCACGGAATAGCATGGTACCTTCCTCAAATGCACCTTGTGTGACGTGCCATATAAATACCACCAATGCACCTACCTACCATAGAATATAAACAATCAGCGCATTTACTACAACTACAACGAAAGATAATGCCAACAATTAGAGTGTCAATATTGTTAAGACCAAGCTGACGAATTACCACAAATTAAGTCTTTGAAAAACACCATTACGATATGAAAT
The DNA here is from genome assembly GCF_964263255.1 of Lissotriton vulgaris. Taxonomy (NCBI): domain Eukaryota; kingdom Metazoa; phylum Chordata; class Amphibia; order Caudata; family Salamandridae; genus Lissotriton; species Lissotriton vulgaris. The sequence continues at coordinate 150,312,959 of NC_141688.1, read as the reverse complement.
CTGCCAGGCTGTATCGGAGGTTGCATCTGGTTGTAAATACCTCTGCCGGGTGTCTGGACACACCTATACTGAACGGCACTGCATCACCTTTTAGCGGTACACGTGCATTCATGGCACGGAAAAGTGCATCAGGCATTTATAAATATTTGTTTTATTCTGTGTGTTGTTTTGTGCGCGCAGAGGCATCAGGCATGTCTTTCAAACACGTTCCTCTGTTTGTGAGAGGACGGGGAGAGGGTCAGTCCCTTTACAGCCAGCCTATACTGCCGTTGTCTGAGTGGAACGGGTGTATTAATTTAATCCTTCTGTCAGCAAACTCATTATAAACAGAGTCAGTCGCGGCCTGCATTACGGGAGGGGGGGTGGAATCGGGGTTGTTGCGGCGGAGTGGATGGGGGGGGACGGGAGGTGGGATAATTAAATATTAAAACTTACCTTAGTTAATGGCTTCCCGCTTTTCTTTCCTGACAGGCTCCGGACCTCCGTCTCTCGCCGTCGCTGTGAATTCCGACCTCTGGCTGAGCTTGTCATCAGAAGGCGGCAGGCAGCCTCCCTCCCCTCCACAGCAGCCAGCGCTATGATTGGTTCGGCCGGCTGCCCTACCTACGTCATTTCTCTCTGTATGCTGCAGCATACAGAGAACAGGGAGAGTGGGAGGGGTTACTCGAGGGCAGGGGGGAGCGGCTTGCCCACTGTTCTTAATACAGTTAATACTGTCTGTTTGGACAGCCTGTCCAAACAGACAGTATTAACAACAGTGGGGAAAGCCACTCCCCCCTGCCCTCGAGTAACCCCTCCCACTCTCTCAAGCAGGAACGTCTGCTTTCTCGCCATGCGAGAAGGCAGAAACAAATGGTAGTTCTCTACTATTTGTTTCTGCCTTCTCGCACGGCGAGAAAGCAGTGCGGCGGTGCCCAAACGCCCCCATGGAGGATCCGCCACTGATGCTAGGTACACTTAGGTAAATCTAGTTAGGGTTTGCATCGTAGGAGTATCCATGATTACTGCCATGTATCTATATGCCTGCGTATATTCATTGTTTTAGCACCATGGTAGAATGCTACCTTTTATTTACTCTGTGCTTATAACCATATATATCTGTTTTGTCTAATGGTTGTTGAAGCACACATATTTTATACTAGAATGAAGCTGATTCAATTAATGCTTATTGAAAACGTCCCCACCATTTATTCTGTATATCTCTCTGTTTATGTTGTCTAAACGCGCAGATCCTATATAGATTTGTAGGAACTACATGACAAATGCAAGTGTTTTTGTTTTTCCTTTATTATTGCTTAGTGTTGCCTTTGTGTGTAAAGCCTTATGTTATAGCATGAGGCTTCCTACCACATGATAGCACAGGGCACATTCCAGCTTCATTAGTTCCTGTTTCCTGCCAATGCTATTATAAATTCCTTTGTTGATCTGACTGCTGCTCACATGTTCTCTGAATATAAGCTCATGAGGGTGATAAGTCTTTGCAACCCTAACAGTCTGTGTGTCATTACTTCTATCTATATGTCTTTCATTCATTATTTCTCTCCTTCTGACCATACTTTGTCTTTCTTGCCTGCCTCTTTCTTCCCTGCCTTCTTTCTATCCTTTTTTCTTTTTCTTTCCTTTATTCATTAGTTTTCCTTCTCCTCTCTTTCTTTCCTTCCTCCTATATTTTTCTTTCTTTCTTTCACTTGTGCCTTTTTTTTCTTTCTTTCCTCTATCTTTCCTTCCTTTTTTGTTTTTCTCTCCTACCTTTTTTCATTCCTTCTCTTTTCTTTTGTTTCCTTTCCTTTCTTTTTCTTCTTTTCTTCCTTCATTCTTTCTTTCCTTTCCCTCTTTCCTTCCTATTTGCCTTCGTTCCTTCTTCTTTCATCCCTTCTGTCTTTCTGTCTTTCTTTCCTTCTGTCTAAGGGGCAATGCATCAGTCCACTTCATTCACTGGTGGACATCACCATGAGTTATGCCATGCTGCCTTTTAACAAAGAGCACATCAACATATAAAGTTGTTCCCTTCAGTGCCAGGGAATACTATGGCAATGTGTGTTGTTTTGAGACCAGAACAACATTTTTACCTTTAGCCAATGTTTTTGTTTAGCTTGATCAGGTCTTGGTAGTTTTCTGAACATTACTTTTTTGCAAACAATATGGCATAACAAGAATTGCCAAAAGGTTGGCTGCAAATGCCAGACCTATTGGCTTTGCCAATACTTGTTTCTACCTATATTCTTTTAATTCACTTTGCCTACGTTGTTGAGTCTGTGTGTATGTTATTGCGCCAAACCAAACCAAAGAGGAGTCTCACAGTGCGCATATGAGGACTGCTGCCTAAACCCATCAAAATCACAAAAGGCACTTTCATTTATAAGTCAGAACTATTGGTATCCATCTAGACAGGCAGGCCATCTCTCTCTTTTCCATATGTTAATTTTTCTGTACAACAAGGAAATGTGGCCACAGGTGCGCGCTCTCAATTGTTTACTGCAGAATACATCTCGAACATTCCATCACTGCTATTTAAGTCAGAGCCCAGCTCTCCAGAGGGTAGGCGTAGCAGCGTGGGAGTATGTGAAACAGCTGCTGGAGCAGCAGAGGCGGGGGCCTGTCCCTGTGACTGGAGGTTCACTCACATAACTAACTCATTTGATGTTCGCCTGCCTTCCTTGGTTGGCTGTATAATTTGTGGTGTATGTGTTTGACTCACAAGGGGTTGTGATCCGCTTTAAATGGAAATGATGGGCGTTTTATTTATTTAGAGCAGTAAACAATTTTCCAGTCCAGACCCGCCAGCGTCTGGTTGGTTTTTAAGGAGTTTATGCGAAGTGCTCGGTAAAGATGGGCCAGTGTTGGCGTTTGGCGCCAGGTGTTGCAATCTGGTATTTTGCATAATGAATCTTCTATAATTAAATGGCTGAAACCTGTGCTGGGTTCGCTGGCCCACTGAAAAGTAAAACCAGGTATTTACAATACATGTAGGTAAGGAATATTTGCTTATCGCGATGAAGAGTTCCCCTTTTTTTGCTTTACATTTGCATTTCTTTATTAACTCCATGACAGCTGCTTTTAATTTTTTTTATTTGTTTTTGCTTTATTTTAGCACATACCTGCAGACTGTTCTTTAGGTTTCGAACTAATACACGACCACTAGTATTAGGTAAGCTTCAGTGTTTATGGACACGAATCCTTTTGCCTGCTAATATCGTTATTAAATAAGATAATATCCATTCCTTCTTTTCGTTACATTTGTCCCTGCTGAAAGGAGATGAGTTAACTCCTTGTAAGACAGCCAGTTGCTACCCATTCCTTTTCTCCCTCAGACCTTCATTCTACTCGGTCTGGGACCCAAATAAACGTTTTCTCAGTGGTGTAACTCAAAATGCTGGGGCCTCCCCGAAGAATGGGATGAGGGGTCCTGGGTCTGTGGCATCGGCTGTTTAGTTAACAGAATAAAATCGAAGCATCCCCCATTATGTGGTGCATATCTTGGAGTATTACACCCAGCACAATCAGTATTTACCAGGTCTGATAATGCCTCACCAAATAATAGGTAACTTAGACGTGGGCGACACTATGAAAACTAAGGGGCATATCAGCAACAACCGGGGATAATTATCGTTAAGCGCACTTAGCGCTAGGATAATTATCGCCGGCTATTGCTGGTTTCTATCGCGGAGATAGCGTGCTATCAGCAACGCATATCTCCAAAGCGATAGAAATCAAAGCATTCGTTTCAAAACAGTGCGATTATCGCTGGGAAACAGATAATCGCACTGTGACAGGCGATAACTTGCTGATAGGGAAGGGTGGATTTAGCCATGTAATCCACCTCCCATTGGATTACATGGCTAAGTCAGATGAAAACAGGCGTACAGAACTCTGCATTAAGCGCCGTTAGCGCTTCTTTTAATATCGCTAAACTGGTTAGCGATTTGCAAGTTAATTGGAGTGATGTCGTTTAGCGACATTCTCCACTGAAGTTTGGGAAGGTACGCCCACTTTTCATCTCATTAGAGATGCGAAGCTGGGCGGTATGAGTAAGGGCGCTAAAGCAAGGATTCACGCGACAGCGAGACCTTGCTGATAAGGCAATAAAATTATCTCAGTTTTTCGTCCGAGAACGGATGCCAAAATCGGCGATATTTTTATAACGCCGCCTTGCTGATATGCCCCTAGATTGAATAAATGCATGCATTACTGCCACACTCAGATTGATGAAAGCTAGGAAACTCTTTCACGACTGAGTAAAGGAGAAATATGAGAATTGGGAAAAAAGGGGAAGAGCCTTTCAGCTAGGTTTGTGCTTTTTAAATACTGCATGCACGCATACACAGTAATGGTGGGGGCGATCAATCACACCTAAATCGCTAAGGACTGTGGGCTCAGAAGCTCCAGGATAAGGGCGGGGTCATAATGCTCCCTCAGAATTGGATGTATGACGTTACAACGCATACTTTAACAACGCATACCATTACAACGCAATTTTTACAACGCAGGATCCTTAACAACGAATGCCTTTACAACGCATGACATTACATAGCAGATGCTATTACAACGCATGCCATTACAACGTAAGTATAGGTAAGTATATAATTTTTTTTAAAAATGTAATTAATAAATATTTAATTAATTTAATTTATTTAAGTAATTTTTAAAAAAATGTATTTGTAAATACATATTTTTTTATAAAAAAAGTGTAGGTGTTTAAAAATAATATTCTAACTCCAGGGGGGAGTAATATTAGGGTAAGTGCTGGATAATGTAGGGGTAAAAACTACTATTTTAACTCCAGGGGGGTGTAATAGTAGGGTAAGTGCTGGATAGTGTAGGGGTAAAAATTACTATTCTAACTCCAGGGGGTGTAATAGTAGGGTAAGTGCTGGATAGTGTAGGGGTAAAAATTACTATTCTAACTCCAGGGGGGTGTAATAGTAGGGTAAGTGCTGGATAGTGTAGGGGCAAAAATTACTATTCTAACTCCAGGGGGGTGTAATAGTAGGGTAAGTGCTGGATAGTGTAGGGGTAAAAATTACTATTCTAACTCCAGGGGGGTGTATTAATAGGGTAACTGCTGGATAGTGTAGGGGTAAAAATTACTTATTTTTTTTATTTTTTTATTTTAAGAACTTTTTTAAAATTAACATTAAAATTACTTAAATTAATTTATTTAATTTATTTAAAGTACTTTTTTATTAATAATTATTTTTATTGTTTATATTTATTAAATTATAAAAATTTAATTAATTAAATATTTTTTTAAATTACATAAATGTTTTAATAAAATGATATACTTACCTATACTTACGTTGTAATGGCATGCGTTGTAATGGCATCTGCTATGTAATGTCATGCGTTGTACAGGCATTCGTTGTAAAGGATCCTGCGTTGTAGTAATTGCGTTGTAAAAGTAGTCCGTTGTAATAGTTGTGTTGTAACGGTTGTTTCCCTCAGAATTAGTATATCACAGAACCTTTCAAATGTTGCAGATCTTCATGTTGGCTCTGGCATCAGCCTTGACCATCCACGGAGTATAACTAGAGGAACCCTAAATTGGGAATACACCGATCAAATTTGCCTTTTCGTGGGGTCTCCCCAGATTAAAACATTTTTTAGATTGGCTTTACTAATATTTTTTCACTCCGAACATTGGGATTATATCAGTCAGCCTCCTGGTGCTTGTTCCCTGACCCCTAGAACATGGTGAAATGTTTTCTTTAGCCAGTTTTATTTCTTTACTTTTAGCAGTGGCGGCCGGCACAGGTAAGAGTGGTGGGGTGGTGGAGCAGGGGCCGGGCGGGTTGGGGGTCAGGTAACTTGACATATGACGGGATAAGTTAACTTAAAATAAAAAAGAAACAAGACTACTTACCTTGCCCTCGCCGCATCGCCGACTCTAAATCATTTGTGGGAAAGGTATTTGGAAATTATTTGCTTGAATTATCTGTCCCAACAGTGACAGTGGGGAATGAGTCACAACAAAACTTGCATGCAATTAAGAGAGGAGTTAATCATGAAGGCAAAGGCACACCAAGAATAAAGATTGGAGGTAAATTCTTATATTCAATATGTATGATTTAAGGGTAGAAATCACAAAATTCAACATAAACATTAACCTTGCTATCAGATCAAATCCTGTGTCTGAATAGCAACATCAAAGATTAATGTCTGATAGTTCTATTAAAGTATTGTATTGCGAGTTGACCCAGTGACTTGTTGCACTATATTTGTTAACTTGTCAAAATAATTGATAATATCGAACATTTAGATTTATGACAACATTTATATCGTCTTTTATTGTATGTTTTTGTAATTTACTAACAGACTTTAGTATTTTTCGACAGTGGCTGTGTTAAACCTGTCATCTTTAAGGTTGTATTCCCCCAAACTTTTTCCCATGCTTGCCTCCTCTTTTTGCTGTATCTTTGTGTTGGCTTGAGGTCTCTGAGCACTTTACAACTGCTGACCAGAGCTAAAGTGAATGTGCATCTTCCCTACACATGGAGACATTGGTATATACACAATTGCATATTTAATTTTCTTATACGTCCCTTGTAAAGTTGAATACCACATACCCAGGGCCTTTAAATTAAATGCTACTAGAGAGCCTGCAGCATGATTGTGCCTCCCACACAAGTAGCCTTTCAAACCTGTCTCAGGCCTGCCACTGCAGGCCCCATGCGTGCAGTTTGCTGCCACTTTGACTTATAAAACCATTTGTCAAATCTTAAAGTCCTCTTTTAACACAACTAAGACACCCATAAGGTAGGCCCTAGGTAGCCCATCCAGCAGGGTGCCTGGTAAGTAAAAGGTAGGACATGTACTTATAAGCTTTGCATGTCCTAGTAGTGACAAACACTCAAAATCGTTTTCACTAGTTTTCGACCTACTCCTTTCATTGGTTAACTTTGGAAATTACTTAATACACGTTAAGCTGTAATTCCTGATTGGAAACTAGTAGCTATAACATGTTTTATATCATTGGAATGGTAATGATAAATCCTCTTTATGAGTAAATTTGGATTTTACATTACTATTTGAGATATGCCACTTTTAGAAAGTGTAAATACAAAAACAATGTCCCAATAGGAAGTAATGAGCAGTCAATTATACATGCATGCACATTGCATTGCTAACAAGGGAAAAAGGAGACTCTCTATAAACTTTCAAAAAAGGTAGTGAATCATCTTGTTTTATAGTGTAAATTTATGGTCGGAATAATACAGTTGTAAGCTGCACTGCATATATTCAATTTAGATGACAACCATAGAAAACTTGGTGCTCTACAAAAAGTGACTGTGGTGCAGGTGGCGACGCAAGTGAAGAAGTGGAACAGCAGAAACGGCGCACTGTGAGGAGGTGCAAATTATCTGCAGTGAGTGGTTCGGATCATGTGACAAAGTGGAATCACAGATACAAAGTTACATTTCCATTTTTTGATTTTAGGAACCACAATAAAGAAATGCGCCCATTAATAAGCTGTGTAGTCGCTGGGGGTCGCGTAACCAGCGACTACACAGCTTATTAATGGGCGCATTTCTTTATTGTGGTTCCTAAAATCAAAAAATGGAAATGTCTTCTTCTGCATTGTCTCTGACTAAGGGAGGTAAATGTTTATAGATGGACCTAACCTTGAACCCTAAGGAATGTAGAAGCAAGTATTTCTTTCTTTCTAGGCAGTATCTGGATACAGCTATCGCTCCCAGATAATTCTCAAAAGTATCGAACCATTTTTTCCATATTATCGGTGGATTTCCAGGTGTTTCTAAAAACGGTGGTAGTGCAGAAACAGACTGCATACTTAACTGTTGATATAACTTTAAAAAAGAAACAGTATTCTAAAAGTATTACCTTGTGCACAGCTCTAAACTTGTTAGTAATTTAAAAAAAATAAAATAAAAGTTTCTTTATATTTATATTGACATCTTTTGAGCTACAACACAACAGTATTACTTTATTTGCAATATTTGTGGTTGATTTATCAACTTCTAAAACCGATTTGCCAAACACAATTGCTTCTTTGCCAACCATGTTTGCCGTTTTGCCAACCACCTTAAAATGGCTACACTTGCATAGCTTTCTACACAATATGAATGGTGCTGCCTTTATTTCAACTTGCCAACCATGTCCTCTACATGCTTAACAATGGCTTAGTCTCTTTTCGTATCACAAATTGCAGCCTCGTTCCTAACTTCCTTTTCAAATATAGAAGTGATTTATTGCTCTAGCGCTTCCTTTGTAATTTAATCAATGTTGTGCCAAATAGCTCAAAATGGCCGCTGCATACTCACGTTACTTCTGATTCTGCCAACCACCTTGATTTGGCTTTCACGCTTTGCACGTTGTGCCTGAATATGCTCTAGATTCTGCCAACCACCTTTAAATGGATGACACCCTTTTTTGACGTTGCGTCTGATTGCACTCCTGCTCTCACTTTCCTTCGTATTCTGCCAGCCAGCTTAAAATGGCTGACACACTTTGCACGTAGCGTCAGAATGCGCTCTAGCCCGCCTTGCCAACCACGCTTTGCCAATCGCGTAACTGACGCTGCTCCAGCACAATTATCTCCGCATACAGACAACAACGCTGATCACTCCAATCTTAGCGCTAAGCATGAACTTATCTCTCTGACATGATAATTCTTGCAATCCTTCCCCCTTTAATTTTGACTGCTGCCGCTTTGCCGATTTTCAAATTATCTTGTGTTACTTCTCCACGAGGTTCTCTGTGGGTCCTTTATTATCTCTTGAGCATCGTCGCCAACATCTCTTTTGTACTTGCGAACCTTTCGTTCGTTGATCTCTTCTGTGTATTTTTCTAGGTTCGATTAATGTCTGCTAAGGTTTTTTGCCAATCTTCTTGTTCCAGCATGGTTTGTAATTCATTTTTGGATAGCGCTATTTCTTTATTTAAATCTTCTAAAACTTTGGATAATTCTTCTATAATAAGGAGAATTAAATCTAAAGAACACTTTTTTTGTTGAAAAATCATCTTCTTGAATTTTTGTTTTTCAAATGGATTTACACTAACAAATCACAGTTTGCAAGTTTATAAGCAGTGCCCAGAGGGACAAACTCTAAGTTAAGAGGACGCACTCCACAACTATATTTAAACACTTGTAAGGACTACAAACTGATACCTCCGTGGCATGCTACAAAGTTTGAACTCAATTTCAAAAACATCACACAAGCTTGTGCGCAATCCCACCTAAGTTTTAGCCATTTTAGTTAGCCATGTGCTTGCCATGTGCTTTCTCCCTCTTCCAGAGCCTTGCACAGGCTCAGAAAGGCCTAGCTGTCAGAATGGACCTGCTCCTAGTATGGAACTGTCAGGCTATTCTTGCTGATGTATGGAGAAATGTCTCCCCTCCCACTATGTTGAACAAGCACATTTTGTATAGCCATATTAGTCAATTTGCATGCTGGTATGTGCCAGGACCTCCCCTTGGTTTTATGCTGACTAACTTAACCTATGCATATATAAGGCCACTGTTCTCTGTACTCCTTTAAATGCCCCCTACAGTGGCCTGAGGGTACTGTATAATGCAGCCGCCCTCATCAGAGGTTTAATACAATGTTATTTTTATATTACAGCTTCTGTGCCAATCTCTTCTTTGTTGGTTTAAAAGGACCAGGTGTATCAGTGAACCCCTTAGGAGGTTTATATTTCTTCACTGTGTGATTCCTGTAGCTGACCTATGATCTGCCATGGTCGGCCTGACATTTGATTTCCCCGATCAAGCGTGACCAGATGTCCCCAGTTGGGTGCTTTATGACTCGAAGCACTATGTTTTCATTTAATGTTTAAAACATCCTGTTCTACTTACTGGATTTTTGTCATTTTGGTCTTATTGTAGTCATAGAAATATAATCTATTTTTCTAATTGTGTGTGGTGTACCTTTTTACTGTTTTTTCATTGTGTTACTGTGTGTGTGTTGCACAAATACTTTACACATTGCCTCTTTAGATAAGCCTGATTGTTCCGTGCCAATCTACCAAAGACTGAGTACATGTTATCTCTAAGTGTGTAACTAGTTTACCTTGACTAATGTGGTGGTATCTACTTGGATAGGGTGCATACCTCTGCCCACTACAGACCCCATTTCTAACATTTCAGTGGTGAGGATAGGAGTTGTGTTTATGCAATGCCAAATAATGACTAATTGTTCCCTGCAACTCTATGCTAAGACTGATTCAGGCCTTTCAAAATTTTCTGTAATTGTTTTAACATTCTGTGCTAAAACTTGTCTCTCGCTGGAGAATCAGCACCTACTTCTGCACCTGCTTTCATTGATTTGAGCTTTCACTCTGAAGTTGGAGCTACAGACAGATTTGAGAGCCTGGGCAGAGGTCCACAATGCAGGGACTGAGGTCCCAGAAGAGGCGGAGCAGGAAATTGAGGGGGAGGATGAGAAGTGATCTGTTGTGGATTTGTGACTGCCTGTGAAGGGGGCCAGCAACTAGTGGTTCCGAGAGCAGGAAGCAGCACCTCATCAAGGAACCTGTCCCAGAGGAGATGGCAGATAGCAGGGAAGAGGGAAAACTCAAGTGTAAGCTTGCTAAGCTGGAGCAGGTATATGAACTTGCTTTGGCTGAGGAAACATAGGCTCTAGACGAGAGGAGACTAGCCATGGAGGAGACGAAGGTGTCCCATGAGCTGAGTCTCAGAGAGCTGGACAAAAGAGCTATATGAGTGGGGTACTGCAGCAGCCATGGTCGCAGCATACCTGCAGTGTCCAATAGTGCTTCAAAGCCAAGTGAGCTTTCCCTAGTGTCCCTGGATGACAGAGCGTTCGTTCCTAAGATCCACGTGCCCTCTCTTATTACAAAGTTAGGCAATGGGTTAAAATTAATGTGCAAGGTATTGAGGCTCTGAGGGATACAGGTGCGAGTATGACTATAGTGAGGGGCTAGCTGGTGCCCTGAGAGCAGGTAATTCCCTATGCATCCCACCAGGGTATGGTGGCTGATAACAGAGTAGGTCATTATCCTGTGGCCCTTGTTCCATTTGAGTGGGGGGAGGAGGTTCATAACCTTCTGAAAGTTGCAGTGAGTGTATTGTTTGGTAGGTAAAGACCTTGAGCACACTACCTTGAAGGTAATGGAGCTCACGGCTCATGTGGAGATGTTGGAGTTATCTGGTTGGATCTGTGCAACCATAGAGTCCATGGCTGTCCAGGATGGGAGTCAACAAGGGCTAGAGTCTGGAAAAATGACCCAGCCACCTACTTAAACAGGGAAAGGCAGATGGCGTGAGAAACCAGCGCTGGAATGTCTTTCCAGTGAGGTCATTTGGGCACCTGTGGTGGGTGCCCTAGAGCCCAATGAGGAGGGCAGTTCTCCTCTTGGTGACCTCCCAGAGCTTGCTGGATGGCACTGGATGGCAAGTGGAAGGAGGGCCCAAGCAAAGAGGAGTTCTGTAGGGCAAAGAGAGAGTGTTCAACCCTTGGGGACATGGGATAACAGGCCGAAGCCCCAGCAGCAGGCGATGCCTCTGGAAATCATCACATTTACTGGGAGGACCACCTCTTTTGCAGTGCACCTAAGGCTCCTGTGCATGGAACACGAAGGACCCTTGTTGTCTGCCAATGCTACAGGGCCTTCCTACTGGAGCTGGCTCATGAAATACCCCTGGCAGGACACCCTGGCTAAGACAAGACCTTTGAAAGGGTTGTCACGCACTTTTATTGGCCTAGGATCAAACGCATTCTTTAGGACTTTTGGGACCTGCCAGGCCAGTGGGAAGATCGGACAGAGGCTGAAAGCCCCCCTTAATCCTTTGTCTGTCATTGGCTCATCCTTTGAGAGGGTGGAGATCGACATTGTTGGGCCTATGTATCCCAAGACTGCTTCAGGCCTTCAGGTTCCTCCTGGCTCTTGTGTATCATGCCACTAGGTACCCAGAGACATTCCTATGAGGACCACAACTGCACCTGCAATGCAAAGGCCCTGATGGGGATTTTTTCCTGAGTGGGTTGCCCCAGGGAAGTGGTGTAATACAGGGGCACCAACTTCATATCTGCTTCCATGCTGTCAATGTGGATGGAGTGAGGGATACCTACAAGTTATCCACCCCTTACCATCCACAAACAAATGTACTCTTTGGAGAGGCCTGCATGAGGCCCTGAAGAGTAAGTGAGACAACCTCTTTCCATGCCTGTTGTTTGCCTACAGAGAGGTACTACAGGAGTCAGTGGGCTTCAACCCCTTTGAGGTTCTGTATGAGCACCCTGTCAGAGGACCTCTGAGTTTGGTAAAAGAGGGGTAGGTGCAAGCTCCCATAAAGATTCCCCTGGTTGTAGTGAGCTTCATACTGGCCTTCAGGAGACTTAGTAGCTAGTCGGGGTGTAACAAAATAATTTATGACCTAATTTATATCACTATTGACTTGCAACCTGGTAAGAAAGTATAGGTATGGACCCGGTGGAGCCCAGGACCCTCCAGGACTGTTGGACAGGTCCCTATGAGGTGATTGAGTGGATTGGTGAGGCCACCTACCTAGTGGACCTCAAGACTCCTAGGCACTCCCACAGGGTGTTCCACGTTAATCGCCTCAAACCCCAGTTTGAGAGGTTCGAGCTTACCATACTGTTGGTGACAGTTGGAGAAGAGGAAGAGGATAGTGAAGACTCCAAGGAGAAACATGGGTCTGTGGCGGAAGTAGCCCTCTCCACCAATGGACTACTGAATGGCAGAGGAACTGACAACAAATGTTGGGACAGAACTCCTCTCTGTTTTCTGTTATCCCTGGGACTACTCACCGATGTATCCTTTATGTGGACTCAGGAGACATCCTTCCTGTCAAGAACAAAGCTTATAGGTTGTCTGATAATAAGGTGAAAGCCAGAATTAAGGAAGAGGTTTCAAAAATGCTGGAGATGGGGGTGATGGAACATTTTAGTAGCCCCTGGTCCAGTCTTGTGAATCTGGTACCAAAAGCTGCCCCACCTGTCACTACACCTGCACTACTCAGGTCCTGTGTGGATTATAGAAAGCTAAATTCAGTCACACATGTAGATGCTCAACCTCCGGGCTGATGAGCTATTTGATAGGTTAGGGAATGCCCGGTACTTGAGTCCATTCAATCTTACATCTAGGTGTTGTCAGATTGCCTTAACAGAAGGAGGGCCACTACCAGTTTAGGGTGATGTTATTTGGAGTCATAATGGCCCCTTAGCACCTTCTTTGATAAAGTAATTCAGTGCTACCTATCTCAATCACACAGCTGTCTTCAGTAGCAGCTGGAAGAACAGCTTATTTACCTCCTGGAAGTGCTTCAGGTTCTGCAACAGCAGGCCTGACTATCAAGGCCAGTAAGTGCCAGACAGGGCAAGGCTCTGCTGTGTTATTGGGACACCTGGCTGGCAGGTATAAGCTGCAGAACCTCCAGGCAGGATAGAGACTATATTAGCCTGGAAGCCCCCAAAACCCAGACTGAGGTCTGAGCATTATTGGTCCTCACTGGGTACTATATGAGATTTGTCAAGGGATATGGCACCACTTTAGCCCCCTTGACATAGCTTCCAACAAGCAGCCCAGAAATGTGATTTGGACAGAGGTCTGCCAAAACGTATTTGACTCCCTTGAGCAATCCATGTGCACAGCCCCTGTGCTCAAGGTCCTGACTTCTCCAAGGGGTTTATCATTCAGACAGATGCCTATAGGGGCAATACTTTCAGAGCTCAATAAAGGGGGCCTAGACCAACCTATAGCCTTCATCGCCAGGAGGTTACTTCCCAGGGAACAAAGGTGGAGTGCGATAGAAAGAGAAGCTTTTGCTGTGGTCTAGCACTAAAGAAGTTGAGACCATACCTGTTTGGGATTCACTTCCCGATTCAGACTGACCATAGGCACCTCAGATGGCTCATTCAAATTAGGGATGAGAATACAACAGTGTTGAGGGGGGTCCATTTTCCTACAGGGTATGGACTTCAGGGTGGAACACAGACCAAATTACAAAGACTTGCAAATGAATAGGTAGTGTCCTGTCCCCACACAGACGGCTGACCTTCCCCTACTGATAGTCTGGAGCCAGGCCTAGGAAGGAAGGGCCAATGTGCATTTCATAAATCGTTCTTTGAAGTAAGCACCACTTCAAAGTCACAACTGGGTATAAGTACTGGATTTCTGACCTCACCAAGACAGTACACTACTCGGCCTGTGAAGAACTCTTCCAGGAAGAAGGCTTGCTGTCCTGTTACAAGGACTGCCACTCTGCTGGCTGCTTTTCCAAAAGAACTGTTTTCTGCTCTTCCATGCTGCCTGTTGCCTGCTACTTCCTGCCCTCTGTGCTGTTGAGAAAAGGACTGGACTCATCTCACTTGAACCCAGAGTGACTCCAAGAGTTTGCTTACTTGCACCCTGTTTCGAAGTCTCATGGCCAATAAAGATTTCCTCCAACCATGCAACAGCACCTGGACTCTGCCATCTGTGAGTTCCTGCTTTGCCAAGTGGTGCCAACCCAGTCCTGGGTCCTTGGAAGTTACTTTTCTGTGCTGATCCAACAGACTCCATCAAAGACTTTGCGGGGATCAGAACCAATGCATCTCCTTCAATGCCAATGCAGTTGCTGCTCAATAACATTTCTTTGACAGACTGTGCGGCTCAACGATGACGGAATGCGCGGCTGAACGATGGCATCACCTTCATCACAAATGGGTTAGTCAACGAAGTTTCACTGACTGCACTGTTTGTAAGCAATGCATCTTCTCCATCCACGAGATCGACGACGATGCATTGCCTCCTCTGCTCCTCACATCAGATATTTGACTTCAACGCTTCCGTTATCCAAGGTTTTATGTCATTGGGACCTGCGTGATTCATGTAGCCAGCCTGCACTCCATCGCTGTCAGCCTAACCTTTGGATTTACACCGGTCTAGCATGACTAGATGTCACCGGTTGGCACTTTAGGTCTATATTTTTGTTTAATCTTTAAAAATCCATAACTCTGGTTCAACTTATTGGACTTTTGTCATTGTTGGTCTTGTTTTCGTCATAAAAATAGAATCTATTTTTCTACCCCTGTGTGGAGCATTTTTGTGGTGTTTTCAATGTGTTACTGTGTGTGTGTGTGCGTGTGTGTGTGTCTCTGTGCGTGTGTGTTTGTGTGTTGCCCAAATATTTTCCACATTGCCTCTTGAGATAATCCTGACTGCTCTATGCCAAGCAACCAAAGAGCGAGCACAGGTTATCTCTTAGTGTGTATCTAACTTACCCTGACTAGAGTGACGGTCCCTACTTGAACTAGGTGCATACCTCTGCAAACTAGAGACCCCATTTCTAACAGGCCGTATGTCATGTTCATGAAATTATTGTGGATGTTATATATCTGTTTGGGCTCCATTTGTATTAGGGTATTTCTTGCATTAGACTGTAAAATGGTTGAATGACAGATCTCATACCTATTTCAATATGGGTGCTCATTATAACTATAATAATTCTTTTTATGTCAGAAATCAATTATTGTCAACTCCGATAGATGGTTATTTTCACTGAATAATGCAGCAGTCACGATGCACTGTCACCAATATAACTACCAATAATTATGAGTCACTCTTTCATCTCTCCTCTTTTTCAAACCTTTCCTCTTGTTTAAATACATTTTGTTCCCCTTTTAAGATGGCCACCATTTTACTATGATCGCAGTGATATTAAGTGATGAGAGCCCAGTTGTTTGGACCAGGTCTCTTGCGAGTAAGTTTACACTTGTTTCTAATTTTATCTTAATCATGACATATAAAATAGAACTTTTTATATTTGTTCCAGCCCTGAAGCGATACTGGTTGTTGAACAACGTGTTTCCACCTAAATATGATCGCTATATTTACCGTTTCAGTCTTTACTAGTGTTTTGGCACCTTTAATATGACCGCCGTTGTGCTGATCATGGTAATTTCAAGTTATCACAATGCAGTTAGTGGGACTTGCATCTTTTTGAGTTATTTAATGTTACTTGATATCTGTTATATCTGAATCGTAACAGTTTATAAACACCTTTTGCACTTGTGCAGTCCTGAAGTGGTACATATTGTTTAATGCCGCTTCTCGACCTAATAAGGCTTCAACAGTCGTCGTTCTAGTATTTACGGTTGTTTTTGGCACCTGGTATGCATAAGAACAGAATAGTGGGGCATATTATCAACAAATAGCGATATTTATCGCTATGTAGGCTTAGCAGCAATTTTTTTATGGCCGCGCATCACCTGATTTTATCGCTGAGATAACATGCTATTAGCAACGTTTATCTCAAAAGCGATCCGTGAATATCGCGGACAATACAGCGATATTCACGCATTATCGCTAACAAGTTCTTAGCCATTATATCCACCACCCATTGGATATAATGGCTAAGAACTGGTCTGAGCAGGCGTTAGTTTTTGGAGATATTGGCGCTTAGCTTGAATATTTCCAATGCTATGCCTGTGTTGGTAATAAGCGATAGCGAGGTTAGCGAATGCTTTCAGTCGCTAACATGTTGAGAACGCCCACTTTGCATGTCATTAGCGATAAATATCGCTGACATGCAAAGCGGGCCCCAAACTGCTCGCTATCACCTACAAGCTGTCGCTAACTGCTGTTAGCGACAGCTTGTTATTAGGGCGATAGAATTATCGCCGCTTAGCGGCCGAAAACGGCCGCTAAAGCGGCGATAATTTCCTATCGCCACCCTTGATAATATGCCCCTGTTTGCCTTGTTTTTTAATCAGTTCTATACTCGTAAGAATACCCCCGTGCTGATTCATTCGTTGTAAGTGAATTTCATATGTTTTATTTGTTAAGCAGTTGATTTAAGTATAATGAAACATGCTGATTTTGGATATGCTTACTTTTCTGCCTCATTCAGAATTTGTCCTAGTATACTATTGGTGATTCTTCAACTTTAAAATTGCTTCAAGTAGGGTATAGGTGAGTCCCTATATCGTAGATTGGTGTTGATGTATTCCAATTACAATATATTTACTGACCCTGATTTTGACCTTTTTTTTATCCAAAGGCAGCATACACCCTATTTTTACTGTGAGGTCTACTGTGAGGGCTATCATGGTATTTCATAACGTAAGTAATAGTCTCTTTGATTAACTTTGGACTTTTTTTGTCTTTCTTCATAAATTCTGGTATATTATTTTTTTCTTTTAGTTTCACCAGAGTATATAAACACCAACTCCTTTATTCCCATGTCACATATTTGATTTGTACTTTTTGATTACTGGCATTGAAGTTCAACATGCGCATAGATGTGTTTAAAATATTTTTATATTCCTAACATTTTTTAGCTCATGAGGGGTCATCTTTGTATATCCATTCTATTGTGGTGGTCCTGATGACTGTCTTGCCATCTATGAACAATAGAAACCAAAACGTTGATGCAAAGTCCAACCCCTTCCAAATTAATCTAGAAGGTCCTCGCCATTGAATTTTTCTCTCTTTATTGTGTGAATTATTTCTCGATCAATCAGAGTGGATTTTTATAGACATTAATCTTTGATCTCCCCATTCAAACAATTTGATATGATTTTCAAGGTTAATTATTTATGTGTAATTTTGTGATTTGTACCCCTAAATCATACATATTGAATATACAAGGCTTTATCTCCTATCTAAAATCTGTTTGCGCTTTTTCCTTCATTATTAATTTTTCTATTAATTACATGTAAAGTTTTGTTTTGATGCAGTCCCCGCTGTCACTGTTGGAACAGATAATTTAATCAAATAATTTCCAAATTCTATTTCCACAAATGATTCCCTTGTTGGCTATTAATGTTTTTGGAAATCCTTCAGTGGCATAAAAGTTAAATGTATCATTTGGGCTGCAGTGTACATTTATACTACCTACATGTGTGATTCTAAAAGACTGGCTTGAGGTCTGTCTATGTTGACTGACTGGCTGGAGCCTGAAACAGTGCAGCAGCAAATTTAAAGGAATCATTTACACATGTACAAAATCTTACTTTTAAACATTAGTTAAGCCAGCCAGAATGTACAGTTATACATTGGGTGGAATGATATTCCCAGAATGGGATCACCTCTCGGCTAAACTATTACTGGACTGAATTCCCAGGTGTGAGAACAGTGGAACCGATTTTACTGACCTGACAAAATCACTTCAATCTCTACAATTTTCGGAAACAAAAGCAGCTTGATTCTGGCCTACACCTAATCAACTTCAGAATCATGGGGAAGCCTGCCATGCTTCCCCCTGAAAGCCCACTTCTTTTTCTTTCCCATGCCATTCTCCTCACCTGCCTGCACCCACCCTCACACTGCACCAGCCTCTTCTCCCATTTACTAACTGCTCTGTAAATACTGCTCTGAGATTTCTTAAACCTCCCTTAAATTAGTATAGTTGTGTGTTATTTTACCCAGAAAGACACATGTCTGCAGATGTTTTGCCCATTCTGTGAGGAACAATTCGCAAAACCCAGATGTATGTGTGGAGATACCACTGAGAAACGAAAATCCAGCTAGAATTGATCCCTAATTCTGCCTATCAGTTTAGAGCAATACTGTTTGGGCTGAAGAATGCCCATGTCACCTTCCAGAGATTTGTGAACCAGAAAGTCGCTGGTATGTGGGTCATCTCAGCTGCCTATCCAGATGACAAAGCTGTCTTCAATAGCAGTTGGAAGGACCACCTTTTCACCTCCAGGAAGTGCTTCAGGCTCTGCAACAGGCAGATCTGACTATCAAGACTAGTAAGTGCCAGATAAGGCAGGGTTCTGTGGTGTTCTAGGGACATCTGGTAGGCAGGGGTAAGGTGCTGTCCCTCCAGGCCAAGATAGAGACTGCCATGGCCTGGGAGTCCCCCAAAACACAGACTGTGGTCAGAGCATTCTTTGGCATCACTGGGTACAATGGGAGGCTTGTCAAGGAATATGGCACCATTGTTGCCTCCTTGACAGAGCTGACTTCTAAGAAGAATCCCAGCAATGTGATTTGCACAGAAGCCTGCCGAAATGCATTTGAATCCCTGAAGCAAGCCATGTGCACAGTCCCTGTGCTCTGGGCCCATGACTTCTACAAGGAGGGTGTGGGTCTCTCCAGGTTTTTTTTGGCTTTTGCACGCGCATTATGTTCGTACTTGTTCATTGTGTTCAGGCACATCACTAAGATACCTAAGGGTCCAAAGTCGAGTACAAATGGACCGCCAGTAAAATACTATTTAAAAGTGACTTGCCTGTCCGGTCCGCACCTCCGGTTGCAGCTCTGTACCGTGACGGGGTACCGAAGGACAGGTAAGCAATGAAAAAGAGTGGGATAAAAATCGTAGTCTTGGCTGCTTGTAGTTACATTTCTGCAGTAAATTTTGATTTGTAGAAGAGAACTCTATGTGAATGAGGGAATTAGTGGTAAAACGCTGGCTTCGCTAAAGACAAGCGTTCTTATTAATATGGTTGTTCCTAGGTACCACCGCTGTTAGGAACCATACTTATTGATATGTGGCATTTTGATTACACTCTTATAGAATGGTTGGAAGCTTCGATACACAAGTAATGAAATGGAAGCACATTATGAGCATCTAGACATTTTATTTGTAGTGCTGGTTCTAACTACAACCACAGTGCCCTCCTACTATATGGATCAGTGTGGACAAATAATAGGACCGCAATTTGGAGATTATTGATTTCTTCTAGTTTTTAAATACCTAAATAGTTTTGAACAGTACATGTATAGAATTTTCTACGATTTTCATATACATTGTTCAGTACAGTATGTTTTTGCACACGCGGTAACACCTATAACAAGGTCCACCTGTACGAAGGCTAGGTGTGATACTTAATTCTGTTTTTTACAGAGCAGGGCCCCCCTTCCTTGAGCTGTTGCCAGGCAGAAGTGAGGTGACTTATCCCACTATTTTGGGTAAGTTTGATTTGCTCAAATTTGACAACAGCAGCTACTAATAAATTAATAATGTTTATAGGTTAGTAGTATATGCACAACATATAGAAATGTAGACTTGTGAATTTATGTGTGTCTCTTTTGTCTCTCTCATCTTACAGATATTCCCAGTAATACCTGACATCAACGTACAGAATTAATGGTGTTGTATTATCTTTTCATTTATACACTACATTACAAGTAGCAGCAGCATTAGATAGATTACTCTGGTCCTGAAGAAAGCCAAAGATACATCATATTGACCGTAAGGCTGAAACATGTCGACCTATACATATTGAGCAGTTTTAAATCCATACTACTCATTGCACTGCTTTTGAACTCTGCCAGTAAGAGCAAGCCAATAAAGATATTCTTTTTGCATCCATTAGGCAGTTTTAAACTCACCAATATTGATTTATTTTCTCCCCTTTTTTGCGCTGCACCCTTACTACACCTAATATTCACGTATGGGATTTTAGCATCTCAAATTAGATTATCTCTTCAAAACATTCCTGAGCTCCTTCCTCTCAGTGAGGAAGTTGTAGCCTTCAGTAGGACTAGGTTTTGCTACTGTGAGGAGAAAACCCATATGATGAAGCATGTCACCTATGGTGAGTGAGTGTTTTCGTCCTTAATGGGAGTATACCGTACTTTCTGATGGGAGATTATGAGAGACTCCATTCACTTTACACATATCTTTTGATATGTGTGCTAATGTAGACCAGAGGTTGTTTTGTGTTATTGAGAACATGTGTTAGACCTGTCATCTTTAGGGTGGTCTTCCTCCAACATATTGCCTCCTCACCTCCACTTTTTGCTGTATCTTTTCGTTGGCCTTCGGACTCTGAGCCCTTTACCACTGCGGACCAGTGATAAAGTGCATGTACTCCTCACCTAAACATGGCGACCTTGGTATATACCTGATTGGCATATTTTGTTTATTTATAACTCCCTTATAAAGTGGTTGTTAGATATGGTGGTCTTTTTTTGGCACAGGTAGGTACTTGTGACAAATAGGGACCCTTCCCTTTAGTCAGGGTAAGAGGGTACACTCCTAAAATAACCCCTGCTCACCCCCTGTGTAGCCTGGCACAAGCAGACAGGCTTATCTCAGAGGCAGTGAGTAAAGCATTTGTGAACACATACAGTAATCCAGTGACAACACTACAGATGGACACCACACAGTTGTATATTAAAAATAAGTATTCTTTATATAGATATAACACAAGACCACAAAGGACAAAAGTCTACAATACTGTACTTAAAATGGTAGAGTTAGCTTAGTTCTCTTTGGATCTTAAAATGCAACACTTTGAGACAATGTACCTTAAGATGCGACACGCAGGGCAACAAAAGTGTTGCAAGAAAGGTGATGGGGTAGTCCCTTACACGCAAGGACGGTGATGCGCTGAAGATCTGGTGCAAAGAAACAAAGATGGCGCTTTCTCCTTAATGTGACATGCTTCCCGGTGATGCAGCAGTGTCTGCTGTGAAGTCAATCCTCCTCTCCGGTGATGCGAGATGCTTGACACGATGCGAGCCGCGTTAGGCCCTGCGACACGCTTCAAAGTGATGCGGCGTCTGCTGCAACGTCGATCCTCTCTCCTGGCGATGCGAGTTGCTTCCACAATGATGCGAGCCACAACAGGCCCTGCAACACTCTTCCCGGTGATGCGGGGCATCTGCTGCGACGTCAATACTCTTCTCCGGCGATGAGCCCCGACAGGCCCTGCGACATGCTTCTCAGAGATGCGGTGGCATCTGATGTAACGTTCATCTTCTTCTCCTGTGACACACTGCCCGGTGATGCGGCACCGTCTGCTGCGACGTCGATCCTCTCCTCCGGCGATGCCAGGCGCTTTGTGTTGTGAAGCTTTGACAAAAAAGGGGTAACCCTGTGTCCCTCAGAACCTGGGTATATATGATTAACAAACAATTGGTTCTGTTGGGTGGTAACAATATTGCTTTAGGCAAGGCTGAGAACAGCTCAAAAACACAAAACAAGCAAAACCTCTCTGAAGCAAAGTTTTTATATATATTAAAAACAAGGGTAAACAATATATTGGAATTACTTCATTCCACTACATTACCAATATATACTTAAAATTCGTGAATAGTGACTGTGGTGATCAAAGTTACTAGTGCAATGCATATAGTGACACTTATATACAAAACATGTATTTACAATAAAACCACAGGGGGGAGAGAAAAGGGAGGGAAAAACGAAGTGTTTTCTGTCGTTATAAAGCCAGTATTATAGGGTAAATGTTCCAAGGAAAGCAAATGGTTAATGTCCAAGTTCCTGGAGTTATCTTGGCCAGAAAAGAGCGTCGACGTTTCGACCCTAATTGCGCCCCAGTTGGTGGTCGCGGCGGGTCTTTATCAAGACAGGGCGGAGGGGGATGGGTCAAATGATGATTATATCCAGAGGGTAGCCCGTTGGTCAACCCTCGATGCAGTATTAATCCGCCGTAAATTGCAGCGGTCCCGATATGAGCGCCAAACTAAGCAGTCCGTGAAACTTGCAACCTGGCCCTCCAACCTAGGGTATAAACACTCAGACTGCACCGGGGTCAGAGGTGAGGACTCCCTCCCTCTACAACCCCTTCCTGAGCACTGCACCCTCCCAACTGGAGTGGTACCTCTAGAAGCAACATGGGTCAGGACACTGATTACAGTTGTCCCACCCTCCAGGTCAGACAACAACTGAACCTGGCTCTCCAACCCAGGGACCAATTTTAGGTTCTCACCCCTCATCTGCATTAACCATCTGAGGGGCCTGTGGTCTGTCTGAACCCGCAAGTGAGTCTCAAACAAGTAGGGCCTCAGCTTCTTCAGAGCCCAGCCCACAGCAAATGCTTCCCTTTCAATTGCACTCCACCTCTGTTCCTTGGGAAGTAGCCTCCTACAAATGAAAGCTACAGGTTGGTCCAAGCCCTTGTCATTCAGTTGTGAGAGCACCGCTCCCACACCATGCTCCATGCTCTGAAGCGTCTGTCTGCACTACAAACTCACTGGAGAAATCAGGCACCTTGAGCACAGGTGCTGTGCACATGGCAGTCTTCAGGGCATCAAAAGCAGTTTGACAGACATTGGTCCAATTTCCTCTCCTGGGCTGCTTCCTTGAAGTCAGCTCTGTCAAGGGAGCAACAATGATGCCATATCCCTTGACAAATCTACTATAATACCCGGTGAGACCTAGGAAGGCTCTCACCTCTGTCTGGGTCTTGGGGTCTCCCAAGCCAGAAAGGTATCAATCTTTGCCTGTGGTGGCGCCTTCTGGCTGCTACCTACCTGGTGTCCCAAGTCCACGACAGATCCATGCCCTATCTGGCACTTACTGGCCACGATAGTGAGGTCTGCCCTTTGCAGAGCCTTCAACACTTCGCAGAGGTGTTGCAGGTGTTCCACCCAAGTAGAGCTGAACACAGCAATATCATCCAAGTAAGAGGTGCTGAATTCCTCCAGCCCGGACAGTACCTGTTTGACCAGTCTCTGGAATGTGGCAGGGGCGTTCTTCAACCCAAAGGGCATGACACGGAACTGAAAGTGCCCCTCTGTTGTTGAAAATGCAGACCTCTCCTTGGCCCTCTC
Source organism: Lissotriton vulgaris (assembly GCF_964263255.1). Taxonomy (NCBI): domain Eukaryota; kingdom Metazoa; phylum Chordata; class Amphibia; order Caudata; family Salamandridae; genus Lissotriton; species Lissotriton vulgaris. The sequence goes on along the minus strand of NC_141688.1, from coordinate 150,289,502 downwards.
AGTTAAGGCAATCTGCCAGTACCCAGATGTTAAGTCAAACGTACTGAGGTACTGGGCATCCCCCAACCGATCCACAAGCTCATCAGCTCTGGGGATGGGGTGTGCATCAATTTTGGTGACCGCATTGCACCCACAGTAGTCCACATAAAAAAACGGAGTTCTGGAGTGGCACCAGGCGCAGCAGCCTTTGGTACTAAGACCACTGGGCTAGCCCATGGGCTGCTGGAGGGCTCAATTACCCCTAGCACCAACATCTTGGTAACTTCTTCCTTGATGCTGGCCTGACCTTGTCAGCTACCCTGTAGAATTTCTGCTACATAGGTAGCCTATCTCCAATGTCCACATCATGGACGCATCAATTGGTGACTCCTGGGGTCAGGGAGAACAGGTAGGCAAACTGATACAACACCTGGCGACAGTCCCTCTGATGTTCTAGGGTCAGGGTGGACAAGAGGACCACTCCATCCACTGACCCATCTTGCTCTTTGGCTGGCAGGAGGTCAGGAAGAGGGTCACTATCCTCTCCCATCCCAGCATCTGTAGCAAGGAGCATTGTCAGCTCAGATCTCTCAAAGTGGGGTTTGAGGTGGTTCACATGTAGGACCCTCAAAGGGTTCCTGGGAGTCTGCAAGTCAACCTGATAGGTTACATCGCTCTTTCACTCCACCACCTGGTATGGCCCAGCCCACTTGTCTTGGAGCGCACAAAGCTCCACTGGCGCCATCACCCACACCTTTTGCCCAGGTTGAAATGTGACCAGAGTGGCATTCTGGTCGTACCATCTTTTCATTTCTTCCTGGCTAGCTTCCAGGTTCGCCTGAGCAAGTTTCCTGAAGCGTTGTGTCTGGTTGCGGAAGGCCAGCATGTAGCTGAACACATCCTGGGGGGTCTTACCAGGGAATTTCTCCCAACCCTACTTCACTAGACTGAGAGGCCCTCTCACAGGGTGGCCGTACAGAAGTTCAAAGGGACTGAACCCTAAGGACTTCTGGGGCACCTCCCTGTAGGCGAACAACAGGCATGGTAAAAAGACGTCCCACTTACGTCTCATGGGCTCTGCAAGGCCCATTATCATACCTTTCAGTGTTCGGTTGAATCTCTCAACCAACCCGTTTCCTTGAGGATGGTAAGGAATGGTGAACTTATAAGTTACCCCACACTCCTCCCACAGACTTCATGTACCTAGAGATAAAGTTGTTATCCCGGTCGGAGACTACCTCCCTGGGGAACCCCACATGGGAAAAGATCCCCATCAATGCCGGCCCTCCACAGGGCTCTGATTGTCCGGAGAGGGAGAGCTTCCAGGATGAGCCTGTTGCCTAAGGCTATCTTGGGGTCCAGTGGCCTCACAATGTCAATGCCCTCCCGCTCGAAAGGGGTGCTCACCACAGGAAAGGGTTGAAGGGGTGCTTTGCACTTCCCGATACTCTTGCCATTTGCCTGACAAGTCTGGCAAGTCCTACACAATGTACCAATGTTCTTCTTCATCTGGGGCCAGTAAAAGTGGGTGACAAGCTAGTCCTGCCCCAGATGTCCTGCGAGAGGCACGTCATGAGCCAGACCCAGTAGGAAGGTCCTACAGTGCTCAGGTACCACCAGCACATGGGCTGCACTGGGCTCAGCAACCTTAGGCTCACTATAAAGTAACCCATCTTCCCAGTAAATGAGATGATCCTTGGACTTGCCACCTGCTGCCTGGTCTGCATCCTGTTGCCGCACACCAATGAGAGAAGGGCATTTCATTTGCGCCCTGCAGAACTCCTTCCTGGAGGGGCCCCCGTCTTGCTGCTAATGGATCAGCTCAGGTAGGTCCAACAGTTTAGCCACCTGTTCCCCTGTAGGTTCAAGGGCATCCCCCTCAGGTTCTGCTCCTTCCACTGACCCAATGGCTGGGGATGGTTTCCCACGCCCCCTGCTCCTTCTCTTCATGGCAGGCACCTGGGCCACTGTTTCAGGCTCTAGGTCTGCTGAATCACCCCTACCATCTGCCATGGACCGAGTGGTCACACAAATCCACTCAGGCAGACTCAACATCTCCAGATGACCCTGGTGTTCCACCTCCTTCCATGGAGAACTCTCCAGGTCATTGCCTAGCAGACAATCTACAGGCATGGATGGGCTTCCAAAAACCAAAATAAACCTGGGGGTCTACTAATGAGTGAAATGCATACTCAGAAACATTAAGACTTATGCCCAAATATTTGGTGCAAGGTGAATTCCTTTCAGTCTTAAGAGAAGTGCTCGTAAACCAACACACATAACCACCAGCAACAGTAGGTGAGACCCAATGTCCAGAGATGGATTCCCATCAAAGTCTTGTTAATGATCAATATTATCATATGGTCATCCAAAGGTAGGACTGGTTCGTCTCTAGATCATTGAGACAGTATCCATGTCCCCATGAAAGACAGGGTTTCGACCCACAATTACTCGTAGACCATGTGTATGACCATTAAATGGGAACAAGTGCAGTGCAAAAGAACTACGTGAATGTGAGAATAAAAGTAGAATAGAGGACAAATAGCGGGAAAAACTTTAATAGCTATTAGTCTCTTTCTGATTAAAACCAAGAACAGCGTAAAAAAGCAGTTTCACCAAATAGCTGCATAAGGGCCGACATGTTTCTGCCAAGTAGGGAACAAACTCCCAAGGCTTTCTTCAGGGCCTCTGTTCTAAACAATATTTTGCCACTGCAAGTGCGTGCTACATAAATAAACCATATACTCAATCGTGAATCAATCAAATTGAAAAGGATATGTGTTACAATTCCTCTGTGTCAAATGGTGTAATATTCACCTACAATAAACAAAAAATGGTGTCAGTGTGTTGGATATACCAGTATCGGAAAATACAGAATAGCATTCAAATTGCCTTACTCACCCATAGTGACAGGGGATAGGACCTCACCTCACCTGGACCACGCTCAGGATAGGGGAGGCCACGCGCTGTAAAAGTAAAGAAATGGGTGCTTGACAAAAAGAGCAGGGTAACTGGTTCTATTCCCTGCTTCATGAATCTATCACCTCTCTCTTTACTTAGCTTACAAACCCCTTCCTCCTGCTACTCTCTAAAAAGCTCACCCATGAACAAACCTAATCAATAGTTGCTCAATATCTTTCTTATTATTAAAAACCATTGCCAAAATGTATTTAGGCTGGGTGTATTTAGGCAAAGCTCTAAATGCTCTTAATGCTGAAAAAATCACTAACTTCCTGCATTATCGAGACCAGCCCATAGAACTCCTTACCTCTCTGCCGTTGCCTGAGACTGGACCAAAGTCTGGGGGAGGCAATGAGAGGAGGAAGGCAGGACTAATTTGAAAACCGAGCCCTCCGAAGCGTTAACCAATCGGAACGCTCCTAGCTCAGTAGCACCTAAAATGTGCTAGTTTTCAAAACAGTACTTGTTCCTAAGCTAAGGATTACAAGCGAGATTGTTGAGCAAACTTACGGCATGTTGTTTGGTATATGCAGGGATTCATCTCAGCATCGGTAAAAACTCGCATTCGCGTAGCGTAGTCTCGCGATCTTCGTGAGATCTCGTGAGTAGTAACCAACTACAAAATGACGTCAATGAGAACGAAACTGTAGTTCTCAAGGAGCGCTCTGAGCTCAGTAATGAGTAAAAAGTACCAATTATGAGACCAATGTTTATTCCTAAGCTGAGGATCTAAAACAAGTCTGTTCATGGAAACTTACTGCATGTTATTGGGCATGTGCAGGAATTCCTCTCAGTATCGGTAACCATTCCCCTTCGCGTAGCATAGTTTCGCGATCATTGTTAGATCTCGTGAGTAATGTCGAACTACAGAATGACGTTACTCGGAACGAAACTGTAGTTCTAAGGACCCGCGAGTGGTGAAGAGTTATTAGTTGGGTTCATGATAACAGCCAATGAATGTGTCTATAATCGAAGGCAAATATATTACAATAGAATATCGTATAGAGAACCACATTGGTTACATGAAATGATTTAGCGCTACGATCACAGATAGTAATGGGAAATAGCGAGATTTGGAACTACAAACTAACGTAATCCCGAACAATATTGTAGTTTGAGAAGCCTGCCGATTACCTTTACTAGTTGTCAAAAGCTGTCATTTAAGCGCATAATGAAGGGCAATTGATTAGCTCTAGATTGAAGTCATGTAGCTCAAACGCTAATATTAATGAGCCCTGTGTAGCTGTATATACAACCACAGAATGTAATTGGAAATAGCAAGATTTAGAACTAAAAACTGACGTCATCATGAACAGGACTGTAGTGTAACAAGCCTGCCAATTACCTTTCCAAGTTGTCAGGAACTGTAGTGTAACAAGCCTGCCAGTTACCTAGCCGAGTAGGCAAGAGCTATCAATTGGACATTTAGTAAAAGGCAATTGATTCATTCCAGATCCAAGTTATGTAGCTCGTGCATTAGTATTTGTGAGCCCAGTATAGCTGTATGGTTAAAAAATGTTAATTTTTGCCAAGAAAAAGTGTCATATCCATTATAGTAGGGGCATGATATAAGGGACTGTATATATCATCATCATGTCCCAAATAGTGATCATGGAGAGTGCCCAGGAACAGGGTGTAGAATTATAATTTGACCCCAAATGGCTCAAGACATATGTTAGTAGTTGTCTCATAGTGTGGTCCAAGGTATCTCATCGTTTAGCCCTCGGGTATCTGTCGATAATTTATATATCCATTTCTGCTCATGGCAAAAAGATATTTAGATATGTCTCCAATATATGAAGGTATGAAAGGTTTTTCTAAAACCGTCCATGTAAAGTCAGTTTCACAAAGATTTCGTTCTATAAAGTGTTTTGTTAGTTTAGAAACACTTTTCTTGCATCTGAACGCACTTTTATGCTCCAACATTTTGGTCCGGACCTTCCTAGTTGTCATGCCTATGTATTTTTCTGAGCAGGGGCATGTGAGTTGATAGATAACATGCAAACTGTTGCAGTTCGAGAACTCTTTCAGAATCCAAGGGCGATCAGTTCCTATGTCAATCTTCGTAGCTTTGGGGGTCTGAGGGCAAACAGAGCAGTTTCTGCACGGATGATGCCCGGTCACTGTCGCTAGATCTCATAGTGTACCTATTGCTGGCCTAGGGGTTTCTTTAGGGCGGGTGTGTACCAGGCGATCTCGCAGATTGCTTGAACGTTTAAAGGCAAAAAGTGGTGGTTCAATTTTATCATTACTGCAGTTGAGAACTCGCCAATGGTGTCGTACGATACGCTGAACTTGATTTGAATTTGTGTTGAACGTGCTGACAAATGTTAGACGTTCCAGGGGAGCTTTCGCAGGGGCAACCTCCAACAGTGCCTCACAGTGATTGTTGGCTGCTCTCTTCCAGGAGCGTTTGATCAAACGTTTTGGATAGTTTCTGGCTCGTAATTGACTAGACAGGCACTCTGCATGTTTATCGAAGGTTTCCAGCGTAGAGCAATTACGCCATACATGTAGGAACTGCCCATAAGGCAAATTGTCCCTCAAAGCTTTGGGATGTTGACTCTCGTACAATAGCAGTGAATTCCTGGCTATTGATTTTCTAAAAAGCTTAGTCTGCAGACCCGTTGGAGTCACATAAATGGATAAATCTAAGAAAGATATTCTCTCTTTACTGCTCTCCACATTCAATCTCAGGAACTGGTTACGGGTGTTTAACCACTGGTGGAACGATAAAATAGATTCAGTGTCACCTCGCCACACCACGAGGATATCTTCTATATAACGCTTCCACCATCGGATATGTGGAAAGAATGGATTCGTGGTAGTCAGAACGTGTTCTTGTTCAAAAGTATGTACATAAAGGTTCGCCAGACTGGGAGCGAAAATGCTTCCCATACTGGTCCCTGATGTCTGTAAATAGATGGTATTCTCATATTTAAAGAAATTCTCTTTCATGGCAATTCTTGCTAGAGCCATGATGAATGAGACTGGCGTGATCGACTCCAAGTTAGTACTCTCCAGGATGACCATAATGGTGTCAAGAGTTTCATCCTGGGGGATGGTGGTATAAAGAGATTCGACATCAAATGAGACAAGATGGTCTGTCTCTGCATTGAGAGATCAACTTCAATGCAGAGACAGACCATCTCTGCGCCACTTTGCTGAGGCGCCGTGAGTTGCGGAAACTACTGGGTGAAGAGCATTGGGAACGACCTGCTCTTCAGACACCCACTGACACCTTACAGATGTCACACTGGATCCTGCGTCTCTCAGAGCCTCCACCCTCCTCCCATTGATGGTCCCCCACTGCCTGTATTTTTTAGTGTCCTCAGGCAGGTAGGAAGGACTTCTCAAGTGCTCCCAACTAATTAAATGCAACAACCCCTAATATTCAGTTATTCTGCTGCCCTTTATCCAACCTTCCAGTGCACTCGTGTACAGATTCGCACACTCCATCCAAGTCTCAGACTCTTTCTTCTTGGAGGTCCTAAACTGTTGTCTTTACTGTTCTGGAGTAAATCCATACCTGAGGCATAGGGCCTCCTTCATATTAGGACAGGTCATGGCACCTGCCAACTCTAGGGGCTCTAGAGCACTCCTCCCAGAAGCCTCAAAATGTTTCCACAGGCTTGCCCCCAATGCTGTCCAGGCATCCCATTCACCTCATTCTCAAAGCAATCTCATAAGAGGTGAACCAGGCATAGATATCCTCACTCTTATTATAATTCTGTACCAAATCCTTGGGGATATAAACCTTACCCCCCTGCACTGGCTGTGCGCTGCCACCATCTGAACCAGACTCAGCCTGCCTGGCCTTGATATCCAGCTCCCTCATCCTCAGTTCATGAGCCAAAAGCAATTGCCATAAGCAATTTATTTTCTTCCAAGGCATGAGAATTCTTGTTCTCCTCTGTCGTCCTTTCTTTCTCTACTTCCAATTGCTTCATCTTGATTCTCATGACTTCCAATTCGTGATCTTCTAACTCTTCTGGAGTGAAGCCCCTACCGGAATGGTTGCAGCCAGGCCTTCAGCCTGGTCTGCTAACATGCAGATTTTGGGGCTGAAAACCATTCCCTCCACTTGCATTATGTCCCTCTTTGGCCTCCCACCAGGCCTTCAAGAGTCTCTGCAGCTCACCCTTCCTAGAGCTGCTTTTCATTGGGCAACCAAAATCTTTGCAAAATTGTTGAAGCTGATCAACTTTGTATGTATACAGATCTTCAATGCTAAATTCCAACTCTGCCTCCTCACTTGCTGCCTTCCCATTCTGAGACATGATGCTTTTCAAGAGTTACTCAAAAATAGACCCAAAAAAACACGATATGTGGTTGCGTTGTGGTCTACACTAAACTAGTGATGTACATCAATTACTGTGGGTCAAGTGCAAATACAAGTTCAAATCCTCACCGCTGTCCATCAATGTTAGATCTGGGGATCTCTATTTGGCAGAGGTAGGTACCAATGTCCAAATAGGGACTCTTGCTTTTAGTCAGGGTAAGGGGGATACACTCTTTGGATAACCCCTGCTCACCCCCTTGGTAGCTTTGCACGAGCAGACAGGCTTATCAAAGGCAATGTGTAAAGTTTTTGTACCAACACTCACAGTAACACAGTGAAAACACCACAACTCGACTCCACACCAGTTTAGAAAAATACTTTATTTTTATCTAGACTACACAAGACCAAAACGATAAAAATCCAACATACACTGTTCCAAAATAAGACTTTAAAAAGAGTTCAAGGGATTGCACCAAAATAATCCACAGTTGCATCAGTTTTAGCCCAAAGTACCTGTAGATGCGATAAAAGGTCCAAGCGGCAGCAGCAGAATCAGAAAATGAGTGATCTATCACTCCTGAGACCCTGGGGAGGCGATGTGACAACCCCGCTGCACACAGCGGGCGGGTTGTGTCAAATCCTGTCTGTATGGGGGGGGGGGGGGGGGGCGAGGCGATACCTTGTATGGTTTCCGGTTTGCAGGTTCTCCAGTCAGAAGCGTCTCGCACAGGTACGGCGATGATCTTTGATGCAGCTGCGATGCACGGCGCTTCCCCTCGATGCATTGGTGCTGGACACTGCGACGATACTCGCAGCGCCAGGATGCGTTCCACAGGCAAGCTGTGCGTCGTTTTTCACAGCGATGACAGGTTCTGCGACAATGTTCGCAGCAACAGGAATCTTCCCGCACCTTGGCGATGCGCTCCGGAAATGAGCGACGTGCCTTGCAGCGGCAACAGGCGCTGCGACGATCTTCGCGGCAACGGGAATCTTCATGCACTTTCGACAATGAACCCCGCAAGCAAGCGATGCATGCAAAATTGCAGATCTTCTTCTCTTTTTCTTTTCAAGCTTCCCAAACAGCAGGAAACAACCTCCAGAGGCCCTACAACTGGATCAACCACTCTAGGCAGGTCAGAACTCACACAGCAGAGTTCAAGGGGGAAGCTGGGGTGAAGTCCCTTTGTTCCTGGGACTTCTTAACAGGAGGCCAGCTCTCCTCAGGCCCTTGGAGATCTCTTCAAGCAGGGGAGAGAGCAACAGCAAAGTCATTCCCCTCTCCTTGGCAGGATAGCAACTGCAGGTCAGCCTACAAAAACACAGCAGGTCAGTCCTTCCTCTTCAGTCTTTCAGCTTTTCTCCTTGGCAGAGGTTCCTTCTTGATTCCAGGATGATCTAAAGTTCAGGGGTTCGGGGTCCTGTAGTTATACCCCAAAAAGTATTTGATCCCTTTGTGCAGGAGGGCTCTGAGTCCGGTCCAAACCAGTTCTGGGTGCTCCCTGCCAGTGGACACCTTCTTCCTTTGAGAGAGAGGGGCAGGGTCGTCAGCCACCCAGCAGGAGGTGGAGCCAGCATTGTGTAAAGCAAGGAACAGCCCTATTCAGGCCCAAGTGCTATCCCCTCCCACCACTCAAGATGCAGATGGAGCTTTTCAGCCTAGTGCTGACTCACCCAGCCTCCTGGAGCCACCCCAGCCCCTGTCACTCACAAACCGGACAGTCAATTCACAAACAGTCAGAGACACACAGAAAGGTCAGACAAGAAAACAGCCACTTTCTATAAGTGCTGTTTTTAAACACAGGATTTAAAAACCATCCTTCCTAAAAGATGGATTATTAAATTCTGAGTTCAGGCATACCAGACTTACATTTTCTATCTTGCTCCTATGGGAAGATATGCAGGTAAACATTATACACAGCATTCCCCATTCTAGCCTATGGGCAAGATAGCCTTTCACTAGTGAAAAACTAAATTGGCAATATTTCACTATCAGAGCATGTCACCCACGCTAGTATATGCTAGTACATGCTCTACCTTTCACATACACTGCACCCTGCCCAGGGGGGTCCCTTGGGCCTTTCAGAGGGGTGTCCAATGTGCACAGAAAGGGAAGGGTTAGGCCTGGCCAGTGGGGACACTGGCTAGGTCAGTATGGCAGTTAGCAACTGCACACAGGCACTACAGTGGCAGGCCCGAGACACCATTTTAGGGCTATTCATGTGGGTGGCACAATCAGTGCTGCAGGCCCCCTAGTAGAATTTAATTCACCAGCCCTGGCACGCTCAGTGCACTTTACTAGAGACCTACTGATGAAACAAATCTGCCGATCATGGATAACCAATCATAATAGCAATTTTTTCAGTGAGCACTTGCACTTTGACACTGATCAGCATCTAAACCAGCAAAAACGAAATCCAGCACAGCATCAAAGATACAGGAGGCAGAGGCAAAAAGTCAGGGGAAACCACCCCAAAGATGCCAGTGCAACATATTCAATATACCCATGGCCTGCAATCTAAATTCTACTAGTGGGACTACAGCACTGGTTGTGCCTCCCGCACAAGTAGCTTTTCAAACCTGTCTCATGCATGCCATTGCAAGGCCTGTGTATGCAGTTTACTGCCACCTCGACTTGGCAATTAAAACCACTGCCAAATAGGTAGTGTCCTGTCCATACACAAAGCACTGTTTCAACCCCCACAGATAGTCTTGCAGACAGGGCTGGGTTAAAAGGGATCATTGTGCACTTAAAGTCACCCCCTATATCAAAGGACCTTTTGGGTATCAGTACTGCGGCTCTGACCCTCCAAATAGGTACACTACTGGAACTCTGTATTTGTATCGATCCCTTGCAACCTCAAGTAACCTTTTGACTGATAGTGACTTCTAAGCACTCTTTTTTCATTTATTCTTAAAAATGTCAAATCCCGAGTTCTACTGATTTGATTTTTGTTGTTTTGGTTTTGTTTCGCTTAGATAAAAATTCTCTATTTGTCTAAGCCAGTATAGTCTTTTTGTGGTGTTTTGATTTTGTTACTGTGTATGTGTGTTGCACAAGTTCTTTACTCAATAACTCTTTAGATAAGCCTACCTGCTCTGTGGCAAGCTACTAGACAGTCAGCACAGGTTATCTTTCAGTATGTGTTTGAAGTGACATTATAGTTAGGTGAAAATGTCAGTTAAAAAATATCATACTTGTGCACTTGTCCTGTACTGCTTATGACCTCACATATTACATTTCTCTCGACATGTTCTGTAATATGATTGGTGCCATCATGACATCATTAATGACATAACTGTGCATGGCAGGTGGGCAAGTTATAGTCACTTCAGTTAATTATAACTGCTAATTTTTTAGCATTTATAATAGTATTTCTTATGGTGCGTCCCTGCCATGCAGAGTGTTGTTATCAAGGATGTAATTTCAGATGTTGCAGCAATGTTATCTATGGTGTCATAGAACATGTGATGAGTAAGGTAATATGTGAGGTAACTAGCAGTGCAGGAAATGAGTGATAGTTACTTTAGGGCATGAGTTATAGTTACCTGAGATAACTAAAACTAGAATCCTTCAGTGGATCTGTTAGTTTAAAATGATATGTTTTACCTGACATATTTATCTAACTATAACATCACTTTAACCTTTGTTTTTTTTCATTGAATTCCTTTGTTTTTTCTCCACTAAATTCGATTTTTAGTACCATACCCTACCACGTAGGGCCTTTGGTCATGCATGGCATGAGGTTGCTCATAGGTTCTGGCTGGGTGACCAAACTCGGCTATGCACAGCCTTTGTGTGTGCCTGCGCCCAAACCCCCATGGGTGTCTAAACGCCTGGTACTCACAGTCCTTTAAAATAAATATTTTCTTGAACCAGCTGGACTCTCATTAGATTCCCAAGAGTAAGCCGGAGTGACTGTACTCCCGCAAGACTCTCTAAAGAGCAGTAGTTAATGTGCTGGCTCCCAGGAGACTCCAGCAGGATCGCAGAACCCTACATTTTTTTTTCAAATTTGACCCCCTCATGGACCTCCACTACGAGGGCTAGGGAGTCAGGTATCTCAACCCTGTCCCTTTATACCTTAATTATTTGAATTTTTCAGGCATCAGGGCACAGTCACTAAGTCTCGTAGTGGCAGCTGCAATATTTGCAGCCAACCAATCAGAGTGACGGAAAGAGCACAGAAAGGGAAAAAGAACTGTGGCTCTTGGTTCCCGCCAGTGGAATCCACAAACCCTGGGTACCTTTAGAATCCTCAAAATAGGGGGAGAAAAGGACATACATTTGGCCTGGATTCCTTTTTGGGAAAAAATGTAGAAAGGCATAAGCATGAATTGCATCAACCATAAAAAATGGCTCATCACTGGGGTGAGAAGAGCCTTGGCAGCAAAGGCGTTAAGATGAAATGCAGAAGGCAGAAATCTGAACATCTCTCACAAACTAAGTCTCACACTACCAGAAATCCTCTGACACCGTTCACAGAGCACTATTCACACTCTACTTCAAACATTCTTACATCCTAATATACTAGAAATCTTGTACCACTTGTAGCAGCCGCGCTCCGTCCAGGTAACAGCGGTGAGGCCTGTGTGTGGGATTTCGAGGGACGATGCAGAGGGGCACCCCCACTGCCCACCGCTGTTACCTGCACGGACGGCGGCTGCCTGGTAGCAATAGCCTTCTCACACCTATCAGAGCAGCTGTCACATGCTGCCATAAAAGCTCTTGCACCTCTCACAGACTAGCAGTGACTCACTACTGACAGCAAAGAGTAGCATTCTGATGATATTAATAACCTCTTGTTGGACTTGGCCCTTTTGGCATGTTCACTCCTAAACTTTTTGCTTTATAAAGTGACTTGGTGTTGGTTGTTTTTGGCTTCTGTGCACTTTAACACTGTGTCCCAGTGTAAAGTGTGTGCGTACCCTGAGTTCATGTTGTGAGATTGGCCTGCCCTCCCATAGGAATGCATAGGGAATGTATTTGTCCATGGTAGTTCCCGATGTGTGAGGAGTGCAGGGCCGAGTTTGGTATGTGCGAACTCGTGAGATTAAATGCTGTGCGATTATGTGCGTGGATTTAATGTGTCTGGTGTGGAATTTCCCTTCTAGAAGTTGGCATGTCTGTGTAGTAAATGTGAATTGACTGTCTGGCTTGTGATTGGCTGGAGCTGGCTGGTGTGCCTGGCTCCAGGAGTCAGATGGGTCTGCCCCAGTGGTGAGTGGAGAGATCTGCATGTTGAAGGAAGGGAGGAGTGCACCTGGGACCTGAATAGGGCTGGGCCTTCCCTACACAATGCTGGCTCTGCCCCCTGTGGTGCATCTGATGTCCCTAGCCTGTCCTGTGAATGGGGAGAGGGGCTGAGCACAACAAAGTGCTCCAGAATCAGCTGCATCTGGTTCTCCCCCTGCCCTACAGTCTAAGACAAAGTAAATGTATATATAAAAAGGGGCTGTGACCCCATGCAAGTTGTTCTCTGTCTGATCCTGACTTGAGGGGGGCCTGCTGCTGCTGGGCGCCAGAAGGAACCACCACTAGGTGCTGCCTCCCTGTTTGAAGGCCCTGTGAGCTGGCCCCTGGGCCCAGCCTTTGCCCCCTACCTTCTGAAGGACTTCCCTGAACTTTGCCCACAGGACCTTTCTGCTGTCGCGCCCTGGGAATGCTTTATTCTCCCTACAGCAACGCGCTTTAATTTTCATGAGAAGCGCTTGACTCTTGGGCTTGGAAGCGCTGTGTTTCTGCCCCCAGGAGGACAGCTGGTGCCCGCAGCGCGACGCTGCATCGTGGAGATTTCCCTGCACTTCCACTCCTTTCCTTGGCGGGTGCCTACCCTGCTTATCTGCTGTTTTCATCCCGTGAGCGGGAACCTACCCCGCTTTATGGAAATCGGAAACTTTGGCGGGTGCCTACCCTGCGTATTTATACTTTTTAAACCCCTGACGGGTGCCCACCCCGCCAGGGGCTTGTGCATCTGAGTGGGAGCCTACCCCTTAGTGGCGTCCTCGAGGCGGGTGCTCACCCCGCAGCCTGACGCACCAACAGAGCCACAGCCGCGGCCCGAGCCACTCTTCAAAGTTCCCTCCGGGCCGCTATCGGCGCGACCCAGAAGGCAGGCACTGTTGCCTGATTGGGGGCGGGAGACACGGAAGCTGCGCGGCCCAGGGGCAGGCCCCGGAAGCAGATTGGGGCCCGCCCTCTGACCAGAGAGACCAGAGGAGCCGTGCCCGGTGAACCTACGGAGCCCCTCTGCAGGAGGGAGAGCCCCACGACTGTCCGGCCAGAGGAGGCACCCAGGGTGAGCCGGTGGAAAGGTGAGGCGGAGGGCCAAACACCGCAGGAGCCTCGGTCAAGGCGGGAGCCTACCCCGCCGTTTTGTGACCCCGCAAGAAGCCAGTGAGTGAGGGCTTCTTGGTGGGCGCAGCCTGGCTTGTTGAGCGGCCCCAGAAGGCAGCGGGCCGCTCCAACGGTACTTGGGGCATAGTTGTGTTCAGAGCCCGAGAGGCTCTAACGTTGTTGGCCACATTCTTTAATTACCAAGCCCCGTGGCTCTAACTTGACTTGGGGCACTTTGGTCCCAGAGCCCACAAGGCTCCAACGTGTGGGGGCATTTTTTGTTCAGAGCCTGCGAGGCTCCCACGTTGTTTTGGGGGCACTGTTGGTTATTTAGAGCCCCAGAGGAGAGCCAGGGTGCACGCTGGTGCCCAGACTCAGTTCCCCAGCTGCCCAGCACTTAGTTGGCATCCGCATCGTTTAGGCCCTAAGAACCCTTGCACTTTCTTCCTTGGCTGCCTGCGCAGCCCAGCCCTGACATTTTGGACAAAGGGCGTTTGAGCCCCTGAGAGGCCAAGTTGGTCTGGGGGTCAGTATCTAATGTTATTCAACGCAAGGTGATAGTATTTGTGTTCATGTTGGTAATGACCTGATGCCTAATGTGATTTACGCGTAATGTGCAATGCCTTTATGCTTGTGATACCTCTAACTGTGTCCTATGCTTAGGAGGTTGTTTTGCCTAGTATAATTTATGCTAGTGAGTTTATGTTTCCCTGCGTGGTCTATGCCTATGGTGATTAGTATTGCGTAGTGTGTTCCTACCTTTTACCAGTGGTTACTGGTTGTGTTCTACAATGGTTATTTTGTGCTACAATTATTCTATGTTCTAAGTGCTATTTCTACTAAGTGCTGATTCTGACAGTGGTCCACGTGGCCCAGTCCTGTGTATATAATCCCCTGTAAATACTACCCAGTGCCAGTTGGCACAGTGTAACTGTGTGATTATGATCTAATGTGTTTATGGTAATACAAAGGCTATTTTTATATATAACCTTGTGTGGAGCCCCTAGAGTGTTGCTGTTGTGTGTGTGTTGCGCAAATGCTTTACACATTGCCTCCGGGATAAGCCTGACTGCTCGTGCCAAGCTACCAAGGGGGTGAGCAGGGGTAATCTTGGTGTGTGACTCCCTTGCCCTGACTAGAGTGGTGGTTTCTGCCTGGCTTTGGCGCAAGCCTTAGCCAACCGGAAATCCCATTTCTAACACCTCTCATCACTAATGGCTCTAGTAGTCTCACTACTTACATCGCTTTTACCAGCTTCACAAAGAAGTAACCTCATACCGCAGACGGCTCTGTTGCGCGCCTTAAAGACTAGTAGTCCCACTCCACCGGAAGTACTCTCAATTCATTCTCAGACTAGTAGCAACAGACCACTGACTGTGCTCTCACAACCCCACAGATTGGCAGCTGCACATTTCTAGGAGGATTTCAAACCCTACACAAACTAACAGCTGATAAAATGAAATGACCTCTTCACTATTTGATGAGTTGGAATGTTTGCTTTTGTGGCTAGTCAAGTGGGTAACTGAGTGAGTGAGTAAATGGGTGAAAAAATAAATGCGTTAGTTAAAGGATGAATAACTAGGTGCATGGATGACAAATGACTGAGTAAATGGACGGATCACCGACTTTCTACATCCACCCACTTTCAGCTGGAGGACATACCTATGTGTTTGCCAGTGCTTGTTTTAAAGTATTAACTTGTTTCCCCGAATAAACACATGTTAATATAAGGATCAGTACACCCCAGTAGCCATATTTCCAAGTATATTATTGATTTACCATTAAACAGCTGAGTTTTAGTAGCAACCTATATAGACCTTCTTCGCACCGTTGTTTACAGGCAGATATTATTGAGCAATGTGTAGCTTTTGTAAATGTTTTGACCTTGATCAATCAAAAAGCAAGTCTTGTACGGCAAGATCGCCACCTAGTGGACAAATGTGGAAACACCGTGCCAACTTCAAAAGCTTGATAGGAAAGAAACCTGAGCTGTGTTCCTTCCACTCCTTGATGTGATATATTTGATATTCTATTTTGATTCTCATAACGCTAAACAGTGCCTTCACTCTGGCGTGTAAAGAATTGTGCCAAACCTATGAAATGTGCAACTTTTTCTCTTACATTAAAAGTGGTTAGAAGTCATAAGCGAGCAGACTCCTCTGTCGTTTGATTTCTTGATTTTATTGAAATAAAATTATCATGTTTTGTTTACACCATAACATTATTTTATGAGCCAGAGACTATACCGTTGCCCGTTTTTTAATATTAAAATTATATTGTATATTTTTGTTACAGGTATTTATTTATTGTAATCCTTAAGCAGATCATGTATGTGAATGTCGACTAAATATGGCTGAAATGCTTTTTTAGTACAAACAAAAGTCATTTAAAGTCCACAATTCGTCCCTTTTTTTTTACTCTCGATGCTTTCATTCTGCACAGGTATCGCCCTGGAAGTTTGAATGACAGCATGATGGGTCATGGAAAAGAAGAACACCTTTTTTCTTTTTTTATTTGAAAAAATGAACACATGCAATGATACCGTTTTTTGTGCCTGTATTTATCTGTAAAAAGCATTAAAGGATACTACTAGAAGTCTTATTCATAAATGTCAGTATACCAATGGCACTTCATAATACCTTTACCTCAATAGGTAGCTCTGGAAATACCTTTACAGTTACATATCCTTGCACAGGAAATGCTAAAGCGAATGACAAAATGGAAAGTGGCTTGTCAATGCCCTTTAAAAGTATCACTGGAGGGCTTAGCCCACATTTTACCACTTACTCAGAGATGAACTGTATTGAAACCAAATAAACACAATGATGAACAAAAATACACTTATCAGAGTTCTCCTGGTTTCAACAACAATCTATAATTACATTCTTGTGCTTTCTGTGGAATTGCTGACCTGAAATGCAGAGCAAGAGCTGTCTTACGGAAGTACCCGGGAACACAACCGGCATTTGCGCCTGCTTTGCGCTCCCGCCGAGCACTTTGGTATTACAGAAGGGGCCACAGACGCTTGTGCGTTCCCTTCTGAATTACCAATAGCGCTGGCGCATATGAAGTGCCAGCACAATCAGCAGAGCGTGTTCGCTCATTTGTATGAGGTCATGGCCCCATGTAAATAAGGAAATGCCTTTGCCTCTATTATATTTGCCTGTGAGGGAGAGAATCAGCTGGGTGTCATAGACGGTGCTCAGTCCGTGCCTTCTGACGATGGCTACAAGCCGGGCCATGTAGATGTTGAAGATGGTGGGGCTCAGGGAGGACCCCCAAGGCACTATGAAGCTGCTATCTGTTGGTTCTGATTTGAACTGTGGTAATTTGAGTTTGGCTGGTGAGGAAGGAGCAGATCCTTTTGAGTGTCTTAGTCACAAATGCTGGCGTCATGGAGTCTTGAGGGTGTGGTGGGTGATGGTGTCGAAGGCAGCAGAGAGGTGCAGGAGGATGAGGGCTGCAGTCTCGCTTCGGTCGAGGAGGGTGCAGATGTCATCTGTAGCGGCGAGGAGAGAGGTCTCAGTGCTGTGGTTGCTTCTGAAACCTGATTGGGAGAGGTCCAAGTCGTTTTTCATTTCGGCGAACTCAGAGAATTGGGAGTTGATGGCTTTCTCATTGACTTTGGCTAGAAAGGAGAGCAGAGGGATACGTCTGTAGTTGATGGTGCAGAAGAGTTCGGGACATCTTTGTGGAAGATGTGGTGGGGTCCAGGTGGTCAAGGTCTGCTGGTGACTGGATCCACTGGGTGCATGGTTGCTGATGGGTTGGGGGGGTCTTGGGTTGCGAAGCTGTCATAGAGCTACTTGATCTTGCAGTTGAAGAAGGTGGTGAGGTTGTCACAGAGGTCTTGGGACAGGGGGATATCTGCTTTTTCTGTGCTGGGGTTGGCGAATTCTTTGACTATTGTGAAGAGTTCCTTGCTGTGTGTTGGCGTTGCTAGATTCCTCGATGGCTGGCTTCTTTGTTGTTCTGATAAGGCGGTGGTGCACTATGAATGAATAGCACCATGAGCGCAGAATATAGATGGTAAGATGCTGAACATATTGGCTGCAGTGCTGCAGAACATAGGTTTTTACTAGGCCTGGGCGTCAAATTCCGTTCCGCTTGCGGAAATTGCGATAATTTTAAATTTTTGCGTTCCGCGGAGAGCGCAAAAATGCCAAAATTTCCGTGATCCGCAGCGAACCGGAATTTTTTTTCATGCTCGCGCTGTAAAAATAAGTTCTCGCGCGCGATCGCCTTACCTGGATCCCCGCGTTCGCCAACAAGTTTTCTCGATCCGGTCGCATGCTCCATGAGATGTTGGATTGTTTGTAGTCATTTTGCACTATCTCGCGAGAGATCGCGTCCGCGATCAGGTCATTCGTCTCGCGATCATGCATTGCGAGAGTATGAGATCTCGAACATGTAATTCTGCACCGTGAGCAAGAGCGTGAGGACGTGAACACGTCATATCGAACGCGACAAGGAGCAAGAGAACCAGAACACGTCATTCTTCACCACGAGCAAGAGCTTGAGGACGTGAACACGTCATATCGAACGCGACAAGGAGCAAGAGAATAAAACCCGAACACGTCATTCTTCACCGCGAGCGAGAGCGTGAGGACGCAAACACATCATTTCCAACGCGCTCACGCAGAAAATACCGCCATCGGGCAGGAAAAAACTTCCGGGTCTTCGCGATATTTCCGCGTGTTTGCAGAGATGTTCGACATTTTTGCGATAATTTGCAAAAGTCAATTTCGCAAATTCCACCCACCCTTAGTTTTTACTTATCCACCAAGGCCATTCAATGTGTGGGGCTTTTTTCTAGTAGGAAGTGTGGTATCTTGCTCATCATTGGATCAAGGATTTGCAACAGTTTCCATTTTTCAGCTGATCAGTTTGTAGGCGATGGCAGGTCTGCACTGCCCATTTCTTCAGTTGTAATTCTCTTGGTATTAAACGGCTGTTTCATGCATTAATCACTGGTTATTTCTTATTCTCAGTTTTAAGGCTATGCTAGACTTATGGAACATATGGGAATAGTCGGATATTCAAAGTGCTAGTTTTGGACTTGGCCCTCTCTACAGGGTTACCCCTAAACATTTTGCCTTCACCCTTCCTATATTTGCTGAATTTGTATTTGTTTACCTTAGGACACAGTGCACTTTGCCAGTGCTAAAGTGCTTGTACTCACTCCATAATTTATGGTAAAATAGGCTTATGCCTAACTGGCATATTTAATTTACTTATATCTCATTAGTAAAGTGGTATACCATATACATAGAGCCTGTAAATAAAATGCTACTAGTGGGTGTGTAGTACTTATTGTACCACCCACTTAAGTATCCCCTTAAAACATGTCTCAGGTCTGCCACTGCAGCCTGAATGCAGTTATAAACTGCTGATTCGACTTGGCAAAATAACCCCCTTGCCAATTCTTAAACTCCCCTATTAATACATATAAGTCACCCCTGAGTTAGGCCATCTGCGCTTAGAGACCCCGGTGGTTATAACGCGCTATACAAATTAAATAACTAAAAATAAATAAATCTGCAGCCCACAGGACGGGGTGCATTGAAATTTAAAGGTTGGGCAAGTACTTTTAACTTTTGCATGTCCTGGTGGCGAAAAATTGCCAAATTCAGTTTTCACTGCTATGAGGCCTACCTTTCCCACAGGATAACATAGGGTTGCCTCATTACACATAATAAGTGCTAACATTGAATTATTAGCAGGTAGGTAATTCATGTTTGAATAGTAAAGTCAGATTTTAACTCACAATTTTGAAAATGCCACTTTTGGAAAGTTTGAAAGCTAAACAATGGCACTTGCAGGTAAAAATAACAATAAAGGATATAAGTGGTTAAGATTTAAGAAACAATGGGGCAAATTAACAAGATGAAGTATCGCCGCTTTCTCGGCACAATTCGCAGAGAAAGCAGCGATACTTCTAGCGCCCTATTAACAAGGGCATTGCAACGCCTGCCACAAGCCCACTTTGCATGTCAGCGAGAAACATCGCTAATGACATGCAAAGTGGGCGTTCCCACGTCCAACCACATGTAAAATGTGGTTGGAGGTGGGAACACCCTATCACCAAGGCAGGCGTTGGGAGGAAAAGACCTGCGATAAACTTATTGTAAATCAATAGACTCTGCCTCTATAAATTTCTCCTATTTCAAAGAAGGCACTATGTATACAAATAGGACCATCAGACTCACTCTTCAGTTCACTTTCTGTGCTTGCAAAAGGACTCTCAGATTACTGCCTGCTGTGTACTTCAGTGGACTTCTTTGGTGTACCTGGAAAGTCTCTGGAACTCTTAAACTCGGGACTACCAGAGTGGCTCCAGAGGCTTGTTCGCTAAAATCCTGATCAGAGCCTTAGGCATAGAAGGCTCTTACTGTTTTAAATTTGTATCTAGACTCAGCCAGAGTGAGTTTCGACCCCACCAAGTGGTGCTCCTCCAGTGCTGATTCTTTGGAGGTGGTATTAATGGTGTCCAGATAGCCAAAATCCAATACTTGGGACTAAGACACTTTTTGGCTAAAAACTACTCTTGGAACCGAGAGGAGACCAAGACCAACCTGTTCATCTTTCTGCCGAAGGTGCATCACTATTCGGCCTGACTTTGCAGCAGCTTCCATTGCATTCTTCTCCTCAGCAGCAAATCCTTTATAGCGATCCTTTTCAGAAAGGGCATCCGGCCTTTTGGCGCCCTCATTAGCTACAGCCTCCAGCCTCGTCCTGCTGGAAATTTTTGACAAAGTCCGAAATTGGATATCTTCACTGTATCTTTATTCAGTGGCTCCCCAAATGATGACACCTCCTCATCAGACACTGCTTGCAGCCTTGACATGCTGAATCTTTACCTTCTCAGACGATTTGTGCTAAAATGTATTCTAAGTCTGAAGGTAATCACTGACTGGGATCTTATCTCTTTCTTGTATTCTGCCCACACTCTATCGTGGTCAGCCATATTTATCGACTTTGACCTGGCCTCCTGAGACTAGATGTCCGCAGTTGGTGCTTAGATCTTTTGGGCACTCGTTTTTACCCTAGACTTGAAAAATTCATAAGTCCGGTTCTACTGATTGTCGTTTTGTCATTTTGGTGTCAAAGAATTTATTACAATTTGCTCTATTTCCATAAATTGGTGTGGAATTTTTCTTGTGTTGTGTTTTCATTTTATTACTGTCTGTGTGCTGCATATATATTTTACACATTGTCAATTAGTTAATCCAGACTGCTTTTGTGCCAAGGATTGTATTCATTATGTGAGTGGGGCTTCCACCCATCTCAACTAATAATACCATTTCTTCCAAGTATGATTAGGTACAAAATCAGCTTACAATACAGAAATAACTCTGTTGCAGCATGAACAGAACATGGAAACAATTTTAGAAACACAAATACGTCTTCAGCATGGACGCTTCACTTCACTGTGCATGTACTCAACAAGGAGCTCTGTTAATGTAGGTGCCCTAACACATCGAATAGGAATTAAATAACAGTGAGACACAAACAGCAGCGGCCCCTAAATTAGACCTGAGGAGCGCCCCCCTGCCAACACCCTTAAAGAAAATGGGTTTTAAACCTGTTATACCATTGTTTTATTTGAGTCCCCTGTACCTGAATCTAAGACTCTGATGAGTGTTGGGGGATGGGTCCAGAGGGATAACACTGCTATCGGGGGAGTGGTAGTGCACTCCCTTCACTGCACATGATGGTTTGGCCTGCCGTCTCTTGCAGGCCAAACCCTCATGAGCAATAAAACTCTCTTCAGCCCCAGCTGTGTTGCTGGGGCCTGAGAGAGCAGGCACAGGCTCCCGGTCTGCCTAGGAGTGCAAACTGCTAGCACTCAGGCAAATCCTGATGCTGCTTTCATGCAGGACAGAATTGGCCACAGTACAGTCTGTGAGCCTGTGCCCAGAAGAAGGAGGAGCGTGATACGGCAGACGGTGGCGGCGTTCAGGTATGATTTTCTTATTTGCATTTTTTTCCCCGTCCAACCTCCTCCTTCCCCACCTCCCTCCTATGGCCCGCCCCACCACTATAGCAGGGGTCGGGCTGCTACTGGACATAAATATTTCTCAGGTCTGATCCAGAAGGTGAGTGATACTTTCTTCAAGCATTGGCTGAAAGGGTCTGACCCAAACAATCAATTTCAGAAGGGGTCTGACCCAAATCCCTTCTATGTGTATGTGTTTTTTGGGTTTGTCATCTAGAGTTGAGAAATGTTAGATCTAAAAACTGACCATATCAGCCATGCCAAATGGTCACTTTAGTGACTGCCATTCCAAAATGTTATAACATTTGTATTACATGATGGATTGGAAGAACAGTCCTTGAGCTTCTCTATAAAAGGAATAAATAGCCCTGGTTTCCTCTAACAACTACGCTGGATGTGTTATGTGCAGGTGGGAGCCTTGCACATCATTAAAAGAAAACAGATTCGAATAGTTCATCCACTGCTCCACGTTTGTCTCCAAGTGCCCAACAAAACACCAGAGGGAAACATTAAATGTGTCCATGATAAAAAGTCCAGCCACACAACCTTCCTCAACTACTGGGATGCAGGCTCGACCTGTAGGAACAGGTTGTAGGGTAATTTATTGTGGATATCGACAGCTCCAGCCCATCAGTGGCTGGATCCAATCCACATGGGTCCTAGAACTTTCAGACTCACAGGTGGTGCAGGTTCACTGAATTTCTACAACCGGAATCTTCTTTTCCTGAGCCTCATTAATATGAAAAATTAGAGTATTATCTAATCTCCTATATATCTGTCTTTCCATGCACATCATGTAATACAGTTTTTGGAATGCTTGACATATCCAAGTGTGCTTGGGCATTATTCGGTATTACAGAAGCAAACCTTGCCACCGTTTCTAATACCAAAGAACACCCCATTTGGGGAAAAGCGTTCCAAAGGATTGCTTGTGTTTGCAGATGTTGTCCTTTGCCCAAGAAGTGGCAACGCTTTAGCAAGTGCAGAGGCCCACTGTTACTGAGATTTCACCACATCTTTTGGTATCCCACCACATGCTTAGCCGCCCACAAGGACATGCGCACACTTACAGAGGAACAAGTTACGCATGCGCATGAAGAGAATGAATGTGCAGCATGTATATGGGTCTTGACTGACCTCTTAAGAGTATTTCCATTAGTACATAGGTGCGACACAAGTACAAATCTACGTTGTGTAAATTTGCACATTGCCAATCTGTGAATATTTCCTATAAATGTATCACAGAAAAGGCGTTACCAGCAACAGCATGGATAGTCAAATTTCAGGCAAATAAATAGGAATAGATCAAGTGTAGAGCAAATTGGACTGGATTCTTTACAATCTATATTTAATGCAATATTGTCTGTAGGACCATTTTGCTGCCAATAATATGTTGCCCAGCAACCGATAGCGACATAAAAGAGTGGGAGTATGTTTATCAAACCATCTGTTAGTTAGATCTCTTCTACCAACTGTTAGACGTGTTTGTACGACTGTACATGGCGCCTTGTCTGTGTGCTTCGCAAAGACTAATT
Source organism: Lissotriton vulgaris (assembly GCF_964263255.1). Taxonomy (NCBI): domain Eukaryota; kingdom Metazoa; phylum Chordata; class Amphibia; order Caudata; family Salamandridae; genus Lissotriton; species Lissotriton vulgaris. The sequence continues at coordinate 150,266,412 of NC_141688.1, read as the reverse complement.
GGAATACAAACCTGGTGAATGTCTATCACATTTAAATTGATTTAACAATTTTTTCAGGACACTGTGTCACCTGTATGTCTACTAATACATGTTAATCAAAATTGTTGGGATGCACAGCTAGTGTATGCATGTTATTTATTTTTTTATTTATGCATACATAACTGCAGACTATAATACATTCATATTATCATTGGAGATAATTTCCCGGGGATAGAGGGTTACTAACTTGCCTGTCGCATTTGGACACAGCGGTGGAACTGACACATAAGTATAGGGTTCTCTGAAACACTTCATCCATTAGATCATTTATAGGCATTATTAGATATTTAAGTATGAATAGAAGGGAGCATTACAAAAATGCAATCATTCAATGTTTCTATCAACATTTCTTGATCACAGAGATTGCTCAAAGATCATCAACATATGCACTGCCACAAAGTGAAGAAATGACAGTGAGAAATTAGGTTGTTGGTTGGGGGGTGTGAACCCTGCTCAAGTAACAGCCACAATCCCTGTCAGGGTCAATCACTAAAGTCAGTAAGTAAACTCTGATAGCTTGGCACAAAAGCAGTCAGGTGGTGCCGAGGAGATATGGGTTGCGATGCAAAGTCCTGCGTTGAGGATGCTGTTGTGCTTTGTCTGTTCTGCTAGGACTCCAACTGGGCAGGCAGAGCACCTTCAGGCCAACTTCCAAGCGTCCAGGACTTCCATAGGTCCAGATGTGTACTGAAGAGTGCGTAAGAGGATCCTATTTTCATACCTGCTTTTTTTCTTTGTAGTAGGTAAACTTTCTAGATTTTCCCTGTGAAAAGTGCTTGCAAACTTCTCGCCACCCTGACTTGGGTCCAGCTTGACTACAGGCATAATGAGGTAGTATGTAGCTTTTTGTGTGAAGGCAGGGCATAGCCTATTGATTTGCAAGTAGGACTGCACCCAGCAATTCCCAAACATCCGGCCTGTAATTGCCAATTCAAGCACACCTAATCCTTCAATTGAATGCCTGGCTCGGAGGAATACACAAAATCCAACTGCAAATTACATCTAGTCGTGTGACACAGGAGCAGGCTGCAGTATAGATAAAATAGGATGTATGTTTATTCTGTAAACTCCCAGCCAGTCCAAGAGTGGACAGCATTGAACTGCCTCCTCCTATTCCAGTCATTATAACATCGAGCAGATGACATGGTGACATTCCAACATCCAGCAGATGACATGTGGCATTCCAATATATCAATATACATATGCTTCAGGAACAATTGACAACACGGTATTAAACTATAATGAAATATATATGTATGTATGTGTGTATATATATATATGTATATATATATATTCACTGATAAAAACCATGGGTTATAGACCATATACAGTTAGGAATTAGCATTTACAAAACCTTATTTTACTCACACAAAACCATTGAAATTTCATATATAGTTAGTTGCACTAACTATATATCGCGCACCCGCAATCCACTGCTGATCATGTCACATATTACATCATTCATGACATGATCAGTGACATCACTGATGACATCACTGATGACATCTCAAATGACATCACTGATGACATCACTGATGACATCTCAAATGACATCACTGATGACATCACTGATGACATCTCAAATGACATCACTGATGACATCACTGATGACATCTCATTTGACATTACTGATCACATCACTGATGACATCATTCATGTGATAATACGGTGAACCTCTTCAGACTCTAATATAATCTTAGATACACTCAGAGTAAACAGACACTCACAGACTGTCACTCATCCATGGAGTTACTCACACACCTAGTCAGTCATGCAAAGAATCAATCACACTTCCATTTCCTCAACTATACAGTTATACACACCTTACATATTCAAACATATACTAACACATATTTACTCTGTTATACAATCCCTGATACAAGTTCACAATGATCCATAGAGCCACTCACACATTCACTGGCTCTTATGCACAGTTATTTATATATGTCAACTCTCACATGTACTGTGTTTTACATATGTACTTACTTTGACATGTAGCACTGAGATATCCATTCACTCACTAATACACTCATGCACACAGTCAACCGCCCATACAGCTGTTTCCACATGCACTTTTGAACCCATACATCTAGTGAATCAACTGCTCACACATCTATGCACATAGTCACACACCTCACAGCCACCCACACACACACTCACTCTCCCATACAAATACTTGGGCAACCAATCAATAACCCATATAGTTAATCATAAAGCTACTGATCAACACATGCAGCAGTTTATAGAACAACAGATATAATGATGCACAAATTAAGACAGTTTAGTCACTAACCCATGCACTCAGTGAGACACATTTAATCACTCACTCATACAGTCAGTCATGCACCTACTAAATCCTTCATCCAGACACTTATACATCCACTCATTCTTCAATATGTAAGACATATTTTGACTTTTCAGAAACATACAGTCACTGGATGATGTCATCAGTGATGTCATTTGAGATGTCATCAGTGATGTCATCAGTGATGTCATTTGAGATGTCATCAGTGATGTCATCAGTGATGTCATCAGTGATGTCACTGATCATGTCATGAATGATGTAATATGTGACATGATCAGCAGTGGATTGCGGGTGCGTGATATATAGTTAGTGCAACTAACTATATATGAAATTTCAATGGTTTTGTGTGAGTAAAATAAGGTTTTGTAAATGCTAATTCCTAACTATATATGGTCTATAACCCATGGTTTTTTCAGTGAATTTTCAAGGTTTTGTAAATGCTAATTCCTAACTATATATGGTCTATAACCTATGGTTTTTTCAGTGAATTTCAATGGTTTTTTAATAGCAAATATCAAAAGCTTTAAAATGTCAAGTACGTGGTAGGTAAAAACATTTTCGTGTTTATGCACGCTGATGTGCTTTGAACGCTGCCCCCCCCCCTCCTCTTTTCTTTTAGGAGTATTCTCTCTTTGCAGATAGTGAAGGGTAGGTAACGCAGGCCTTTGCCCCCGTTGTAATCCGTCGTGCCTGCTTCCCTCTCCATTTGATTGATTGTTTTCCTTGCATTTATTGTTTTGGAATTGGTTCTCTTTGGTTCATTCTCTATTTACAAACAAGCACAGAGTCGCAATACTCTGTTTAGTCTTTGCAGATAGTGAAAAATCGTTAAAAAAACAAAAGGAATCAAGCAAAATCAGTAGGCCACTAATGGGATCTCTTTTTGACCTCGCTAAAATAGAAACATTATGAACAACCCCTCATGAGAAATACGAAACTAGTGAGAGGAACTGAGCTCGACACCATGATGGCTGCAAGACAGCTCGGCTCCGCCGCCCACCCCACCCAAAATAACGACAAACCCTATGCAAATATTATAAATATATACAACACAACAGCAAAGTAACAGGGTAAAACGTTTTATTAAATAACTATTTACATGGCAGCCTGCTGCAACATCGATCCAAACAAGCCTTTGTATTTGGGGCTCAAAATCAACAAGTAACAGGATAAAACGTTTTATTAAATAACTATTTACATGGCAGCCTGCTGCAACATCGATCCAAACAAGCCTTTGTATTTGGGGCTCAAAATCAACCATCAATAGTAAGATTTTCATAGGTGGGTGTAGGTTCATGGTTTTCCATCCACAGACTAAAAGCCTGGAGTGGGAGTGAAAGAACAATAACTAGGTAAGAAGAAAGGCAGAGGCTGTGGGAAGGACTCTGGATATGGTATGTTGCTTGGTCCCTGAGATGCTTCGATGTCACTGCCTTGCACAAATGGCATAAGTCCTGGATGTTGGGTGCCATAGTTGAGGGTTCCGAGCAGCGCTTGTATCACTGTCTGAAGCTTATTTGCACCTGCTGCAGCTTCACTATTCTCAAAGTAAGTGGGGGCTGTTTGTGGACCTGACTGCATTGGAAAACAATGTGATGCGGTGCCTCCCTGAACCGCTTGACGGAGGCCCCCGAGGGGCGGTGTGATGGCGCGGACTCGGAGGGGGCGCTTGGCTCCTGCCCCCTCCCCAAGTCTTGTTGCCTCGTGTGGCCTGAGATTGCCCCCGACATAGGCGGCCGGCTCCCGGGGTCAGGCGGAACTTGTTGCCTTTTGATGCCTCTTCCATTCTGGACCTTGTCCCACAATCTGTTTGACTTGAAGACACGTCCTGCGGTGCCCTGGTCTGACCATCACATATACCTGCGCCAGGAGACGGCGTGGGGTGCATTAGAAGGGAGAGGCGGCGCGAACGAGCCTCCCCCACCTCCCCAGGTGGAGGTTTCTCAGCTACACCCCAGCGCTTCACTCGACCAGCTGACTTGCGCCCGCTCTTGCGACACAGTGCCTCGCTCGGCCAGCTGAATTGCGCCTGCTCTTGCTATTACAGCGTCTCACCTGCCATCCAACGGAATTGCACCCAATCTTGCGGTACAGCGACAGGCGGCTGCAACGGAGCTCACGAAATGGCGGTCGGCTCCACAGACTTGGGCCTAGCCTGCAAGGATGGCTCTGGGCCACACTGGAACTCGGACGCTTGACTGCTAGGGCATGGGCCCCATTCCCAAAAGCGTCCCCTCAGCCTTGAAGATTCTACAAAAGTCACCGGGGCCCCCGACTCCCGCAGACTTCCGGTGGGGAGCGACTGCCATGATTGCTCGCGGAATGGCCACGACGTAGCAACGGGGTGCTCTCATGCTGACGCCAGCTTCAGTCTGAAACATCCAGAAACACTGTAGACTACCAATTCGATCAGTTCCAGTGGAGCACCAACGTGACCCGGTAGAGAAGAACTTGCCCTCCCCTCTTTGACTGATGGTTCTTGTTGCCTGTCCCTTCTGTTGTCATTTAACAGAACTTTTTGGACTGCTGAAAGGGGTTGTGTTCCGACCGCTGGTTGGTGGAGACATTTTGACTATATTCTGGACCTACGTTGTCGCGTAATGCATCATATGACGCGCCGCGTTAGCGCACCCGGAAGTGCTCCGGTGCGCGAGGCGCGAAGCGCAGCTTCCCGGAAGCGATCCGGGGCGCGGCGCGGAGCGCATAACGTAAGCATAACAGGTCATGTGACTTGTTAATAAAACGTTCCATTGGTTCATTTCACTTTTGGGTTCCTAATTATGTAAGGCTAGGTCATGTGACCTAAAAATAACACTTTTCATTGGTTTAGAACTATTTTTTGTCCCAAATGATGAAAACCCCTCCTTGTTTCCTCACTCTGACTTTCATCTTTGTGAGAGGAAGACCTTTTTTCATCACTTAGCAATAGCAAGTGTTGTAGCTTCAGCTGGAGCATCCCCACCACCACCACCTCCTCCTAAGAAGAGAGGACCACCTCCTCAGATCATCCTACAACAAGAGGAGGAAGAAGAGGAAGAGGAGCAAGGGACAGGGAGGTTTTTACATAAACAGCCAAGGAGGTCCCATGGCAAAGAAAGTGACTGGGAGGGGGCGCTTGGCTCCTGCCCCCTCCCCAAGTCTCGCTCGGCCAGCTGAGTTGCGCCTACTCTTGCGACCTACAACATGGAGAGGCCGGGGCGTTGACTAGGCGGGGCCCCAGGCCGCAACCACATCGCCAACGATTGCTGCTGACGAAGGGGAGCCTTGCCGGTGAGAACCACTGATCTGAAGAACCGCTGCCTGCGGTGCCTCCATGAAGAGCTTGACGGAGGCCCCCGAGGGGCGGTGTGGTGGCGCGGACTGGGAGGGGGCGCTTGGCTCCTGCCCCCTCCCCAAGTCTTGTTGCCCTGGTGCGTCCTGAGATCGCCCCCGACATAGGTGGCCGACATAGGTGGTGACTCTTCCATTCTGGACCTTGTCCCACAATCCGTTTCACCTGAAGATATGTCCTGCGGCCTGGTCCCTGAATGTGTGCAAGGGGACGGTATTGATTGAATCAAGATGGCGGCTTCACAAAAAGCTGACTCAAGTGTTGCTGCTGATACTATGCAGACAAAAACTGGTTTTCAGTTTGTGCATTCTTCAGAATTTTTCCATCCAAGGCTGGTTGAGAGTTTGTAGAACGATGGCTTCAGATTTTCAACATACGGTGTGGTGACGTGGACTGGGAGGGTGCGCTTGGCTCCTGCCCCCTCCCCAAGTCTTGTTGCCCTGGTGTGGCCTAAGATCGCCCGACATAGGCGGCCGGCTCCCGGGGTCCGGCGGAACTTTTTTCCTCTTCCTTTCTGCATCTTGTCCCACAATCCGTTTGACCTGAAGACACGACCAGGTCCCTGAATGTGTGCAGGGGGACGCTGACTCACACAAAGCTGACTCAAGTGTTTCTGCTGATGCTATGCAGACAAAAACTGGTTTTCAGTTTGTACATTCTTCAGGATTTTTCCATCCAAGGCTGGTTGAGAGTTTGTAGAACAATGGCTTCAGATTTTCAACATACTACTCTTCAACATTCTTCCTAAATGTAACAATGTGAGACTCACTAGGAGAACGGCCGTTTATCATTCCTTTCAAAATGCTGCCAACAATATTTTCTGAATGGAAGACACCTTCTTGTAGCATAAAGAGCTGCATCAAGGGTGGTATTGCCCAGAATGTCTTGTTTTCTAGTGCTCGTAATGACGAAGCCAGAACTGCCGAAAGGGATTCTGGTCCTGCCGCTACTTATTGGAGACATTGAACTATACTCTGCACCTGCCTGGCCTCAACCAAAATGGCGCCAGTATGGGAGCGACTTGCAACTCCTTATGACATTCTAGTTACTTAGCCTTGACGTAATGGGGGATGTATGCGGTCTTTGTGCACATGGCGGGCGGGGAAGGGTACTGACTGGGAATACGGACAACCCTATTGATGTCGATTTTTCATTATTGATTTTTGTATTAATAAAGCTTCGAAGTAATGTTACCCATTATACTTGCCCATGGTGTGCGTATGGACGATTTTATTGTAACTGATCCTGTTATACTTTCAATTATAAAATCAACCTTCACTGATCCTGCAACCGTTTGTCACGTTTAGTTTTTTCAATTAAATGGCTCGCTTGTTACATACTCCTATAACCCTGGCTTTTGACCTTTTCCTACGCACGGTCTGTACTACCGCCCTCGGGCGATCTATGTAATGAACAGACTACCATTGCCGAAACACAAGGGAATGCATCTCAGAGAGATAGGTCAAGTACGTGGTAGATAAAAACATTTTCGTGTTTATGCACGCTGATGTGCTTTGAACGCTGCCCCCCCCATCGCCCCTCTCCTCATCATTTAGATTACCACCGCCCATTGCACAAAAGCGTACTGGGCGCTCCCCACCCAAAAAAAACGATTTTTACAGATTCTTTACAGTTGGGGCCATAAACTACATCCGCAGGGCTAGGTGATAGCCTGGGACCGGCCTGGACAATCAGACACAGAGGAAGAGGAGTGTCAGAGGGTGCGGTAGTGAATAGGGTGAAAGGGAGGTGTCGGGCGGACACGGGGTGTGATTCTCAGGGAAGAGCAGTGCAGATGGGGGGAGGTTTATGGCCCATGCATGAGAGAGAGAGCGGGGGTGACCAGTACGTGGGGGAGATGCTTGTGAGGGTGGGGAGTCGTACTGAGGATCGGCAGCATGCAGAGAGTGGGTCTGGTCAAGGCATCTAAAATGGCTGCCGTGCACGATAAAACTGTGGCATTGAAAAAAAGGCAAGATGGCGCAGACAATGTTTATCAATACAGATTAATTTTCCACAGAGAGAACGGGGGAGGTCAGAGAGGGGGGGTGTTCGTAGCGCCAGGGAGACGCGCTGGGGACCGGCGAGGGGCAGAGGGGCCATAGCGCTTTCAAAATGGCTGCTGCTTGCTAGAGCGAACGTGCCTGAGTGGGGACAAGGTGGCGCCAATTATGTTGACATCGCAAACCAGATTTTAACACTTAGACATGAAAGTGAAAACTGCACCATTGCTCCCCCCCCCCGACTGACACCCTCCTTTGCCTCAGCTTGGATCATCATTTGCTAAAGTGTTCAAAGACCCCACCGTGAGTATAAGCACAACCGGGGCCTTACTGCACACCCTGAGAAAAACTACGCAGCAAGACAATCTCTACCTTCTCCCTTTTCCATGTTCCAACGCTTTGAAATGAACAATATATTTACTCGCAGTGACAAAATGGCGGTCAACACTTCCTGATTTCCTTCGAATCGAAAGTTAACAGACGTCACGCAGCAAAAAAAAAATCCGCTCACGCGCAGCCGCTGGAAGGCATGTATCAACATATATGAGCATCCTCAGCCACCCTCAGAAAACATAGGGGGTCAGGATACGTCTCCCGTACCCCCTTATACCCATTTCCCACATTGTTTTTCCTCCATCTTGTAATTTAATTAAAACGAAACACAAAATGGCGAATTCCCGTTTTGCTACCGGTTCGCGACCCGGTTCGCGAACCGGGAAGCGCTTCTACCGCGAAAAATCAATTTTTTTTTATTTTCCCCACGGGACCCTTTAATAACCCTAACATCATTCCTAGGGGGTCAAGAGGGGTCTACCTTGCCCCCTTTCATTAAATTCCCCCTTCGTTTTTCTCCTCCTCTTGTCTCTCGATCCTACCGAGAGACAAGATGGCGGCCGCTCCGGACTGTTTAGAATGTTGACAGACACCGGAGAGCCAATCAGCTTCGCTTTGCGAAGTTCCGTTACGCGAAAAGTACGCGAACAGGAGCGCTACCCTGTCACAGATATATCTGTTTTTTAAAACGTTAATTTCTCAAAATCCACTGGAGCACATATATTGAGACCTAGCAAAGGCACATCGGGCTAGCAGTCCCTACAATTTTGCCAAGTTTCGTGCAAATCCATTCAGCCGTTCGAGCTAAAAGTGAGGCCAACCGCCCTATGGAAAAATGAATGGGAAAAACGTGTTTTGGGACCCCCCTTTTTTCTCGGCCCCCCCTTGACGAAACTCCCCCGAATTTTCAGGGGCTGCTCAGAAACAAAATGTGCAATTTTCCTGAAAACTTCAGCCAATTCCGTCAACAAACGCCAAAGTTATTAGACATAGAATTTTCAAAAGTCCCATAGAGAAAAAATCCTAACTATATATACCTACTGGCGACCGCCAGTAGGTAATATATATATATATATATATATGTGACAAAACAGTACTAAACTGTAATGAAATATATATGTATATATGTATGTATGTATGTATGTATTCTCAGTTTCACAAAACGCTGCAAAGAAGCGTAGAATGCACTCTTTCTCCAGTCTCAAACACCACTTTTTCAGACCAAACGATCGTATTTCGTATTCTTCATATTTTTATTCCAGCATAACAACAGTGCATGGAACCAACCCAACGCGTTTCACCGAACACTCGGCTTGATCACGGGTGAATTGTGTTCCTCAAAACCATAGTTAAATAAAGTTACACACATCACTTCCCAAAGTGAACATAAACAGAGGACTGTGATTCGTGTCAAAAAAGGAGCGGCCATATTGGAACAGTGTCACATTTAGCGAAATTGATAGCATTTCGTATAACTCCTTGTTAACAAAAAGAGATAATGGACATTTTCTAAATATACCCATCCGGGTTCTATGAATTGTCCTTTACAGTCATTGTTGGAACAGTTCATTGCTGAAAAAATTCAAGGTAGTGAATCCCAAGTGGGAATTCCGTTAGACTCCAAAATAATACCCAAGTGGGTTAATGGTCTCCGTGTACCATGCTCATTTATACATTCCATCTTCATCAGCAAAATACCTGTATAAAAAGAAACAAGCTCTTCAATTCTCTATTCGCTACACATCATGATAAGAATCAAAACAGTGCAACATTAATAATAAAACGTGAAAAAAGTGATAAACCTAAATGTGGATTAAAACCATAAGGAGCACCAGCAGGTGACTGCATAGCACAACTACACAATTACAGCTTAGAACTTAATAGTACTAGTTCACTCGCCCAAGTGCTATTTCAATTCCTCCTTAGAGTTCAGCCCCCCAGGTATACGGGTGTCTAAATCCAAAATGTACTTGCTCTCTAGTTGTCGCAACCTGCGTATTTTGTCGCCACCTCTTTTCATGGAAGGTATTTTATCAATCACAAAGAACTTGAGTAAATTGCGATTGCTGCGATGTAGTTCCTCAAAATGCCTGGCTACAGGTGAGTTCTGATCCTTGTTTTCAATTGCCCGCATGTGTTCCAAAATACGTTTCTTAGCAGGAAACATCGTGCTTCCAACGTATTTTTTGGAACACGGGCACACAAGAATGTAAACCACATATTCAGATAGACAAGTGAGGTGTTGTTTGATAGACTTCTCCCTACCTTCGATGGGGTAATATACTGTTTTAACATTTTGGCTAAACTTACACGCCTTGCATGACATGCAAGTAAAAAAGCCCTGTATATCAGATGTTTTCCCTTGTTTGGTGGTTACTTTGTTTTTACTTAGTCTATCTTTTAGAGAGTTTGCCTTTCTGTATGTGATGCTTGGATTACAACTCAACACACTTGTTATCGTAGGTTCTGTTTTTAAAACATTCCAATGTTTTTTTAGGCTGCTCTGTACTTGCCAGGATTTGGCATGATAGGTGGAGATATATCTGACCACCTCCTGTGTCTCACTCTCTTTCTGTTCTTTGGGGATCAAAAGTGTATCATGGCTGAAGTTTGTTGCCTTCCGAAAGGCTTCTTCAATTACTTGTGGACGATACCCACGTTCCTTGAATCGTTCCTTCATACACACTCCCTCCAACAGAAAGTCCTCATCTTTACTGCAATTCCTCCGGGCCCGGAGGAATTCGCCAAAAGGAATACTGCGTATTAGAGATTTTGGGTGGCTACTTTCCGCATGAAGCAGTGTGCTACCTGCCGTGCTTTTGCGGAATAACTTGGTTACTAGTTTGTTCCCAGCAACTGTCACTTTGAGATCTAAAAACTCCATGTATTGGCTGTTAATCTTGCCTTCTAGACCCAAGTTCAAATCATTACTGTTTAGATCTCGAATGAAGCTCTCAGCCAATGTTTGTGGACCATCCCAGATGATGAATAGGTCATCTATATAACGCAGCCAGGTCTTCACATGGCTGCGATATAGTACATGGGTCTCGGCCACTTGTTGCTCCCAGCTTGCCATGAACAAGTTGGCAAAGCTGGGAGCAAAACAAGTTCCCATCGCAGTCCCTTGTCGTTGTCTGTAAAAGACCTCATTACAGATGAAAAAGTTGTTCTGAAGACAGAACAACATCATGTCTAAGATCATAGTGGTGTGATCTTTAAAGGAGATGGAACGTTTTTTCAAGAATTGACAACAAGCATTTATACCATCTTTGTGTCGAATTGAGGTGTAGAGGCTGCAGACACCAAGTGAAATGAGTAAAAAACTGTCCTGCCATACAACGTTCTGGATTTTATTGATAAAGTCCCTGCTATCCTTAAGATATGATGGTATAGCTTCCACAAAGGGACGAAGAAAAAAGTCGATGTATTTGGACGTGTTCTCCAACAAAGAACCCATGGAGGAGACTATTGGCCTACCCGGTGGGTTTTCAGCGTTCTTGTGGAGTTTAGGTAGCAGGTAAAGTACTGCCACTTTGGGATTGCGATTGAGTAAAAAAGAGTATTCGTTCCATTCTAATAAGCCTTTTTGTTGCCAATCTTTCAACATCTTAAAGTAGATTGTGTTTGTCCTTTCGACCATCTGGCTTGAAGAGATCTCATAACAGTCTGTGTCACTCAATTGTCGCATCCCCTCATTAATGTACTTATTCACATCCATCACAACAACATTACCTCCTTTATCCGATTGACGGATAACAATGGAGGTGTCACTCTCTAGCGTTTTGATAGCAAGACGTTCATTCTTATTCAAATTGTCTTTGGACCAACCCTTCTTTCCGGCCAACATTTTCAAATCGCTGATAACCAAAGTTTCAAAGATGTCAATTCCACATGTGGGTAACATGGGGTTGAAATTAGACTTAGGTTTGAAGTCGTTCGGGCAATTTAAATTAGTGCTGAAACCCAATGATTCCGCATCAACTGGGATATCAGATTCCAATTCTTTGGTAGCAATGATAGCCTCTACTTCACAAATAGACTTGGGTGCAGGGGGAACAATGTCAATAGATTTGGTAACATTCTTTACCTTCAATTTATTCCACTTTTGTAGCCGTAGCTTACGTTCCTGGGAATAAATGAAATTTGATGTTGGGCAGAAAGAAAGGCCATATTGCAATACATTGTGTTCATTCTTAGAAAGTAAGCGTGAAGATAAATTTACCACGTTTTTCTGGTTCATTTTACTCTCTTGTTTTTCTGTCCCCGTGTTTCCACTCCCACTGGGGTAACGTTTACTTTTCCACCTGCCGCCCCTCCTTGTTTGGCGTTGGACGTGGTGGCTCCTTCTCCAGCTTTGCCTCTTCCTCTGCCTTGTCCTCGAAATCCCCTTCCTTTCCCTCTGCCCCGGTCTATCTGCCAATTTTGTTGTTGAGCTACTCGGGACATTGTGCGAAATTCCTCCCAAAAATTTGAAGGTTTAACAGGGTTCGCTTGTACCAGTAGACTGCCATCTTCTGAAGCGTCACTTTCAATCGGTTCTTCTTCAGATAGCCCTTCGGCTTGTACTTTGTCTATAGTTGCCTGTATTCCTTTCCTTTTAACATTATCGTACTTGCGGCTAAATGTGAAAATACGACCCGTTTGGTAATCTATTTTATCTCTCAGGAATTTTCTCTCCTTTTTAGCCACAATCTCGTCTTCATGTTTGGCAATTCTTTTCATTATTTCTTCCATCTTTTTGGTCAGGTTTTCAGGCGTATCTTCTTTGGTTATTTCCTCTTTTAGTTCAGCAATTTCTTTGAGTAATAACGCTCGGTCTTTCCAGGCGTGTTTGATCAAAATAGATAACATTCTGTTAGAGCAGTCCATTAGGTTTTCCACCCATTCCTCAGCTAATTCGACATCTGCTTCCTCATAAGAAGGGGCTATCAGAATCCTCAGGCCCCTTGGCACTCTTTTTTCTTCTTGATATTTTTCAAGTGTGATAGCTTCCCACCATTTTGAGATTTCTTTTCGGATTAGTTTCTCCAATCTCGAATATTTTTGTTGGATAGATGTGGGAAGATTGGAATTCGCACTGATGTTCTGTTGTGCTTGTGGTGTTGTGGTTTGAGTGAACATAGATTGTGCTCGCAGTCTCCTGCGCGACTCTATTTCTTCTTCCATTTTCGTTGTTTAGGAGAGTGTATTTTGTCTCCACATGCTCAGTAAGGAATAATCTAAAGGCTTAAAATACGATCATGAGTTGGTACTTGTTGTTGGTGTACTGGAAAAACTCCCGCTCGACTAACCCAGATTTATTGTATACTGGTAGCCGTGTAGGAGACAGTCGCGTTATTGCTTGTGGCGAAAAGTCACATGTCATGAGTGATGTAATATGTGACGTCATCAGCAGTGCATTGCAGGCGCGCAAGTTATAGTGAGTCCAACTAACTATAACGTGGGAATTTCAATGGTTTTATGTCAGTAAAATTTCCAGCTAACTATAACTGGTGTGAAACCTATGGTTTTTTCAGTGAATTTAATAGGTTTTTTAAATGCTAATTCCTAACTATAACTGGTGTGAAACCTATGGTTTTTTCAGTGAATTTCAAAGGTTTTTTAAATGCTAATTCCTAATTATAACTGGTCTGAAACCTATGGTTTTTCCAGTGAATTTCATAGGTTTTTTAAATGCTAATTCCTAACTATATATAAGGCCCCAAACCTATGTTTGTTTCAGTGAATTTCAAAGTTTTTTAAATAGCAAATGTCTATAGCTATGAAATGTAATATTTTAGAAAATGAATCCTATATTATATTTCTATTTAAAACAATTTTTTAAATGTATATTGTTTTTTGTTTTTTTTGCCCTGGAGCGCACCCGGTGCGCGCCCCGGTGAGCGCCCCGGAAAGCGCAGTCTTTTGAAACGCCCCGGTCAGCGAACCGGGAAGCGTCCCGTTAGCGCCAATGTCGCGAACGAAAACATGATCGTGACGTATCGCGTAGCCGCGTGATACGCACGGCGTAAGTGCACTCGGAAGCACTCGAGCAAATACGATCGCACAACGTAAGCATCTGACGCGCTTACGCGACGCGCCCCGGGGCGCGACCCGGGGCGCGTAGCGTAAGCGCGTTGGGTTATGTGACCTGAAAATAACACTTTTTATTGGTTCATAACAGTTTTGGTTTCATAATGATAAAACCCCTGGTCTTGTGACCTGAAAATAACACTTTTCATTGGTTCAGAACAGTTTTCTTTTCCAAATGATGAAAGACCCCACCTTTTTTCCTCATTCTAACTTTCTGCTTTGAGAGAGGTAGACCTGCAGTTATTTCAGTAGAAAATGGCTACATTAGCTGCAGCTGCTGGATCTTCTGGACCACCACCTCCACCACCATCACCACCACAAGGACCACCACAACTTCACAGTGGTGGAGATCAAGGAGAGGAGGAGGATGAAGAGGAGGAGGAGAGGAGATTCGTCCGAGAGGACAATATTACCTACAAACCTAAAGAGCACATCATCTGGCAATTTTTTTCAATCCCCAACAACAACAAAAAAGTAAATGCGCCTAAGGCAACCTGCTTAATATGTCATCAGGAGCTGTCAAGGGGGAATCCCAAAAAAAAATACTCCTTCGGCAACCACACGTTGATCAGACATATGCTATGAAAGCATCCAAATAACTATGCTAGGGCAGAGGTCAGGGAACTGGCCAGAAACCCTGTCAAATCTTCTGCTAGCACCTCCCAAACTAATACTTCCACCCCATCGGGACCGGAAGTCAGGGAGATTTGCTCCACTATACAAACAAACTTTTCCAATTTTAAAATGGTTTGTATTTTTTGTGGACAAACAAGATACTATGGAGAGCAATGCATCACACTTATTAACCGTGCTTGGGATAACCACATGTGCCCAAGGAAACATTAATTGTTGCCGCTTTTTTTTTGCTCCTGTTGAGCCCTTTAGAATTCTCTGTTTTTTGTTTCTCCCCTTAAAAAATACAAAAAAATAAAAAAAATTCAGAAAAGTCAAAAAAAGTAAAAAATGTTCAAAAAACAATAAAAAAAATATAAAACAACAAAAAGAAAGAAAAAAACAGTTCTTTTTAGAACTACCTCCAATTTATAAAAAAATGCTACATTTTTTGAAAACTCTATCATTCTTTTTTTCCCATGGTACGCTCCCCGGTCCGCTCCCCGGTCCGCTCCCCCGCGCAAATAAAAAAAAAAGTTTTTTTGCCTCGCGGGGCCCTTTTATGGCCCCCACATCAAACCTAGGGGGTCAGGGGGGATCTACTCTGCCCCCTTATGGTCATTTCCCCCTTTGTTTTTCCCACCTCTTGTGTCTCGATTCTACCGAGACACAAGATGGCGGCCGCTCCGGACTGTTTCGAATGTTTACAGACACCCGAGAGCCAATCAGCTTTCCGTGCGCACCTTGCGTGGCGCGCCCAGAGCGCTCCCCGTGTACCAGGGCGCTGCCATAGATATATATACTTTTTTTTAACCTAAATTACTCAAAAACCACTGGAGCACATATCTTGAGACATAGCAAAGGCACACCGGGCTACCAGTCCCTACAATTTTGCCAAGTTTGGTGGAAATCCATTCAGCCGTTCGGGCTAAAAGTGAGTTCGACCGCCATATGGAAATTAACATGGGGAAAACACGTTTTGGGACCCCCCTTTTATCTCGGCCCCCGCTTGACGAATCCCCCCGAAACTTGCAGGGAAGGACCGGAGCTCCGCAAGGCAAATTTGAGGAAATTTTCAAGCAGATTCGTCAACCGACGCCAAAGTTAGTCACAATAGAATTTTGAGAATTTGCATTGAAAAAAATCCTAACTATAACTACCTACTGGCGAGCGCCAGTAGGTAATATGTATATACATATATATATTAGGTAGTTATAGTTAGGACCAAGTTTCCATAGGAAGAACATTTTTTGTTTTGCTTATAACTTTGGCGTTGTTTGATGAATCTTCGTGAAATCTTCCAAATTAATTCTTTGTTCATAACAGCTCCTATGCTGAAAGTTTGAGGGTGATTCGTCAAGGGGGGGCCGAGAAAGAAGGGGGTCCCAAAACATGTTTTCTCCATGCAATTTCCATAGGAAACTTTAGACAAGGCTACAGGTCGAACGGGTGAACGGAATGACCCCAAATTTGGCAGGGAGAAGGGTCTTGGTCTAGAAAGCACAGTTTTGTTTATTTGGTGTAAATCCGTTCAGTAGTTTTGGACAAATATCAAAATGTACAGATATCAATATTTGGGAATTCTGCCATCTGATTGGCTGAGGCGTTACAAACATGAGCTTGCTGCTTATTGTCTGCGAGCTGTGCAACTAGGAAGTGTTGGCAGCCATTTTGTGATTCCGTTGAAATGAGTAAGGGGAAAAAAGGGTGAAAAGAGTAGGAAACAGGAGAATAGAAGCACTGTAATCTCTGTGGGGGAGTGCGAAGCGAAGTACTTACTCCTACTGGTCTGAAAGTGCGGTGTTGCTCAGAGTGACATGGTGCTGAGATGAGATGCTGCTATACTCAGGTATGAAACCAACAGCCTAAACCATGAGCTCATTGCTGTAAAGTGATGTGCTCTGGTATTTGTAGCATACCTGTGCAAGTAGTGTTAGTAGACGTTTATACCATGCAGGGAGTTGGAAGCGAACTACTGACCCCTACCATGCGTTTATACTATACCTGAAGTGGGAAGCGAAGTACTCACACCTACTGGTGTGAAGACTCGGGGATCAAACTGAGCTGATTGCTGTAAAGTGATGGGCTCTGGGTGCTGTAGCATACTGGCCGCTGTAGTATACATGTGTAAGTAGTGTTAGTATGCGTTTATACTATACAGGGAGTGTGAAGCGAACTACTCACCCCTACTGGTCTGAAGACTTGCGGATTAAACCGTGAGCCTAAACTGTGAGCTCATTGCTGTAAAGTCATGTGCTCTGGGCACTGTAGCATACCTGTGGAAGTAGTGTTAATTCGCGTTTATACAATACAGGGAGTGGGAAGCGAACTACTCGCCCCTGCCGGTCTCAAAACTTGTGGATGAAACCATAAGCTCATTGCTGTAAAGTCATGTGCGCTGTGTAGTATTCCAATGTAAGTCATAGTAGAATGTTAGTATGTAATGCTACTAGAATGTAAATATGTAATGTTAGAATGTAGGGCTGTCATGAAGGGAATCTTGGGGAGTTTGTACACAGTGCTGAAGAAGCCGGTTTCTTGCTGTCTGCTCCTATTGGTGGCTGTTTAAGCTGTCTTCTTTTCCTGCTAAAAATCTTCTTATTAAATCTACCGCTGTCTGCCTCTTCACTACATAAATTTGTAAAGGAGAAGGTAAAAATAAGGCAGCACTCACCAATATTTCGAGCTTCCTTGTGTTTTCTTCGTGAAGCTGTTTCTACTCATCCCAGGGTCGTCGGATCATCGAACTATGTCATCCGATCTCTGGTAGGATTTATATTTTTTGATTTGGGGCTTCCTCTGCCTCTGCCTCTTCACTACACTCTGGTCACTGTACTACAAATGTGCAAGTAGTGTTAGTATGCGTTTATACTAATTCTGTAGTTATGCAGTAACCAATGCATCATGGCCCTATGGAGCGCCACCTCCCAGGCGCAGCTCCTATAATGTCCCGGGTTGTGCATCTGTGGGACATTTATGTTTGCTATTACAGGGCAGAAGTATGGCTTTCACCCTGTGATAGCAAACTCTTGTTTGACTTGTTGAAGCGAAAGGAGGAAAACCTCGTATCGCTTCAATAAAGTGGCTCCAGATGGACCCGTTTAAATGAGCCCCCTGGTGGGTAATGTTCCAGGGCCAATCCTCTTATTATATTGCGGGGTCTCTGCAGGACTGGGGACCTTAGTCTCACATGTAAATTAGGCGTGGGAGGGCACAGAGCCGTTTCGCAGTGTAGGGGATCGCGACCTCCCCGTTTATTGTTTATTAATTGCTTGGGTGCTTCGAGGCCCACTCAAGTCCGGGGATCGACACCCTCCGGGGCTTTACTTAACTATGCAGGGTGGGCCTCGCCAGTCCCAGAAGCCTCGGTGGCCCTAGGCAGTGCCTTATTGGTTCCGTAATCACACGGGCAGTACTCATCTTCTTATAAATTGATACACTCGTAGAACCCTTGCAGTTGTAGAATTACCCAGGCTTCATTTATGTAATAGTCTGTTGGTTTATATTTGGTAGGTGCACTGCAAAATTAGAAATGTTTTCCCTCATAACCTACTATCAACTGCCGATTTTCACAATAAACTACAGACAAGTGTTGTCAAAAAAAGAAGACCCATACACTCACTTATTTATTGGTAAAAAAATAACCTTTATTAAAACAACACAAATAAATGGAAACACAACTTTATTTGAAGAAACAACAGTATAACATGAAATTAGCGGGTGGGGCTCCTCTGGAAGGAGCGTACAAAACCTGGAAGACAAAAAAGGAACATAAGTATGTGTGCCATGTCCAAGAGAAAAAGGACGGTAGTCAGAATGAAAGGAAGAAAGTGAGAATGAGAGCAAGTGGGTGGAAGGGAGAATGGGAGGGAGAGTCAAAAGAACAGAGGGAGGAGGAGACCAAGCATCGGCCTACTGCACCCAGCCCTCACTGTTCACCTCCCGTCACCTGTGTGTCTGGGACGCTGGGGTACGCGAGAAAGAGTGCGGTCCAGCAAGTCCTTAAAATGAAACCGAGATATGAATGAGGCCAGAGATTACATTATTATCTACGGCAACATCGCTTGCCTGCACCTCTGCACCGAGTGATGGGAGAGTAGTATTGCCAGAAGGGCTGTTGAGTACGATGGCGAGACAAATTCATGGTGCAGTTCATTTGGGAAGGGATGCGATGATACGAGTGTTCAGACAAACTTTGTACAATCCAAAGTCTTGTGCAGTTGCAGAAGCTGTTTGTCAAAGGTATGTTACGTGTCAACAAATGAATGTTGGGAAGAGAACTGCAGTCACCATGAGTCACATTGGGAGGTCTGTGGGACCATTCAATAGGATGCAATTGGTTTTCATCGAGATGCCCAGATGCAATCATTTGATATACATTTTGGTGGTGGTGTGTGTGTTCTCACGATGGATGGTGGCATATCCGACACGCTGTTGCGACACACCTACAGTAGCTAAGCTATTGTTGATGCAACTTGTGCCTAGATTCGGGGTCCCAACCTCTTTGGAATCAGAGAGAGGAACTCACTTCCACAGTGAGATTATGAAGATGCTTCGCACAGCACTGAACATTGATCCGAGACTCCATTGTAGTCACTGACCAGAGGCTTCTTGGATAGTGGAGCAGGTCAACGGAACCTTGAAAGCTCAGATGGCGAAAGTGTGTTCATCCATGTCTCATAAGTGGCCATATGCCTTGCCTTTTGTGCTAATGAGTATGCTCAGTACCCCAGACAGGAAAACAGGTCTCTCACCTCATGAAGTGCTGATGGGGAGAGCAATGAGGTTACCAGCGGTGCCATCAACAGCCTTGCTGAGTATCACAGATGATCTGATCCTTGATTATTGCAAGGGACTCGCTGATGTCATCCGTTCTGTGTCCCATCAGGTGCAGGCTGCTGTGGTTCCGGCTTCCAGTGATCTCTGCCACGACCTGAGTCCGGGGGACTGGGTGCTGGTTCGGAAGCATGTGGGAAAGAGCTGCTTGAATGCTCATTGGAAAGGACCCTACCAAGTCATCCTTGTAATGAACACTGCTGTGAAGTGTGGAGGGCTACCGAATTGGGTGCATGCTTCACACACCTGTCGAGTTCCAGCACCCTTGGAAGAAACAGCTCCTCTCCCTAATGAAAATCCAGCTGAAGTGGCAGGGCCACAGGAGAGAACAAGCCCACTGTGAGGGTATCTGAAGAAGCTGGTGACTCACCGGATCCAGCTGAAAAGGGTCACAATGAAAATGAGTCTGAGACTGTCTCGGAAAAGGGAAGTGACTGAGAAAGTGACCCAAAGCCAAACTCAGCTGAAGTGACTGAGCAAAATGTGCAAGTACCAAGCAGGAGTACCAGCAGAGCAGGGGAGCAGTGGCAAGAAAGACAAAGGCGGCTGTACTTGAGGTTGGTTTCCGAGAAGGATCTTGCTCCTGTGTCTGAGGAGTCTGAATCAGATGGAGACAGGGAAAGGCAAGGTTGTGAAGGACTGAGAAGATCAAGGCGAAAGAGGGTGCCTTGTCAGAGGTACGCGACTCCTGAGTGGACCTATCTTGTGACTGATGCCAGGTATATTGAAATCGGGGAGGGTGAGAGCAGTGACAATGATCAGTAATAGTCCTAACATCAAACTGGAGGTGCTGTTGTTGGTGCCGGGACTTGAGATCGAAGGTGTCCTGACCATCACTGTTCCAAATCCACCGATTTTAAGCAGAATCTATTGTTATTCGTCTTGAACTTTTGGAATATCTGCTAGAAGCGGTTGGAACAAATCTTATTATTGATGAATAAGACTTTTGTAAATACTTGCTGTAAATAACCTAGGTCCGAGTGGAAGAAGAATAAATTTAGGGACTTCCCATAGAGGACAGAGAAGGGTTAGGGTTGTCTACTGTTTGCCATACATAAGGAACTGAAAGAAAGAAAGAGGACTTTTAGGCTCTGAGGTGTGGTTTGAGGGCTTCTACTGGAAGAAGGAAGAAAGAGACTTTGAACATTGCTGTTGAACGATTATATTGAAAAGCAAGTCCTGAGACCATGGAGGCTGGAAACCCGAATCGTAGATCTAGGTGCATTGTAGGCACACTTATAGGAGGGGTGATGCTCTTCATTATTCTAGTAGTTGGTTGTAGTTTCGTAATTAGCGCCACATGAGCAGGCAGTAGAGGTTGAGGGAACACCTACACCTACTACTCTTAGCAAAGAAGAGGTCAAGGTAGGACACGACAGAGCTTTGCTGCTAGAAGAGAGTCGTAGATTAAATGCAGATCTGTCTAAGGGTAATTTCAAGCTTAATGTGTATGCAAAATTGTTGTATGAGTACATTGATGCAATGGATGCGAAAGATTGCTATGTGTGCATACAATTGCCTGCTTCTGTAGACGAGGGTATTAGATATCACCATCTTCCTTTGACATATGGAATTTCATGTAGTTTGCTGCTTAGCATATTTTATGGTCGCAATCGTTTCGAGTATTTCTTTTCGAATTATGATGCAGTGCTTCCTGAAGTACAGCCATATAAGCATTTGAACAAGAATGATTATTATAAGTCAGAGGACAGGCTTGGAATGGATTTTATTCTGACCCAGGAGTTAGATACAGCTTATGCACATTGTCATAATCTGACATGCCTATTGTCAGATACAGAGAAGAAATTCATTGATCAGGTGGAAGATAGGTATCGAAAACAAAAACAGCTGCGAGATTCAGGACAAGGAAAAGTGGATTGGACAGATGAAGAGAAGTCTAAAGGGAGTTATGGTCCAATAGCTCTAGATGAGGTACAGAAGGGGAAGTTCAGCATTCACCGACCACAGGCATATTATGAGAATGTCAACGTAGGTCACACCACGTGTGAGCATACTTTCTCTTTGGAGTATTATGCAAAGGATTTCTTGCAGAGCGTGCTGCAAGTGATTCCGATGGTATATTTTGTCTGTGGGAGGAATGCTTATGTGCGATTGCCTGAGAAAAGGTATGGAACGTGCTATTTAGCAATCATTTTCCCTAAAATATATCATACAGAAGATTTTGAGCTTCTCGAAGGAGGACAACATGTTAGAGTTAAGCGAGGTGAAAATACGGGAGCCATAGTGGGGGATATTTTTGGAACAATGATACCAACTTAAGGAGTGATAATGAATGATGTGAAGATAAGAAGGTTGGCGACTGTTGTGGATGAGTTGTCAATGACTACGGCTAAGTCATTGGTGTTAGTTGAAGGTGAGTTGTTGTCGATAAGGACTATGGTTTTACAAAACCGTCTTGCTTTAGATGTCCTTCTAGCTAAAGAGGGAGGAATCTGTAAACTTTTAAAGGTTCAAGAATGTTGCACTCATATACCAGACAACAGCAAGGATCTGGAGAAATATATAAGCAACATTACTGCGATTCATTATGAGATTGAGGACTTGACTGGAGAAACAGTGTGGGAGAAGGTTGGAAAGGGTTTTGGTAAGGTTGGAAGTTGGTTTGAGAATCTTGAGAAAGGGATACTAGGTAAAATCTTGAAGCCCATAATAATAGTAGTGTGTTGTGTGATTGGATTGTGGGGTTTGGGTAAGCATACAAGTGGTACAAGTTAAGCCGACTGGAAAGTTCAATGAGAATGCAAGAGAGGGGAATGGAGAGACTACAGGACAGTCAATATCAAAGTTTGAAGAACATGGAGTTGCTCAGGAGAGGGAAAATGGCAACAAGCTCTGTATAAATTGGTTCTTCACTAAGGATGGTGTAGTGTGTGATGACATGGGTCATCAAAGGGGGGAACTGAGAGAGCGCCATGTTGTTCTTGAAAATTGCAGGGGTGCACCATAACCCCGAGTAGTCAGCACCCACATATTTAGAGGGTTTACTAATGTAGTTCGAAATGTAATGTTAGGCTGGGAATCAGCACAATATGTAGTGATGTTCTTATTATTCAGAGACTATTGTAGTGTTCTAATAAAAATGTAGTGTTGGCTAATGTAGAAGTATAATCATATGTGAAATGTCGTATTACTAATGAAATGTTTTTGAAATATATATGTGCTTATTAATGAGTGAATTAACGTAGGCTTTTAATATGAAAGGTAGTGCTTACATTTAAAATAAGATTAATGTTCTATAGTTGTGAAATGTAATGTCATGTTGTATTAGAAATGTCTTTAAAACGTCCAAAGGCCTGGGACATGTTAAAGCCAGTAGAGGCCTAACTGTATATTTTTTTGTTAGCCTTAGTCGAGAAGGAAAGATTTTCTCTCTTCGGGGGGGAAAAGCTGTCTTCAGCAAATCCTAAGTTGTAACTTCGAATGTTTGCAGAGATGTTCCCATGCATTTCAGCTTGCAGGTGCAAGGCCACAAGGCTCGTTAGGTAGAAGGGTTCATTGTTTAGGAGTTAGGATAGTAGGCGCGAGAGATGAGGAGCTGCCAAAGAATTTGGGAGTGCAACATTTAGAGAGAAAGGTGCCTGGGACCCAAGGACACACCAACGGATGCTTGATGGAGAGGTGCCATACTGGAAAAGTCCGAAGATCTTCACCTGCCAGAGGGGCATATCTCTGGGCGTGTCGACTGTTTTTGGGATTTTGCATTAGGAACAGCACCCGAGGGTGGAGAGCAGAATTTAGTGAGGGGATTCACAGAGCAGGATGTAGGTAGCTGTAGAGAGAGTTTGGGGAACTTAGGGCAGAGTGGGGTGTAAGAAGGAGCATCTTAGAACAAGTTCAATAGTTAGACTATCTGCCTGAAGAAAGTGAATGTACTTCTTTAGAAGACTTCACTGCTGACACCTTTATTCTGGTCTGAAGGGAATGTTAAGTAGGGATGTCAGTCTAGAATAATGTAGGGACAGACTAACCATTTTCTTTTCTTTGGTAAATGCAGTCCAAACTTCAAGCAGGGACTGTTCTCGGTTGCCTAATGTTACTCGAATTGACTTTGCTTTTTATTCTGAGTCGTCTGAGAATCTTGCGTAGAATTATGTTTGTATTAGTGGCAGTTTATTTTCTGAACCTCTTGCTGAGATGTTTGTATGTTCAACAGTTGTAGGCTTTGTAATACATCTTTGAAACTTCAGTCATACATAGTGAGTTTAATTTGGATTTGATGGTGAAGTTGTTCAAAGCTGTTGTAAAATCTTCCCTTTATACTTCTAGAACAGGGAAAAAGGTCCAGTCGACCTGGTTTGGGAATCTAGAGATGGCTAAGAAAATCTAGATAAAAATCCCAGCTTCCCCAGTATCCACGTCAAATTTGCGTCATTTTCTTCCAACATCATGGGGATTCTAAAGATACCCAGGGTTTGCGGTCCCAGAAATTAGCTGAAATACAGCATCATTTTTTGGGGGAGGGATTAATTGGAAAACGGGCTGCAAATGAAAGTGTTTGGGTTCTTCCCTGCAAATGCTATCAAAAAAGGATTTGAGGGGCTGAAATTTCCATAACCCCAGCTTTTAGGGAATGACAGACTTTTGTCAGAAAACCAAAATTTTGTACACAGTTTTCTCATTCTTCTGGGACATAGCCTATTTTTGCTATTTTTTGTGCTTTCAACCTCCTTCCATTTAATGGCATAAATGAGTATGAAGTAAAAAATAGATCCTGGAAAGCTATACATTTTACAAAAGTATACACAATTTTGAATTCAGCAAGGGGTCATTTGTGTAGATCCATCAAGGTTTCTTTATCGAAACTAACAGTTAAATTTAGCAAAAATTGAAAAGTAGTTAAAAAAAACGCCTTTTGTGTCAACTTTTTCATCTGTAACTTCTTCTAATTATGGCAGCTCTTTAAAAGTAATATACCGTTACATCCACTGGACCTTCCTGCTTGTGGAGATATATAGGACTTGTAGGTTCACCAGAGTCAAAAACAGAGCAGCAATTTGCAATGACTTCTTATTATGTACCGGGTATATAGCAAATATTGTGGGAAAATGTATACATGAAAAAATCGGTATGACAGACACCTATGTTTTCTGAAATGGGAACAAATTGTAGAGTTTAGAAACAGTACCTATTTGCACATTTTCAAAATTAGGAAAACTCATACTAGCATGAGAGTTATCATTCATTATTCAAAATGACTTCTTTATACAATGTCTTCCATTTTGAAGACAGAAATGCATCAAAAATCAATAGGCAATAGCAGTTGCTTTTCTGAATTACCCTAAGGCTCCCAATAAAAATGGTACCTCACTTGTGTGGGTAGGCATAGTGCCCACAACAGGAAATGGGTCAAAACCCAAAAGTGAACACACCACATTTTCACATTGAAAATTTACCTTTTTTTGCGAAGTGTCTAGCTGTAGTTTTAGAACACTAGCTCTGTCGGCACGTAGGGCAACCTAGCAAACCTATACATTTTTGAAAACTAGACACCGAGGGAAATCCAGGATGGGGTAAATTGACTTCCTCCTACTAGGTTCTATTACTCAGAATCCCTTGCAAACCTAAAAAAGTGTCCAAAAAACACATTTGCCCCACATTTCTGGGGTGGAAAGTCTGGGAATATGCATGGATCAACAAGTTTCCACTCTCCCCGCGTTCCCCAAAGTCTTCAGAGAAAAATGGAACCTCACATGTGTAGGTCGGCCTAGAGCCCGCCACAGGAAACGGCGCAAAACGCAACATGGTGACATCTCAATTTCGCAGTGAAAAATGACCCATTTATTTGGCAAAGTGCCTATCTGTAACTTTTTACCCGTAGCTCTGCCGGCAGCTAGGGAAACTTAGAAAACCTATACATTTATGAAAACTAGACACCCAGATGAATCCAGGATAGGGTGACTGGACTGCCTCCCACCGGGTTCTGTTACCCCGAATCCCTTGTAAACCTAAAGAATTGTCCAAAAAAAACACCTTTTCCCCACATTTCTGTGGTGGAAAGTGCTGGAATCTGCTGGATCCACAAGGACTTTGGGGAACTCTGGTTCTCCAAAGTCTTACGAGAAAAATGGTACCGGCCTTGTGTGGGTCGGCCTAGTGCCCGCGACAGGAAATGGCGCAAAACGCAACATGGTCACATCTCAATTTCACAGTGAAAAATTACCCTTTTTTGGTAAAGTGCCTAGCTGTAGGTTGTGAACCCTAGCTCTGCCGGCACCTAGGGAAACCTAACAAACCCACACATTTCTGAAAAGTAGACACTCGGGGGCTTCCAGGGAGGCATGGCTTTTCAGACATTTTCATGTGGGAAAGTGTGGCATCACCAGGCTCACACAAATTTCCTACCACCCAGCGTTCCCCCAGGTCTCCCAATAAAAATGGTGCCTCACTTGTGTGGGAGGCCCAAGTACCCACAACAGGCAAGGGCCCAAAACGTAGTGAGGCGACATCAAATTTGCCTATCTACAAACCACCTGGTTTTGCAGGGAGGCTCACCTGGGTTTTTGGCCCCGTGTTTGGCGGTTATCTAAGGAAACCTACCAAACCCACACATTTCTGAAAACTAGAAACCCGGGGGCTTCCAGAGAGGTATGGCTTTTATGGATCCCCCAGTGTTTCCTTACCCAGAATCCCTTGGAAACCTCAGGTTTAACTGAAAAAAATCACTTTTCTCACAAATTTTTGTGTGGGAAAGTGTGGCATCACCGGGCTCACATACATTTCCTACCACCTAGCGTTCCCCCAGGTCTCCCAATAAAAACGATGCCTCACTTGTGTGGGAGGCCCAAGTACCCGTGACAGGCAAGGGCCCAAAAAGTAGTGAGGCACCATCAAATTTGCCTATCTTCAAACCACCTGGCTTTGCAAGGTTGGTCACCTGGGCCCTTATTTATGAGGCCTTGCGTCAGTTTTGCGCCGCCGGTGCATCATTTTTTGTGACGCACCAGCGGCGTACAAAATGCACCTTGTTGCGCCATATTTAAAAAGTGACGCATCTTGGTAGATGCGTCACTTTTTAAACCCCTGCACTACATTATACCTGCGTCAGGTATAATGTATGCAGAGGGGGCGTTCCCCCGCAAAAATCCTCGTAATAGTGACGCAGTGAAATCTATGAGATTTCACTGCGTCACTTTTAGGATGCTGTTGCGTCAAAATCTTGCGCCTGCCTCACAGCAGGTGTAAGAATGACGCAAGCCCTTTCACATGGGGCTTTCCCCATGTGAAAGGACGCATTGCTGGAGTTGCGTCACTTTTGTGACACACTCCAGCAATGCGCCACTTTTGCGCTTACAGATGCGTCAGAAATACTGACGTATCTGTAAGTCCTTGCGACATGATGCGTCATACATTAAATATGACGCATCATTGGTGTCGCAAGGAGTGCGCAGTGAAAAGTGACGCATCGCTGTTTTCACGCAGCGATGCGTCACTTTTCATAAATGAGGCCCCTGGGTTTTTGGCCCGTGCTCGACAGCCATCTAGAGAAACCTACCAAACCCACTAATTTCTGAAAATGAGGTCTTTCAGGGAGGTATGGCTTGCATGGATCCCCCAGCATTTCCGTATCGAGAATCCCTTGCAAACCTCAATTTGTACAAAAAAAATCACTTTCCTCACACATTTTTGTGTGGAAAAGTGTGGCATCACTGGGCTCAAATAAATTTCCTACCACCCAGCGTTCCCCCAGGTCTCCTGATAAAAATGGTGCCTCACTTGTGTGGGAGGCCCAAGTACCCGCAACAGGCAAGGGCCCAAAACGTAGTGAGGCGACATCAAATTTGCCTATCTCCAAACCACCTGGTTTTGCAAGGGGGGTCTCCTGGGTTTTTGGCCCTGTGCTCGGCGGCCATCTAGGGAAACCTACCAAACCCATACATTTCTGAACACCAGACACCAGGGGGCTTTCAGGGAGGTATGAATTGCGTGGATCTCCAACGTTTCCTTATCCACAATCCCTTGAAAACCTCAAGTTGTTGCTTAAAAAATCACTTTTCTCACACATTTTTGTGTGGGAAAGTGTGGCATCACCGGGCTCACACAAATTTCCTACCACGCAGTGTTTCCCCAGGTCTCTCGATAAAAATGGTGCCTCACTTTTGTGGGAGGCCCAAGGACCCGCGACAGGCAAATTTACCTATCTTCAAACCACCTGGCTTAGCAAGAGGGTTCACCTGGGTTTTTGGCCCTGTGCTCGGCGGCCTTCTAGGGAAACCTACCAAACCCACTTGTTTCTGAAAAATAGACACCCAGGGTCTTTCAGGGAGGTATGGCTTGCATGGATCCCCCCGCTATTCCTTACCCATAATCCCTTTGCAAACCTCAATTTTTGCTAAAAAAATCACTTTTCTCACACATTTTTGTGTGGGAAAGTGTGGCATCACCTGGCTCACATAAATTTCCCAAAACGTAGTGAGGCAACATCAACATTGCCTTTCAGAAAATGTTTTTGGCCCTTGCCTGTCGTGGGTAGTTGGGCCTCCCACACAAGTGAAAGATGCAAAAAAACCAGTTGATTTGCATTTGTCACCCCGAGTGGGACGGGTATGCTCAGACGTGAGTCCTGTGCTCTCCACACCACTGGAGTCAAGCTATCCTGGCTGATGACGGCTGATAGCCGGAAACCGGTCCTAGGATGCTTGATTCCGGTCCAGAGATGACATGGCTTGGCAGTTCGGGCTGGACTGTTCTCATGAGGCACCTGGTCAAGGCTGATTTTCATATGGCCATGCCTAAGACGGTGGCAGTGTCTTCACACCGCTAGCTTGCTGAACGGGAAGGAAACCTTTTGAGTAACTGACAGAGCATTTTCCAACATTGCCGCTTTTTTAGACTTCTGCAAATTTTAAAACGACTTGTGCACGATTTTAGCGATTAGCGCTACACCAATTGTTTAATACTTATTTTAAATCACACCGGAGTGCTGGTCTAGATTCCATTTCCTGCCCGCCTCGGTCCGACTCGGGAATTCATTACCGCTGTGCGGAGGGCGGACAGGTGAGGGCCAGGCATTTCCGGGAGCGGTCAGCGCTCTAGCTGTCAACAGGGGGCTATTTAGGCGGAGCCTCTTACAGCGCAGCTGCGGTAGAAGACGGTGGCAGTGTCTTCACACTGCTAGCTTACTGAACGGGAAGGAAACCTTTTGAGTAACTGACAGAGCATTTTCCAACATTGCCGCTTTTTTAGACTTCTGCAAATTTTAAAACGACTTGTGCACGATTTTAGCGATTAGCGCTACACCAATTGTTTAATACTTATTTTAAATCACACCGGAGTGCTGGTCTCGATTCCATTTCCTGCCCGCCTCGGTCCGACTCGGTAATTCATTACCGTTGTGCGGAGGGCGGACAGGTGAGGGCCAGGCACTTCCGGGAGCGGTCAGCGCTCTAGCTGTCAACAGGGGGCTATTTAGGCGGAGCCTCTTACAGCGCAGCTGCGGTAGAAGACGGTGGCAGTGTCTTCACACCGCTAGCTTGCTGAACGGGAAGGAAACCTTTTGAGTAACTGACAGAGCATTTTCCAACATTGCCGCTTTTTTAGACTTCTGCAAATTTTAAAACGACTTGTGCACGATTTTAGCGATTAGCGCTACACCAATTGTTTAATACTTATTTTAAATCACACCGGAGTGCTGGTCTCGATTCCATTTCCTGCCCGCCTCGGTCCGACTCGGTAATTCATTACCGTTGTGCGGAGGGCGGACAGGTGAGGGCCAGGCACTTCCGGGAGCGGTCAGCGCTCTAGCTGTCAACAGGGGGCTATTTAGGCGGAGCCTCTTACAGCGCAGCTGCGGTAGAAGACGGTGGCAGTGTCTTCACACCGCTAGCTTGCTGAACGGGAAGGAAACCTTTTGAGTAACTGACAGAGCATTTTCCAACATTGCCGCTTTTTTAGACTTCTGCAAATTTTAAAACGACTTGTGCACGATTTTAGCGATTAGCGCTACACCAATTGTTTAATACTTATTTTAAATCACACCGGAGTGCTTTTCTCGATTCCATTTCCTGCCCGCCTCGTCCGACTCGGTAATTCATTACCGCTGTGCGGAGGGCGGACAGGTGAGGGCCAGGCACTTCCGGGAGCGGTCAGCGCTCTAGCTGTCAACAGGGGGCTATTTAGCCATCGCCTCACAGGAAGCGCGCAGCGATTGCGCGCAGCCTCATCACAGCAGAAGACCAGCCAAAGAGCTGCCCGTCTGTGCCCGTCCGCGACAGGACGCGTCGACGGGGCGGCGGCTCTGTACAATGCCGCCCTTCTGCGCTGTCAAACATATCAGGTATGAGGCTTCTTCAATTTTACAATTAAGGCAACCCATCTCCCCTTGTTACATGGATGATAAGAGGCCCTGTCTCGAAGGACCCTTTTCATGTAAAAAATGCCATTATTCCTCCATGAAGCTCACTGATTCACACAAACCAAGTATGTCACCTGATGATATGCATTGTGTCCTCATTAATGTTCGATCGATGCCTAAACACCAAATTGAGATCTGGGACCTGATACACTCCCTGACTCCAGATATCTGCTTTATTACTGAAACTTGGTTAAAGCCCCACACGATATCGGCCATTACTCTGGGAGTACCTATGGGATACAAACTTCACCACTCAGATCGCCCTGAAAAAACAGGTGGCGGCATCGCCATAATCTACAAAGACCACCTCAAACTGGATATTTTAGATAAACAATGTTGCAAAGAAATGGAAATAATGGTTTACAGAATTACCTTCCCTCACAGAAAGACCAGTAAGGGAGCACTTATATACAGACCACCACTTACATGCCCCAGCTTTTCTATATCTCTTTTAGAGATATTAGGCCCACACATACGGGCCAATGAGGACTTCCTTCTCCTTGGAGATTTTAATATACATACCGACCAACCTGAATCTACGGGGACCAAAAGTTTGTCTGCTGATCTGACAACCATTGGCCTCACACAAAAGAACCAGGGTCCCACACATGAAGGTGGACACTGTATCGACCTGATATATACCAACTTTGACAATATAACTTGTCACAAACCAACCCAATTAGACTGGTCTGATCACTTTTTACTACAATTCACTATTTTTAAAGTTAACAAAGGCTCCCATAAGAAATCCTCACCCCCTACTATACGCAGACAGTGGCACAAACTCACACTGGAGGCACTACAAAAGGTATGGGAAAAACCCGATATTAAAGATACTGAGGAAGTAGAACATAGCCTAACTATGTTTCAGCAATCTCTCACTGTAGCCATTGACAAAATTGCCCCTCTGAAAACATTTAGACAATTCCCTGTGGCCAAACAGGAAAAATGGTACACCGAGGCTCTCAGAAAGGAGAAGCAAGAATGTAGGAGGATAGAGAAGAGATGGAGAAAATCACACTCCGAGGATAACAAGAAGGCACATCGTGCAGCCCAAACAAACTACTACAAACATATTAAAGCTGCCCGCAAAAATAACATTGCCCAACAGCTCGTAGAAGCTGGTAATTCTCCTAAGGAACTTTATAGGATTCTTAAAACATTTGTCAAACCTACGGCTTGTGTAAGTCCAGATGACTTCTCACAAAGTTTATGTGAAGAAGTCTCCCTATACTTCGAAAATAAAATAGAATCCATCTATGATAAAATTCTAGCATCTCAAACAGACAATGACACCCTGACTGCACTCTCCCCCAATGAAAACACCTACCTCACGCTGACTACATTCCCTCCTATCAACAATGAAGAGCTGTTTACATTAATGACCCAAGTAAAATCTGGGTCCCCGGATGACCTCATCCCTGTTAAAACCCTAACCTCCCTCAACACCTTGTTAGGCTCCCACATCCAAGATGTAATTAATCAGTCTCTGAAGAAGGGAAACGTACCAACTGAATGGAAAAAAGCGGTGGTGAACCCCATCCGTAAGAACGCAGCTCTCCCCTGGACGGAGCTTTCCAACCTCCGGCCCATCTCCCTCTTGCCATACTTCAGCAAGCTGGCCGAGAAACATGTCAACGCACACCTGTCTAATTACATCGAGGCAGCGGGCGGCCTAGACCACTCACAATCTGGTTTTAGGCCCAACCATAGCACCGAATCAGCCCTCTTGTCAGTGACAGATAACATCCGAATGTCACTTGACAGGGGGAGCTCAGTGATTCTGGTGCTATTGGATTTGTCCGCTGCCTTCGACACTGTGTCGCATAAAATCCTTCTCGACCACTTGAAGGGAGTGGGAGTAAAAGGGACCGCCCTTGCGTGGCTTGAAAGCTTTCTTGCAGACAGACAACAAGGTGTCAAACTAGGCTCCCATAAATCTGTCTGTAGGAAGCTCACCAAGGGTGTGCCACAGGGCTCATGCCTGAGCCCCACGTTATTCAACGTATATGTGGCCCCTTTGGCGGAGATTATAAGATCTTACGGGTTCTCCCCAATCTCCTACGCTGATGACACCCAGCTGTTGTTTCCCTTCCAAACTATCACACCTGCAGTCATGCAATCCTTCCAAAATGGCATGAGAGCTGTGGCAGGTTGGATGGCCCAGAACTTCCTCCAATGCAATATGACTAAAACCGAAGTCATGTTGTTTGGAGGAGCCACCCTGCTCTGGTCTCCGGATTGGTGGCCACTTGAGCTAGGACCTGTCCCAGCACCTAAACAGACCATCAAAAACCTGGGAGTACGCCTGGACCAAACTCTGATTCTAAAAGATCATGTCAGTCAAGTCACAGGTACATGCTTCCGGATAATTGGTCTTTTACGGCGTATCTTCCCCTTCCTACCAGACATCCACAGGAAAACGCTGGTACAGGCACTAGTTCTTGGGCGGGTAGACTATTGCAATGGTCTACTCATCTCTGCCAATCATGAACAACTACGCAGACTGCAAGTGGTGCAGAACACCGCAGCAAGACTCATCTTGAATGCCCCTTCCCGTACCCCGTCACGCCCTCTCCTTTCCCACCTTCACTGGCTCCCTGTGCGACAACGGGTCAACTTCAAACTCTGTTGCATAATGCATAAGTGCATTTATGGGTCCGGTCCCAAATACTTAAAAGACATTTTTATCCCCTACTCTCCTGGACGTGCCTTGCGCTCCAGCAACACCATGTTGATGCATGTACCCAAAGTTACCAGAGCGAGACAGGGTGGCCGAGCACCCTCTCTCAAAGGTCCCTTGCTATGGAACTCCCTCCCATCACAGTTGAGACATGTCTCTAATCTCTTTTCTTTTAGGAAAAAACTAAAAACATACCTATTCACCCAAGACTAATTTTTATTCTGCCTACTTCACAGTCATCCCCTCAATAAGTTCTTTCGACCCATACAGAAGCTACGCGCGGAGATACCCCTTCGGGGCTGATTCAGGCGCGCTATAAGAATATAAATAAATAAAATAAATAAACTGGGGTGGTGTGGAGTGCAAAAAAACTATGGATTTAGGCCCAGATCTCTTTACTGGGGTGAATGTATGACATTGTTCTGCATTCTGTCCATCAACTGTTGTTTTTGCATTTGTCACCCCGAGTGGGATGGGTATGCTCAGACGTGAGTCCCGTGCTCTCCACACCACTGGAGTCAAGCTATCCTGGCTGATGACGACTGATATCCAGAAACCGGTCCTAGGATGCTTGATTCCGGTCCAGAGAAGACATGACTTGGCAGTTCGGGTTGGACTGTTCCCATGAGGCACAGGGTCAAGGCTGATTTTCATATGGCCATGTCTGAACTGGGGTGGTGTGGAGTGCAAAAAACCAATGGGTTTAGACCCAGATCTCTGTACTTGGGTGAATGTATGACATTGTTCTGCATTCTGTCCATCAAGTGTTGTTTTTGCATTTGTCACCCCAAGTGGGACGGGTATGCTCAGACGTGATTCCAGTGCTCTCCACACCACTGGAGTGAAGCTATCCTGGCTGATGATGGCTGATAGCCAGAAACCGGTCTAGGATGCTTGATTCCAGTCCAGAGAAAACATGGCTTGGCAGTTTGGGCTGGACTGTTCTCATGAGGCACAGGGTCAAGACTGATTTGCATATGGCCATGTCTGAACTGGGGTGGTGTGGAGTGCAAAACAATGATGGATTTAGGCCTAAATCTCTGTACTGGGGTGAATGTATGACATTGTTCTGCATTCTGTCCATCAACTGTTGTTTTAGCATTTGTCACCCCGAGTGGGACGTGTATGCTCAGACGTGAGTCCTGTGCTCTCCACACCACTGGAGTCAATCTATCCTGGCTGATGATGGCTGATAGCCAGAAACCGGTCCTAGGATGCTTGATTCCGGTCCAGAGAAGACATGGCTTGGCAGTTCGGGCTGGACTGTTCCCATGAGGCACAGGGTCAAGGCTGATTTGCATATGGCCATGTCTGATCTGGGGTGGTGTGAAGTACAAAAAAACGATGGATTTAGGCCCAGATATCTGTACTGGGGTGAATATATGACATTGTTCTGCATTCTGTCCATCAACTGTTGTTTTTGCCTTTGTCACCCCGAGTGGGACGGGTATGCTCGGACGTGAGTCCCGTGCTCTCCACACCACTGGAGTCAAGCTATCCTGGCTGATGACGACTGATATCCAGAAACCGGTCCTAGGATGCTTGATTCCGGTCCAGAGAAGACATGACTTGGCAGTTCGGGTTGGACTGTTCCCATGAGGCACAGGGTCAAGGCTGATTTGCATATGGCCACTGGGGTGGTGTGGAGTGCAAATAAACGATGGATTTAGGCCCAGATATCTCTACTGGGGTGAATGTATGACATTGTTCTGCATTCTGTCCATCAACTGTTGTTTTTTCATTTGTCACCCCGAGTGGGATGGGTATGCTCAGACGTGAGTCCCGTGCTCTCCACACCACTGGAGTCAAGCTACCCTGGCTGATGACGGCTGATCGCCAGAAACCGGTCCAAGGATGCTTGATTCTGGTCCAGAGAAGACATGGCTTTGCAGTTCGGGCTGGACTGTTCCCATGGGGCACAGGGTCAAGGCTGATTTGCATATGGCCATGTCTGAACTGGGGTGGTGTGGAGTGCAAAACAACTATGGATTTAGGCCCAGATCTCTGTACTTGGGTGAATGTATGACATTGTTCTGCATTCTGTCCATCAACTGTTGTTTTTGCATTTCCCACACAAGTGAGGCAATATTTTTATCGAGAGACCTGGGGGAACACTGTGTGGTAGGAAATTTGTCTGAGCCCGGTGATGCCACACTTTCCCACACGAAAATGTCTGAAAAAAGTGATTTTTTCAGCTAAAATCGAGGTTTGCAAGGGATTCTGAGTAGGGAAATGCTGGGAGATCCATGCAAGCCATACCTCACAGGAAGCCCCCGGGTGTCTAGTTTTCAGAAATGTGTGGGTTTGGTACGTTGCCCTAGAAGGCCGCCGAGCATGGGGCCAAAAACCCACGTGACCCCCCTTGCAAAACCAGGTGGTTTAGAGAAAGGCAATTTTGATGTCGCCTCGCTACGTTTTGGGCCCTTGCCTGTCGCGGGTACTTGGGCCTCCCCCACAAGTGAGGCACCATTTTCATCGGGAGACCTGTGGGAACACTGTGTGTTAGGAGATTTGTGTGAGCCGGTGATACCACACTTTCCCACATAAAAATGTGTGAGAAAAGGGATTTTTTCAGGTAAAATTGAGGTTTGCCAGGGATTCTGGGTAAGGAAACGCTGGGGGATCCACGCAAGCCATACCTCCCTGGAAGCCCCCGGTTGTCTAGTTTCCAGAAATGTGTGAGTTGTGTAGGTTTCCCTAGATGGCTACCGAGCACGGGGCCAAAAACCCAGGTGACCCCCTTGCAAAACAAGGTGGTTTTGAGGTAGTCAATTTTGATGTTGCCTCACGATGTTTTGGGCCCTGGCCTTTCGTGGGTACTTGGGCCTCCCAAACAAGTGAGGCACTATTTTTATTGGGAGACCTGGGGCAACCCTGAGTGGTAGGAAATTTGTGTGAGCACAGTGATGCCACACTTTCCCACACGAAAAAAACTGAAAAAAGTGATATTTTGTTTCAGCTAAAATCGAGGTTTTCAAGGGATTCTGGGTAGGGAATTGCTGGGGGATCCACAAGCCATACCTCCCTGGAAGACCCTGGGTATATAATTTTCAAAAATGTGTGGGTGTGGTAGGTTTCCCTTAATGGCCACCGAGCACGGTGCCAAAAACCCAGGTGACCCCCTTGCAAAACCAGATGGTTTGGAGATAGGCAAATTTGATGTCGCCTCACTACGTTTTGGGCCCTTGCCTGTCGCTGGTACTTGGGACTCCCAAACAAGTGAGGCACCATTTCTATAGGGAGACCTGGAGGAACGCTGGGTGGTAGGATATTTGTGTGAGCCCGGTGATGCCACTCTTTCCCACACAAAAATGTGTGAAAAAAGTAATTTTTTCAGGTCCAACTTGAGGTTTGCAATGGATTCTGGGTGAGGAAACGGTGGGGGATCCATGCAAGCCAAACCTCCATGGAAGCCACCGGGTGTCTAGTTTTCAGAAATATGTGGGTTTGGTAGGTTTCTCTAGATGGCCGCCAAGCACGGGGCCAAAAACCCAGGTGACCACCCTTGCAAAACCTTATGGTTTGGGGAAAGGCAATTTTGATGTTGCCTCACTGCATTTTAGGCCCTTGCCTGTCGTGGGTACTTGAACCTCCCACACAAGTGAGGCACCATTTTTATCGGGAGACCTGGGGGAACACTGGGTAGTAGGACATTTGTGTGAGCCCAGTGATGACACACAAAAATGTGTGAGAAAAATGATTTTTCTGGTAAAATTGGTTTGCAGCGGATTCGGGTTAAGGAAACGCTGGGGGATCCACGCAAGCCATACCTCTCTGGAAGCCCCCTGGTGTCTAGTTTTCAGAAATGTATGGGTTTGGTAGGTTTACGTAGATGGCCACCGAGCATGTGCAAATACCCAGGTGACCCCCCTTGCAAAACCAGATCGTTTTGACATAATTAGTTGTTTAGGGGCATATTATCAAGACTGGGCGATAGAATTATCGCCGCATTATCGGCAGGAAACTGCCAATAAAGTGGCGATAATGGGCTTGATAATATGCTCTATGGAATTCCAATCGAAGCTCATGTTAAATGTGAATGACATCTAACATGAGCTTCGATTGGAATTCTTTACAGCCTATTATCAAGCCCATTATCGCCACTTTATCGGCAGCGGTGATAATTTTATCGCCCAGGCTTGATAATATTCCCCTTAGTTCTGCAGCATGAGAATTTTGGCACAATATTGCAAGGAAAATGTGACAGATATTGTGAGGTTTGCAGGACATTGTGGATAAAATAACTTGTTGGAATTCACCAGAGAGATATCACCATGCACTCCCATGGGTTTACGACAATATCTACAGTTGGTAGGTTATTCTTAGATGGAATGTACACCTTGGCAGAGAGACTAAAAAGACTAAAAAGACAAAGATTCCTGCACAGCCATCTATTCCTCAAACACACACACATACTGGTTGGATTTGGCACGAGGGCGAGTGATGGCTCAGTATATAAATTTTTATTAACAAGAGAGTTCACAAAAATGAAATGCACTGTCAATTAAATGGACAAAAAACCGAACCAGCGACTCGCAGCTCGTGAGCTGTAAAGCCACTGCAAGGCACCAACCGCTTTACAGGCCATTCACACACCTTTTATACGTGATACACACAAGACCATTCACATCACCGGACACGAAACCAGCACATCACAACATTCACAAAAAGGAACAAGGTACACCCTGTTTCAGAAAGACAAAAAAAACAGATATTACTGCACAGCCATCTAATCCTCAAACACACACATACTGGTTGGATTTGGCATGAGGGTGAGTGATGGTTCAGTATATACTATTGTATAAGCAAGTGATTTCACAAAAATGAAATGCGCTGTTTATAGTTGAAAAAACAAGAAACTGAACCATTGACTCACAGCTCGTGAGCTGTAAAGCCACAACAAGGCGCCAACCTCTTTACAGGCCATTCATACACCTTTCATACGTGTGACATATACAAAATATTCACACCGCCAGCTGCGAGCCCATCACCAGCAGACAGCGCCATTCAAGGCCCCATCACTTTCACACACCCACATTCCCGACACATCAACTTCACAAACTGATGGATTGCATGGAGTGGTGCTCAGTTAGCAGTGTGTGTAGTGACCAGCAGCAAGTCACTACTCACATACCACCAGCCAAGCACCAGTCCACACACACCGCCAGCCAAGCGCCAGTTCATGCACACTGCCAGCCAAGCGCCAGTCCACGCACACCACCAGCCAAGCACCACTACAAACACACTGCCAGCCAAGAGTCAGTACAAATACACCGCCAGCCAAGTGCCAGTACAAACACACCGCCAGCTAAGCGCCAGTCCATGCACACTGCCAGCCAAGCACCAATCCATGCACACCGCCAACCAAGAGCCAATCCAAGCACACCGCCAGCCAAGCGCCAGACCAGGCACACCGTCAAAAAAGCGCCACTCCACGCACACCGCCATCACATTTAGGATTTTTTTTATATAAATAAGAAAACACAAACAAATTACAAATAGATACAAATCAACTAACTCAAAAACTGAAACTAAATACACTACACAAATGGCAACCTTGAAACTGAACAAAACATATTTAACAGTACAGGCCAGGCAGTTTACCACTCATGGATGCTCCCAAAAATTATTTTGCGTGTGGTACATTCTAAAATAAACAGGCACACACAACCCAGGGTTAG
Source organism: Lissotriton vulgaris (assembly GCF_964263255.1). Taxonomy (NCBI): domain Eukaryota; kingdom Metazoa; phylum Chordata; class Amphibia; order Caudata; family Salamandridae; genus Lissotriton; species Lissotriton vulgaris. Next base: position 150,228,145 of record NC_141688.1, on the reverse strand, counting down.
AAGGACACTCGGGCAGTACATACGAGTCTCTTTCTGCATACCTCTTCGCCAACAGACTCTACATCTCCTACTGGGAAAGTCTTTTGAGGGTGTGGGAGGAATGTGATCAGGACAGTGGCGATCTTTAAATCTAGCAACATCCTCCACCACTCCAACTCTAGGAACACTTGCCTGTTCCACTAAAACAAGGCTGCCTATTACAGACTTCTGAAACTTAAAAAAAGCCATATTTGAGTCGGGGCAAGGATCCTGGAACACAACAAAAGCATTACAGGTTGCCAAGTGGAAAATATGCATAGCCAACTTCTTGTACCAAATCTAAGCCTTACGAAGAGCAGCGTAAGGTTTCAACCTCTGATGTACTCTGTCAACACCACCCATTATAGTCTAAAATGCACACAAGTTTGAGCGCTTCAGCAACCTGAAGCCAAACAGTCACCGATGCAGTGATGCTAGTCAGCATGTAGACATCTCTCTTGTCTGAAAACTTCACAGCTAGAAGATCCTCGCAACGCAAAGCAACGCACTGCACGGTCCCTGCAAAAGCTTTTGACAAACAAGTTCTTTACAGTTACAGCGGGTTATGCCACAAGCAACAGTGTCCACTTTGGCCAATTCCCTGAACAACCGAACACCAGTGTAGAAGTTATCTACATATAAATGGTGGCCTTTGTTAAAAAATCCTTTACCAAGTTCCCACACAATTTTCTCAGTCACTCCAAAAGTGGACGGACAACCAGGGGGGTTAATCCTAGATTCCTTAACGGTGTACACCCTGAAATTAGAGACATATCCAGTCCCACTGTCACACAGCATATACACAGCATATACAGCTTAATTCCATAGCGTGCCCTCTTACTAGGAATGTATTGCCTGAAAACCAAGCAACCCTTGAACAACACCAAAGACTCATCCACTGCAATTTCTTTCCCTGGAGCAAAGATCTCAGAAAATTGATCAACAAAGTGATCAATGGCAGGCCGAATCTTAAAAAGACGGTAACAATCAGGGTGATCTTGTGGCAAAGCCAAACCATTATCGACAAAATGCATCATCCGAAGCAGAAGCAAATACCTATCACAACTCATGACTGCCGGAAATATAGCAATTCCATCAAGGGACTTGTAGACCAATATGAAGCCATTGATGGATTCCTTAGCAAGCCCATCAAAAGAGTTAAACCCAAGAACTTCTTCATCTCTTCCAGATTTGTGGGGCTTAAGACTGGCATTGTTGTCCCTCAAAAACTGTTCAGCATACAAATTAGTCTGCTCAACAATCTCCGCCAAAAACACATCATCCATAAACTACTGAAAAACCATTATTGGCAAAAAGTTTTCAGTATTCACCCTACACCCTGGAACACCAGTAAAGTCTGGCAATGCCGGCTGCACCATGCATGGGGCAACCCAGAGGTCAGCACTTTCAACGGGAGGCCTTGCAGCCCCAGGCTGCAGCCCAGCTGCCTCTTGTCTCACTATACCAACTGGAAGTCTTGCAGCTCCAGGCTGCAGCCCAGATGCCTCTTGCCACACTATTGGCACATCAATATCCTCCTCTAACACAGGCAATTCATCCGCACCAAGAGTAGCTTCATCTCCACGGAGAGTATCTTCATCATCCGATGATGCCATGTGGAGAGAAAAATCACTGCCTGAATCTACCCCTCCCACCTCTGCCTCAGAATCAGAGTCAGTCTCTGGACCATGGTCAAAGAAAGAATCAAAACGCATTCCAACAACCTGCTGAGAAGTAATCCTGTGGCTAGCCATTATCCTTACTAAGAAAGGAGACTGCACAAACAAGTCAACAACCAACACTGTGCATAGTAAGAAAAAAAAATGTGTGCCTTTTGTCATAAAGATCTATATACTTAAAAACTATACGATTCACTTACAAGGGACAGCTACACTCACCAGAACCTAATCTACAAAGACACAGAAAAAATGAATGATATCCCACCAGAAAAAAAAAAACAATTACTCTAAAGAAAACAAAATACACATCAAGCACAAATGCAAAACATTTTAGACACTCAAAAAACAGAACCCATACATACTGGTATTATTACACACTTTGCAAAAAATACATTTACATTGTACAAAAAAAGTCTCTTACCAAACACAATTAATGAAACTACACAAACAGCAGAACCACCAGTAACAAAACCACAACCTGCAACAGTCTAAAGAGCAAAAGCCTTGAACTAAAACAAAAAGGGAGAAATAAAACATTACAATTCACAAGAAATAAAAACAATACACATTATAACGGGCTATGTCACTACACAAATGGGGGCAGAAAGGCCAAATAAACGGGATGAATGCATATAAACAAATATATGTCCCCTGGAAGCAACCAATGAATTTATTTTTAAATCCCTGGCTCTAGTGGGCTTTTCTGCCCCCCACGCCCGGGCCAGAAATGCCCAAATATATAGGTGATCTGTCCCTGAGGGGGGGGGCAGAAAAGTCTTACAAATTAATTAGGCCCATAAGGAAGTGACCCTCGCCCAAGGGGTTGCTTCCATTTAAAATTTAAAACACTCCCTGGTGTCTAGTGGGGTTTTCTGCCCCCCCCCCCCCAGGGCATAAAGGCCAATTAAACAAACTGATCTGCCCCAGGGGGGGCAGAATATACTTTTTTTTAAATATGGCCCCTGAAAGCGATCCTTGCCCAAGGGGTTGCTTCCAATTAAAAAAAAAATCAGGCTATCTGTCACCAGGTGGGGAGAACATAATTTTGAAATAAATTTGGCCCCTGGAAGCAACCCTTGCCCAAGGGGTCCCTTCCATTTAAAAAAAATAAATCCCTGGTGCCAGTGGGGTTTTCTGCTCCCCCTGGGGGCAGAGAGGCCAAATAAAAAAACAATCTGCCCCCAGAGGGGTTAGAATATACTCATAGCGACCCTTTCCCAAGGGGTCACTTCTGATTTTGCCAAGAAACGGCCGATCTGTCCCCTTGGGGGGGCAGAAAAGTCTGATTTAAATGTTACCGCCTAGGAAGTGACCCTTGCCCAAGGGGTTTGCTTCCTTTTCACTCAAAAAGATATCCCTGGTGTCTAGTGGGGGCATTCCTGGTGGACGATCGCGACGCTGTGCGCGATCGTGAACCAGGAATGCCCTGCATTGGGACATCAGGGTAGAGGGAACACTGTTTCCTCCCGCCAGTGCCTCAAGGCAAAAAGAAATGCCGCCCCCGCCCCACCCGAGGCCCAAACCTACCTCTTCTCCCATGACGCGTTGGAAACAAATGGTTTCCAGCGCGTTCAGTGCTTCTTGATGACGTCAGCACGCTCTTGTGCGCTGACATCCTTGGGAAGTTTTGGGGGGGTCGGGGGTGACAGCGGAAACTCTTCCGCTGCCATCCCTGTTTGTGGGGGCAAGATCGATGCCCCAGGGGGGGAGCACCAGCGCTCCCCCCAGGGGCTGTGCTTATAACAGAGCGGTTCCATCATCAGCACAGCCCAACTGATGCTCATAATGGAACCACTCCGTCATGAGCATCGTAGGGGTTAAAATGAGACAGTGATGTGACTGAATGAGGTCAGAGATCACATCATTACGCATGGCAACATCGCTTGTTCGCACTCAATTGCAGCCGCTGTGCACCCAGACCCCACAGCTCACCTGCTGTCATTGTTTTGTGTCCAAACATGACTGTCAGCAGGGTTCACAATTCAAATCCAGTTTTGATTGCGAGGATGATGTGCACCTCATGTATCCCTTGTTTTTATTGCGCATTGTGATATGCGAGGTGGATCCGGCCCTATCACCTGAGGCAGTGTGGAAGAACTGGGACATATGGCGTGGTCGTTATCGTATTTATACGTATGCAAAGTGGGCAGGGCTTGCGTATGCCAGGCCAGCGTGGGGGTGTGAATAATTATTCCGGGGACCTGGGCGTTGTTCAGTTCCTGCCTGACCAGGAAGTGCACTTATGTGTGTGTCCCTGTTGCAGTTTTGACGTCGCGCAATCCGCAATTAACTGTAATGTAGCATGTACCGGGAGGGCGGCAACTATCGCTAATGAAATGCTGTCCGAAAACATTGAATGGCCAACATCAAATGTCGTTGTCAAGCTTGTGGATATGCGCAGGCAGCCATGTCAATGGTGTGCGGTATTATTGAAAATGTTGCCATCGCGAAGAGCACACATGTGAATGTGCTCGGATGGAGGGAGGATCAGCAGTGAGGCTATGTCATACACAGTGATAATGCGCATTACAGTCAAGCAATGCATGTCAAACGTGAATCTGAAAGTCTCACATATGACACCAGAGCATACTGCAACACAAATCTACACATTACTCCTTACTGTTTTTCACATGTGATCTAGGATGTGCACTCTGCCCGTGGCTAATGATACCCCTTCAAGCTACCAATACCCAGGCCGAAAGGCAGCACAATAATGCGCACACACACACACCAGGGGCATCGTGTAACACACATTTGTTTTTTGATGTAACGTTTCAGATGCATGGCCATCACACAAGGAATTCTACTGTACAGACAGTAAGTAGGTGTTAGTATCTGAATAAATAAGTGATGTGGTGTGGGACTGTATGTATAGGTGTATGAGTGCATATTATAGTACTGTATTGATGAGTAACTGTTGGAGTATAGAAATGACTATACGTGAGAGTGGGTGTATAAATGAGTGTCTGCTTCTATCAGTAATTGTATAAGACAGTAAGTAGGTGTTAGTATCTGAATAAATAAGTGATGTGGTGTGGGACTGTATGTATAGGTGTATGAGTGCATATTATAGTACAGTATTGATGAGTAACTGCATGTATAAGTGACTGGATGTGTGTGTAGACCTAGGAAATAGTCGGTGGTATGTAGTATCTGGCATTGTTGTGTATGGTTTCAAAAATAGTAGTCTGTATTTTAGGGTGGGTGTATCAAAGTTTATATTAGGGCATCAGTATGTGCATCAGATTATCACGTAGATAATGTCATCAGTAATGTCATCAGTGATGTCATTTAAGAAGTCATCAGTGATGTCATCAGTGATGTCACTGGCCATGTCATGAGTGATGTAATATGTGACGTCATCAGCAGAAGATTGCGGGCGCGCGAGTTATAGTTAGCTGAACTAACTATAACGGTGGAATTTCATTGGTTTTGTATGAGTGAAATGTCCAGCTAACTATAACATGTGTGAAACCTATGTTTTTTTCAGTGAATTTCTAAGGTTTTTAAAATGCTAATTCCTAACTATAACGTGGCTAAAACCTACGTTTTTTCAGTGAATATATATATATATATATATATATATATATATATATATATATATATATATATATATATATATTCACTGAAAAAACCATAGGTTATAGACCATATATAGTTAGGAATTCGCATTTACAAAACCTTGAAATTTCACTGAAAAAACCATAGGTTATAGACCATATATATTTAGGAATTAGCATTTACAAAACCTTATTTTACTCACACAAAATCATTGAAATTCGCATATATAGTTAGTTGCACTAACTATATATCGCGCACCCGCAATCCACTGCTGATGATGTCACAAATTACATCATTCATGACATGGTCAGTGACATCACTGATGACATCTCAAATGACATCACTGATGACATCACTGATGACAACATCCAGTGACTGTATGTTTCTGTAAAGTTAAAATATGTCTTACATATTGAAGAATGAGTGGATGTATAAGTGTCTGGATGAAGGATTTAGTAGGTGCATGACTGACTGTATGAGTGAGTGATTAAATGTGTCTCACTGAGTGCATGGGTTAGTGACTAAACTGTCTTAATTTGTGCATCATTATGTCTGTTGTTCTGTAAACTGCTGCATGTGTTGATCAGTAGCTATATGAGTAACTATATGGGTTATTGATTGGTTGCCCAAGTATTTGTATGGGAGACTGAGTGTGTGTGTGGGTGGCTGGGAGGTGTATGACTCTGTGCATAGATGTGTGAGCAGTTGATTCACTAGATGTATGGGTTCAAAAGTGCATGTGGAAACAGCTGTATGGGCGGTTGACTGTGTGCATGAGTGTATTGGTGAGTGAATGGATATCTCAGTGCTACATGTCAAAGTAAGTATATATGTAAAACACAGTACATGTGAGAGTTGACATATATAAATAACTGTGCATAAGAGCCAGTGAATGTGTGAGTGGCTGTATGGATCATTGTGAACTTGTATCAGGGATTGCATAAGAGAGTAAATATGTGTTAGTATATGTTTGAATAAGTAAGGTGTGTATAACCGTATAGTTGGGGAAATGGAGGTGTGATTGATTCTTTGCATGACTGACTAGGTGTGTGAGTAACTCCATGGATGAGTGACAGTCTGTGAGTGTCTGTTTACACTGATTGTATCTAAGGTTATATTAGAGTCTGAAGAGGTTCATCGTATTATCACATGAATGATATCATCAGTGATGTGATCAGTAATGTCAAATGAGATGTCATCAGTGATGTCATCAGTGATGTCATTTGAGATGTCATCAGTGATGTCATCAGTGATGTCACTGACCATGTCATGAATTATGTAATATGTGACATCATCAGCAGTGGATTGCGGGTGCGCGATATATAGTTAGTGCAACTAAATATATATGCGAATTTCAATGGTTTTGTGTGAGTAAAATAAGGTTTTGTAAATGCTAATTCCTAAATATATATGGTCTATAACCTATGGTTTTTTCAGTGAATTTTCAAGGTTTTGTAAATGCTAATTCCTAACTATATATGGTCTATAACCTATGTTTTTTTCAGTGAATTTCAATGGTTTTTTAATTGCAAATATCAAAAGCTGTAAAATGTATTCTTCTTTTAAAGGAAAAATATATTTTTTATGTATTTAATATAATTTTTTATATAAATTAAAAAAAAAATTTTCGCCACCGGTCCCCGCAAAGGGTAGCTTCCCGTTAGCTCAATTTGGTGCCGCGACACAATCCGCGCACCGGGAAACGTTCCGTTAGCGCAACTGCCGCATTCGAAAACAACATTGTGACGCGTCACGTAAGCGCGACGTATCGCCTTGCCGCGTAATGCGTCTTATGACGCGCCGCGTTAGCGCACTCGGAAGTGCTCCGGAGTGCGACACGAGGCGCGAAGCGCAGCACCCAGGAAGTGCTCCGGGCGCGGGGTGGGACGCGTAATATAAGCGCAACAGGTCATGTGACCTGAAAATAACACTTTTCATTGGTTTAGAACATTTTTTTTTCCCAAATGATGAAAGCCCCCACCTTTTTTCCTCATTCTGACGTTCATCTTTGTGAGAGGAAGACCTGTTTCTGCTTGTTCAGTCATGGCATCTGTAGTAGCTGCAGCTGGTGGACCCCCACCACCACCACAACCACCTAGGAAGGAAGGACCACCTGCAAAGTTCCTTCCAAACCCAGAGGAAGAGGAAAAAGAAGAGGTAGAGGAGGTAGAGCCGAGGCAGTTCTTGCGTGAAGAGCCCCGGCAATCCCACCGCTTAGACCATTTTATATGGCAATTTTTTTCTTACCCTCGAGGGCAAAAAAAGGTCAATGCCCGGCTGGTGACATGCCTCATTGCGATGCAGTTCTGTCCCGAGGCACAGACAAAAAGTATAGTTTTGGGAACTATACTATGCACCGCCGCATGCAGAGGTGGCATCCAATCAATTATAGCGTTGCTGAGGTGCGTCACCTCCAGGATAACCCACCAATATTATTTAACTGTTTCCCTTGGTTTTCCCCTTGTTACGCTTTCCAGAACGCTACCCGGTGCGCGGACCGGGCGCTAACCGTGCAAAAATGTGAAAAAAGGCTGTTTTTTTTTCTCCATATATGGGCATCCTCAGCCACCCTCAGAAAACCTAGGGCGTAAGGATATGTCTCCCGTGCCCCCTTATACCCATTCCCAACATTGTTTATCCTCCGTCTTGTGACTAAATTTGTCCGAAACACAAGATGGCGGACTCCCGTTACGCTACCGGTGAGCTACCCGGTTCGCGTACCGGGTAGCGCTTCCACCGCGAAAAATCGAAAACATTTTTTTTATTTTTTTTTTGCCCCGCGGGGCCCTTTAATAGCCCCGACATCAATCCTAGGGGGTCAGGAGGGGTCTACCTTGCCCCCTTTCATTCATTTCCCCCTTCGTTTATTTCCACCTCTTGTCTCTCGATCCTACCGAGAGACAAGGTGGCGGCCACTCCGGACTGTTTAGAATGTTGACAGTCACCAGAGAGCCAATCCGCTTCTCCTCGCGAAGTTCCGTTACGCGTCTGGTACACGAACCGGGGCGCTAACCGGGACGCTGTCACTGATATATATATTTTTTTGAACGTTAATTTCTCAAAATCCACTGGAGCACATATCTTGAGACCTAGCAAAGGCACATCGGGCAAACAGTCTCTACAAGTTTTGCCAAGTTTCATAGAAATCCATTCAGCCGTTCAAGCTAAAAGTGAGTCCAACCGCCCTATGGAAAACTCAATGTTAAAAACACGTTTTGGGACCACCCTTTTTTCTCGGCCCCCGCTTGAGGAAACCCCCCCCCCAACTTTCAGGGGACGCTCAGAAACAAAATGTGCCATTTTCCTGAAAATTTCAGCCAATTCCGTCCATCAACGCAAAAGTTATTCAACATAGAATTTTCAGAAATCCCCATTAAAGAAATCCTAACTATATATACCTACTGGCGACCGCCAGTAGGTAATATATATATATATATATATATATATATATATATATATATATATATATATATATATATATATATATATATATATATATATATATATATATATATATATATATATATATATATATAATTTCTATGGCAAAATGAAACCCCTCATTTTGTTCCTTTTCAAATTAAATGTATTAAGTGTTACCGCTTTATTCCAATCAAGATGACTTCAGGTGTGCCATACTTTTGTCATAAGTAAGACCGTTAGCGTTCTAGTTGTTCTTTAGAACACTCTGGGACATTCTGTCGTTGGGCTATAGTTGGGCTCCATCTGGCTGATATTTGGGCTACATTTGGGCTCTTTTGTCTCTGGTGGCCATCTTGGGAGACTGCATATCAGAATTTTTTTAATGAAATATAAGAGGATTTGAGAAGTCACTCAAAATGTGCCCTCATTTTTCTTTCTTCAGCAATAATCATAATTTCTATGGCAAAATGAACCCCCTCATTTTGTTCCTTTGCAAATTAAATGTTTTAAGTGTTAACACTTTATTCCAATCAAGATGACTTCAGGTGTGCCATACTTTTCTCATAAGTAAGACTGTTAGCGCTCTAGTTGTTCTTTAGGACACTCTGGGACATTCTGTCATTGGGCTATAGTTGGGCTACATCTGGCTGATATTTGGGCTACATTTGTTTTTTTGTCTCTGGTGGCCATCTTTGGGCTACATTGGGCTACATACATTGGGCTACATTTGGGCTCTAACATATATATAGCCCAATGTAGCCCAATATATATTTTTCAAAGTTAATTTTCGGAAAAACCACTGGAGCATATATCTTGAGACATAGCAAAGGCACATCGGGGTACCAGTCCCTACAATTTTGCCAAGTTTGGTGGAAATCCATTCAACCGTTCGGGCTAAAAGGAGTCCAACCGCCCTATGGAAAACTCAATGTTAAAAACACGTTTTGGGACCCCCCTTTTTTCTCGGCCCCAGCTTGACAAAACCCCCCCAAACTTTCAGGGGACGCTCAGAAACAACATGTGCCATTTTCCTGAAAATTTCAGCCAATTCCGTCCATCAACGCCAAAGTTATTCAACATAGAATTTTCAGAAATCCCTATTAAAAAAATCCTAACTATATATACCTACTGGCGACCGCCAGTAGGTAATATATATATATATATATATATATATATATATATATATATATATATATATATATATATATCCTTTCTATGGCAAAATGAAACCCCTCATGTTGTTCCTTTTCAAATTAAATGTATTAAGTGTTACCACTTTATTCCAATCAAGATGACTTCAGGTGTGCCATACTTTTGTCATAAGTAAGACTGTTGGGCTACATTTGGGCTCTTTTGTCTCTGGTGGCCATCTTGGGAGACTGCATATCAGAATTTTTTAAATGAAATATAAGAGGATTTGAGAAGTCACTCAAAATGTGCCCTAATTTTTCTTTCTTCAGCAATAATCATAATTTCTATGGCAAAATGAACCCCCTCATTTTGTTCCTTTGCAAAATAAATGTTTTAAGTGTTAACACTTTATTCCAATCAAGATGACTTCAGGTGTGCCATACTTTTCTCATAAGTAAGACTGTTAGCGCTCTAGTTGTTCTTTAGGACACTCTGGGACATTCTGTCATTGGGCTATAGTTGGGCTACATCTGGCTGATATTTGGGCTACATTTGTTTTTTTTTTGTCTCTGGTGGCCATCTTTGGGCTACATTGGGCTACATTGGGCTACATTTGGGCTCTAAAATATATATAGCCCAATGTAGCCCAATATATATTTTTCAAAGTAAATTTTCGGAAAAACCACTGGAGCATATATCTTGAGAAATAGCAAAGGCACATCGGGGTACTAGTCCCTACAATTTTGCCAAGTTTGGTGGAAATCCATTCAGCCGTTCGGGCTAAAAGTGAGTCCAACCGCCCTATGGAAAACTCAATGTTAAAAACACGTTTTGGGACCCCCCTTTTTTCTCGGCCCCCGCTTGACGAAACCCCCCCAAACTTTTAGGGGACGCTCAGAAACAAAATGTGCCATTTTCCTGAAAATTTCAGCCAATTCCGTCCATCAACGCCAAAGTTATTCAACATAGAATTTTCAGAAATCCCTATTAAAAAAAATCCTAACTATGTATACCTACTGGCGACCCCCAGTAGGTAATATATATATATATATATATATATATATATATATATATATATATATATATATATATATATATATATATATATATGATATATATATATATATATATATGTATATATATATATATATGTATATATATGTATATATATATATTCACTGAAAAAACCATAGGTTATAGACCATATATAGTTAGGAATTCGCATTTACAAAACCTTATTTTACTCACACAAAACCATTGAAATTCCATATATAGTTAGTTGCACTAACTATATATCGCGCACCCGCAATCCACTGCTGATGATGTCACATATTACATCATTCATGACATGGTCAGTGACATCACTGATGACATCACTGATGACATCTCAAATGACATCACTGATGACATCTCAAATGACATCACTGATGACATCACTGATGACATCTCATTTGACATTACTGATCACATCACTGATGATATCATTCATGTGATAATACGATGAACCTCTTCAGACTCTAATATAACCTTAGATACAATCAGTGTAAACAGACACTCACAGACTGTCACTCATCCATGGAGTTACTCACACACCTAGTCAGTCATGCAAAGAATCAATCACACCTCCATTTCCTCAACTATACAGTTATACAAACTTTACTTATTCAAACATATACTAACACATATTTACTCTCTTATACAATCCCTGATACAAGTTCACAATGATCCATACAGCCAGGCACACATTCACTGGCTCTTATGCACAGTTATTTATATATGTCAACTCTCACATGTACTGTGTTTTACATATGCACTTACTTTGACATGTAGCACTGAGATATCCATTCACTCACCAATACACTCATGCACACAGTCAACCGCCCATACAGCTGTTTCCACATGCACTTTTGAAACCATACATCTAGTGAATCAACTGCTCACACATCTATGCACAGAGTCATACACCTCCCAGCCACCCACACACACACTCAGTCTCCCATACAAATACTTGGGCAACTAATCAATAACCCATATAGTTACTCATATAGCTACTTATCAACACATGCAACAGTTTACAGAACAACAGACATAATGATGCACAAATTAAGACAGTTTAGTCACTAACCCATGCACTCAGTGAGACACATTTAATCACTCACTCATACAGTCAGTCATGCACCTACTAAATCCTTCATCCAGACACTTATACATCCACTCATTCTTCAATATGTAAGACATATTTTAACTTTACAGAAACATACAGTCACTGGATGTTGTCATCAGTGATGTCATCAGTGATGTCATTTGAGATGTCATCAGTGATGTCATCAGTGATGTCACTGACCATGTCATGAATGATGTAATATGTGACATCATCAGCAGTGGATTGCGGGTGCGCGATATATAGTTAGTGCAACTAACTATATATGGAATTTCAATGGTTTTGTGTGAGTAAAATAAGGTTTTGTAAATGCGAATTCCTAACTATATATGGTCTATAACCTATGGTTTTTTCAGTGAATTTTCAAGGTTTTGTAAATGCTAATTCCTAACTATATATGGTCTATAGCCTATGGTTTTTTCAGTGAATATATATATATACATACATATATAAACATATATCATCTGTATATCTATATAAATACAAACATAAATGCATGCATACATATACTTATATGCATTTTAGGGTTGTTAGGGCGTTTTCGTGTGTATTATGTTGCTTTTTTAGGGCTTTTGGGTCAATTAAGTAGGGTTCCCGGAGCCTAGGGCTGAGGGGCCAGTTCAGTTTCGTGCGTATTGGTGTTGGCAAGGTTTTGAGGGATTTTGGCGGTTTTTGGTCGAGATTTGGCCGTTTTATGGCTTTTTTTTGTGTTTGCGGGGGGCGCGTATTCGGGTTGAAATTCGTCCCCGTTCCAGTGGATAGATCGGGCTGATTTTTGGTGAGATGTTAGGGAATCGCTGGAACTAGTGTCCAGCCAAGTTTGAAGCGGATCAGAGCAGTGGAAGTGCTTTAAAGAGCAATTTTTGTGCGGAGTAGCGAATTGCCATGTTATTCAATGGGAGTTTTTGGTGCGCATGGAGAAGGTGAATTTGGGGTGTTCCAGTTGCGCTAGAGGGACGGGGCTTGGGTGAGCTGTAGGGAGAGTGGATCGGCAGGTGTGCCGAATTTTTGGGATTTGTTGGCCGAAGGGAAGGGTGTGCTTGGGCAAAGTCGATTTGGTGAAAACGGTGCGTTATTTACATGAAAGTTGAAAAAACACTAATAAAAGCAAGGCTAAAAAGCCACCTCATTACAAACAGAATGGCTTTAACTTAAACGAGGGCGAGATCTATTGCATTTTCAATGCTTGTTTACTTTGGTTCCATCAAGAAGGCATTCAGATGTGTCACACATTTGCCATAAATTCTGAATGTTAGCACTCTAGTTGCACATTAGATCACTGTAGTAAAGCTACTGCTCACCAGGGACGTCTGCTGCTGGTATTCAAAGTGCATGTTTCAGTCTGCATGTCAGAATTCTTTTAATGAAATAGAAGAGGATTTGAGAAGTCACTCAAAATGATCCCTAATTTTTCTTTCTGAAGCACTAATCATACTTTCTATGGCAAAATTAACCCCCTCATGTTGTTCCTTTTTAAATTGAGTGTTTTCAGACTTACCACTTCATTCCAATCAAGATGGCTTCTGGTGTGCCATACTTTTGTCATAAGTAAGACTGTTAGCGCTCTAGTTGTTCTTTAGAACACTCTGGGACATTCTGTCATTGGGCTATACTTGGGGTACATCTGGGTGATATTTGGGCTACATTTAGGCTCTTTTGTCTCTGGTGGCCATCTTGGGAGACTATGTCAGAATTTTTTAATGAAATTGAAGAGGGTTTGAGAAGTCACTCAAAATGTGCCCTAATTTTTCTTTCTGCAGCACTAATCATAATTCATATGGCAAAATATACCCCCTCATTTTATGTTTTAAGAGTTACCACTTTATTCCAATCAAGATGGCTTCAGGTGTGCCATACCTTTGTAATAAGTAGGACTGTTAGCGCTCTAGTTGTTCTTTAGAACACTCTGGGACATTCTGTCATTGGGCTATACTTGGGCTACATCTGGGTGATATTTGGGCTACATTTGGGCTCTTTTGTCTCTGGTGGCCATTTTGGGAGACTGCATGTCAGAATTTTTTAATGAAATAGAAGAGGATTTGAAAAGTCACTCAAAATGTGCCCTAATTTTTCTTTCTGCAGCACTAATAATACCTTCTATTGCATAATATACCCCCTCATTTTGTTCCTTTTTAAATTAAATGTCTTAAGAGTTACCACTTTATTCCCATCACGATGGCTCCAGGTGTGCTATACCTTTGTAATAAGTAGGACTGTTAGCGCTCTAGTTGTTCTTTAGAACACTCTGGGACATTCTGTCATTGGGCTATACTTGGGCTACATCTGGGTGATATTTGGGCTACATTTGGGCTCTTTTGTCTCTGGTGGCCATTTTGGGAGACTGCATGTCAGAATGTTTTAATGAAATAGAAAAGGATTTGAGAAGTCACTCAAAATGTGCCCTAATTTTTCATTCTGCAGCACTAATCATACTTTCTATGGCAAAATATACCCCCTCATGTTGTTTCTTTTTAAATTAAATGTTTTAAGAGTTACCACTTTATTCCAATCAAGATGGCTTCAGGTGTGCCATACCTTTGTAATAAGTAGGACTGTTAGCGCTCTAGTTGTTCTTTAGAACACTCTGGGACATTCTGTCATTGGGCTATACTTGGGCTACATCTGGGTGATATTTGGGCTACATTTGGGCTCTTTTGTCTCTGGTGGCCATTTTGGGAGACTGCATGTCAGAATGTTTTAATGAAATAGAAAAGGATTTGAGAAGTCACTCAAAATGTGCCCTAATTTTTCATTCTGCAGCACTAATCATACTTTCTATGGCAAAATATACCCCCTCATGTTGTTTCTTTTTAAATTAAATGTTTTAAGAGTTACCACTTTATTCCAATCAAGATGGCTTCAGGTGTGCCATACCTTTGTAATAAGTAGGACTGTTAGCGCTCTAGTTGTTCTTTAGAACACTCTAGGAGGCTGCAGTAGAACACAAAGGAATCAACTGACAGTCTCTGTCCTTGTTGGATGTACATGTTTTACTGAGAATGTCAGACTTCATTTTCACATGACTGAGAAAGATAATGTGAATTTACAGAAAATATGCTTTCAGTTTAGCTTATAGATCCCCTTCCAAACCACTGTGGGAAAATCATGAGATATTAGTTTTCTTTCAAACAATATTCATGGTATCACAGCAGAAGGTTTTTTCACATGGTAAAATCACCTTAGAACCCACCACAATTCCTAAAACGAGTATGGTACCATCAACAAATGATTTATAATGTAACTAAAGTCCTAAAACCCTCTATTAACTACAATGCTTTTTAATGAGGTGCTATCATGTATATTGGTCCCAAGATGGCTGCCAACACTTCTTGGATGAAGTGCTGACAGCCAATCAGATCAGATGTGTGGTTAGGCTCCGCCCAGATATATATCTTGTTTTGAACCTAAATTACTCAATATCCACTGGAGCACATATATTGAGACCTAGCAAAGGCACATCGGGCTAACAGTCCCTACAATTTTGCCAAGTTTCGTGCAAATCCATTCAGCCGTTCGAGCTAAAAGTGAGGCCAACCGCCCTATGGAAATTAACATGGGAAAAACACGTTTTGGGACCCCCCTTTTTTCTCGGCCCCCCCTTGATGAAACCCCCCCAAATTGTCAGGGGCTGCTCAGAAACAAAATGTTCCATTTTCCTGAAAATGTCAGCCAATTCCGTCCAAAAAAGCCAAAGTTATTAGACATAGAATTTTCAAAAATCCCATAGAGAAAAAATCCTAACTATATATACCTACTGGCGACCGCCAGTAGGTAATATATATATATGATATATATATATATATATATATATATATATATATATATATATATTCACTGAAAAAACCATAGGTTTCACACCAGTTATAATTAGAAATTAGCATTTAAAAACCTATTAAATTCACTGAAAAAAACATAGGTTTGACACCAGTTATAGTTAGCTGGAAATTTTACTGACATAAAACCATTGAAATTCCCACGTTATAGTTAGTTGGACTCACTATAACTTGCGCGCCTGCAATGCACTGCTGATGACGTCACATATTACATCACTCATGACATGGTCAGTGACATCACTCATGACATCACTGATGACACCATCCAGTGAATGTGTGTCTTTCCGAAAAATAAATATGTTTTATATATGTATATGTAAAGGTCGATGGAAGAATAAATGTTTAAATAAGTGTCTAAATGGATGTTTTAAAAAAAAAATTGATTGGCCATGACCATGTCATAAGTGATGTAATATGTGACGTCATCAGCAGTGCATTGCAGGCGCGCAAGTTATAGTGAGTCCAACTAACTATAACGTGGAATTTTAATGGTTTTATGTCAGTAAAATTTCCAGCTAACTATAACTGGTGTGAAACCTATTGTTTTTTCAGTGAATTTAATAGGTTTTTTAAATGCTAATACCTAACTATGACTGGTGTGAAACCTATGATTTTTTCAGTGAATTTCAAAGGTTTTTTAAAAGCTAATTCCTTTCTATATCGAGTTTCTAACCTACGATTTATTTATAAATTTTCTGTTTTGTGTAAGTATTAATTATTAATTTTTTATTTTTTATAATAATATTTTTTTTTTAAAAATGTAATCATTTTTTCCTGGGGCGCTCTGGGTGCGCGCACCGGTAAGCTCTCCAGAAAGCGCACCCAGAGCGCTACTTGCATTCGTGAAAAAAAATATGAACGAAAAGTAAATAACAACGCAAGCCATTAGTAGCATACATATAAAAGCAGTTTTTTTGAATAAGGAAATGAAAATGATTTTGCATTTCCGTGAAACTATCAAAACGTCACTTAGGCACGCCGCGTAAGCGCCCCCGGAAGCGCCTTCGATCGCGCCGCGGATGCGCCCCCGGAAGCGCCTACGTTCGCGCCGCGTTAGCGTCCCCGGAAGTGCTTCGGTGCGCGCAGCGTAAGCGCGTCAAGTCATGTGACCTCAAAATAACACTTTTCATTGGTTGCTAACAGTTTTTTTTACAAATAATGAAATCCCCACCCATTTCCTTCACTTCTTCTTTCACTTTTGTGACTGAAAGACCTGCCTTTTTGCTCTCGGTTCTTTGTTGGATATCTTGGATTATCATGGCTGCCAGACCATCCAGCAGTGAAGATGACTCCAATGATTTCATTGATGAAGAGCCTCCTCAGCCGAAGGTCAAAGAACATTTCATCTGGAAAAAAAATTCCATACCTGATGACCAGAAGAAGGTAAATGCTCCAAAAGTGGAGTGCAGGATCTGTCACACAGTCCTGTCATGGGGTGACCCCACTAAAAAGTATTCTTTTGGGAACTCCACAATGATTCGCTGTGTGGAGAGGAGGCACCTCCAGAATTTTGCCCGGGAAAGTGTCAGGGCTCTGGCACAAGAGGTTCCCAGTGATGGGCCCTCTACATCAACCGGAGGACCAACAACATCGGTGAGGGGGAGATCACAAGAGCTGGTTCCGAACATTCAGCCTGCATTTAACAAAGGCGTCCTTAAATGCAGATACTGTGATCAGCTACTTTGCTTGGGGAGCAAAGTGTTCTGCTCATGGTTCGATCATTGGAGAACCATCGCTGCCGTTCCCAGCCCTAATTTTTTTTTTTTGCTCCTGTTAAGCAGTTTCTATTCCCTGTTTTAGTTTTTGTTCTAAAAAAAGAAAAAAGAAGAGCTATATTCTTAAAAGAATGAAAAAGAGTAAGTGAAGTGGAGTGAATTGATAAAGGAAAGGAAAATGAGTAAGAAAGAACAAAAAGGTATGAGAGGAGAAAGGAAGTGAAGTAGGGGGACTGAAAGAAGGTGAGTGTTGGGAAGGAAAGTAAGGAGAAGGAGAGTGAACATGGGGAATGTAGATATTCAAAGAAAATGTAGAAAAGGAACAGGGGTGTGGAAGGGTAAGAAAAGATGCATTGCTGGAGTTGCATCATTTTTGTAACGCACTCCAGCAATGCATCACGTTTGCGCTTACAGATACATCTGAATACTGACGTATCTGTAAGTACTTGCAACATAATACGTCATATATTTAATATGACGCATGAGTAGAAGACTGAAGGCCTCATTTATGAGGCCATGCGTCACTTTTACGCCACCGGTACGTCACTTTTTGTGACGCACCAGTGCTGTTAAAAATGCACCTTATTGAGTCATATTTACAAAGTGACGCATCTAGGTAGATGCGTCACTTTGTAAACCCCTGCGCCACATTATACCTACGTCAGGTGTAATGTATGCAAAAGGGATGTATTGACACAAGAAAGGGTCGTAGAGGTGACGCAGTGAAATCTATGAGACATCTCTGCGTCACTTTTATGACGCTGTTGCGTCCAAATCTTGCGCCTGTTTCACATCAGGCGTAAGACTGATGCAGGCCCTTTCACATGGGCCTGGCCCCATGTGAAAGGATGCATTGCTGGAATTGCATTATTTTTGTAATGCACTCCAGCAATGCATTACTTTTGCGCTTACAGATGAGGAGAGTGAACATGGGGAATGTAGATATTCAAAGAAAATGTAGAAAAGGAACAGGGGTGTGGAAGGGTAAGAAAAGATGCATTGCTGGAGTTGCATCATTTTTGTAACGCACTCCAGCAATGCATCACTTTTGCGCTTACAGATACATCTGAATACCGACGTATCTGTAAGTACTTGCGACATAATACGTCATATATTTAATATGACGAATGAGTAGAAGACTGATGGCCTCATTTATAAGGCCATGCGTCACTTTTACGCCACCGGTACGTCACTTTTTGTGACGCATCAGCAGCGTAAAACATGCACCTTATTGAGTTATATTTACAAAGTGACGCATCTAGGTAGATGCGTCACTTTGTAAACCCCTGCGCCACATTATACCTACGTCAGGTGTAATGTATGCAAAAGGGGCGTATTGACGCAAGAAAGGGTCGTGAAGGTGACGCAGTGAATAAACTGGGTTTTCCCCATGCTACGCTCCCTGGTACGCTCCCCGGTGCGCGTACCGGGCGCTCCCCCCGCAAAAATCGATTTTTTTTTAAATTTTTATTTTTTCACCCGCGGAGCCCTTTTATAGCCCCCACATCAAACCTAGGGGTCAGGGGGGGTCTACTCTGCCCCCTTATGGTCATTTCCCCCTTTGTTTTTGCCACCTCTTGTGTCTCGATCTTACCGAGACACAAGATGGCGGCCGCTCCGGACTGTTTTGAATGTTTACAGACACCCGAGAGCCAATCAGCTTTCCGCGCGCAAGTCGCGTAGCGCGCCCGGTGCGCTCCCCGGTGCATGTACCGGGGTGCGCTTATAGATATATATATATATATTTTTTTTAACCTAAATTACTCAAAAACCACTGGAGCACATATCTTGAGACATAGCAAAGGCACATCGGGCTATCAGTCCGTACAATTTTGCCAAGTTTGGTAGAAATCCATTCAGCCGTTCGGGCTAAAAGTGAGGTTGACCGCCCTATGGAAATTAACACGGGGAAAAGACGTTTTGGGACCCCCCCTTTTATCTCGGCCCCCGCTTGACGAATCTCCCCAAAACTTTCAGGGAAGGACCGGAGCGCCGCACGGCAAATTTGATGACATTTTCAGGCAGATTCCTCAACCGGCGCTAAAGTTATTCCCAATAGAATGTTGAGATTTTGCATTGAAATTAATCCTAACTATAACTACCTACTGGCGACTGCCAGTAGGTTATATATATATATTACCTACTGGCGGTCGCCAGTAGGTAGTTATAGTTAGGATTTCCGGGGTTCCGGTCCTTCCCTGAAAGTTTGGGGGGGATACGTTAAGCGGGGGCCGAGATAAAAGGGGGGTCCCAAAACGCGTTTTCCCCATGTTAATTTCCATAGGGCGGTCGATTTCACTTTTAGCCCGAACGGCTGAATGGATTTCCACCAAACTTGGCAAAATTGTAGGGACTGGTAGCCCGATGTGCCTTTGCTATGTCTCAAGATATGTGCTTCAGTGGATTTTGAGAAATTAACGTTCAAAAAAATATATATATCTGTAGCCGCGCTCCGGTACGCGCACCAGTGAGCGCTCCAGGCGCGACACGCGACTTGCGCGCAGAAAGCTGATTGGCTCTCAGTTGTCTGTAAACATTCTAAACAGTCCGGAGCGGCCGCCATCTTGTCTATCGGTAAAATCTAGTCATAAGAGGTGGCAAAAACAAAGGGGGGAATTGACCATAAGGGGGTAGGGTAGACCCCCCCTGACCCCCTAGGTTTGATATGGGGGCCATTAAAGGGCCCCGCGGGGCCTTCAAAACATTTTTTTTTTTGCGTTTTTCGCGGGGGAAGCGCCCGGTACGCGCACCGGGGGGCGCACCGGGGAGCGCTCCAAGGAGGGTACTTTGGAAAAATAATCACTTTAAAAAATTGTATGTTTATTAATTGTTTTTTTATTTTTTGTAAGTACCTACATGTAGGTACCAATGCAGAGACTTTAATTTAATGTACACCATCTCCTCTGTAGATATCTTGCATGTTGTTATTGTATTTTTTGTGGTATATGGAATTCATAACATAGTCTGTCTGGAAAGGAGAAACAGATCTTATAAGCACTCCCTGCGAATTTCTAGGGGATCATGAGTAGTCTATCCTGCTCCCTTATGAAAAAGAGGTGTAAAATATACATAGGAGATAATATAGTGTGAGAAAGGTAGTAACTATGAGTAAACTTACTATGTAACAGAAAAATAGTTGAACAGTATACTATAAGTCTCACTTTATATTTTAAACATTTTTGGTAATACTTTATGAATTACATATAAAAATGAATATTGTCTCAAACAATTTGAAATTATTAAATATAAATTTATTCCTCTGATTCTTTTTCATAATTTAATAACATTTCTAACATAATATTGTCCGGAATTTCCTCATAATTATTAGTACATGATTCCATTTGTTCCAAACATTCTATAAACTGTTCATCCAAAGAGTCATCCATGAAATCAACTTCTATATTATTATACATTTTTATGTAATTATAACATGTTTTTTCCTTTATCTTTCACAGATACAAATTTGCATAGATTATATGGTAAGTGTGTTTGTAAAATGTTTTTTGTTATCACCTTTTGTTTTATTTTCACTATTTTTCTGTCACCCTACCGCACACCTATTTCCTTACTTTGCTTCCCTCACTTATTCTTTTCTTCCATGTTTACTTCCTACCACATTCAATTTCTTTCAGTACTTCTGCCTATGCACACTCCTTCACTTACCTTTTTCACTGGTTCACTTAGTACCTTTGTGACAGTCCTTCTTTTACTCTCTCTCTTCTTTCTCTCTATTACTCCCCATGTGTTACCCTTATTCACTTACATGTACCCTCTTTCACCCCTCTTTACTTATATTCACTGCTATTTACTTTCCCTCCATCACTGCTATTCTTTTCCTCTGATTCCGTCACTACCTGTCATTCCCATACTTAACTGTCCTTCTTTTTACTTTCAAAATCCATTTACATTCTCCCTTAACCTCTGCTTTAGTCTTCTTCCTATTTCTTCTTTCTTTTGCTCCCTTATTCATTTTTCTTTTTCTCAGTTACTTCTTCTTACATTTTTTCTCTGTCTTACTATCTATTACTCAGTCTCTCTGTGTTCCTCCCTTTAGCTCTCTTTCTCTTAACACCACTCTTTCTGTTACCATTCCTTATGGTTACTCCTTCATTATTTTTTTTTATTTTTTTTTTGTTAGTGCGCTGACGGTACGCGCACCGGTGCACGTCCCGAAAGCGCACAAGGGTGAAATATAAAAAAAAAACTATTTTAAATTAAAAATATTATCTCAATATACATTATAGTGTTCATTTTTAGAAAAACATACTTTAGCAATTCACTAAAAAACACATAGGTATGAGTCTGTATAAAAAGTTAGGAATTAGCATTAAAAAAACCTATGAAATTCACTGAAAAAACCAAAGGTTTCACACCAGTAATAGTTAGGAATTAGCATTTAAAAAACCTATGAAATTCACTGAAAAAACCATAGGTTTCACACCAGTTATAGTTAGGAATTAGCATTTAAAAAACCTATGAAATTCACTGAAAAAACCATAGGTTTCACACCGGTTATAGTTAGGAATTAGCATTTAAAAAACCTATTAAATTCACTGAAAAAACCATAGGTTTCACACCAGTTATAGTTACCTGGAAATTTTACTGACATAAAACCATTGAAATTCCCACGTTATAGTTAGTTGGACTCACTATAACTTGCGCGTGCAATGCACTGCTGATGACATCACATATTACATCACTCATGACATGGTCAGTGACATCACTCATGACATCACTGATGACACCATCCTTGTGACAGAGTGACAGACCTCCTTTCACTGTAAAGTAACCTTTGAAACACATATTCAAAAATAGAAACTAACATTAACAAAAAAGTGGATATACCCATACCAGTTACAACAACCAATTCAGTAATTTCACCATCTATATACAAATTCACACATTCACCAACAGTTTTATGTATTCACTCATACATATACTCACTCATCATATGTAGTGATACCCCTATTCATTCTGTTACACACTGACAGTCATCAAAAACTTACTCATACATATACTCACACATACAAATAAACTAATAAACATCCATTTATTTGCATATACAACTATACACACATTAGCACATTACTTCTAAGGAAACTTACACATACTTACTCTCTTAAACAATCACTTACTTATTTAAACAGGAACTCTTTCAATCTCTCACTCTCACATATACTTACTTATATACATCAATTCTCATATATACAAGATTAAAACATATGTAGTTACTCATAAAGACACTAGTGAGAGAGGCATTCACTCTCTAGCACACACATATACACACTCATCCACCCATACAATCCTACACAAATGCTGTCTTCAAAACACATACAAACAGTGAGTCAGTCATTGATGCATCTATGTGCTAAGTAACAGCCCCACCAAACCATACAGACACTCATACTGATACTAAAAAAAATCTAATAACCCATATACACACACATGTAGCTACTCACCAACCCATGCAGCCACTTATACACAAAGTAAAACACTGATACATATATTTAAATATTTAAACATTACTCGCTAATATATGTATTCACTAAGATACACTAAATAAGCCAGTTAACCAATCAATTTCTTTAAAAAAAACATCCATTCAGGCACTTATTTAAACATTTATTCTTCCATCGACCTTAACATATACATATATAAAACATATTTATTTTTCAGAAAGGCACATATTCATTGGATGGTGTCATCAGTGATGTCATGAGTGATGTCATCAGTGATGTCATGAGTGATGTCACTGACCATGTCATGAGTGATGTAATATGTGATGTCATCAGCAGTGCATTGCACGCGCAAGTTATAGTGAGTCCAACTAACTATAACGTGGGAATTTCAATGGTTTTATGTCAGTAAAATTTCCAGGTAACTATAACTGGTGTGAAACCTATGGTTTTTTCAGTGAATTTAATAGGTTTTTTAAATGCTAATTCGTAACTATAACCGGTGTGAAACCTATGGTTTTTTCAGTGAATATATATATATATATATATATATATATATATATATATATATATATATATATATATATATATATATATCAGTGACTCATTGGTTCTTCATCCTATAGCAAAAACACCAATCACTAGTCAACCCAGAAGATGCAACTTAGATTACCTCAAGTAAGGTGGATAACAAGAGCACTCTTTCATTATAGGCTTACGCCAGTCCAAAACAAGGAGTAAATAAACACACATGCAAGTTTGAAATATTTATTTCTAATGCCGTAATCTCATGCACAGTACCTTAGATAATACAACCAAACATCTTATCAGAAACAAGGTTGTCAGCATTGTTACTATTCCATAAAATACAAAGGGAGAAAGCATCCTATAATGCTAAAGGTAAACACATTTAAAATACACCAACATTTCATCCTTCCTACCTACCAGGTTAGTTTATAACTACAGAAGGTCTCATAGGATTACATGGGCGGACCCATACCTCTGGTACTCAGCAGTAGTGGACCACATTGAGTTCTGCACAAACTGTCAGGATACGAATGTTCTCCAACTGTGTGTAATTTTGCCTCCACAATGCATTATTAAACACGCCAGTATCAGAGGTGGTAACAGCTGCATATGTGTTATGGGTCGAACGTGCGAGGATCATTCCGAATAACAGACACAGTATCCAAGATAACCTTGATGTTCCATACTCTCACTATACACACTAAACTAGCAAGGCAGTCTAGAAATGTAGCATAACAAATTATTCTCATATGAAGGAAAATAATCAGCCTTCTCTAAACAATATCACAAGTGTGTGTCGTGTGCAAAGCAGAGCAGGAAAGCAAAAATGGCGTTTAGGCTTCTAATAAACCCATGCTAACTTTACACGGTGTGAACGCAAGGCTCAGCCCACGACACCCTCCGACGATCGAAGCACGTGGTATAAATGTGAGCAAATTAGGAAGGCAGAGTCCAAGCCTGAAAAGCAGAGTTAAGTTCAAATTCGCAAAAACAAATATTCACTGTTTAATAGAAAACAGTAACTAAATAATAAAGAATAGGTAGAAAAATCAAGAAGTCTTAATCCAACAGCGTATAAGCACAGTATGTAGCAACAGCCTCCAAGAGGAAGTCATTGTTCTCATCTGAAAACATTTAAGCCATCCAATTCAATAGTGAGAATGAACATACATGTTCCTCAACAACCGGAGTCTCTATCACCATCGCATTAAAACTATGGTCATCTTCAGTGTAACTGCATGCCAAGAAGTCAAGCGCCACTGCAAAAACATTCCACGTCCCAATATTCCATGTATCACTGCTAAGGCCATAATCCCACAGCCAGAACCGAGCAAGTCATGAACCACTAAGGGGCTCATCAGCTGGTCATAATCTGCGTTGGGAGACTTCGTACTGCAGAGACACAAATCCAGGGCCCAGTCGAAATCGCAGCTCAGGCAATGAAAGACAGGTTGAACGCATGTGAAAAAGGAGAATCGAAACGATAATCCATAAGCTGCACTCAATGTATCCAGAGCCAGCGCTCCATAATAACTAAGCATTCGGTTGCGGAGCAGCAACAGCTGGAACATATTCTCGTATGCTGCAGGATGTGCATCCATATTTAAGTAAACAAATTATTACAAGCACATCAGCAACTAATGCGAGTATTAAGGGGAATCCACCAAAGATGCTAAAAAAAATTGAATGTAAAAATGCCGAAAAGACACCAAATATAGTTTGAAAAGAAGTCACAAGGCCACTACTTCGAACTTTAAAAAAGTAAGGTAACTCCGTAGTCAAGGACGCATTAAAGATACTCTGAATTACCTCCCCAAAATGCAGGGCCACGTCTGTATTTAACAAATCATGCACTTCTGTGCGGGTGTTTGCTACATGAAGGACATATGTTTCTCTAGGAGATGTAAGAGCGACCTCTTTTTGAGACAATAGCGCTCTGATACGGCTCATTTGGTAGACTCTGCTTTCAAGGTCGGAATCGACGGCCAGGTGGAAACATCCAGCTTCGCATGCAGAGGAGTAAACACAACTTTTTTATAGCAAACCACACGCTCAGTTACCGTAATCATGTAAGCGATGCCTGCTAACATTGCACAACAATCTGCATTATTTCAAATTAAATAACTCATGTTTCCAGTAAACTGAACGTTGGTATGATAGCAGGTGTCGGAGTGCCTTTCAAAACTTGATTACAAGAGCCATGCAATTGTATGTGTCTACAAATTAAGGAGTTATCTGGTGCTATTGTGCAATCCTCGCCATTCAGATAGACTTCTTTTCCCTCCCTCAGGCACCTATATGTAAATGATAATAACCAAGCTTCATGGAGAAAAGCGCTGCCTAAACATCCATATCTGCCTTTAGCATAGTATTTCATGCAAACCTCAAACTTAAACAGGCTAAAAAGTAACGTTATAATACCGTGAATAACCCACACAGTTGAATCTGATTTCCAATGAGTGACCACTTCTAACCATTCTCATAGCGCGCCCTGCGCTCTGATTTGACAGTGAGATAGTGATTGCACCATAGTTCTTACTGCTAATCATTCTCAGCATTCGCTACGAATACGCTTTCATGTTACGCTTCGCACGGAATGCCCCTCTACCCTCCACTTAGGAAGGTGTACATTTCCGGGGAGTTTCCCATGATATAATCAACATATTATAATCCTATATATGCCCGGCACCAGCCGCAACTGTGGCCTTTTGACACCGGGCGCACATGTTATTTTGGAGCCCTCTCTTATACTGCTAACCACTGTGCTCCTTTTTGGGGTCCACCCTAATATTGCCAACCATGGTGCTACCGCCTAGCCGACATCGGCACATCACTGGCCTTCCATAGACCAACCAACACTCTAATGGAACCACAAACGGGAGCGGACACCAGCTATGTTAATCCTGTGACAACACCTGTCTAACCACACAGACTAATGCCAGATTAAGAGACCAACTTAACAGAATGAGGCCAAATCGCTTCCCACTTGCAACCAAGCAACACCGCCATATAGCGACAAAACCCAGGCTATGTCCACTTACTTTTCATACACTACCCTCCACTCCATCATGGCCGCCCGACCAACTAGCGAAACCACATGACCTACTTGGGAGTTCTTCTTCCTGTATGGAAGTTTGGACTACACCCAGTTTGCTACTTAATGAGGAGGTAAACAACGGCCCTCCACTTTCCGGACCCGGTGAGAATGGTAGGCACAACTGGACCTGACAATCAGTCAAAGAGGAATCCCTGGGTGAACATTCATGTATGGCCTTATTGAAACTCCATACCTATATTATCTAAACACTCTATCATCGAGCTCGGAAACTAAACCAAAGAATTTAACTTTCTACACTAAAAATAGGAACGTTCACAATCTTTTTAATAAAAATATATAACAAGTTATACACAATAACAAATTAAAATTTCAAAGGGCGATCTTTGAAAAGATATAATAAAAACAGTTAATCAAAACAATCAATCATCACAGTTCATTACATATATGCACACAGATTATTAGATCAAATATTAGACATCAGAATCATTTGAAGCAAAAATCACATGTAAAAAGTACATAAAGTTACAGTAAAAAGAATTTCTATAATATAAAAAACACAAAGTAATTTTCAACGAACCCCTGCACAATGTGGCTTAATGATATTACTACCACTCTCAATTATTTGATCCAAAGGTCATTAGTTCATAAGGAAGTGACATCAATAGTACTACTTTTATAAGTGTATCAATTGTTCACTGGACCTAGTTTGGATTCTACATAAAACACAAATGCGTCGACGCGTTTCGGTGCGTAGAACAATAGATACTGTAGCACCTTCCTCAGGACTGCCGTTTCTTTGGGGTCACAAGCTTCAAAAGGTTGTTGCTAGAACATCCTTTCATGTAAGTTTAAGGGCAGGACACCTCTGTTGGCGTAGTTTGGAGTTTCAAGTCCTGGCTTCTAGTATAAATTTCAGATTTCCTCTATGGTCTAAAACAAGGGTAGTGGTATGTTTCTTCTTCTCCTTGTTAGTCTGTCCTGGCACTTTCACTTTTCTTGAGCCTGCTACATAGAGATCTTATTTTAAAAATGTAGAGAGCGGAGGTAATGAGCTCCTCTCCTAACTCAATGGTGTATAATAGTATTTCCACTCTTCTCAGTTCGTTGGGTTTCCTGTCTTAAAAGTTATTAAAACTTATCTTGGACGGGCATATATCCACGCAATTTCATCAGTGAACTGGATATGTCCTTTTTCATTAGAAGATCGCGCTTCTGCCTCGTCCTCTCGCCTTTTCTTTTACAACTGGACCTGACACAAGCAGTAGAAAGTAAGTGTACCGCCTCTACAGCGACAGGTTTCACAAATCCGTTATGACTAAAACTTTCCGCCGCGCTGTAGTGTCCCCTGACACGGGTCTATCTTTCCTACCGCCGCTTAACCGGGAGCGCTTCCACACTGGTACTTAGATAGTACGATTTAAATGCCTAACCACACGCCGCTATGTCCATCCACCTGTAAATAACGGGTCACAACTGGCGGGGTAGAGGAGTGTAAATCACTTGCACGTAGTGCTTCAAACACACATCATGTAGGTGTTATCCGATCATATGTCCTTCTATCTCGAAGACATAGCGCTTGCACCGAGGGGCTCCAACAACTGAAAAATGTGTTCTGCTCATTAACAGTTTTCCCAACGAAGTTTGTCAAAAGGGTTTCTTATGGGCTGCACAGACTTGCGATAATGGAAAGGGGCGACCACTCGGTCCCCCCGAACGTATGGTTGGGTGCCCCGATCCTCCCGGGAAACCATTTTGGGCGGGGGGCGTGTCTCGGCTGGTATGCCCGAAGCGGCGTAGCCGGGGCGCGCCTTTTCCCGCCCAAGAGGGGTTGTCCTAGACACCTACACCGATGACCACGCCCAGTAGGCGTCCCGGAGGAGGGTACACGCCCTCCCGCAGAAGAATAAATAGAGCGGAAATCCGAAGAAGCGTCCTCTTGTTCCTGTGCTCTGAAGGCTGCACCCACTCGTTGCTCGTGAGCCCTCGACGGAACAAGCAGCAATTTTGAGAACTTGTAATCTTGTTGTTTTTTTTTCAGTTACTCGAAGGCGAAGAGTCCAGGACCTCGTTGCTCGTCTAAGGAGCCGATAATCGAAACCATGGCTGGCAAGAAAGCAGGAAAGGGTTCCGAGACGGATAAGGTGCTACGCCTGTTGATGAACCGAATGGCTGGCATGGAGCGGAAACTCGGAAAAGTCCCGTCGATCGGTCGAGGCCTGGCGGACGTCAAAAAGCAACTGGCTGCACTGAGCAATCCTGGTAACCCTAAGAAGGTAATAGGCCCGGCCTTGCCGGGAATCGTCCCCGAGGGTGGAAGGAAGTGGGTCAAAAAGAGGGCGGTTTCAGGGGAGGTCCCGGTCCCTGAGGTGCCTCCGGCCACCCCGGTCACACCAGCTGACGGCCCGGTACCAATCCCAGGCGCGGGTCAACCGATCCCGGTTGTGATTACCCCCGCTAACGATGAGGATATGCCTCCTGAATTGGCCACCCAGTTGGCCGCATGGCTCAATAAGAAAGCAGGGGGTGCCAAGGCGCCCGGAGACACGGCAGAAGAGGCCAAGTTACTAATACAGCAGTTGCGGCAGTCGCGAGATGCCGCGAAGGCGAATCTTCCTCTTGTTTCCCCACAGGTGACACCGGTAGGACCGGCAGTTGGTCTCGAGAAAACCACGGGAACAACGACCGAACCGGGTAAGCTCACTTTGCCAATGGCGGGGGAGGGCTCATTACCCTCAAGGCGGGAGAGGGTGGCACAGCACATCCCTATGGCCACAAAAGAGTTGATATGGGGAGACAAGTATGTTAATATGTTTTCGTTATTAACTGACCATCGCGAGATGGAATATGCCAAAACCCAGAAAGATTTGTGGCACCCGAGCGTGTGGCGCGCCAAGATGGCGGAGTTCAGGGTGGATGAAACGATAACGAATTGGGCGAAGGCCTTTGCAATATTTACTGCAGTTATGGGGGAACGTAAACCCGAAGTATTAACTGAACTGTCTTGCTATCAAACTCGTATTATGGATTTCTATGCAATGTATGAGGGAGAGGAATGGAAAGGTTACGACATGAAATTCCGAAAAGCAAAAGAATATGATGCCTCTCTGAAATGGGACTGCCTCGACTCGGTCTCATGGCATAAGCAGCTCCTGCCGGGGGCGGCAGGTACATCCTCGCCGGGCGGGAGCGGGTCAGGGGTTTCCCGCCAAAAGCCCGCGGTGCCCTTTCGAGCAGGCGCCGGTGGCGATCACCAGCCGAAAACCGGCGGGAATGGTGGAAAGCGGGGGGTCTGTTGGGGCTTCAATCGAGGCAACTGTAACAGACCGCAAGGAACATGTAGGTTCAAGCATGTGTGTGCGGGCTGTGGGAATTCCTCACACCCGGAGAGTTCATGTAGATCGAAAAATAACAGGGCGGGAGGAAAGGGAGGGTCCAAGCAGGAGTGAGGTAGATCGTTGTGACCAATTGCCTACACCCGTTGATCTCATGGCTATGACTCCTTGGTTAAATAAATACCCTGATTATGTCTCCGCTGGGGTGTTGAGGAAGGCATTCTTTCACAGCTTCCACATCCCGGCGGGGGATTTTCGAGGGGACTCCTTTTGTAAAAACCAGTTATCGGCGCAACATAATCCAAGTGTGGTAGAGAGGAAAATTGCGAAAGAAGTCAGCTTGGGGCGAGTGGCAGGGCCTTTTCATCGCCCACCGGTGGCGGATTTCATCTGTTCCCCGTTAGGGGTGGTCCCGAAGAAAGACCCGGGGGAGTTTAGGCTTATCCATAACCTGTCCGCTCCAAGGGGTTCCTCGGTGAACGAGGCCATTAACCCAGAAGTCTGTTCGGTGCGGTACGCATCATTCGATGATGCCATTGCCATGTTAAATCGCCTGGGCCCCGGGGCGCTGATGGCGAAATCGGATATCGAATCGGCGTTCCGGTTGCTCCCGGTACACCCACAGGATCAGCGCTTGCTAGGTTTTGCATTCCAAGGGAGTTATTACATGGATAAATGCATGCCGATGGGTTGCTCCATTTCTTGTGCCTAATTTGAAAAGTTCAGCTGTTTTCTGGAGTGGGCATTCACCGAGGCCACAGGGCATAGGCATGTAATGCATTATCTAGATGACTTCCTGTTCTTAGGAGCGGCCGGCGACACAAAATGTGCGCAGGCGCTACATGAATTTTGCATCCTCATGAGGGAGTTTGGAGTCCCATTGGCACCAGATAAGACGGTTGGACCATCTACTTCACTGGAGTTTCTGGGGATTGAGCTCGATTCTGTGGAGGGATGTTTCCGTTTGCCAGTGGGAAAGGTAGCCAAATTTAGGGCTTCCTTGAAGCTATGCCTTAGTAAGGAGAAAGTGACCCTGCACCAGTTACAGCAAACAGTGGGTCAGCTTAACTTTGCCTTGAGAGTTATACCAATGGCGCGCCCCTTCTCACGCTCTATTGCACAGGCTATGGTTGGTCTCAAAGAAGGACACCACCGTACGAGACTGTCGGCAGAGGTTCGCCAGGATATGCGCATTTGGTTGGCATTTCTGGCAGACTTCAACGGTCGAGTAGTATGGAGCAAGCCGCCAGCGTCTTCAGACGAGCTAGGTTTGTGGACTGACTCAGCGGGGAGCGTGGGATTTGGCGCCATTTTTGGTAACCGATGGTCAGCGCAAACATGGCCGGCGTGGTGGCACTCCAGCGGTCTCACAAGTAACATTGGGTTCCTGGAGCTATTCCCTATTTTTGTTGCTCTGATGGCATGGCCAGACGAGTTCAGAGACCGCTCTGTGGTATTTTGGTCTGATAATATGTCTGTCGTCGAATGCATTAACCAACAGGCAGCACTCTGCAAATGGATCTTGAGATTGTTGAAAGAAGTTGTGCTGCGTTGCATGAGATTGAATGTACAGTTCAGGGCGAAACATGTGCCGGGCGTACTGAATCATGCAGCTGATGCACTCTCTCGTTCACGTATACAGGCGTTCAGGGGTTATCTACCTACAGCGGACCTAGTGGCGGCACCATTCCCCGAAGCACTTTGGCTAATCGGTGCCCCGGATTACAAGACCTCGTGGGAGCAAGCTTAGCCCCCAGGACGAGGAAAGCATACGAAGGAGTGTTTCGTTCCTATTGCACATTTTTGGGTCCGACAGGGAATCAGAACTGGGGTCAGGAGGAATCCTTCCTGGGGTTCTTGGTAGTACTACACAGAGAAGGCCGATCAGCGGCAACGGCCAATAGACATAGGGCGGCCATTTCATTCATGGCGCAGGTGCATGGCATAAAAGACCCAACAGGTTCGTTTTTGGTGAAAAAAGCCCTTCGCGGCTGGCAGCGCTTCGAGGGTCGCAAGCAAGATGAGAGGCGCCCGATTGGCTTAGAAAGGTTTTCCATACTCATGGCGAAACTAGTCGAGACATGCTCTTCCCAGTACGAAGCAGTTCTGTTCCGGGCAGCTTTCGAATTAGTGTTCCATGGGGCTATGCGGGTGAGCAAACGGGTCGCAAGGAATAAGAAAGACGTTGAGGGAGGCTTGTGCAGGGATCACATCCTAATTAGGGGTGATTCGATGGTAGTCACGATAGCCAGGTCCAAGACCGACCAGGGGGCTACGGGAAATAGTGTTGTTGTGCAGCGCGTGCGAGGGTCCCCCACGTGCCCGATAATGTGTACAGAGGAATACTTGGCACTAAGGGCGGATACATGGGGGGGGAGTTTGCTGAGGCACAATGATGGCACCCCACTGACGAGGTTTCACTTCCAGAGGGTGCTAGCACTGACAATCGCTGCTGCGGGCATGGACCCGGGCGATTTCGGGACCCACTCCTTTAGGATAGGGGCTGCTTCTGAGGCTACAGCCAGGGGTCAGAGTGCGGATGAAGTGAAACAGTTGGGACGATGGTCTTCGAATTGCTTCAGAAGGTATGTGCGATTGCACATGTTGTAAAGTCAATTGACATGCACTCACGCTTCTTGTCTTTTGTTTGAATTACAGTTTTGCGAGCCTGTCACGCGGGGCGGAATTTGCAGTCAACCCAGTACCACAAGACCAGCGGTCATGGATCACCGTCTAGAGAGAGTGTGGTATGGGTCGTGGGCCACTCATACGTGAGGCGCGCCTGGGACGTATTCAAAGCAGGTGACGCGACTCGCGCAGCTGGGGAATACGGGTACAGAGTGACCTTCCATGGGAAGGGCGGGCTCTGTTTTGACCAATTCGAGTCATTTGTTGAGGGTCTCTTAGGGCGGCAAAGGTCAACGCCATCTGTAGTCATAGTACACCTGGGGGGCAATGACTTGGTGACACTGGGTAGACGAGTGTTGTTTGAACAAGTTTTGTCTGCTGTTAGCTGGTTGGCAAAAAGAATCCCGGGGTGCACCATTGCCTGGTCCCACATGATTCCCAGGAGAGTATGGCGGGGGGGCCTTTCGGTGTCTGCACTGAACCATTCGGTGAAGAAGGTAAACAATAAAATTGGTAGATTGTTTCGCTATGCGCAGTTGCATAGCATTCCTCATGGGTGTATTCGGGGTGATCACATGTATCTGAATGATGGGGTTCACCTGTCCCACTCTGATCCAATGGTGTCTTGTTTTCCTGACGACCGACTCGGTCGCGTCTCAGTAAGTTTTAAATGTAACATGGACTTTTCCCAATTCAATACATGACATTTGCACAAACTACAAATCCCATAATGCAAAGCTACACCTCAATGATTCATTGCCATAGCAACCACAGCAGCATCCATCTTGGGAAACCAGACAGAATGCTGCGACCCGTCAACTGAATCACACCGAGGTAAGCAATGCTCCCGCGGCAAAGCGCCGTGACCCAGCGCGCTCCTAAGGATTGAGGCATACGGTAGACTAATAACAACTCCGTTTTTCCGTAGCGGAGATGGAGCCCGTCCACTAAACTTTAATACGTCGGCTTCGCCAAGACGTCCCTTCAGGCAACAGGATCCCCTTTGGACCAACACAGCGGCAAACGCAAAAGGTACAATTCCCGCATGTCGGAAGAGAACTATTTTAAGACCCAGACTTCAGTGTACAAATACCGATATACAATCACTTTTTTGTACACAGCGCCACTGCCGCCTCCTTGACTACGAGCACGCTGCGGAGCCCTCATCCCGCAACAAGCAGCCGTTTTTTGACCGACTTTGAAACCAATGACGGTACGCTTAGTGGTGATTTGTTTTCTAAGTGTTAGTATTTAAATGTCCATCTTGTGCTAAATGTCCGTCCATTTTAATTGCAGGCGCTCCATACTTGGACCCACTTTCAAGTCTGCATTTCATTCACTTGCTGACATCAGCTTCTTCTAAATAGCGGTAGGTCATAGCTGACTGTCACAATACAAGGAGTGTTGCCTTTACACCAAATCATGACACTGAAACCTTTCCCCCCCTTTTGTTTAAATTCACAGATAGATTAACTATGCCCTGATGAGAATCCCGACAGTTAATCTCTGGATTCGAAACGCGTCGGCGAATTAGAAAAGGACAATTCAAATTCAAGCCATTGCTGACGACAAAATAGAGTCTCGAATTCCCTTTTGCGCTCCTTTTTTCTAATCTTTCCTTCCTTTGCTAGTTTTTTTGCTTTAATCAAATTTTGCACTGATGTAAATATTTGTTGCACTATGTACTTTGTCACATATGTTCAATGTTTCTATCTGTTGACCACATTCAGGTCTACGTTGAATTTTGACAATATGTTGTAATGAATAATTCAAACTTTGTTTAAAAATTGACGTTTCGTACAGGTCTTTTCTGCCTATCATATGTTGTGTACGACAAATATTCTATAAACTATAAAAGTAACTGGTATAAATAAAAGTACCGTGTTGAAAACGACAAACAGCGTCTTCAACCTGCCTTGATTTTTGGCTGTGATTGAATAGTGAGAGGCACTCTTTTTTGATTACTATATTTAGGCCCAGCCTCCTCACTTGTCCTCTAAGGGCCAAGCTCCCCTTGTTCTGTCAGTTAGTGCGGGTAATCTACCCGCGAGAGTTCACGGACACTCCTGTCGCTTGCCTTTTACATGTGAGATATTTCCTTTGGGAACCCCTGTTTCCATATTAATATGGCAGACAAAGACACGCTATCTTTTAGCGAGAACCATATTCAGAATTTGATTGACAACTCTCCTTTTTCAAATGTGACACTCAGCTCTACCGCCAAACAACAAAATGAATCAGATCGTTTAATACGATTACAAAAAAAGCATGTACGCACGGAACTGCATGGACATTTTCTCCTTAGGCACTTGAAAGGGGGCACAATCCCCTGGGGCTTACAGGTCAAAAATGTCCCTGTAATATTCGTGGAAGATGCAGAATATAAAAAAGGCTTCAGCTTTATCAATACGAAGTGCAGCAGGGACCTCATGGTCCATACTATAGAGACCGCACAGAGGTTGTGCTTACAAGAACAAAAAGAGATCGAGGAACTTACTGAGACGATTAAGACCAGTCCGGCTGTAACGGACGCCAAGACACTATTGGAAAAAATTGAGAAAGACATCAGAACCTTCAGAGACAACACTATTAATGACAAAACTTTTAAATATGAAAGAGACGTGAAGGCCTTTAAAATCGATCAAGTATACCCCTTTTTAAAGGAGGATTACTACACCCAACAAGAATCCCGGAGAGCCCTTTCAACCTTTCAAGGCCGCTCAAGGAATAGATTCACAACATTTTCGGAAACCTCCTCTTCCGATTCATCTGGGTCTGACAATCGTAATCCCAACAAAAAACAGGTGGCTTTTTTAGACCAGGGCCAACAGCCAAAAGCCCAGTTCAAACAACCGTGGGAGATGCGAACCAGGAACCGCTCATACAAGTCGTAGAGGGTTCCAATGCTGTGGTTAATTTATCCAACAGACCGTTAACACCAGACGAACACTCAGTCTTAGCGTTGGGCCTCAAATTTGTGCCTGGCAGGAAAACTGATTACACAAGACTCAAGCTGGAAGCCATTGAGTTCTGTCGTAAAATTCGTCTCAGGGTCTTCTTTTGGAATGATCCTTCCTCACCCACTACAGAGGTCACTGGACTACGTAATAAGTCCACATTTGTCCCTTACCAAAATATTCCTAAGGAGGTTCTCGCATTTGAACAAGTCCTCCTGTCATCGATAGAGAAAATGGAAAAAGGCAGACATTTTGTACAACAAAACATAGGCCATAAACAGCGCGCAGCAATCAAAACCTTAAAAGAAGATAATTCAATCATCATAAAACAGGCCGACAAAGGCGGGGCTGTGGTGGTGTGGGCCCGTGAAAAATACCTATCAGAAGGCAATAAACAGGTGAACAATGCAACCTGGTACAGACGCCTCCAAGAAGATCCGACCAAAGACATTCAAAGACTAATTGCAGACACATTACAGAATGGCTTAGACGGTGGGTTTCTAGGCAGGAAAGAGTACGACTACCTACTAAGGAAACACCCAAGAACTCCGGTGCTTTATCTCCTGCCAAAAATCCACAAGAGCCTCCAAGATCCCCCAGGACGCCCAATCGTGTCCGGGTGTGATTCATGTCTTGAGCCCTTATTCCAGTACGTGGATTTCTTCTTGAAACCTTTCTTAAAGACGGACAAATCGTATCTACGAGTCACGACTGACTTTCTCCTCAAGGTTGAAGACACAGCGTTCAACTCTGAGACCCAACTGCTGGTCACAATGGACGTCACCTCCCTGTATACACAGATCCCGCAAGAAGAAGCACTAGAGGTGATGGAAATTTATCTGAACCAGAGAGAGAGGCCCCACCAAGTACCCACAGCGTTCATTTTAAGACTGGCCGAGATTGCATTAAAAAAGAACTACTTTTCATTTAATGGGGAGTTCTTCATGCAGGTCAAGGGCACCGCGATGGGGTGCCCTTATGCCCCAGAAATGGCCGTGCTGTACATGGCACAGTACGAACAGATGTTCATTGACAGCAATAACCCCTTCAAACAGCACATCTTACAATGGCTCCGCTACATAGATGACGTCTGGCTTCTGTGGCAGGGGAGCCAGACAGACCTTGTAGCTTTCCATGACTGGCTTAATAACCGGCATGCTGACATCAAATTCTCGATGGCACAAAGCAACGAAAGGATGACTTTCCTTGGCGTGGAAATCATCAACATTAATGGAGTATTGAAATCCTCTCTCCATAAAAAGGATACAGACAGAAATACTATTTTGCACCATAAGAGTGCTCATCCCAGGAACTTGAAATCCAACCTTCCATATGGGCAATTGTTGCGCATTAGGAGGAACTGTTCGAACCTGAGGGACTTCACGTCTCATGCTGAGACGTTTTGCCAAGAAATGCAGGGGAGGGGGTACCCTAAAAAATTACTCAAGCACTCCCTAACAAGAGCACGCTTCACCCCCCGCGAAACTCTACTGCAAGTACGGCCCAAACCCACACTTGACAGGTTGGTCTGTGTCACCACCTTTGGACCAGACACCCACAAATTGAGAAAAACAGTGCTGAGCAATTGGCACTTATTGGCGAATTTAGACTGCCCACTATCTAATCCTCTGTTTGCCTACAAGAGGAACCAAAATGTTGGCCAACATATCATGAGGGCGGACGTCACTTTACCAAAAAAGAAAAGTGACCTTCTGAGCCAATGGAACCTTAAACCTATCACAGGGCATCACAAGTGCGGCACTTGTGTTGTATGCCCTAACACTATCGAGGGTGACGAATTCCAACATGGAACTGCCAGATGGAAGCACTCAGACTTTTCAAATTGTAAGACCAAAAATGTCGTGTACCTGGTCCAGTGCCCCTGCGATCTAATTTATATTGGCAAAACCACACAACAAGTGAACACACGCATTTGCCAACACCGATCCAGGATCAAGAATAAAATCATGACTGCCCCCATGGTGGAACACTTCATAAACGCCAGCCATGACGCTAATCATCTCAAATGGACAGTGTTGTACACACTACGCCCGGCACAAAGCAATGTGGATGTAGACAGGACGCTTTTGAAAACAGAAGCTTACTTAATACTGAAATTTAACAGTGTGCAGAGGGGCCTCAATACTTTATCTGAAGTCGCTAGACTCTGATCCAATGGTGTCTTGTTTTCCTGACGACCGACTCGGTCGCGTCTCAGTAAGTTTTAAATGTAACATGGACTTTTCCCAATTCAATACATGACATTTGCACAAACTACAAATCCCATAATGCAAAGCTACACCTCAATGATTCATTGCCATAGCAACCACAGCAGCATCCATCTTGGGAAACCAGACAGAATGCTGCGACCCGTCAACTGAATCACACCGAGGTAAGCAATGCTCCCGCGGCAAAGCGCCGTGACCCAGCGCGCTCCTATGGATTGAGGCATACGGTAGACTAATAACAACTCCGTTTTTCCGTAGCGGAGATGGAGCCCGTCCACTAAACTTTAATACGTCGGCTTCGCCAAGACGTCCCTTCAGGCAACAGGATCCCCTTTGGACCAACACAGCGGCAAACGCAAAAGGTACAATTCCCGCATGTCGGAAGAGAACTGTTTTAAGACCCAGACTTCAGTGTACAAATACCGATATACAATCACTTTTTTGTACACAGCGCCACTGCCGCCTCCTTGACTACGAGCACGCTGCGGAGCCCTCATCCCGCAACAAGCAGCCGTTTTTTGACCGACTTTGAAACCAATGACGGTACGCTTAGTGGTGATTTGTTTTCTAAGTGTTAGTATTTAAATGTCCATCTTGTGCTAAATGTCCGTCCATTTTAATTGCAGGCGCTCCATACTTGGACCCACTTTCAAGTCTGCATTTCATTCACTTGCTGACATCAGCTTCTTCTAAATAGCGGTAGGTCATAGCTGACTGTCACAATACAAGGAGTGTTGCCTTTACACCAAATCATGACACTGAAACCTTTCCCCCCCTTTTGTTTAAATTCACAGATAGATTAACTATGCCCTGATGAGAATCCCGACAGTTAATCTCTGGATTCGAAACGCGTCGGCGAATTAGAAAAGGACAATTCAAATTCAAGCCATTGCTGACGACAAAATAGAGTCTCGAATTCACTTTCGCGCTCCTTTTTTCTAATCTTTCCTTCCTTTGCTAGTTTTTTTGCTTTAATCAAATTTTGCACTGATGTAAATATTTGTTGCACTATGTACTTTGTCACATATGTTCAATGTTTCTATCTGTTGACCACATTCAGGTCTACGTTGAATTTTGACAATATGTTGTAATGAATAATTCAAACTTTGTTTAAAAATTGACGTTTCGTACAGGTCTTTTCTGCCTATCATATGTTGTGTACGACAAATATTCTACAAACTATAAAAGTAACTGGTATAAATAAAAGTACCGTGTTGAAAACGACAAACAGCGTCTTCAACCTGCCTTGATTTTTGGCTGTGATTGAATAGTGAGAGGCACTCTTTTTTGATTACTATATTTAGGCCCAGCCTCCTCACTTGTCCTCTAAGGGCCAAGCTCCCCTTGTTCTGTAAGGGGTTTGAGGAAGCATGACCTTTAGGAGGAGTTGGGGGGGGCGGATAGTCGGTCAACTATCCGGCCTGTGGCGGTAAGGTCATGATCGGTGAGCAGTAATTTCAAGGTCCCTAGAGGGGGGCGCCACCCAGAATGGATGGGAGCGCCCGGGGGGAGGCGGCCATTGGCCCCTCCCACGGGGAGGCGGCACCCACTAAGGATGGGTCGCCTAAGGGGAGACGGCCATAGGCCCCTCCCAGGGGAGGAGGCGGCTATATGCCCCTCCTACTAATTTCCCGGGGGCCGGATATCCGCGACGGCGGATAGAGAGTGTGGGGATGGGGGGGAGTCCACGCTGTCCTTCCTACAGATACCTCACACGGGAACTCGGACGACCTTTAAGATGGCGTCGAGTGGAAAGGGGGCCCCCACCACGACAAGGGAAATTACAGTTGGCAATGAGGGTACAGTCCTCTGCGCATACCCCACTCACACCGTGAGGGCGAGAGTTTTGGTAGTAGGGATCTGACACCGGTTAAGACCTTGCCGTTGGCCCTTAATGCTAGGATGTACAATTTTAATTTAGAATGTATGCTTTTGCAGGATGTTAGACTCGGCTAGGAAACCTTTGTATTAGAGATCTGTTAAGGTTAGCCAAAGAACATGTCTTCATCGAAATGTAATAAATGTAAAATTGTACATGATTATGAAACTTTTATTTAATGTTTTAAATTTTGTTTCATATTTTAATAAATACGGCCGGGAGGGTGACTCCCTCCCGCCTTCCAAAAGTTCAAGCCTGCGTCCGACTTCCCATCCTTGAGGATTGTGTTGGGAGGGGGTGACGGGCATCCCGGCCATATGGAAAGGGGCGACCACTCGGTCCCCCCGAACGTATTGTTGGGTGCCCCAATCCTCCCGGGAAACCATTTTGGGCGGGGGCGTGTCTCGGCTGGTATGCCCGAAGCGGCGTAGCCGGGGCGCGCCTTTTCCCGCCCAAGAGGGGTTGTCCTAGACACCTACACCGATGACCACGCCCAGTAGGCGTCCCGGAGGAGGGTACACGCCCTCCCGCAGAAGAATAAATAGAGCGGAAATCCGAAGAAGCGTCCTCTTGTTCCTGTGCTCTGAAGGCTGCACCCACTCGTTGCTCGTGAGCCCTCGACGGAACAAGCAGCAATTTTGACCCACCCACCAGCCCCTTATGGCAATGTTTGTTTTGTAATAAAGTTTTGCTGAGTTAGCCCCTTTTTCCTTTGTAGAAAAGTTAAGGAATGTTTTAGTTGAGGATGTGACTTCTGTCTGTAGGATACTGTTTTTTCTTTTTAGGAGTAAACAGTCTTGATACAATTAGGTATGATGAATTTCTTCCTTCCTTAGTAGGTAAACAACTGTTGTATTTATTTTTTGGTCGGGCGGTAAGGTCATGATCGGTGAGCAGTAATTTCAAGGTCCCTAGAGGGGGGCGCCACCCAGAATGGATGGGAGCGCCCGGGGGGAGGCGGCCATTGGCCCCTCCCACGGGGAGGCGGCACCCACTAAGGATGGGTCGCCTAAGGGGAGACGGCCATAGGCACCTCCCAGGGGAGGAGGCGGCTATATGCCCCTCCTACTAATGGGGCCGGATATCCGCGACGGCGGATAGAGAGTGTGGGGATGGGGGGGAGTCCACGCTGTCCTTCCTACAGATATCTCACACAGGAACTCGGACGACCTTTAAGATGGCGTCGAGTGGAAAGGGGGCCCCCACCACGACAAGGGAAATTACAGTTGGCAATGAGGGTACAGTCCTCTGCGCATGTGCCACTCACACTGTGAGGGCGAGAGTTTTGGTAGTAGGGATCTGACACCGGTTAAGACCTTGCCGTTGGCCCTTAATGCTAGGATGTACAATTTTAATTTAGAATGTATGCTTTTGCAGGATGTTAGACTCGGCTAGGAAACCTTTGTATTAGAGATCTGTTAAGGTTAGCCAAAGAACATGTCTTCATCGAAATGTAATAAATGTAACATTGTACATGATTATGAAACTTTTATTTAATGTTTTAAATTTTGTTTCATATTTTAATAAATACGGCCGGGAGGGTGACTCCCTCCCGCCTTCCAAAAGTTCAAGCCTGCGTCCGACTTCCCATCCTTGGGGATTGTGTTGGGAGGGGGTGACGGGCATCCCGGCCATACCCACATGCGATGGCTCTTTTGTATTCAATTAAATTTTACTCCACACTGGGACTGGACACTGACCACTCGAACCAGGTCACACCAGGTCTTCTGAGTAACAAGAAATGCATACACTGATACTGGGGCACTTTGATACCGCTCCATCCAAATTGTGCCAATTTCATTCTAAGCACTGATTGCAATGACTTAGAATTAGAAAGGGTTGCATAGACTTAGGATACCCCACGAATGATGGCTCCTTTGAATTTATTTTACACTGAAACAGGACAACGGCCACACCAACAAGGGTCGAACCCGGTCTTCCGTGTAGCAAGATACGCATGTGCCCAGCAGTTCAAGCTACTACTTACCTTAACACCATCCCACTCTTTCCTTCCCTTCTCAGCCTTAACCTCTATGGCTTCTCCCTTGATGTCAGACCCACCGGGTACTGTTGACACCCCTTAACTCTAACCTTTAGGTGAGTAACAGTACTACCGATCCCTTGGGTCTGCGATTAAGTTCAAATGGATACTGCTGCTACCAGTTTTTAACTTGTTTCTAATCACATACTAGTAACTATCTTCACTAGTATGTCACTTTTTCACAGTGTGTTCA
The DNA here is from genome assembly GCF_964263255.1 of Lissotriton vulgaris. Lineage (NCBI taxonomy): Eukaryota > Metazoa > Chordata > Amphibia > Caudata > Salamandridae > Lissotriton > Lissotriton vulgaris. Next base: position 150,186,324 of record NC_141688.1, on the reverse strand, counting down.
CGGTCACTACGGGGTCACATGTTGTTACTTACCTGTGGTAATGTTCTCCTTTATCTCCCCTTTATAGGCAAGAGCAGTGTCATACAGGTAGTACAACTTATGTGCTGTATTTAAACTGATACTAATCATTAGGTCATGTTTTATAGATTGTAGTTTTTTACTAGGTCCTAAAGAATCGCAGTCAATGTACTAGAAGCGAGAAACATGTTGACCACACCATTTGCACTTTAGCCCTGGTCCACTCGGGGAAACCACAGTTCCCACGAGCACCGGCTATCCTTGATTTTACTTATGGCAGAGGACCACCAGAATAAAATTGTTTTCCGGTACCTTGTGCCACATTTTATCCTCACCCACACTATCTACTCTGTCCTGGCCCCTCACCCCCACTTCACTCATAGGCAGTTGGATAAAAGATCTCCGATAAAGAGCCCCTCTTTGAGGTGAGCCCGTTGGGCATTGCACCGCCTGCCCAACGAGGAGCATTGCCGATGATGAAGCATGACACTCGCAAGGGTGTGTGAGGCCATTATATCCAACAAATTGGATACCCAGGGGTGTTCCTCCATTGAGCACTAGCCCTTATATCCTAGTGACCTTCTCCTTCTTTCTTCCCCTAGGAACAGCCCAGTCATCTCTTTTGTTGTCTCCATATCAGGGGCCATGACTGTGGCCGGACCTTCCATTCTCCTCTCTCTGAATGGTAATCAAAGCCCTACTGGATCACAATTGATCCCTGTCTTCCCCTACCCATTGTTACACTTCTAACCATTCTCATAGCACACCCTGTGCTCTGATTTGACAGTGAGATAGTGATCTCACCATAGTTTGTACTGCTAATCATTCTCAGCACTCGCTACGAATACGCTTTCACGTTACGCTTCGCATCAAAGCTTCTGCGTGACGTCATGTAGGGCGCCCCGTACGCAAAGACGCGAATGTTCTTAATTGTTTAAAAACATATATTTATGTATTTAATGAACATACTAACAGAAGACATTATCTAGGATAATTATGAAAAAAAAATGTTTTAAGTACCAAAAATACTATATTACTTTTAAAAGCAATTACACAAATCACGGTGGAACATCATGCGTACTCGCATCGTAAGAGTATCGTGAGCACAGCGTAAGCGTACGCAAAGCCAGGTGACTTTAAAAAAGAGATTTGATTGGTTGATAACACTTCCTATTACAACTGTTGAAACTTCCGTCCCATTCTAATAATTCTACTTTCACTTTCTAAGAAGAAGCATCTCTTCTGAGAATCTTGTCAAATAGAACAAAGTTTACCATAGTAACAGCAATGGACTCATCTTCTAGCCATTCTTTAGAGGAATATTTCATTCCTGAAGAACCTCCAAAGAAGAGGAAAGAAGCTCTAATTTCGCAGTTTTTTACGTTTCCAGAAGGGCAAAAAAAGGTTAATGCTCTAAAAGTAACCTGTAAAATTTGCCAAACAACTCTTTCAAGGGGTGATCCATCCAAAAAATACTACTTTGGCACAGCAAATATGGAGCGACATGTGAAGAACTTACACCCCAACAACATTGCTCGAGCTGCAACACAGAGGTTGAAGGACAACCCATCTGCTGCTGCACTAAGCACATCAACTGCTGCACCAGAATTTTCAGCAAGCAGTCCACACCCACAAATTGATCCTGATTTTGCTAAAGTTAAAATTCTATGCATTTATTGCAATAAACTTTTGTGTTATGGGGAACAGTCTATTGACATGATAAAATGCAGGAAGCAGGAGCATCGCTGTCCTCGACATTAGTTTTTTTCCCCATTATTTTGTTCCTGTTGGACACTTCCAAGCCCCCTTTATAGAAAAGAATTGCCCCCGGGATTTGGTCCCCCCGGGAGCTAATTAAAAATAAAACGGACTTCTAGTTTTTTTTTTCCTTTTCCACCGCATACCAGTACCATACGCGTACCCCGCTTTTTTATTTTTAAAGATCCATGTGGGAACCCCTGAGCAGGCCTAGAGGGTCAACATGTTTCTACCCTGCCCCTTTTCCTTATTTTTCAACTTTGTGTTACTGTTTTCTTGTGACTCGTGCTACTTTTGATTTTCTCAGGAACTACTCAACGGATTTACACCATTTACCAAAAAGCACAATCTGCGAACCAAACTCTACCTTTCTGCCAAATTTGGTGTAATTCCGTTCAGCCGTTTGGGCTTTAGCCCTGGCTAAAGGTCCCTATAGAAAATTGCATGGGGAAAACACGTTTTGGGACCCCCTTTTTTCTGGGCCCCCACTTGACGAATCACCCCCAAACTTTCAGGGAAATCCCGGGATACGCCTAGGGTACGTGTACCCTGCCGATCCCCCAAAAAAACATTAGGCACCACTTTGCAAATGCGCCACCTGGCGTGTTTGCAGAGAGGGAAATAATTCCCCTTGAATACTGGGGGTCCCGGGGGGCCAAGTAGGCCACCAGAATCCTCCAGTATGCGCCAGGGGGCTGCCTTGCAGAGACGTGTAAAGAGGCCACGCCCCATTTTACACCTCTCTGCAACACAGCCCCCTGGCGCATACTGGAGGTTCCTGGTGGGCTAGTTGGCACCCAGGGACCCCCAGTATTCAAGGGGAATTAGTTCCCCCTTTGCAAACGTGCCAGGGGGCTGCCTTGCAGAGATGTGTAAAGAGACCATGCCCCTTTTTACACCTCTCCGTAACGCATCCCCCTGGAGCATATTGGAGGTTCATGGTGGGCTAGTTAGCCCCCAGGGACCGCCAGTATTCATGGGGAATTAGTTCCCCCTCTGCAAACGCGCCAGGGGGCTGCCTTGCAGAGAGGTGTAAAAATGGGCGGGGCCACATTACACCTCTCTGCAACGTAGCCCCCTTGCGCATACTGGAGGTTCCTGGTGGGCTAGAACTATACAAAAGGTTGGCAGTAGGGAACAATGTGCTAAATGGTGTAAAGAAATATCTTATCTTTACATATATGACTAGCATATGCTCTAAGGTGGGGATACAACCCCTACCACAGGTTGTAACAATAGGCAGACAATTATCTACCATAATATACCAACACAATTCCCCAACCTGAGCAACTCTAGTAATTACAAGTGTCCATATCAAAAATAGCCTTTTCAAGTTCATGTAATTTTCCATATTTTCTTTATTTATTCCAATTCAAATTTTCAGTTTCAGTCCAATCACTGGGTACAAATCATCAAGGGTTTCTTCAATATACAGATAACCAACTGATCTTGCCAACACGTGTTTCGTCTGGCTTTTCAGCCAATGACTTCGTCAGGGCTAGAGACAAATAAAATATGTCCTAGATTAATATACATATCAGCAGATTAATTTGGTGTGGAGGGTCAGTTTGTAGGAACCTCCAAAGTAAAGAAACCTACAGGAAAAGGATACTAATAATAAAGAGGAAAAGTGCTCTTACAGGATATACTTCCAATTCATAAGTCAGTATGTCCAAGAGGTAGATTTTAAATTTAACAATAGATTTTAATAAAGGAGAGAAATGAATAAAAGAGAAGAAGAGAAAAATATATATAAATGAGAGCCAACACCTCCTGTGTCAAAAAGTGCCAAAGAAGCGATAAAGATAGGGAAATTCAGTGTATAAATCCTGCATGAATAAAAAGTGTCATCTAATCTATACCTATACTATATTTTTTTTAAAAGGACCGACTACAACTTACCAAAAGTACTTTATTTCAGAGATGATATCTCAAGAAGAATTGTTCCAATTGAACCAATAGCGAATTCCTAAACGGAAGGAATTTGAAAATATACATCTAGTACTGGTCGTAACTAGCTTCCATTTAGTCTATTTAATAACACCGAAGACTACACTATATATTTACATAATCTTATGCATTTCATTCTTAGCAAAATTAAGAATCTATAAAGCTTAAAATCAAAGGGACAAATCTTAGTCGCTTAACTGCTACCATACACTAGTTCGTGTTAAATCGATATGTCAAAGAAGTAAGGTTTTAAAATGAGTTACATCAAGATCAGGATTTACCTAAATATTAATAGTCCACGATTAAGGGTCTTCTATGCGTGACTTCACACAAGCCTATCATCCAACCGTTCTAATGCAAGTCTAAAATTAATATCACAACAATAAATAATTATGGTGGCATCATATCAGTTTTGGATAAAATTACTATCCCAAATTATATTTTACGAATAGTACCTCAACTATGCAAGACGAAATCTCCTTAAGTGGATTGATAGCGGTTCTCTTATTTTACTCGAACTTGTATGTAGAGATCTGAAAAAAGACCACAGTATCAGTGCACAATGTAATTCCTATATATCTAGTCGAATCAGCACACTAAAAATATTAACACACAATAGAGGATTAGGGTGGCATCATATCAGTTTTGGATAAAAATACTATCCCAAATTATATTTTACAAAAAGTACCTCAACTATGTATGATGATATCTCCTTTGGTAGATAAATAGCGGTTCTCTTATTTTACTCGGACTCGTATGTTGGAACCTGAGGAGAGACCACAATGTTGTTGCACAATGTAATTCCTGTATAACTGGTCGCATCAGCACACTAGTTATATCTAACTCAAACCATTAATTCCTCTCAAATTATAACGCCATAAAAACCTTACCCATAGAAGTATCCAGATCTTTTCGGAACACATTTTAGCTTCGACGTCTAGCGTCAGCGCCATCTTGGGTAAGGCATTTTATACCCTGTTGATCTTAGATATAAAAACGGACTTACATAATTATCAATATCCCTATATATGCAACGGTGACTCACAACCATTATTATAATAGCCCTCGTTTTCTTTATATATGAATTAAGGGTATTTGTATCTTTTATTAAGAAAGAATGGACCATCAATTACAATAGCCATGTTTGCGACCTTTTTGTTATATATACATTTACTCGCGATCGTCATCTAAATATTTAAAACCATAGTGAAATTATGAACATATGATTATTTGGATATAATCCACTTCCAATTGTTATTATAAGTTAACCTATTTGTTCGGTCAAGCCTGTCAGCCTAAAAGGGAAAACGGACTAACGTTCAAAAGGCAGCACCGTCTTCAACAATATTTTAAGGAGGAATAATTGTAATTTTGATTTGTGCAATAGTAAATCCTGTCTGTAAAGTAATATATATTAGCGGTTACTCTAAAATAAAATGATTATCACCATCCAGCGCTAGGAGGGCTTGTCAGTTTAAAATATTTGATGCTCATCTAATAGTTAACTACGTGTGAAAGAAAAAAGGTTAAAGAACCCATATAGGAGGAAGGAGAGGAGAAGAATAAACAGTAAATTCACAATTAATATCCTGACCTAATCATCATTGTTCCAATAGACATAGATTGTATAAAGTAAAAAAGAAACATTTCTAATTGGTCAAAATAGAAGTTATCAAAAAGATACATCTTATTTATCACAAACCATATTACACAAAATACAAGTTTCATTAGCAGGTAAATTATCTAGTTTGTCGCAACCATATTATACAAATTTCAGTTTCTTGATCTGAGAGTTATTTATACAACACACATCATATAGATCATTACATCTATTACATATATAATTTGCTCCAGATATAATATCACATAACAACATAGAATAGACTCATCAAAGGGTGTATCACTGAAGATGGAAAATTATTAACACCCTAAAGACTGGCTTCAAATATCTGTATCACTGCATCCTTTTATTGGCCCAAAAAATACTGCATTTCACTGTCAATATTGATTCCCATCTCTAACGCATGAATTCTAATTATCCAACGTATCTCTGCTTGCCTAAGCATAAGTTCTCAATTTCCACCTCTTATGTTAATCGGAATACTTTCAAGTCCATGAAATGTAAAGGCAAGCTGTTTCGTTTTTTGTGGGTAGACTGCGGCATGCACACCAATTGGATATCTAGAATCCATATTCTTAAATGCTCTAACGTGTTTAGAGATACGATCTTTCATGCTCCTAATCGTACTTCCCACATAGATTTTGGAGCAGTTATATACAATAATATAGACCACATATTTGGTAGTGCAATCTATATGTTGTCTAATTGTATATGTCTTTAAGCCATTGTATTGAAAATCCTTCTTTTCTTTAACTGCAAACCTACACATACTACAATTAGTAAGTTTAAAGGAACCTATGTAACCATGTTGGATTTGCTCCTTCATTTTTAGGGTAACTAGGACTAATCATACTACCTATAGTCTGACCTTTTCTATATGTTACACTAGGATATTTTTAAATATATTTCTGTAGTTGTACATCCGCAGTTTAGTAGATGCCAATGGCGTTTTAGAATGCCAAATATCTTATGAGACCATGGATGGAAATTGGTCACTAGTCTGACTGGTGAAGTTATCGTTTTTTTCAGTTCGCGTGGTTTGAGATTATTTATCCTATTGAGAGCATCAGCCTGTTTCTTAGCTTTTACCACAACCTTATTATCATATCCTCTGGATAGAAATCTTCTTTCCATGTCAGTAATGACATTTTTAAAATCCTCATCATCTGAGCAATTCCTACGAGCTCTATAGAACTCTCCATAAGGAATAGAGTTTATCTTGGTTTTTGGATGGGCTCTGTCTGCATGAAGCATGAGTTAGATGATGTCTCTTTCCTATGCATCCTGCTTTTGATCTTCCCTCCTTCCACAAATAGATGTCATCAGTGATGTCACTGACCATGTCATGAATGATGTTATATGTGGCATAATCAGCAGTGGATCGGGGGCGCGCGAGATATAGTGAGTACAACTAACTATATCATAGGAATTTCAATGGTTTTGTACAAGTGAAAAGGCCAGCTAGCTATAACACCCCTAAAACCTATGTTTTTTCAGTGAATTTCTAAGGTTTTTAAAATGCTAATTCCTAACTATATTAGGCCTGAAACCTATGGTTTTTTTCAGTGAATTTGGAAGGTTTTGTAAATGAAAATTTTTAATTGTATTAATTGTTATATTTATTTTTTTGATACTGATTTTACAACATTTTTTAACCTATTTTTAAATATTTTATTTTTTAAATTACATTATAATTACATTATACATTACATTACTAAATACACTTTCTTAGAATGAATTACTTTAGTTTAAACACTTTGCAAATAGGCAATAGACTTTTAAGTGCAGTAGTTACAGTTGTTGCAATGGGCAACACAACTTCAAACACAATGCAACATTGACGTCAATGTGAATTTCTAGATAAATGCAATTAGTTACTTTATGGATTACTTTTCTAACCACAGGACTGAATCCTAGCTTCAGTCCTTGGACATCTCCTGTAAATGGTTGAGTAAAAGTGCTTTAGTTACAGAAGTGTTTTTAAGGAATAATATTGTATTTCATAAGTTGACAATTGTTTTCACATAGAATTACCAATGTTATCCTATAGCAGCAAATTCCTTTAGCAGGTAAGTAGTGCTATTGTTACTTTTTCTTACTCAGTGAAACCAGTCAATGTTAGCCTATGGCAGGAAATTCAAGTGACTGGTAAGTATGGTTAGAATTACTTTTCAGGATAAGTACTGGGCTCACAGATGCAGCACTGAGGTCTCTCCTGATAACAGGTGTGTAAATCGGAATTCGTTGTTTGGCTGATTTTAGGTGAATATTTTAAAGTTCCAAAACCCCACACTTAAAAGAATTTCAAAAGTGAAACCAGTCAATGTTACCCTATGGAAGGAAATTCACTTAACAGGTAAGTAGTGTTATTGTTACATTTATTACTCAGTGGTGTATCCTGGATCCAGTACTGGTGCATCTCTTGTAACCAGTTGAAAGAATGCTTTTAAGTCATGCATGCAATTTTTTAGTAATATTTGTAGTTTGTGAAAATAGACACTTAGAAACTTTTCAGCTGAAAACCAGACAATGGATTCCTATGGAAGGAAATACAAGTTACTGTAAGTACGCTTAGAATTACTTTTCAGGGTCTGTGCTGGGCTAAAAGATGCCGCACTAGGTTCTCTCCTGATAACAGGTGAGTAAATCGGAATTCGTAGTTCAGCTGATTTTAAAGGAATATTTGTACAATGGTAAATGGAAGGGGGCAGGGCCTGAGGTGACATGTGTGCAAACACGCCCTGTGGCACGTTTTAAGTTGCGTGAATAAGTGCCCTTGAATCCTGAGCTCCCCTGGGGGCCAACTAGCCCACCAGGTACCTCCAGTATGCGCCAGGAGGCTGCATTGCAGAGAGGTGTTCAGAGGCCTTGCCCCTTTTTACAACACTCTGCAACGCAGCTCTGTGGCGCTTACTGGAGGTAGATGGTGGGCTAGCGTGCCCCCACATATAATTACCATAGCCCGGGGCAGTGGCAGTCCCCGGGCCGATATTCCCCCTGGGGCTTACAGATAACAAAGCGCAGTAGTCCGCGCTTTGTTTTAAATTTTTCTAAGCACGATTCGCGCACCAACGCCAATTCTGCCGATTAAAAGAGTGTCCCTGTGGTACCCCCTGAATAGGCCTAGGGGGTTAGGGTGTTTCTACTCTGCCCCCTTTTCTTAATCTTTCACTTTTTCCTCTCTTCTTCTTGTTACTCTGTGACCGAGTCACAAGATGGCTGCCAAAACATTCTGCTTTGGAGTATTGGCAGCCAATAAGAAGTCAGATATATATACATATATATATTTTTTATATATAAATGGAGCATAATATATATATATATATATATATATATATATATATATATATATATATATTACCTACTGGCGGTCGCCAGTAGGTAGTTATAGTTAGGATTTTTTTCAATGTTAAATCTCAAAATTCTATTTGGAATAACTTTGGCACCGGTTGACGAATCTGCCTGAAAATTTCATGAAAATGGCCTCGTCGAGCTCCGGTCCTTCCCTGAAAGTTTGGGGGGGATACAATAAGCGGGGGCCGAGATAAAAGGGGGGTCCCAAAACGCGTTTTCCCCATGTTAATTTCCATAGGGCGGTCGATTTCACTTTTAGCCCGAACGGCTGAATGGATTTACACCAAACTTGGCAAAATTGTAGGGACTGGTAGCCCGATGTGCCTTTGCTATGTCTCAAGATATGTGCTCCAGTGGATTTTGAGTAATTTAGGTTCAAAAAAATATATATATCTATAGCAGCGCACCGGTGCGCGCACCAGGGAGCGCTCCGGGCGCGTGACGCGAGGTGCGCATGGAAAGCTGATTGGCTCTCGGGTGTCTGTAAACATTCCAAACAGTCCAGAGCGGTCGCCATCTTGTGTCTCGGTAAAATCGAGACATAAGAGGTGGCTAAAACAAAGTGGGAACTGACCATAAGGCGTCAGGGATAGACCCCTTTGACCCCCTAGGTTTGATGTGGGGGCTATAAAAGGGCCCCGCGGGGCATTTAAAATATTTTTTTTTTTTTCGTTTTGCGCGGGGGAAGCGCTCGGTGCGCGCACCATGTAGCGCACCGGGGAGCGTAAAATGAGGGAAAAAGATGACAGAGTTTTAAAAAAATGAAGTTTTTATTTAGAAATTGGAGGTAGTTCTTAAAAGAACTTTTTTTTTCTTCTTTTTGTTGTTTTATATTTTTTTTGTGTTTTTGGAACTTTTTGAACTTTTTTTGGCTTTTCAAAACAGTTTTATATTTTTTTTTGTATTTTTTAGGGGGAGAAACAAAAAAAGGGAATTGAAACTGGCTCAACTGGAGCAAAAAAACAAAAAACCCCAAAAATTATTTCTTTTTGGGGCACTTGTGATTATCACCTGCAAGGACGATGAGCTTAATACTTTGTTCCCCATAGGAGATAAGCTTGCCACAAGCAGTACAAGTAATTTTAAAATCAGCAAATCTCGGCTGAATGCAAGGCATCACCTCAGATGTTTCTGGTTGCGAGGAAGTGGGTTGGTTTCTTTGGGAGGGGGTCCTTGATGACTGGGGGAGGTTACTGGCCAGTTCCCGGAACTCTGCACGAGAGTAGTTGTTTGGATGCTTTCTTGTCATGTGCCGAATCATGGTATAGTTACCAAAAGAATATTTCTTGTTTGGGTTGCCCCGTGAAAGTTCATCATTGCAGATGAGGCAAGTCACCTTGGGAGCATTCACCTTTTTTTTCCCCTCTGGAATTGAAAAAAACTGCCAAACAATGTGTGGTTTGGGTTTGTAAGGTGTATTTTCTTCTGGCAGCCATCTTCTTCTCCCCTCCTCCTCTTCCTCTTCCTCCTCCTCCTGTTCTTGACCACCAATATAATTTGGAGCTGGTCCTCTTGGTGGTGGTGGTGGTGGTGGTGGGGCAGATGCACCAGCTGATGCTACTACTGAAGCCATTATTTGGAGCAAAAAAGTAGAGAGAGCAACAAACAGGTCTTCCTCAGTCAAAGGACAAAGTCAGAATAAGGAAAAAAGGTGGGGTCTTTCATCATTTAGAAAAAAAAACTGTCCTGAACCAATGAGAAGTGTTATTTTCAGGTCACAAGACCAGGGGCTTCATCATTATGAAACTAAAACTGTTATGAACCAATGAAAAGTGTTATTTTCTGCTCACATGACCCGACGCGCTTACGCTACGCGCACGGGGGCGCGCAGCGTAAGCGCGTCGGAAGTTTACGTTTTGCGATCGTATTCGCTCGAGTACTTCCGGGTGCGCTTACGCCGTGCGTATCACGCGGTCGCGGCTACGCGATACGTCACGATCATGTTTTCGTTTGCGATATTGGCGCTCACGAGACGCTCCCCGGAGCGCGCCCGGGGGCGCTTTTCAGAAATACGCTTTTCGGGGCGCACTCCGGGGCGCGCTCTGGGAGCGCTCCCCCCAAAAATTAAAAAAAAAAAAAAGGGATAATTGTAGAGACAGGTAGCCCTATTCTGAAGTGGTTTGTAAAAAAATTAACTTTATAAAAATATGTATTGTGCTACATTGGGCTTAATATATGTTAGAGCCAAAATGTAGCCCAAATGTAGCCCAAAGTAGCCCAATGTAGCCCAAAGATGGCCACCAGAGATCAAAAATTGTAAATGTAGCCCAAAATTCAACTAGATGTAGCCCAACTGTAGCCCAATGACAGAATGTACCAGAGTGTTAAAAAGAACAACTAGAGTGCTAACAGTCTTATTTATAAAGTGAAACTTATAGTTAGGAATTAGCATTAAAAAAACCTTTGAAATTCACTGAAAAAAACCATAGGTTTCACACCAGTTATAGTTAGGAATTAGCATTTAAAAAACCTATTAAATTCACTGAAAAAACCATAGGTTTCACACCAGTTATAGTTAGCTGGAAATTTTACTGATATAAAACCATTGAAATTCCCACGTTATAGTTAGATGGACTCACTATAACTTGCGCGTGCAATGCACTGCTGATGACATCACATATTACATCACTCATGACATGGTCAGTGACATCACTCATGACATCACTGATGACACCATCCAGTGAATGCGTGTCTTTCTGAAAAATAAATATATTTTATATATGTATATGTAAAAGTTGATGGAAGAATAAATGTTTAAATAAGTGTCTAAATGGATGGTTTTTAAAAATTGATTGGTTAACTGGCTTATTAAGACATCATCAGCAGTGCATTGCACGCGCAAGTTATAGTGAGTCCATCTAACTATAACGTGGGAATTTCAATGGTTTTATATCAGTAAAATTTCCAGCTAACTATAACTGGTGTGAAACCTATGGTTTTTTCAGTGAATTTAATAGGTTTTTTAAATGCTAATTCCTAACTATAACTGGTGTGAAACCTATGGTTTTTTCAGTGAATATATATATATATATATATATATATATATATATATATATATATATTATGCTCCATGGGGCTGTCCAAGTAGCGGGTTGCACTTCAGCCTGCGTGCGCCTTCCCCAAAGCGATCTCCTTTCTTCATGGCGTCGTGCCCTTTTCCTCAACGCGATCTGGTCATCTCGCTGCTCTTGTCCTCCTGACCAGGTTTCTCCGAGCGGCGTTCACTCCGCCCGTTTCCCTCTGGTCTTGTCCTGGCTCTAGGACACTGTCTTCTTTTCCACTCTGTGACTGGACCGGTCGTCACAACCTTCTCCTGTTGATGGTTTTGTTTCTGGTTCTTGAGGATGTCGAAGTTCGTTGGTCCCTTTTCGCAGGCCACGTCTTACTTGAACTTCTCGGACTTCTTGTCAGTCCGCTCTGCCGATCTCTGGCAGTGGTGTTGTTTGGCGCAGGTGCTGATGGCTGGGGTGATGGTGGTTGACAGCCATGTAGTGACTTTGGATGACAGGAGTTGGTGACTTGCTGGGAGTGTTGGATATCCGGCGGGACTTGGCAGCCACGTGCCGCCGCTTTGCTGATGTTGACCTTAGATGGCGGTTTTATGTGTAGAGTGTACGGTTCCTCTCTAGCCTGTTGTGGGGGCACTGCCGACTCCATCTTGAGGTGGTGAGAGGGTGGGCACTCAGTGCTGGTCTTCGCCCGTGGCATCTGCGGACAGGAGCACAGATGCAGATTGACTCAGACTGCCGATGCTCGGGGATGGACGGTCGCCTGGGGAAGCGTTGGGATGAGACGTGGACTGCGCTTGCTGCAGATTACGTTTGGTTCATCCGTGGGGCTGTCTCCTAGGACGTCGGTCCGCCTTGGTGGCTGTCTGGCATGTCAGGGTGTGCTTGTTGGCTGGCTGTGAGTCCTCGGTCTACTCCCATTGTTGGCTTGTTCAGTCCATCTGTGCTCATCCGGTCTTCGGGGTGACAGAGCTGTCACTCTTCTATTCTTCAAGGGCGTTGCATTTGGACCTCGAGGCAGCGCTGTCGTGGCGCCGGCTTCTGCTTTTGCTCTGGTGTGCTTGACTGGCTAGTCACTTGGTGAGGTGCTCCTTGTTTGCTGGGCGACATGACATCTGGTCTTGTATCGCTGGTCGTTGGAGCGCAGGGTGCTGTGGCGGCCTGCCACGTGGGGTGTGCGACTCCTCTCTTTCCGATCTTGGGTCGCGTCCGACTCCGCCTTGAGGCAGTGGGAGGGAGGACACCGTGGGTGGTCTTCGGCCTACTGTAGGGCTTCGCTGTGGCGGTGGAGATGTGTGTGCTCTCCGACCTGCGTTCAGCAGTGTTTCTGCATGGAGAGGTTTCCTGGGTGCTGACTGCGCAGTCAGGTTCACAGGCGCAACCTCCTGCGTGCTTCTGGCTTTGCGTGGTCTTGCATCTTCATGCCGTCTGTGATCCCTGGGATCGTCACTTGATTCCGTTGCTGTGCTTCTGCGTTGGCGCGCTTTTGTCTGCGCTTTTCATGTGCCAGTAGGATAGCTTGAGATGGTGTCTGTGTATCTGGAGGTGCGAGTGATGCAATCTCCTCTCCTGCCATGGCGCTCTGCACCAGTCGGTATGGTGCTGTTGGTGTGAAGGGATACCTTGCAACGTTGTTGCCTGGCTGATCTCCCTTCCTTGCTGCTTGTGTTGGAATGGCACCGGTTGGGCTGGAAAATCTTCAGGCTTCGTGGGGCCCTTGGGGACATGCAACTGTCTTTCTCTGTTGACAGTCTAGGCAGCTCTCAGGGCCGGTGATGCACTCCTCATCCGCCCTGGCTGTGTAATTTCTGCTGCTAGCGTGTGTCACAGCAGTGCTGTGTTTAAAGTCGTGCTCCTGCTGCAGTGGGTGTTGCCGTCGGGCTCGAGCGGACAGCCTGTGTCCTGGGGTCCTTTGTGCTTCTTGGGGTATTTGGCTGCACTGTGTGTGTACCTGAATTCCTGGCAGTTCTGCAGTTGTGGCATCTAGGAGTTTCCTGTGGCCATTCGGAGGGATCTGCATCTCTCTTGTGTCGACGTGGAGTGTGCACTCCATTCCCTTGGTACTCCTCACATACAGTGGTACCGGGGAGATGGGTGGCAGTCCAGTATGTCCCGGGACTGGCGTCTGTACAGGTCTCCTGCTACTGTACTTTACTCTAGGTGGTGGCAAGGTTTGTGCAGTGGTGGCTCCTGGCCAGGTATCAGTGTTGTGCTACTGTGTGGAGCACTGTGGTCCTGTGGGTGGCGTCGGACAGCGGGGGTGGCCTTACTTCGTGGAGAAAATACTCTATTTTTTGCCTGCCCGATGTTATGTTATGTTAAAGGTATTTGGTACCGCGCACATACACCAATTGGTTTCTTGGCGCTCAGAGAACCAGTGGGAGAAGGACACAGGAGAGTAGAAGCAACTAGTCATGAGCAAGACGGAACAGGTAAGTTTTCAAAAATTTACGGAAAGTAGGATAGTCAGGTGTAAGCCGGATTGAGAGGGGAAAAGAGTTCCAGGTAGACGGAGCAAGAAAAGAGAAACAGGAACCACCGTGTTTCTTACGTTTGAACCTAGGAGTAATCAAGAGGTTGTGGGCAGATGATCTGAGGTGTCAAGAGGGAACGTGAGGGTGCAGACAAAAAGAAATAAAGGCGGGGGCAGAGGCAGATAAAGATTTGAAAATGGTGCATCCCATTTTGAAGATGCAACGTTGCGCAACCAGGAGCCAGTGTAGGGTTTTCAGCAACGGCGTAACGTGTTGGTATTTGGGCTGCTGAAAAATTAGTCTGGCTGCCTGGTTTTGCACCAGTTGAAGTCGGTGAAGATGGTATGCGGGGATCCCCACGTATAGACAGTTGGCATAGTCTAAACGTGAGGTGACCAGGGCCATGATGACAAGGGTAAGAGCCTCTGGTGCTCCGATGCTGGAGTCTTTCTGGAAAGAGATATTTGCGGAAATTGAATTGGCCATTGGAAAATCATTTTCGCCTATGGTAGAAGCGGCCTTGTTTGGTATAAGCAAGGATAGGAGCAGGTTTAACAAATCTGAAGAGGTATTTATATTTATATCATGTGCGGTCGCTCGCTCTTTAATACTACAAAATTGGAAATCAAGGGAAATTCCATCGCTGATAAAAAGGTTCAATAAGATGAGGAGAACCTGTCTTTTTGAAAAAGCATATGCGGGCAGAGTAGGTTCTATTAGGAGGTTTGAAAGGAATTGGAAGTATTTTGGGGATTTTGAACAATTAAAGGAGGGATGAGATAAGGAAAGGGTTTATACACTCGACTGCACTAAGCTTTCTAGATTTCACTTTATTATAGCTTTTTGCACTTGCAGTAGCACTTTATTGCAGGTTTTTGCACTTTTTTGCAGTGTCACTTTATAGATTGCAGATTTTGCACAGACCCTTCTTGATAAAATTGTTGATTGTATTCCCTTTCTGTGTTTGATGAATTTCTTCGCCTCTTCCTAATTTTTTTGTCTCATGTCTGATATATATATAAAAAAAATCTCTTTTTCTTTCTCTTAAGCCTTTTAAATTATTGAAATGATTATTGAAAATGAAAATTGAAAAGATGTTGTCGGTCTTATATCATGACACTCGAGTAGTATATCATTCAAACCTTAACCCCTTCATTCCCGTTTCCGGGAAACGGTGGTGTCGGAAAAACCTACCTATTTTCGAAATAGGTCTTTTCAAGCTTGAATCTATCTAAAACGGTTTCCTTGAATTACTACCCAGTTGTGCTACAAAGTAATCTTTGTTTTTTCAATTTCCTGCGCAGTCATGGCACAAGCCGTGGACATCCCGCTGCATAGTCGCATTGCGGTGCGTGATCATTTGCGGGCTTATGATGTTCCTGTGGAGGGCTTGGCTGTGGTGCTGGTGGTGAGAGCGGAACATGCTTACCCATACAAACTGTTTTATTCGTGGGTATTTACAACAAGGGGTGGTGAGGGACAGAGTCTCTGAATTAAACAGAATACTCTCACCCAGTCAAGAGATCAGGGCTAGATCCAACACCGTTTTTTAGCTCACTGCACCATCCCAGTTTCAGAACCTGGCTGTATGCAAATTAGTCTGTTCCTGTCCCAGTGCATGATGGGAACAGGGCAAACCAAACTACAAAAGCCAATTCTTACACTGGGAAGGAAACAAGCTTCCGGGGACCGGTTTCTGGCATTTCAGCCGTCTTCGGCCCGGCTTGCTTGAATGCTGATGGTGCAATGAGCAAGGGACTCACATCTGAGTATACCCTTCCACGCTTAGGGTGGACAAAAATATTTACAACAAGGGGTGGTGAGGGACAGAGTCTCTGAATTAAACAGAATACTCTCACCCAGTCAAGAGATCAGGGCTAGATCCAACACCGTTTTTTAGCTCACTGCACCATCCCAGGTTCAGAACCTGGCTGTATGCAAATTAGTCTGTTCCTGTCCCAGTGCATGATGGGAACAGGGCAAACCAAACTACAAAAGCCAATTCTTACACTGGGAAGGAAACAAGCTACCGGGGACCGGTTTCTGGCATTTCAGCCGTCTTTGGCCCGGCTTGCTTGAATCCTGATGGTGCAATGAGCAAGGGACTCACATCTGAGTATACCCTTCCACGCTTAGGGTGGACAAAAATATTTACAACAAGGGGTGGTGAGGGACAGAGTCTCTGAATTAAACAGAATACTCTCACCCAGTCAAGAGATCAGGGCTAGATCCAACGCCGTTTTTTAGCTCACTGCACCATCCCAGTTTCAGAACCTGGCTGTATGCAAATTAGTCTGTTCCTGTCCCAGTGCATGATGGGAACAGGGCAAACCAAACTACAAAAGCCAATTCTTACACTGGGAAGGAAACAAGCTACCGGGGACCGGTTTCTGGCATTTCAGCCGTCTTCGGCCCGGCTTGCTTGAATCCTGATGGTGCAATGAGCAAGGGACTCACATCTGAGTATACCCTTCCACGCTTAGGGTGGACAAAAATATTTACAACAAGGGGTGGTGAGGGACAGAGTCTCTGAATTAAACAGAATACTCTCACCCAGTCAAGAGATCAGGGCTAGATCCAACACCGTATTTTAGCTCACTGCACCATCCCAGTTTCAGAACCTGGCTGTATGCAAATTAGTCTGTTCCTGTCCCAGTGCATGATGGGAACAGGGCAAACCAAACTACAAAAGCCAATTCTTACACTGGGAAGGAAACAAGCTACCGGGGACCGGTTTCTGGCATTTCAGCCGTCTTCGGCCCGGCTTGCTTAAATCCTGATGGTGCAATGAGCCACTATTGGTGTGGCAGGGTATACTCAGACATGAGTCCCTTTCTCACTGCTCCATCAGGATTCAAGCAAGCCGGGCCGAAGACGGCTGAAATGCCAGAAACCGGTCCCCGGTAGCTTGTCTCCTTTCTGGTGAAGAATTGGCTTGGTAGTTTAGTCTGCCCTGTTCCCATGATGCACTGGGCCAGGGACAGACTGATTTGCATATAGCCAGGTTCTGAGCTGGGATGGGGCAGTGAGATAAATAACGGTGATGGATCAAGCCCTGATCTTTGGACTGGGTAAGAGTGGTCTGCTTAATTCAGACACTCTGTTCATCACCACCCCCTTTTCTGAATCGTTTTTGGCCACTATAGGTGTGGCAGGGTATACTCAGACATGAGTCCCTTTCTCACTGCTCCATCAGGATTCAAGCAAGCCGGGCCGAAGATGGCTGAAATGCCAGAAACCGGTCCCCGGTAGCTTGTCTCCTTTCTGGTGAAGAATTGGCTTGGTAGTTTAGTCTGCCCTGTTCCCATGATGCACTGGGCCAGGGACAGACTGATTTGCATATAGCCAGGTTCTGAGCTGGGATGGGGCAGTGAGATAAATAACGGTGATGGATCAAGCCCTGATCTTTGGACTGGGTAAGAGTGGTCTGCTTAATTCAGACACTCTGTTCATCACCACCCCCTTTTCTGAATCGTTTTTGGCCACTATAGGTGTGGCAGGGTATACTCAGACATGAGTCCCTTTCTCACTGCTCCATCAGGATTCAAGCAAGCCGGGCCGAAGACGGCTGAAATGCCAGAAACCGGTCCCCGGTAACTTGTCTCCTTTCTGGTGAAGAATTGGCTTGGTAGTTTAGTCTGCCCTGTTCCCATGATGCACTGGGCCAGGGACAGACTGATTTGCATATAGCCAGGTTCTGAGCTGGGATGGGGCAGTGAGATAAATAACGGTGATGGATCAAGCCCTGATCTTTGGACTCGGTAAGAGTGGTCTGCTTAATTCAGACACTCTGTTCATCACCACCCCCTTTTCTGAATCGTTTTTGGCCACTATAGGTGTGGCAGGGTATACTCAGACATGAGTCCCTTTCTCACTGCTCCATCAGGATTCAAGCAAGCCGGGCCGAAGACGGCTGAAATGCCAGAAACCGGTCCCCGGTAGCTTGTCTCCTTTCTGGTGAAGAATTGGCTTGGTAGTTTAGTCTGCCCTGTTCCCATGATGCACTGGGCCAGGGACAGACTGATTTGCATATAGCCAGGTTCTGAGCTGGGATGGGGCAGTGAGATAAATAACGGTGATGGATCAAGCCCTGATCTTTGGACTGGGTAAGAGTGGTCTGCTTAATTCAGACACTCTGTTCATCACCACCCCCTTTTCTGAATCGTTTTTGGCCACTATAGGTGTGGCAGGGTATACTCAGACATGAGTCCCTTTCTCACTGCTCCATCAGGATTCAAGCAAGCCGGGCCGAAGACGGCTGAAATGCCAGAAACCGGTCCCCGGTAGCTTGTCTCCTTTCTGGTGAAGAATTGGCTTGGTAGTTTAGTCTGCCCTGTTCCCATGATGCACTGGGCCAGGGACAGACTGATTTGCATATAGCCAGGTTCTGAGCTGGGATGGGGCAGTGAGATAAATAACGGTGATGGATCAAGCCCTGATCTTTGGACTGGGTAAGAGTGGTCTGCTTAATTCAGACACTCTGTTCATCACCACCCCCTTTTCTGAATCGTTTTTGGCCACTATAGGTGTGGCAGGGTATACTCAGACATGAGTCCCTTTCTCACTGCTCCATCAGGATTCAAGCAAGCCGGGCCGAAGACGGCTGAAATGCCAGAAACCGGTCCCCGGTAGCTTGTCTCCTTTCTGGTGAAGAATTGGCTTGGTAGTTTAGTCTGCCCTGTTCCCATGATGCACTGGGCCAGGGACAGACTGATTTGCATATAGCCAGGTTCTGAGCTGGGATGGGGCAGTGAGATAAATAACGGTGATGGATCAAGCCCTGATCTTTGGACTGGGTAAGAGTGGCCTGCTTAATTCAGACACTCTGTTCATCACCACCCCCTTTTCTGAATCGTTTTTGGCCACTATAGGTGTGGCAGGGTATACTCAGACATGAGTCCCTTTCTCACTGCTCCTTCAGGATTCAAGCAAGCCGGGCCGAAGACGGCTGAAATGCCAGAAACCGGTCCCCGGTAGCTTGTCTCCTTTCTGGTGAAGAATTGGCTTGGTAGTTTAGTCTGCCCTGTTCCCATGATGCACTGGGCCAGGGACAGACTGATTTGCATATAGCCAGGTTCTGAGCTGGGATGGGGCAGTGAGATAAATAACGGTGATGGATCAAGCCCTGATCTTTGGACTGGGTAAGAGTGGTCTGCTTAATTCAGACACTCTGTTCATCACCACCCCCTTTTCTGAATCGTTTTTGGCCACTATAGGTGTGGCAGGGTATACTCAGACATGAGTCCCTTTCTCACTGCTCCATCAGGATTCAAGCAAGCCGGGCCGAAGACGGCTGAAATGCCAGAAACCGGTCCCCGGTAGCTTGTCTCCTTTCTGGTGAAGAATTGGCTTGGTAGTTTAGTCCGCCCTGTTCCCATGATGCACTGGGCCAGGGACAGACTGATTTGCATATAGCCAGGTTCTGAGCTGGGATGGGGCAGTGAGATAAATAACGGTGATGGATCAAGCCCTGATCTTTGGACTGGGTAAGAGTGGTCTGCTTAATTCAGACACTCTGTTCATCACCACCCCCTTTTCTGAATCGTTTTTGGCCACTATAGGTGTGGCAGGGTATACTCAGACATGAGTCCCTTTCTCACTGCTCCATCAGGATTCAAGCAAGCCGGGCTGAAGACGGCTGAAATGCCAGAAACCGGTCCCCGGTAGCTTGTCTCCTTTCTGGTGAAGAATTGGCTTGGTAGTTTAGTCTGCCTGTTCCCATGATGCACTGGGCCAGGGACAGACTGATTTGCATATAGCCAGGTTCTGAGCTGGGATGGGACAGTGAGATAAATAACGGTGATGGATCAAGCCCTGATCTTTGGACTGGGTAAGAGTGGTCTGCTTAATTCAGACACTCTGTTCATCACCACCCCCTTTTCTGAATCGTTTTTGGCCACTATAGGTGTGGCAGGGTATACTCAGACATGAGTCCCTTTCTCACTGCTCCATCAGGATTCAAGCAAGCCGGGCCGAAGACGGCTGAAATGCCAGAAACCGGTCCCCGGTAGCTTGTCTCCTTTCTGGTGAAGAATTGGCTTGGTGGTTTAGTCTGCCCTGTTCCCATGATGCACTGGGCCAGGGACAGACTGATTTGCATATAGCCAGGTTCTGAGCTGGGATGGGGCAGTGAGATAAATAACGGTGATGGATCAAGCCCTGATCTTTGGACTGGGTAAGAGTGGTCTGCTTAATTCAGACACTCTGTTCATCACCACCCCCTTTTCTGAATCGTTTTTGGCCACTATAGGTGTGGCAGGGTATACTCAGACATGAGTCCCTTTCTCACTGCTCCATCAGGATTCAAGCAAGCCGGGCCGAAGACGGCTGAAATGCCAGAAACCGGTCCCCGGTAGCTTGTCTCCTTTCTGGTGAAGAATTGGCTTGGTAGTTTAGTCTGCCCTGTTCCCATGATGCACTGGGCCAGGGACAGACTGATTTGCATATAGCCAGGTTCTGAGCTGGGATGGGGCAGTGAGATAAATAACGGTGATGGATCAAGCCCTGATCTTTGGACTGGGTAAGAGTGGTCCGCTTAATTCAGACACTCTGTTCATCACCACCCCCTTTTCTGAATCGTTTTTGGCCACTATAGGCGTGGCAGGGTATACTCAGACATGAGTCCCTTTCTCACTGCTCCATCAGGATTCAAGCAAGCCGGGCTGAAGACGGCTGAAATGCCAGAAACCGGTCCCCGGTAGCTTGTCTCCTTTCTGGTGAAGAATTGGCTTGGTAGTTTAGTCTGCCTGTTCCCATGATGCACTGGGCCAGGGACAGACTGATTTGCATATAGCCAGGTTCTGAGCTGGGATGGGGCAGTGAGATAAATAACGGTGATGGATCAAGCCCTGATCTTTGGACTGGGTAAGAGTGGTCTGCTTAATTCAGACACTCTGTTCATCACCACCCCCTTTTCTGAATCGTTTTTGGCCACTATAGGTGTGGCAGGGTATACTCAGACATGAGTCCCTTTCTCACTGCTCCATCAGGATTCAAGCAAGCCGGGCCGAAGACGGCTGAAATGCCAGAAATCGGTCCCCGGTAGCTTGTCTCCTTTCTGGTGAAGAATTGGCTTGGTAGTTTAGTCTGCCCTGTTCCCATGATGCACTGGGCAAGGGACAGACTGATTTGCATATAGCCAGGTTCTGAGCTGGGATGGGGCAGTGAGATAAATAACGGTGATGGATCAAGCCCTGATCTTTGGACTGGGTAAGAGTGGTCTGCTTAATTCAGACACTCTGTTCATCACCACCCCCTTTTCTGAATCGTTTTTGGCCACTATAGGTGTGGCAGGGTATACTCAGACATGAGTCCCTTTCTCACTGCTCCATCAGGATTCAAGCAAGCCGGGCCGAAGATGGCTGAAATGCCAGAAACCGGTCCCCGGTAGCTTGTCTCCTTTCTGGTGAAGAATTGGCTTGGTAGTTTAGTCTGCCCTGTTCCCATGATGCACTGGGCCAGGGACAGACTGATTTGCATATAGCCAGGTTCTGAGCTGGGATGGGGCAGTGAGATAAATAACGGTGATGGATCAAGCCCTGATCTTTGGACTGGGTAAGAGTGGTCTGCTTAATTCAGACACTCTGTTCATCACCACCCCCTTTTCTGAATCGTTTTATTCGTGGGTGACATTTCCGGCGGTGGGCGCAAATTCTGGTGTGTTCCACTTGTACACTGCATCACCTGTACCTGCAGAATATGCTCCGTACAGAGCACAGGAAGTACCTATTGATGTTTGGCAGCATGGAGTTTGGTTTGGTGGCGCCCTACCACACTCTTTAACTGCTCCGAGATTAGGTCCTTTATCCATTCCGGGGCCAAATTGGCCCGCTTTGGCTGGATTTACTCCTCACCCTAATCACGGCAATTGTAACTTAGGTGAACTTAGGCGACTTCATGTAGTCGCTATCGCCGTGATTAGAGCCCTTGTGCATTACACAAGTCGTAATGTTCAGGGGGCAGCCCCTAGAGGTGCAGCCCTTCCGGCAGGGCGGGCTGGTTTGAAAATCAGTCCTGTCATGGTGAATTCCGTAATGGGCAAGAAGCCCCAGGATAAGGATGATTTTCCTTTCTGGCTTGCTGAGAAATTTGACCAGCTATGTTCAATAAAAAATTTATTAAAAAAAAAAAAGAGAGAAAATACTTTTGGCTGTGAGGTGTCTTTGTAGGCGGTACTGCAGGTTACCACCAGGTGGCGCTGTGGGTAATCTTGTGGGCGCTCTTCCCGGCCACGGCATCAGTCTTTATTATGTTGGCTGGCTCTGAGGGTTTGCAGGTGTGACCGTGGTCACCTGTTACAGGCAGTTTGGTGCAAGTAGCAGCCTTTTGTTCTGTTGTGGCACTGCGTGTGGCCACTAGATGGCACAGATCGTTTATACTGGGGCGTTGGCAGTCTTTCTCCGGTTGTATACTGAGTCCCCCCTGCAAGTGTCGTGGGGCGGGCGTGGTGGTGTGTCGTGCCGGGATCCTTTGGCAAGGTGGGTGCTCCCTTACATTTCTTCTGTGATAGGCAGGTGTGGGAAGCCTGCCGACGGTTGTAGACAGGGTGAGACACATTGGGGGAGGCAGGTATATTCATGCTAATAGCCCGCTATCGCTCTGCGGGCGTGTCGGTGTGGGCCTGTTCTCTGCTGTGACCGGCCACTGATCCCTTACAGACGCCGGGTTGCGAGGCGTCCAGTCTCTGCTGGGGGCGCTGCTTCTGCTGCGCGTGTATAGCTACGTGGGTGGGCTCCGCTTGATGTATTGTATTTGGGCTCTGCGTCCGTCCACCATTGCCGCTTTCACTATTTTTCACCCTGCCTCCGCAGCTCACCAGGCATTCACACGCTGCACGGCAGGGGGGTCGCTGCTCCTAAGCTGCGGGTACTTCCACTTTCGAGTTTATTCACCCAGCCGCCGCAGTCTCTCGCCACTTACGCTGCACGGCGGTGACAGGGGGCGCTGCCGGCAGGCCGCGGGTGGGCTCCGCTGGCCTTGCCTCTCCTCGGGGGAAGTGTTGGCCGGCTTCAGCGTCTGTGTTGCGCTGGTGGGGCCAAGTTCATCACATTACAGCGGGTGGGCTCCGCTTATCGTTATAGTGTCAATGGGGGGTCGCCTCAGGCTCCTGCGACCCCCGAGGGCATTATCAGTGCCTGGGCTCACCTCCGGCCTACGGGCCTTCCTGCCTCATGGGTGGGCACCGCTTCAGTCTCCATGCAGTGGGGCTCCATTGCGGCCGACGCGGGTGGACTCCGGTCGGTTCGCTGTATCCCTGTGCACCTTCCTCAGCACAGCAGCACTCGGCAGGGCCGGAGAGGTCCGGGGTGGGCTCCCGTCAATCTCTCTCATTGACTTTCAGGCCTGGGGCTCTGCACACGCCCTGCGGGCTTCTCGGCGGCCGACGCCGATCATTTCAGGGGGCGCCTTCTTGGCGACCTGCCTTCTCTCCCCCTTCTTCATTGGCTGTTGCATGCTGGGGCACAGCCACCTCGTCGCCGATGTAGTGTTGGGCACTAGGCACACATTATGGTGATCAGGGAGACGCAGACACAGGGTAGTAGGTTAGTAAACTGGCCTCGAGCATGAGCGCCCGGCACCCTTTATTAACTGGGTCACATGACTCGTGACACCAGTGGTGGGTGGGTGTAAAGTGTGGGTTACATCATCCAAAACAACTAGACCGTGTCCAGCAGGACACTACAGTCAGGTGACCAACTCAGTGGTAAACATGAATATGCAAGGTCAAATGAACAAATCCCAATGCCTAAAGGTATTATATATTGACTCCCAAATGATAGGATGTGAACCCATATTCTATTTATGGGTAAGGAGAAATAATAAACGTACCAAACATCTAAGAGTAACCCCAGGAAAAAGCGAAAAAGCCTGAAATAGTGTGACTAGTATATGTTCCAGAAGGAAAAAAAAACAACAAAACAAAACATAAAGAGGGGGGCGCCTTCATCTGATTACCGGAAACAGCACAAGAGAATGGGGAGTTCGTTGGTACACCTATTCAGCCCAAATGCACATGAAGCTCCTCATCCTGGTTGAGGCCACCCGATTGTTTAATTTGTAGGCGAATGATGTATTCCAATTCTAATCTTCTCAATCCTTGTTCTCTGTTTCCCCCTCTTACTCGTGCCGGTAACCTATCAATGCCAAAGAAAGAGATTTTAGGACTCTTGGTATTGGGACCATGCAACATGTTACAGTGTTTTGCCATGGGATATGATGCATCATTGTTCCTGACTGGCCTCAAATGTTCCAAAATCGTTTCTTCACTGGAAAAATGGTGCTGCCCACATATCGTAAACCACAAATACAGGTCAGTACATACACCACAAAGTCTGTATGAAATACCTAATTTTGTGGTTTCTCCCATTATATAGTGTTAACACTTTTACATTTGTGCTGTTTGTACATGCTTTGCATTTTCCGCATTTATAGAAGTCCAGGAGTTCCCTCAACCAGGTGCTACCATGTGAGTGCCCGGTATCATCATAGTAGTGTACAAGCATATCCTTTAGTGAGCTACATCTCCAATAAGTAATCTGTGGACTCGGGCTGACTAACTTCCCAATGATAAGATCCGTTCTTAAAAGATACCGATATTTCTTACAAATAACCTGAACTCCTGCAGATTTATAAGTAGTAATAAACCTAACTGTTTGCCTCTCTTCTTCCTTGGGTTTCAGTTTAAGGAGACTACTTGTTTCCACTCCCCTTGCTTTCTTAACTGTTGTCTTTACCACCTTATGTGTGTATCCTCTGATCAAAAACCTCTCCACCATCCTGGTCTCTTCTATATTGTAGGCTTGTGCTGTGCTACAATTCATTTTGGCTTCAAGGAGCTACCCTTATGGGATGCTCCATTTCAGTTTCGTAGGATGATTGCTGTGAGTGTGTAAGATGCTGTTCTCTGCAGTAGCCTTCCTATGTAATTTGGTGTGTATAGTATCATCTTCGACTTCCACCAAAACATCCAAGAAATCTATCCTCTTTTTGTCAGTTTTGGAAGTAAATTTCAGATTTAGATCATTCTCAGATATTTTTCCCAAAAATGTATATACCTCCCCATGGCAGTCCCGGTAAGCTGTTTGAACCATTGATTGCCATAAAAAAATATTATTCTCCAGACAAAAATGCAGCATTTCGGTGACAGCCATGGTGTGATTGTAAGTTGCTAATGGTCTGTCCCTAAAGAAATATCTACAAGCTTGCAGTCCTAAGTCATGCCTAATGCAAGTGTAGAGGGAAACCACATCTACTGTTATATACAGATATAGCTAGATTTCCATGAGATGTCAGTGATTTTACAGATAAACTCCATGCTGTCCCGGCAGAATCAAGACAGACTACATACATATGGAATAGAAAATAATCAAGATAAATGGAAGCATTCTCAAGGAGACTATTCTTAGCAGATATATATTACCTACTGGCGGTCGCCAGTAGGTATATATAGTTAGGATTTTTTCTCTATGGGATTTTTGAAAATTCTATGTCTAATAACTTTGGCGTTTGTGGACGGAATTGGCTGACATTTTCAGGAAAATGGCACATTTTGTTTCTGAGCAGCCCCTGAAAATTTTGGGGGTGTTCGTCAAGGGGGGGCCGAGAAAAAAGGGGGGTCCCAAAATGCGTTTTTCCCATGTTAATTTCCATAGGGCGGTTGGCCTCACTTTTAGCTCGAACGGCTGAATGGATTTGCATGAAACTTGGCAAAATTGTAGGGACTGTTAGCCCGATGTGCCTTTGCTAGGTCTCAATATATGTGCTCCAGTGGATTTTGATAAATTAACGTTAAAAAAATATATATTTCTGTGACAGCGCTCCGGGTAGCGCTCCGGTTCCCGTACTTGACGCGTAACGGAACTTTGCGAAGCGAAGCTGATTGGCTCTCCGGTGTCTGTCAACATTCTAAATAGTCCGGAGCGGCCGCCATCTTGTCTCTCGGTAGGATCGAGAGACAAGAGGAGGCCAAAACGAAGGGGGAAATGACCATAAGGGGGCATAGTAGATCCTCCCTGACCCCCTAGGTTTGATGTGGAGGCTTTAAAAGGGCCCCGCGGGGCAAAAAACCCCAAAAAACCCACCTTTTTTTTGCGTGGGGAGCGCCCGGTACGCTTTTGTGCAATGGGCGGTGGTAATCTAAATGATGAGGAGGGGAGAGGGGGGGGGGCAGCGTTCAAAGCACATCAGCGTGCATAAACACGAAAATGTTTTTATCTACCACGTACTTGGCTTATCTCTCTGAGATGCATTCCCTTGTGTTTCGGCAATGGTAGTCTGTTCATTACATAGATCGCCCGAGGGCGGTAGTACAGACCGCGCGTAGGAAAGGGTCAAAAGCCAGGGGTATAGGAGTATGTAACAAGCGAGCCATTTAATTAATACAATAATCAATAATGAAAAATCGACATCAATAGGGTTGTCCGTATTCCCAGTCTGTACCCTTCCCAGCCCGCCATGTGCATAAAGACCGCATACATCCCCCATAACGTCAAGGCTAAGTAACTAGAACGTCATAAGGAGTTGCAAGTCGCTCCCATACTGGCGCCATTTTGGTCGAGGCCAGGCAGGTTCAGAGTATAGTTCAATGTCTCCAATAAGTAGCGGCAGGACCAGAATCCCTTTCGGCAGTTCTGGCTTTGTCATTATGAGCACTAGAAAACAAGACATTCTGGGCATATCACCCTTGACGCAGCCCTTTATGCTACAAGATGGCGTCTTTCAAAAGCCAGGGGTATAGGAGTATGTAACAAGCGAGCCATTTAATTAAAAAAACTAAACCTGACAAACAGTTGCAGGATCAGTGAAGGTTGATTTTTTAATTGAAAGTATAACAGGATCAGTTACAATAATATCGTCCATACGCACACCATGGGCGAGGATCATGGGTAACATTACTTCGAAGCTTTATTAATACAATAATCAATAATGAAAAATCGACATCAATAGGGTTGTCCGTATTCCCAGTCAGTACCCTTCCCCGCCCGCCATGTGCACAAAGACCGCATGCATCCCCCATAACGTCAAGGCTAAGTAACTAGAACGTCATAAGTAGCGGCAGGACCAGAATCCCTTTCGGCAGTTCTGGCTTCGTCATTACGAGCACTAGAAAACAAGACATTCAGGGCAATATCACTCTTGACGCAGCCCTTTATGCTACAAGATGGTGTCTTCCATTCAGAAAATATTGTTGGCAGCATTTTGAAAGGAAAGATAAACGGCCGTTCTCCTAGTGAGTCTCACATTGTTACATTTATGAAGAATGTTGAAGAGTAGTATGTTGAAAATCTGAAGCCATCGTTCTACAAACTCTCAACCAGCCTTGGATGGAAAAATCCTGAAGAATTTACAAACTGAAAACCAGTTTTTGTCTGCATAGCATTAGCAGCAACACTTGAGTCAGCTTTGTTTGAAGCCGCCATCTTGATCCAATCAATACCGTCCCCCTGCACACATTCAGGGACCAGGCCGCATTGCGAGGGCACCGTAGGACGTGTCTTCAGGTCAAACGGATTGTGGGACAAGGTGCAAAATGGAAGAGTCACCAAAAGGCAAAAAGTTCCGCCGGACCCCGGGAGCCGCCCGCCTATGTCGGGGGTGATCTCAGGCCACACCAGGGCAACAAGACTTGGGGAGGGGGCAGGAGCCAAGCGCCCCCTCCCAGTCCGCGCCACCACACCGCCCCTCGGGGGCCACCGTCAAGCGGTTCAGGGAGGCACCGCAGGCAGCGGTTCTTCAGATCAGTGGCTCTCACCGGCAAGGCTCCCCTCCGTTAGCAGCGATCGTTGGCGCTGTGGTTGCGGCCGGAGGCCCCGCCTAGTCAACGCCCTGGCCTCTCCATGTCGTAGCTCGCAAGAGTGGGTGCAACTCTGCTGGCCGAGCGAGGAATACTGTCCCCCTGCACACATTCAGGGACCAGGCCACATTGCGAGGGCACCGCAGGATGTGTCTTCAGGTATTTTTCATTTCATTTCATTAACTTTTATTCGATTATCAGTTGAATAATCATAAAAAGTACATGGTAAAAAATGTTTAAACACATGATTAAGAAACACAATATAAAAGACATTTTTATCTAGAAAAGTGAGTTTTGAAATACTGTTCAGTTCTAAATTAACTAGAAATGCTGCGACGTGTTTTCAGGACTGCTTTGAGAAAGGTCGCTATAAATTTGGCTTAATGCAATGATCTTAAGGATTGCAAATAAAGATATGCTGCATGTGTTTGTCTGTGACCACTGATTCGGAGAATCGGAATAATCCACTTTTTCCTTGATATTTTATAATATTTACAAAAAAGGACTACGTGGATCGTAGATTGTGGAGAAATTCCATCACAGGGACAGTTCAGCAAATTGGGCGACCAAATTTTCGTTTCGGGGAATGTAACTAAACGAAAGAAAATATTAAAGCGAAGTCTTGTTAATAAAAACCTTTCATAGTTGGATAAAAAGTACGTCAGATAAGGCTGTATGCATTTTCCAGTTTGTTGGGCGCCGATTATTTCATTTGATGGTTTGATGATCTCTGTCTGGTTTCGTAAATCCCTTAGGTGGTCCAGGCACATTAACTTTAACTGCTTCCTGGAGATGTCTTCCACTGAGGGTGGTTCTTCAAAGAAGGATTCACGATCCAAGTCTTTAAAGAAATTAGATACGTAGGTTAACCATGGGATTTTCCGCCAATTTGCCAGGGCTAAACAGTCAGAAATGAGGGAGCGAGTTAGATGACATTCGGGGTTGCACCATATTCGATGCCACAACAGAATGGGCTGGCATCGGATGGTGTCAATGATATATTCCATACCAAGCTCCCAATGTGAGGCTAATGTCGGGGAACTTTGAGGGAGGGCTAGCATGTACTTTACAAAGGCGTTTTCAGTGACCTGTAATTGGTCGATACGTCCATGACCCCAGATTCCTGCACCATAAGTGGCCACACTATGGCATTTTGCATAATATATAGTCAGGAGTTCAGATGGGGCCGGTTTCCCCAGTTTCCTCGAGAAAGATGTTAATGCTGAGGTTGCACGACGGAAATGGAGATTCCTGGCCTCAATTGCCTTTCTTCAGTTCAGTGCATCGTCCACTAGGATACCCAGGTATGGATAGACCGGGGTTTTTTCCAATTTGATGTTATCAACCATTATTGGTTTTGTGGTTTTGATCCTAGGGCCGAGGTGCATTATGAAGGTTTTCTTGATGTTTATTTTGAGGCCAAGTGAGTCCATAAATGCTGTGTACTTGTTGGTTTGGATCTGAAGTTGGTTTAATGTCCGTGCTAGAATCACTGAGTCATCAGCATACAACAGCGTAGGTATCGGGCGATGATTTATCTGGGGGAGATCCTGGCTCCCGTCCAGCATAGCCTGTTCAAGTCCATTAGTATAAAGATTGAACAGGAAGGGAGCCAGGACACAGCCCTGTCTTACTCCCTTCGTTATCTGGAATGGACGCGACAATTCGCCACTGGTACCATAGCGAACTCGGCCTTCAGCATTTGAATAAAGTTCTCGTAGGAATGTTGTTATCGGGGGATCCACACCCAGGTCGCTTAATATTTGCCAGAGTTTCACGTGCTGGACGCAGTCAAATGCCGCACTTAGGTCGACATAGACGAGGAAGATGTTACCTCCTTTGGCGTGTACATATTTACCAGCCAATAGAACAAGATTCAGGGCCTGCTCAACGGTCCCAAGCCCCTTCTGGAAACCATATTGCAGGTCAGTTAAGATGTTGTTCTCCCGGGCCCAGGATTGTAAACGGTCCAGGAGTACTCGACCTGCAATCTTGCCCATTGAGTCCAGAAGGGAGATTGGTCTGTAACAAGTGGGGTCGTTGCGGTCTCCTTTTTTAAAAATGGGCAAAAGGATGGAGGTAGACCATGAGTGGAAAAGGCCAATCTTGGTTACTGCTGACATGACCCGAGTGATTATCTGCGACCAAAAATCTACATCATGGAGGAACAGGTCCATCGGAACACCGTCAGGGCCTGGAGCCTTGCCAGGTTTGGAAGCCCTGATTGCCTTTATAATTTCATTAAGATGAAAGTGTATCATAATTGGGTAGATGTTATTGCTCATTGGCTGGACCTCGTATGTTGTGTTTTCTGTTGCAGGGTCTAGGGCTGTTCCGAAGATTTGAGCGAAGTGGGAAACCCAATTTTCCTCTGATATAGCCACATCAAGGTGTTCAATGTCTGTGTTGTTGGCCAAGAAGGGCGATCTTATGGTTTGCCAAAATGAGGTGCTGTCTTTTCTTTGAGCACTGTCGTGTAGGCGCATCCAGAGGTCTTTTTTGATTTGTTTTTTGCGGTCTTGCCTTACTGAATTGTATATCTTCCTCAGATAGGAAATTTCCTGGGGATCCCTGGTAGGTTTATGCAAGGCATCTTTAAGTGATGAAAGGGCCTTCCGACAAGCGGTGTCAAACCATCTCGTGGTAGGATACTTAATCTTGTTTTTTTTTATGACAAATAACTCGCTCCTTATTGTCTCCTGAATACTTTGGAAACTGCTGACAATCGTCTGTGGTGATGCCTCCAGAGACGTACATTTTGATAGCCACTGACCTGTTTTTTCGAGGACCCTCTGTGTCACCTCTTCAGGGTCAATCTTGGCCCATTTTACTGTATACCCATTTAGTTTATTCATGGAGAGTGTTTGTTGTTTGAGGGAGCTCAGTTTTATGGGATGGACTCTTTTCCGTTTGATGTTGATTTGTATACTGAGCGGGTAGTGGTCACTTGTTGGGTTTGACCCAATTTCAAAATTCACTAATTGCCCTTTGAATGAATTTGAGGCTATTATGTAGTCTATGATTGTGCAGTAGCCTCGCCCATGGAATGTGGGCTGGAAATCCTGCTGCGGATTAACCAGTTCATTCGCGTAGTCCATATCAAAAGAGAATAACATTTCATTAAGTTTGTTACCGCATAGCGAGTGGGCGAAGTGGGGTATGGGGTTCCCAAGTTCATTTTGGAGGCTGCAGTTTCCGTTTTTGTAGTTTGGACACAGAGAGAGATTGAAGTCGCCACCCCAGATAGTGTAATTTGTGGTTTTAATGTTGTCGTTTTGAAACGCTACTAGGGCTGTGGCGATCTCCTCTAAGTTTGACCAGCAATCCGAGGTGCCTAGATTGTTGTAATAGTTTATGAGTATATAATTGTTGTTGTCTTTGGATGGTAACATCTGGGTGATTTGGAAAATTTGAAATGTTGTTGACTCCTTTATTAATTTCATTTTGAGGGGGAGGGTGTTGGCTACGTATGTCGTGAGCCCCCCTTTAGGTCTGCCCATATTTCCCTGTACTGCTGTGGTGAAAAAAGTTTTATATCCCGCAAGGTGGAGTGGGGTTGTGCACCAAGTTTCTTGCAGGCACAATATCTGATATCCTCTGGCCGTGTCTAGCCATGGCCCTAGTGTCATTTTTGATAGCAAGCCTGCAATGTTCCAATATGCAATAGCGATGCTCAGATTTGTGGAGTCTGCAGGGACAGGGGGCGATTTTAGCAGGGTATTTGCAGTTAAAGTATCTTGGGGTTGGTGGAGTTCAACCTGCGGGAAGTTAGCACGAGGTTTGTGAGCTAATATATGCTGGTGATGCTAACCGGTGTTGATTCCATCTAAAACTGATGAAGTTTTAAGGGTAACCTTATTAGAAGTGTTTATAGGAACAGTTGGCGTTTCCGGAAATGAGTCATCAAGGATAACAGCGTTGTAGAAGCTAGGGGAAACAATTGATGTTTCTGGGAGTAAGTTTCTAGAATTACAAGGAACTAGCTCCAAGGGAACTCGCTGCTGAGTAGGGTTTATTTGTGATAAGATGGAAGTGTTTGTGTTCCTGGGTTCGACCCTGGGTGGTCAATCGACCATCTCCAGACAATCAAAGCGGTTTTGCGTTGGGAAGCCCTGCCAGCCTTCGTAAGATTGTAAGGGCCTATCTTGCCAGTATTGCCTTGGCCAATCTCTTGGAGGATTTCTGCCTCCCTGGTCATAAGTGTACTCCTGCTGATTCCAAGGCTCTCTTGGGGTCTGGCGCCAGGGTTCCCTAAGGGTCTGATGCCAATTCCAGGGTGGGGTATAACGATGTTGTCGCGCGGGAGGGTAAAAGAAAGAAAGGTGACGAGCGTCAATTCCCCCCTTTTTTACTAGCGCGGGCCAGGCACAAATATGATCCACTTCGGAGGGGTCTCTGCAGGTTACTATTACGCAGTCTCCGCGGGTCGTTTTTGTTGTTTTGCCTACCCATACTACCCTGCGGACTGTGGATATCCCTCCCGAGTGGTGGGGTTCTAAAGGCCTATTGATACTTAACCACTGCATGACCTTGTTTTTAAGGGACCATGCAGTTTCAGGTGTATCATCGGTTAACTCTGGTACACCGGTGAGTACTAACGTATATGGAGTGGCTTCTGGGGGCAAGTGGACCGGACGTCTAGTAGCTAATGTTTTATTGGGGTTATTTTTAGGAGAAGGCTGGGGGACCGCTGATTTTGGTGGGGGTGGTACTGGCTTTTTTGTTGAGTGGGGTTTACTGGATTTACTAGTCACCGGTCCTGGAGCGTCTTGAATAGCCAGGCCTGTATTAGATGTTTGCCGGTCTAATACCACAGTGGATTTGCTCTGCTGTGGTTGGAGCTCTGTATTTTGTGAATTTTGATTTGTGACACTTTGCGTTTGATTTTTAGGGGGTGGAATAGTCAAATTTGGTCGTTTTATTGCTTTGGATGGTTGTGGATGAGGATGATTTTTGGAAGACTGGGGGGCTTTTCGCTGGCCCTTTATTTCTATGCGTGTATTAGTATCAAGGAGTGTTGCCGAAACAATGGTCATCTGGGCTTCCAGATTTCTAATACTGAGTTGAATGGGTTTTAAGTACTGATACAGTAAGTCTTTTACCGTGGTCAGGAATTGTGAAGTAACATTGCATGTTCTGCAGAGGTTAGCAGTCGCCTCATTCAGAGTTGTTAGATGGGAAGTGTTGACTGCAGGAAGAAGTGATATGTTTTGTTGCAGGGATTGTACTGCAGAATTTAGGTGGTCTGTGACATGAGCGGGAATGGGAATGGGAGCCATTTCTGCTACACTATTTATAGGTTTTGTGCTGCCTTGTTTTGAGATGGCTCCTTCCCTTTCTCCTTGTGAAAGCAAGATGGAATTACACTGGGATCCTGCCTGAGTTAGGGTTTGGCAGGCTGCTAAATCAGGGGTTGCCTCGAGATTGTCCGAGGTTAGTGAAAGGTCAGACTCTGTCTGAGTGACCGAAAGGTCTACTGTGGATGGTACTGTAATGTTTTCAGAGGCTGACATAGTCACAGGTAGGGAGCAATTTTGGGAAATAAAGTGGATCGGGGACGTGACAGTTGCTATAGTACCTAAGGATGAGCGCTTCGCGTTCATAAGGTCCAGTGACACTCTCTTTTCGAGTAGGGAGATACTCTGGTCTATTACCTCATGAGTACGGGTGATAAACAGATCAATGGGGCCAGTTATTTGTGCTACCTCCTGGGCGTTTTTGGACTTGATCTTGGTAGTGCTCCTGGTTTTTGGCGGCATGTTTATAGTCTGCTGGGAGTGGATGCTGGAGTGAAAAGGGGGTGGCCCGGTCCGGTCTCTACCGGGCGCTAACGGGCAACAACGGGCCCGCCCTTGGCCCGGGCTTTGCCCGGGCTGCGTCCCGGAATGCGCGTCGGTGTCCTTGCTTAAGTCTCTGCGGAGTAAGAGGGGGCGTGGCACTGGGAGGGGGCGCGGCTCACGCGGGAAGAGGAAACAGCTGAGAGTGTTGAACGCTGTACCTCGCAGTCCCGGGGCCGCGCCTCTCGCCTCCTCTGCGGCCTCGCAAGTGGATTCCTCCTCCCTCCTGGATGGCAAAGAGCTGGAAGGCTGTTGAGCTACTCCTGTAGCAGTAAGCGAGCTGGAACACAGTGAAAACCTCTAAGGCGAGCGGCCCCCGCGAAGCGGGGGCCGCGAGAGGTTATGAACACCTTGGGGGCGTGGCACTGGGAGGGGGCGCGGCTCACGCGGGAAGAGGAAACAGCTGAGAGTGTTGAACGCTGTACCTCGCAGTCCCGGGGCCGCGCCTCTCGCCTCCTCTGCGGCCTCGCAAGTGGATTCCTCCTCCCTCCTGGATGGCAAAGAGCTGAAAGGCTGTTGAGCTACTCCTGTAGCGGTAAGCGAGCTGGAACACAGTGAAAACCTCTAAGGCGAGCGGCTCCCACGAAGCGGGGGCCGCGAGAGGTTATGAACACCTTGGGGGCGTGGCACTGGGAGGGGGTGCGGCTCACGCGGGAAGAGGAAACAGCTGAGAGTGTTGAACGCTGTACCTCGCAATCCCGGGGCCGCGCCTCTCGCCTCCTCTGCGGCCTCGCAAGTGGATTCCTCCTCCCTCCTGGATGGCAAAGAGCTGGAAGGCTGTTGAGCTACTCCTGTAGCGGTAAGCGAGCTGGAACACAGTGAAAACCTCTAAGGCGAGCGGCACCCCAGATATTCTTTCAGCGCCTACCTGCTTGACCAGGATCTTCGCTGTTGGTGTGGCCAATCTGGAACTTTGAGCGCCTTTTTCATCTGCACAGCGCTACACCTCGCCGGACCCGCTCCGCGGGTCCCGCTTCGCGGCACTTGCTCCCTGTGAGTTTGAGGAGTGCTCTGGACACTGTAGCTGCGGGCGTTGGCTGAAGCAGGGCTGCGAGCAAGGCGGTGCACGGACTCCGATTCCCAGGAGTCCCTGCTGCTCACCCGAGTCACCTGGGACGCTCTCCCTGGTCGCCACGCCCCCCTACTGACTGCTAAATTCACCGGTCTGCAAACTCTCGGCGTATTCTTTCAGCGCCTACCTGCCTGACCAGGATCTTCGCTGTTGGTGTTGCCAATCTGGAACTTTGAGCGCCTTTTTCATCTGCACAGCGCTACAACTCGCCGGACCCGCTCCGCGGGTCCCGCTTTGCGGCACTTGCTCCCTGTGAGTTTGAGGAGTGCTCTGGACACTGTAGCTGCGGGCGTTGGCTGAAGCAGGGCTGCGAGCAAGGCCGTGCACGGACTCCGATTCCCAGGAGTCCTTGCTGCTTACCCGAGTCACCTGGGACGCTCTCCATGGTCGCCACGCCCACCTCCCTCTACTCCTGTATAAACGTTGTACTCCCCCCCGCTGCGCCGGAGTGTCCCGGGAGAAGCCCGGGACAAGGGCGGGCCCTCTGAGGCCCTCAGAGGCACGAGAAGGCTAGGCTAGGCCAGTCCCCTAACATTCCAACACAACATATCCATCTCGTACAGCGGTGTTTATGGTATTTATAAATTATTTGCACATAGCCCTCCTACCCCGCCCCTTCCCGGTATCCAGACGGGGGTCAGCTGGCGGTGATACACGAGCCACCGCTGAATCGCCCAGGTCCCTGGGAAGGGAGTAGTGACATTGAGAGGGTTTTTATACTGTTGTATCACCCAACGAAGCTTTTTGGGGGGAATTGAGGTCGTTCCTGACTTTGGTTTCTACGGACGTTGGGAAGGGACCAGCTTTCTTTTTCCACTTCTATGCCCCTATTTGGCAAAGAATAAGGGGGTTTGCGATCCCACTAAGTGTTGTGTTGATATAGATCGATTGTTTTCTTTCCTTTGTTTTCATCTTTAAGCAAAGGGGTAGTATTGTATTTTATGCACGTTGAATAGTACGTTTCCGTAATTATTTTCTCAACTGTTTTCATTGAGTGAGATGACGACAAAAAAATTAAGGTCTGGGAGAATTTTAGTAGGAAGATCATGCTCTAAAACCAAATCGAACCCCCTCCGAAATAAGACTAGCCAAGCAGCCCACTTGAAAGGCACCTGCCAGCTCTTTAACCTTTGGGAAAGGGGTAAGAATAAAGCTATAATGGTGGATACCACATCTGAGGATCCCAAGGCTCTTGGAGCAAATCATTCAGATATGCTTTCTAACACACTGGGAAAGGTAAACGTGGATAATTGTTCTGTAGCAGCAAGAGTAGAACCCACACCCCCCGTACATAACTTTTCGCCTCCTCTGTTCTCCACAATGAAAAACAATATCGATCTTGTACCGGAAGTAATTATAAAAACAAGGAAAGAGATAGCACAAGATATTTTACAGAATGTGAAAATCCCCCATGATGATAACCACCCCTCATTGATTATTTCACCATCAAGAGACTCTTTCAATAATGGCCTGTCTCCTATGGTCCTAGATAAGGATTTATGTCAAAGATACATAGATACAGATCTAGACAAGGCTCAGACTGACCTAAAA
Organism: Lissotriton vulgaris; assembly: GCF_964263255.1. NCBI lineage: Eukaryota > Metazoa > Chordata > Amphibia > Caudata > Salamandridae > Lissotriton > Lissotriton vulgaris. The sequence goes on along the minus strand of NC_141688.1, from coordinate 150,149,889 downwards.
ACACCGGCAACATCAACACATGCAGGCCTCCATCTTTATAGTAGTACCCCCTCCAAGACCTCACACTCTAATTTTTCAATGAGTCCCAACCTAAATCTAACTGGGATAAATGCACTTCAATTCCATGGGATGGACAAACCTATTTCTGCCTCTCTCTCCGCATTAGAACACCTATTGTCGTCTATTTTGCAACTACTAGAAAAATTTGTGGGTGGATCCGATTGCGTATTAGACACAGTGACCCAAATTCTGAAAGTTCTGTTGGGCAATCGACATGGGAAGGACATTGTCCAGGACGTAGTCCAAAAGGAGCAGTCTCTTACAGCACGAGATGAGGTAGTAATAAAGGATCTGTTCCCTACAGCCAAAGATGACTTAAAAATGGTAAAAGAGGAAGTTAAGTCAAGTCCTATCCATCCAATCCCTACCTTAAATTGCTCAATAGATATTGATTCAGAAATAAAGGTCTCGGGGAGTCCCCACCAAAAACGGAGAATGATCTCTTCCCGATCTTCAAGAGGCAACAAGGAGAGGGAGACAGGGAGGCAGTTGTTCTAGAGGAGAATAGTAATAAAGGGAATCCAGTTAAATCTAAAAAGAATGGGAAGAACAAGAGGAAATTAATAAGACGGATAGAGAAAAATAGGCAGAGGAAAATCCTTTTTGGAAAACACCTTAACTCCTCTACGAACAAAGAAGTACGCTAAACACCCGAGGTGGCAGTTGAAAATGATAACAATTCGGAAAATATGAACATAACGGAAAATATAATTTCTCCGCCTTCGGCTGCACCTTTAATAGTTACTCCCTTTCCCTTCCCTCCCATAACAACTGACACAAAAAGCCTTCTCCAACCAGTTAATGCTAATAGGGATACAATTGGATTCATAAGCTCGATACCTCTGGGACAGGAGCATAACCCCCCCGGACTTATTCCAATTGTCAATCCCTTAGCAACATCTTTTGCTGGAGCAGTCTCACAAGGCAGTTTGTTAAAAGAAATTAAGGAAAATAGCATTGATACCATGTGGTTAGAATTCTCCCCCCTTTTTGACGCTGAATGCACCTTGAATAGATCTCTTTTACTTAAGTACTTTCAAGAATCGGCTAACTTGACATTAATACAATCTGCTGATCTAGATAGGGTATTAATATTAAAGTCCAAGATAGGGATGATAACTAGGGTGAAGTTCCAGTCTAAGCTAGTAGCAAATTTAATCCTGCAACGCTCTGAAGACCTTCAGAACAGAGGGATAGACGTAATCCCTTTGCTAGGGTATACTGGACAAAATAGAGTCTTTAAACCCTTAATCCCTTCAAGGTCCCCCTTTTCTTTGTTGCAAGCAGCAACAGGTAGTACAAAACAGGCAGGTGATCTTGCGGATTTAAAAATATGTAAGTCTAAGGACCTCAGTTTAGTGTCCTATGCTAATCCGTCTTTGTTATCTCGCCAACCTGATTCCGGGGATGATAGAGATCAATGGAATTGGCTACCTGGAATTCTAGCAGGAAAACCCCTAAACAATCAAACGTCTAATCCGCATCTTTAGCGACAAGATATCTATAATATCTTGGAATGCAGCTGGTCTAAAAAATAGCCCGGAAAAAATGCAATTCCTCTTGTCTCTGGAGGCAAATATAATATGCCTCCAGGAAACATGGTGCCCAGATAAAATTCAGCTAGGGAAAGATTATTTTGTGTTGGAAGGCAGCGCCACCATTAACAAGAGAGGACATGCCAGTGGGGGTATAGCTTGTCTTTTATCGAATCATCTAAATTGGAATTATGCTCACTATATGGACCCCTCTAACCTTTTTCAAGCAGTAACTCTATTTAGGTCTAGCAACAATGATGTTGTTAAACCCTTAGTTCTGATCAATGCCTACATTCCACCGGAAGCTGGCTTTAATGTAACTTTGAAAAAGGTTTTTTCTCACGTTCAGAGTATCAGGGAGAAAGATCCGATGATTGCTATAGTCATAGTTGGGGACTTAAATTGCAAAATTTCCAATCTAAGCATGAATTTATTTCGCGATAAATTCAAAGAAGAAACTCTCCATATACCTCAGGCATTACTCCCTGAAAATATTAAAACAAATAAACGAGGAAAGTTACTTCTAAATGAGTTGGCAGATATGGATGGGATTATTGTAAATGGGAGACTCCCCTCGGATTCCCCTGCCAACTTCACGCATAAATCCTATCAGGGTGAATCGATATTGGACTATGTAATAGTGGGGACTCACTCATTTGAGCTACTGAAAGATCTCAGTATTATTGATACGCCGTTTAGTGATCACAAAATACTGTCTATCTTTGCGAATGTAAAACCCCCTAAATATGATAAGTGGTCTCTAAATAGTGAATGGGTAAATTTTGGCGTGAAATCGGGAAGGTGTCATTGGAATGCAAGAGCTCAACGAAATTTGGAGGGAATGCTCGATGCAGCAATAAATGATCTTCCTTCCTGGCACGGTTTGGAAACTGAAAATTTTTCTTTGTTCATGAAGGCAGTAATAGCGGTGGCTAAAAACTCCAATAAGAAAAAGTCTGCTAGAATATTCCCAAGCCCCCTAAGATTGCTTAATATAGAAATTAACAAATTAGTAAGGGCTCAATATTTAGCTAGATCTGTTGATACAGCACGAAAAATATCATTGTTAAAAAGGAAAAGGAGAAGGTTATCATCCACAATACGTAAAGAAAAAGAGGATGCCATCTGGATAAAAATTAGAGAAGCCTCTATTAATGGGGAAATGAGGCAGTTCTGGTCTCTTATAGGCGAGGGGTGTGGATTGAGAACAAGACCTTTACCCATCCCAATTGAGGAACAAATATGGATTGAATTTGTTTCTAATCTTCATGCAATTAACAGCTCTGTGGCCCCACAAGCATGGCCAGAGGAGACTAGTCCGCCCCTGGTACAATTCTTAGAAAAAGACATAGACCTAGCCATCAGAGAAATGCGGCGTTCTGGGGCAATGGGCCCCGATGAATTGCCCATTTCTATACTAAAGCAAAGTGGTGCCAAATGGAGTAAATTACTTTGTCCTGTATTCAACATTTGCCTATTGTGAGGCAAGGTTCTACCTTCCTGGAAGGGCAGCATCCTAGTTCCATTGTTTAAAAAGGGTGATCGCTTGTCCCCTCAAAACTACCGCCAGATTGCATTGTTGGATGCAATCGGCAAGGTCTTTACAAGATGTTTGCTGAAGCGTATAAATGACTGGGTGGATCATGCAAACATACTCCCACTTGAGCAGACCGGTTTTAGGAAGAACCATGGTACTATGGATAATTTAACAGCCCTCCAGGTAATAACCGATAAATATATTAGAGCCAGAAAAGGGAGAGTCTATGTGGCATTTATAGATTTTTCCACAGCATTCGATAAGGTCGATCGTCAATTGCTATGGAAAAAACTATCTGCTCTCGGAATGCCACCTGGGCTTCTACACTTGGTACAGGACCTGCATGATAATACATGGTGTAGAGTACTATTGGGGGGAGAAAGGGGTCTATCCCAGCCCATCCCCTCTGCCAATGGTCTCAAACAGGGCTGCCTATTAGCTCCTCTTCTGTTTTCCCTCTATGTTAGTGACCTCCCCCGCATTATATCCCTCAGTGAAGGAATTGCACCGCGCTTGGGAGACACTTGCATTTCTTGTTTAATGTATGCAGATGACATACTAGTTCTAGACCTTACCCCAAAAGGCCTTAATAACCGTCTGCATGCCCTACACTTATTCTCCGAAGCTCACTATCTGAAAATAAACATTTCTAAGAGCAAGGTAATGTGTTTGGAGGGGAAGAAAAAACTGAAATTAGGTCACATTAGTTGGGAGCTGGGAGGTCAAAAATTGGAAATTGTAAAATCATATGTTTTTTTAGGAAAAATAATTAGTAGCGACTTGAGTAATAAAACCCATATAGATAACAGTTCCCGCAAAGCAAAGTCGCAGGGAAATGGGCTGAGAGCCTTATATAAATCAACCGGTAAAAGACACTTTGGGGTCGATTAGGATCGCGGACGGACTTGCGTCCGTCCGCGAACCCAGAGCAGGAGGGAACCTCCGCATGGCATGCGGAGTTCCCTCCTGTGCAATTAGGATGTGACCGCCACCCTGGCGGTCACATCCACTATTTTTAACATTGCCGCGGGTGCAGCTTCAAGCTGCACCCGCGGCAATGTTAAAAATGCACGCATTGCATTTGCATGCAGAAAGAGGCAGGCACCGCGCGGTGCCTGCCGCTTTCTGCATGCAAATGCAGGGGGGTGCCATAGGTACCCCCCATGTGCACCCCCCACCCCCCACTTCACCTAGGGGGCCCGCAACGGGCCCCCGCAGTGAAGTTCCGTATGCTTTTCCGCGATGGAAAACCCGCCGCGGAAAAGCATATTGTACTGCCCATCCTAATATGGTGGACGGTGTCTGGAAGACACCGTCACCATATTAGAGCTTTTCCGCCGCGGTTGTAAGCCGACCGCTGCGGAAAAGCTGCGGAATGAAACCAGGACCCACCAGCCATCCTAATCTGGAGGTGGGTCCTTGGTCAGTCCGCTGCGGATTTTCCGCATCCTCGGGGCCGGCGGTGGCTTCCGCCGGCCCCGAGGATGCGGAAAATACGCAATCATAATGACCCCCTATATACATCTTCTAGAAGCATTCCGGGCAAAAATCCCTGCAACATTACTCTACGGAATAGAACGTATTGATTTAGGTGAATGGGGCTTTTTGGACACCATTGAGGGTTCCCTCTTGAGAAACCTAATTTCTGTCAATAACAGTTGCACTGCAGCATCCCTTCGATTAGAATTTGGATTAAGAAGTAGCTGGGCACAGGGTTTGGCAGGAGTTATTCGCTGGGTCGCCTGTTTGATTAAAGGAAATCCAGCCACATTAAGTTCTCTCATTAAAAAAGAGCTAATGGGCCCCGTAAAAGAGTATTCGTTACTCATAAAGAACTTTAGGAAGGCTATTACAATCTTGGATCTGGAGGAAACAACCCTCTTTGACCTTTCTGTGCATCAGCTAAAATCTACATTAAAACAGGCAACATGGAAGTTCAGCTTCGAAAGGGAACGCAACTCTATTACACTTAAGAAGGGGGTCACTCAAGTTGTTAATTCTTACCTGTTTAGACAATTACAACCGTATGTCTCCTGGAATATGCCCCATGGTTTGCGCCGTTTTTGGCTACTTTTAAGGCAGGATCTCCTTCCTTTGAATAAGTTGTTGGCCAAATGGTACGGTATACCCAACATATGCAGTTTCTGCAATAATTCAGTCCAAGACACCGTACACGTTTTGTTAGTTTGTCCTGCCCTAATGGCCTATTGCCGTTTGTGGGTGAGACCAGTTTGTATGCAATTGGGTATTTTATCGGCAAGATCTCTCATTGATGCTATTTTCTGTCCTTCCAATGAAATTTTCTGCAATAGAATTTTTAATTTTTTTTAATGCTTTTTAGAATTGTAATAAATAATTTGCACGAAAATTTGTAAAATCATGTTAACAACAATCTGTTTTAATAAGTTGTTTTATTCTCATACTGCTCTTTTGTTATTTTATTATATGTGGATCTCTAAGGAGTTCCAAATCATATACTCAATAAAATTGAAATTCAGGTCAAACAGATTGTGGGATAAGGTGCAGAATAGAAGAGCCACCAAAAGGCAAAAAGTTCCGCTGGACTCCGGGAGCCGGCCGCCTATGTCGGGGGCGATGTTAGGCCACACCAGGGCAATAAGACTTGGGGAGGGGGCAGGAGCCAAGCGCCCCCTCACAGTCCGCGCCACCACATCGCCCCTCGGGGGCCTCCGTCAAGCTGTTCAGGGAGGCACCGCAGGCAGCAGTTCTTCAGATCAGTGGCTCTCATCGGCAAGGCTCCCCTCCGTCAGCAGCGATCGTTGGCTCTGTGGTTGCCGCCGGAGGACCCGCCTAGTCAACGCCCCGGCCTCTCCATGTCGTAGGCCGCAAGAGTTGGCGAAACTCAGCTGGCCGAGCGAGACTTGGGGAGGGGGCAGGAGCCAAGCGCCCCCTCCCAGTCCGCGCCACCACACCGCCCCTCGGGGGCCTCCGTCAAGCGGTTCAGGGAGGCCCCGCAGGCAGCGGTTCTTCAGATCAGTGGCTCTCACCGGCAAGGCTCCCCTCCGTCAGCAGCAATCATTGGCGCTGTGGTTGCGGCCCGAGGCCCCGCCTAGTCAACGCCCCGGCCTCTCCATGTCGTAGGCCGCAAGAGTGGGCGAAACTCAGCTGGCCGAGCGAGACTTGGGGAGGGGGCAGGAGCCAAGCGCCCCTTCCCAGTCCGCGCCACCACACCGCCCCTCGGGGGCCTCCGTCAAGCGGCTCAGGGAGGCACCGCAGGCAGCGGTTCTTCAGATCACAACAGAGTCTCATGCTCGATCGATTGAGTTGGCCAAATCAGGCAACAAGAAGGTGTGGGAGGGGGGCACCTCTTGCTCAACCACCACCTGAGGAGGTGGTACTCTCTTCCTAGGAGGTGGTGGTGGTGGTGGGGATGCACCAGCTGAAGCTACAACACTTGCTATTGCTAAGTGATGAAAAAAGGTCTTCCTCTCACAAAGATGAAAGTCAGAGTGAGGAAACAAGGAGGGGTTTTCATCATTTGGGACAAAAAATAGTTCTAAACCAATGAAAAGTGTTATTTTTAGGTCACATGACCTAGCCTTACATCATTAGGAACCCAAAAGTGAAATGAACCAATGAAAAGTTTTATTAACAAGTCACATGACCTATTATGCTTACGTTACGCGCTCCGCGCCGCGCCCCGGATCGCTTCCGGGAAGCTGCGCTTCGCGCCTCGCGCACCGGAGCACTTCCGGGTGCGCTAACGCGGCGCGTCATATGACGCATTACGCAACAACGCGATACGTCGTTGGGGCTCCACCGGAACTGATCGAATTAGTAGTCTACAGTGTTTCTGGATGTTTCAGACTGAAGCTGGCGTCAGCATGAGAGCACCCCGTGGCTACGTCGTGGCCATTCCGCGAGCAATCATGGCAGTCGCTCCCCACCGGAAGTCTGCGGGAGTCGGGGGCCCCGGTGACTCTTGTAGAATCTTCAAGGCTGAGGGGATGCTTTTGGGAATGGGGCCCATGCCCTAGCAGTCAAGCGTCCGAGTTCCAGGGTTTGACCAGAGCCATCCTTGCAGGCTAGGCCCAAGTCTGTGGAGTCGACCGCCATTTCCTGAGCTCCGTGGCAGCCGCCTGTCGCTGTACCGCAAGAGTGGGTGCAATTCAGCCGGATGGCGGGTGAGACGCTGTAATAGCAAGAGCAGGCGTAATTCAGCTGGCCGAGCGAGGCACTGTGCCGCAGGAGCGGGCGCAACTCAGCTTGTCGAGTGAAGCGCTGGGGTGTAGCTGAGAAACCTCCACCTGGGGAGGTGGGGGAGGCTCGTTCGCGCCGCCTCTCCCTTCCAGTGCACCCCACGCCGTCTCCTGGCGCAGGTATATGTGATGGTTGGACCAGGGCCTCGCAGGACGTGTCTTCAGGTCAAACCGATTGTGGGACAAGGTCCAGAATGGAAGAGGCATCAAAAGGCAACAAGTTCCGCCTGACCACGGGAGCCGGCCGCCTATGTCGGGGGCGATCTCAGGCCATACCAGGGCAACAAGACTTGGGGAGGGGGCAGGAGCCAAGCGCCCCCTCCGAGTCCGCGCCACCACACCGCCCCTCGGGGGTCTCCGTCAAGCGGCTCAGGGAGGCACCGCAGGCAGCTGTTCTTCAGATAAGTTGCTCTCACCGGCAAGGCTCCCCTCCGTCAGCAGCGATAGTTGGCGCTGTGGTTGCGGCTGGAGGTCCCGCCTAGTCAACGCCCCGGCCTCTCCATCTCATAGGCCGTAGAGTAGTCGGGGAGAAATCCTGGGAACGGCGGCATGCATTTGGATCGATGTTGCAGCAGGCTGCCATGTAAATAGTTATTTAATCAAACGTTTTACCCTGTTACTTTGTTGGTGTGTTGTATATATTTATAATATTTGCATAGGGTTTGTCGTTATTTTGGGCGGGGTGGGCGGCGGAGCCGAGCTGTCTTGCAGCCATTATGGCGTCGAGCTCAGTTCCTCTCACTAGTTTCATATTTCACATGAGGGGTTGTTCCTAATGTTTCTATTTTAGCGAGGTCTAAAAGAGATCCCATTAGTGGCCTACTGATTTTGCTTGATTCCTTTTGTTTTTTCTAACGATTTTTCACTATCTACAAAGACTAAACAGAGTATTGCGACTCTGTGCTTGTTTGTAAATAGAGAATGAACCAAGGAGAACCAATTCCAAAACAGTAAATGCTTGGATAACAATCAATCAAATGGTGAGGGAAGCAGGCACGACGGATTACAACGGGGGCAAAGGCCTGCGTTACCTACCCTTCACTATCTGCAAAGAGAGAATACTCCTAAAAGAAAAGAGGGGGGGGGCAGCGTTCAAAGTACAACAGCGTGCATAAACACGAAAATGTTTTTACCTACCACGTACTTGACATTTTAAAGCTTTTGATATTTGCTATTAAAAAACCATTGAAATTCACTGAAAAAACCATAGGTTATAGACCATATATAGTTAGAAATTAGCATTTACAAAACCTTGAAAATTCACTGAAAAAACCATGGGTTATAGACCATATATAGTTAGGAATTAGCATTTACAAAACCTTATTTTACTCGCACAAAACCATTGAAATTCCATATATAGTTAGTTGCACTAACTATATATCGCGCACCCGCAATCCACTGCTGATGATGTCACATATTACATCATTCATGACATGGTCAGTGACATCACTGATGACATCACTGATGACATCTCAAATGACATCACTGATGACATCACTGATGACATCTCAAATGACATCACCGATGACATCACTGATGGCATTTCAAATGACATCACTGATGACATCTCAAATGACATCACTGATAACATCTCAAATGACATTACTGATGACATCACTGATGACATCTCAAATGACATCACTGATGACATCACTGATGATATCATTCATGTGACAATACAATGCATCTCCTCACACTTTAATATAACCTCTGTTACATCCAGTGTAAAATACAGAATATAATTTTTTAAACCATTGACACACCAATACTAGTTACTACATACGCACTCACTGATTCCTATGTCTACACACAGATTCACTCATTCACCCATACAATCATTCATACATACAATCACTCATCTTTACAACACTATCATATGCACTCATACACCAATACAGACACTCACACTCTGCCACTCATCCATGGAGTTACTCACACACCTAGTCAGTCCCGTAAAGAATCAATCACACTTCCATTTTCTAATCAATACAGTTAAACATAGAGTACCTTACATTTTCAAACATATACTAACACATACTTACTTTCTTATACAATCATTGATACAAGAACACATTGATCTGCACAGAGTCACACATCTCCCAGCCAGCCACACACACACTCAGTCTCCCATACAAATACTTCGACAATCAATCAATAACCCATATAGTTACTCATATAGCTACTGATCAACACATGCAGTAGTTTACAGAACAACAGACATAATGATGCACAAATTAAGACAGTTTAGTCACTAACCCATGCACTCAGTGAGACACATTTAATCACTCACTCATACAGTCTGTCATGCACCTACTAAATCCTTCATCCAGACACTTCTACATCTACTCATTCTTCAATATGTAAAACATATTTAAACTTTACAGAAACACACAGTCACTGGATGTTGTCATCAGTGATGTCATCAGTGATGTCATTTGAGATGTCATCAGTGATGTCATCAGTGATGTCACTGACCATGTCATGAATGATGTAATATGTGACATTAGCAGTGGATTGCGGGTGCGCGATATATAGTTAGTGCAACTAACTATATATGGAATTTCAATGGTTTTGTGTGAGTAAAATAAGGTTTTGTAAATGCTAATTCCTAACTATATATGGTCTATAACCCATGGTTTTTTCAGTGAATATATGTATATATATGTATATATATATTCACAGAAAAAACCATAGGTTATAGTGGATATATAGTTAGGAATTTGCATTTACAAAACCTTGAAAATTCAATGAAAAAACCATTGGTTTTAGGCCATATATAGTTAGGGATTTGCATTTACAAAACCTTATTTTACTCGCATAAAACCATTGAAATTCCATATATAGTTATAAGCGCTAACTATATATCGCGCACCCGCAATCCACTGCTGATGATGTCACATATTACATCATTCATGACATGGTTAGTGACATCACTGATGACATCACTGATGACATCTCAAATGACATCACTGATGACATCACTGATTACAACATCCAGTGACTGTATGTTTCTGTAAAGTTAAAATATGTTTTACATATGGAAGAATGAGTGGATATATAAGTGTCTGGATGAAGGATTTACTAGGTGCATGACTGACTGACTGATTGAGTGAGTGATTAAATGTGTCTCACTGAGTGCATGGGTTAGTGACTAAACTGTTTTAATTTGTGCATCATTATATCTGTTGTTCTACAAACTGCTGCATATGTTGATCAGTAGCTATATGAGTAACTGTATGGGTTATTGATTGGTTGTCCAAGTATTTGTATGGGAAACTGAGTGTGTGTGTATGGGTGACTGGAAGGTGTGTGACTCTGTACATAGATGTGTGAGTAGTTGATTCACTATATGTATAGATTCAAAAGTGCATGTGCAAACAGCTGTATGGGCAGTTGACTGTGCATGAGTGTATTAGTGAGTGAATGGATATCTCAGTGCTACATGTCAAATTAAGTACATATGTAAAACACAGTACATGTGAGAGTTGACATCTATAAATAACTGTGCATAAGAGCCAGTGAATGTGTGAGTGGCTGTATGGATCATTGTGAACATGTATTAGAGATTGTATAAGAGAGTAAAGTAAATATGTGTTAGTATATGTTTGAATAAGTAAGGTGTGTATAACTGTATAGTTGAGAAAATGGCGGTGTGATTGATTTTTGGCATAACTGACTAGGTGTGTGAGTAACTCCATGGATGAGTGACAGTCTGTGACTGTCTGTTTACACTGATTGTATCTAAGGTTATATTAGAGTCTGAAGAGGTTCATGGTATTATCACATGAATGATATCATCAGTGATGTTATCAGTCATGTCAAATGAGATGTTTTCAGTGATGTCATCAGTGATGTCATTTGAGATGTCATCAGTGATGTCATCAGTGATGTCACTAACCATGTCATGAATGATGTAATATGTGACATCATCAGCAGTGGATTGCGGGTGCGCGATATATAGTTAGCGCTTATAACTATATATGGAATTTCAATGGTTTTATGCGAGTAAAATAAGGTTTTGTAAATGCAAATCCCTAACTATATATGGCCTAAAACCAATGGTTTTTTCATTGAATTTTCAAGGTTTTGTAAATGCAAATTCCTAACTATATATCCACTATAACCTATGGTTTTTTCTGTGAATTTCATTGGTTTTTTAATAGCAAATATGAAAAGCTTTAAAATGTCAAGTACGTGATAGATAAAAACATTTTTGTATTTATGCACTCTGATGTGCTTTGAACGCTGCCCCCCTCCCCTCTTTTCTCTTAGTAGTACTCTCTCTTTGCAGATAGTGAAGAGTAGTTAACGCAGGCCTTTACCCCCGTTGTAATCCGTCCTGCCTGCTTGTCTCTCCATTTGATTGATTATTATCCAAGCATTTACTGTTTTTCAATTGATTCTCTTTGGTTCATTCTCTATTTACAAACAAGCACAAAGTCGCAATACTCTGTTTAGTCTTTGCAGATCGTGAAAAATCGTGTAAAAAAATAAAAGTAATCGAGCAAAATCAGTAGGCCACTAATTGGATCTCTTTTTGACCTCGCTAAAATAGAAATATTATAAACAACCCTTCATGAGAAATACGAAAATAGTGAGATGAACTGAGCTCCACACCATGAGGGCTGCAAGACAGCTCGGCTCCGTCACCCACCCCGCCCAAAATAACGACAAACCCTATGCAAATATTAAAAATATAGACAACACACCAGCAAAGAAACAGGGTAAAACATTTTATTAAATAACTATTTACATAACGTTGGTTTATAAGATGATGTCAGTAGTGGACCGATGTGTGAATAGGTCGGAAGCAGCACAAGGCGCCAAGATCCGGATGGAAAGTCCTGGATATTGGGTGCCATAGTTCAGAGTTCTGAGTTTGAGCCTTTTTCAATGCCTGTGCTTTGTTGTTTCCCCTCCATCAAAAACAAAAAAAAAATATAAAACTGTGCAAAAATACAAAAAAAAACAAAAAATGTTTACAAAAGCAGTGCTTGTAAGACTGTCTGAAGCTTATTTCCACCTACTGCAGCTTCACTATTCTCAAAGTAAGTGAGGGTCGTTTGTGGACCTGACTGCATTTGAAAACAATGTTATATGGTACCTCCCTAAACCGCTTGATGGAGGCCCCCGAGGGGCGGTGTGATGGCACGGACTCGGAGAAGACGCTTGGCTCCGACCCCCTCCCCAAGTCTTATAGCACTGGTGTAGCCTGAGATCGCCCCTGACATAGGCGGCCGGCTCCCGGGGTCCGGCGGAACTTTTTGCCTTTTGATGACTCTTCTATTCTGGACTTTGTCCCACAATCCGTTTGACCTAAAGACACGCTGTAGTGGGGCGCCCCTTTACCGTTTTAGTTGCCATTCCGCCCGCTTTTACTACACTGTGCCTCTTCCGCCATTCAGCTGTTTACCGCCCGCTCTTGCGACTACAGCGTCTCGCTCACCATGTAGTTAAGTTTCTCCCGCTCTTGCGGTGCAGCGATAGGCGGCTGCCACAGGACTCTCAAAATGGCGGCCGGCTCTTCGGTTTTGGGCCTGGTCCACTAAAATGGCCCTGGGACACCTTGGAACTCGGACGCTTCCCTGATAGGGCTTGGGTCCCATTCTCGAAAGCGTCCCCTCAGCCGTGAAGATTCTACAAAAGTCTTGGGGGCCCCCGACTCCCGCAGGCTTCTGGTGGGGAGCGGCTGCCATGTCTGCTCGTGGAATGGCCACGACGGAGCTACGAGATGGTAGTGCTCTCATGCTGACGCCAGCTTTAGTCTGAAACATCCAGAAACACTGTAGACTACCAATTCGATCAGTTCCGGTAGCGCCCCAACATGACCCGGAAGAGAAGAACTTGCCCTCCCCTCTTTGACTGATGGTTCTTGTTGCCTGTCCCCTCTGTTGTCATTTAACAGAACTTTTTGGACTGCTGAAAGGGGTTGTGTTCCGAACGCTGGTTGGTGGAGACATTTTGACTATATTCTTGACCTACGTTGTCGCGTAATGCGTTATATGACACGCCGCGTTAGCTCACCCGGAAGTGATCCGGGGCGCGGCGCGCAGCGCGTAACGTAAGCATAACAGGTCATGTGACTTGTTAATAAAACTTTTCATTGGTTCATTTTACTTTTGTTATTTTAATGATGAAAAGCTTGGTCATATGACCTAAAAATTACGCTTTTTATTTTTTTCGAACATTATTTTTTTTAAAACATATATGTTATAATATTCCAGGCTAATGTACTTTCCCGGAAAATTTACAACTGTCCTGCAAGTAAAATATATTCCTTTTTCGAGAAAAAGGGCGTTTCTTCGTTCCATGACGGAGCCGTTGAGTAAAAGAGACTGGGCCTGCTGTCTTAGTCGCCGATACGCCTGATTATCAGATTCTTATCGATCACTTTATGTTGCAGGAGTGGAAAACACAACTGCCCTTGACCACTTATCTTTACTACGTTCCTACATATTATACCTTTTATCCGTCATGTAATTGGACTGCTTTATTTCACTTGCCTTTTACTGATTCGAAAACAGTGACTAAAAGTAAAAACTTTACCAATGTAAATACTACTACCGTGTTTGATTTAAAAACCTTTATTGTGAAAATGTCAGTATACAAATACGGGCCTATAACCACCTGGGCCGGCCACGGAGCAAACTGAAATCGTATATGATGAGGAGACATTTACACTGTAGAGGAACGTAACGAGCGGGCCATTAGGTTGCAAGAACTAAGGTGTCTAACAGTTGCGGAATCGGTGGACGTACATTTTGTAATTAAAATAAGACAGGGCCACTTACAATAAAATTTTCTAGATATACATTTGCGGGCAAGGAGTTACGAGTCCCATTTATACCGGCGCCATTTTGGGCGAGGCCGGGCAGGTCCAAGATATAGTCAAAATGTCTCTACCAACAATCGGCCAGACCAGAACCCCTTTCGGCCCTTTATGCTACAAGATGGTGTCTTCCATTCAGAAAATATTGTTGGCAGCATTTTGAAAGGAAAGATAAACAGCTGTTCTCCTAGTGAGTCTCACATTGTTACATTTAGGAAGAATGTTGAAGAGTAATATGTGGAAAATCTGAAGCCATTTTTCTACAAACTCTCAATCAGCCTAAGTCATGGGCGATCTTTGTCCACACCAGGGCAATAGTGAAGCTGCAGCAGGTGCAAAAGAGCTTCAGACAGTCTTACAAGCACTGCTTTTCTAAACATTTTTTTGTATTTTTGCACAGTTTTATATTTTTTTTTGTTTTTGATGGAGGGGAAACAACAAAAAACAGGCATTGAAAAAAGCTCAACAGTGCAGGGCGCCTTGTGCTGCTTCCGACCTACTCACACATCGGTCCACTACTGACATCACCTCATAAGCCAACGGGGCACCCCACACTGACTTTCGGCGCAGCATTGTAGGATGGCCACACCAGTGCGGCAACTTGCTGGACACCACCTCGGTGCCATCCGGATCTCGGAGCGTTCGAGTCACTGTACCGCAAGAGTGACCGGAACTCAGCTGGTCACGCCGTCTTTCGGCGCAGCATTGTAGGATGGCCATACCAGTGCGCCAACTTGCTGGACACCACCTCGGTGAAGGACTGGGTTCTTTTGGACCCAGCGGTGCCAGGGCACAACACCTGAAACCTTCGTGGGTAACCTGCTCCGGCGTACAAGTCACAGAGACACGGGACACTTCCTTCGGCGTCAAAGAGTCAAGGTTTATTTACTGCAGGGAACACAGAAGTCACAGGAAGTACATCGAGTGTAGTTCGGGGAGACTGCTTCAAATTGTATTTGTGGATCGCTCCTTTTATACAGTTTTTACCCATATGATAACATGATACACAATAGTTTACAACCTGGTTCCCACAAGTCGCTCTCAGAGGGGTCGCTTTGGTCACTTTGAAACACACAAGGTCCGGAACATAAGTGCGGAAACATTTGGCGGTTCCCAACTGTAAAAAACCCATCTTCCCACCATTAGCAAATTCCAATCAGCAGTAAAGTAGATCGAAATAGGAACGAAGACAGGTGCAGAGGAAGACGGAGACAGTAGGGAGATCGGAAAGGGTGTAAAAAGGGGAGGTATCGAGAAGCACGAGATACAGGCATCAAAGGGACGTGCCTAATGAGATGCACGGCTGAGACAATAAGTCCGTGCGGCAAGATGAGCCTCGAGCGGCGTCATCTGCCTTACAGCAGCAACCCCCTCGTCATAAAGACACTTTCAAAGAACATGTGTCTTCCACAAATATCTTGGGAGTCCCAGGGTCGCGAAGCGGACAGCGTCCGTTCGCTGGCTACTTGAGGGCAAGAGACAAAATGGATGCCGTATCTAAAATGGAACCCGTGGGTACAAATGAGAAACTCACATAACAAACGAACGATTTAAGTTAGCACAGCGAAACTGCGCACACTTACTAAACTCGTCATTTGCGGTTCATAGATACCAGACTCGACCATATTCGTGCTAGTCGAAAACACCACTTACAATTGTCACGGAACCTCAGACGCTCCTTTTGCCCTCATGTAGGCAAGCACTAGTCGGAATCATATTCGATATTCATCAGACCATCAAGATGTCGTTGTAGCATAGCTCTGTCCGATCGAGTCCCCTTGGTAACAGATGGTTGTCTCATACACGTTGTAGCACAGAGGCCACATAAGGCAGGACCACACTGCACACAAAGGCAACACGTGAACAGGAACACTACCACAACCCCGATGATCGTCAGAATCTTCCAACCCCAAGTCGACATCAGGCCCCAAAACCACCCAAGTAGCGTCCAATCCCCTACATCCACGTGTATGGATTCGGAGATCTTATGTAACTTCGAGATGGCTTGATAGACAGTAGGAGCATTATCTGGAATGAAAATGCAACAGCTCGAATGGATCACTTTACATACCCCACCGCGATCTGCTAAGACAACATCTAAAACCATACGGTTTTGTAATGTCATAAGTCTCTCCGCCTGAAGTTCTGTGGTGATATTACCAAGGGCACTGGCAGTAATATTAGCTGTCGATTCTACCACTCGAGTCAAATGTCTCAGGTTCCTACTATTAACCATAGGTCCCCAAAACGGGAGGAAACCCTTGAAAAAGTCTCCTGCCTCTTGACCGGCAGTATCCTCTTCGCTAATTACGCCTCGTACAACTCTAGTCTTATGATAATCGGCATCTACAGTAAACGTCGGAGGCAACAGATTTGCAACGAAACATGAGCCCATGAAGTCTGCGGGCAACCATGTGTATGCACGATCATGACAGATAAAGTATGTACCCTTGGCAGCCAGAAACACAGGGGACGGGGACATTGGCAGAACGTAACTTTCAGTGCAAGCACTTGCTCCAAGTGAGGCTTGCGAGCCACGACCCACAAGACAAAGATTACCAGTGTGGGGTACGACCCATATTGGAGACGAGCTTTTAAGCTGCTTTTCATTAGTGAACATACTATATTCCCCTCTACTTAGGACCCTATAGGCTTGTACCTCTTCTTTAGGGATAAGAAAAGGATCATGGATCTCATCTTCCATATCCTCTATAGCCATCGATAGCAGCCTCTGATACGAGGTAGGACCAAAGTTGGGGGAACGTTGTTCTTGAATGGGGTGGAAACCCAGTGCGCTTCGAAACATTGTTTGGAATGCTCGAGCTGACCCTTGGGAACTATACGGTAACACCAGATATGGAATTCCCATACCCGTAGTATGTGGCATCAACCCACACACCCAACAATTAGTAGTGTTAACCACTAACTGATGCTGATGGAGGAGCTGGATAAAGGAATTGTTGCGGAATTCTACACGTCTAGCCTGTTCGTGTTCTGGTAACATATGAAAGGAATGAGGAGAAGCAGTAGAAGTAAGGTTAGGGTAAGGAGTAGGAGTAGGAGTAGCAAGGAAAAAGTAAGACATAGTGTAATACACCCCACCCGCCAAAAATGCAGAAGCGGTTAGAAACAAAACAAACAATTGGGATACAAAACATTTCGTACGACTAAGTTTCTGCAGCTTGACTCTATACGCCTGAGCTCCTTCCAAATCATTCAGCTTCGAAAATGCCATTTCCCTACGACCGTCCGCAACGTTTCTTGACGCACTTCGTTCTGTGCAGCAATAGTCAATCCCCAGGAGTTCCTAGGAACCGACGGTCTTTAACCTAGCGTCAAGACCTACTGTCCAGAAGGAAGTACGCGCGCGGCCCTACGGCCCTCAATACACAATATGTATTTATTTAGCACAATATTTCTCAGCTGTGGAAGGAAAAAGATACAAGGAAGAAGCTTGATATATATATATATACAAAACAATTTTCAACGATACGAATGTTCAAAATTGATCATGGGAAACGAGGGTATTGCAGTTATCAATCTCAGCAAAGCAAGCAAATTTTATTTGTCCTTAGTGTGAGATCGCAAAGAATATCGATGTTTCCCTGGACGTGTCTGCTCGTCGAACAAAGGATCTGTTGAAGAGACAGCGTCCTGCTGATCAGTTCGTTGATCTGGTCTTGAGTCTTTTGCTGACAAATGTTCAACAGTGGCTTTCTGCTGCGCTGAGGGTTCTCCAACAAGCTGTGCGTCGCTAAAAGGTACAAACGCCGGCAATGTTTCTGTTTCTGTTGACGCAATGCCTTTCCTTATCCACGGGTCTGCCGGCAAAGGAATAGGGACTCGCTTACAATGGGTAGCATGTACCCAATTTTTCCGCCCCTCAAGACGAACGGCAGTCCTCGTGGCCAGGAGCACCTGGTAAGGTCCGGTGAATCGGGGGTCCAGATTGTTTTTTCGTGAGAAGTTACGAGTAACCACCCAGTTCCCGGGCTGGAGCTGGTGGCCTGGACCCTCCGTCTGCGTCGGCAAGGCGTCGTAAACCTGTTGATGAATTAACCTCAGTTTAGCAGTCAAGTCATGTAAGTAATCAATCAACATCGGAAACTCAAGATCAGAGAATATTCCTGGCCTAGGAACCCCCCACACATTCGCAGGACGGCCGAACACTATTTCATAGGGACTAAGCCCTATTCGGGAGTGTACAGTCGCCCTAGTTGACAGTAATGCTAGGGGCAAAGCATCAGGCCACGAAAGTCCAGTCGTAGCTTGAATCTTCGCTAATTTTAGTTTAAGGGTGCCATTGTACCCTTCAACCAATCCAGCTGACTGGGGATGATTGGCGCTATGGAATTTCTGATTAATTCCAAGGCCCTTACACACACTCTTCATCACACTTCCAACAAACTCACTTCCGTTATCTGACCACACGACTCTAGGCATTCCATACCGAGGAAAGTATTCCTTCAGTAGGATTTTCGCAGTAGACAAAGCAGTATTGTCTTTGAGGGGATAGGCCTCAATCCATCGGGAGAATGCGCAAACCACAACCAAAACGTATTTCAGGTTATTGCATCGCTCCATATGGATGAAGTCCAATTGGATCACCTCAAAGGGATACGAAGGAGGAGCAAAACTGCCAGGAGGAGTTGGGGTTCCTTTGCCAGGATTGTACATTATACACACCATACAATTCTTCACCAAACGTTCAGCACACTTAGTAATTCCATCATTCTTCCACACATCAGCCAGCAACTTGCAAATACCTTTCGCGCTAATATGTGCTAACCCATGTGCCATTTGCACAACGGCCAGTACATACGCATCAGGCAACATCCATCTTTTCTGATCCGACAAATCAATCCAGCAACCATTCACATCCAACCTTCCCGTACTTTCTTTCCACTTCATCTTTTCAGTGTCGGTGGCCTCATTCTGAATTGCTTTCACACTCTCTATGGTATTTTCACACATACTTGATTCTGTAGGCCACCTAACCGAACTTGTCACATACATTCGAGTGCTAAGGTTCCGAGCAGTCTCCTTAGCAATCTCATCTGCAAACGCATTACCACGACCAACATCATCCGTCACTTTACGATGCGCACTACACTTAACAATTGCAACTTGAGCAGGCAAAGTCAATGCATCCAAAAGATCGTTCACAAGCTGGCCATGCTGTATTTTCGTGCCATGCGACGTCAAGAAACCACGCTCTCGCCACAACCGTCCAAAACTATGCGCTACACCGAAAGCATACTGACTATCGGTGTACACATTCACACGTTTACCTTTTGCTAATACACATGCTCTAGTGAGAGCAATCAGCTCTGCAGCTTGGGCAGAATTCTGATTCAATCTCGCAGTCTCAACAACAGTATTCAATGTCACCACAGCATAAGCAGTAGTCACATCACCATTCGGCAACTTAAAACATGACCCATCCACATACAGGGTGCCATCCGGGTCTTCCAATGGGGTGTTTTTAAGGTCCACACGACCTTTTGTTTCCTCTTCTGTCCGCAAGTAACAGTCATGTTCTGCTACTTCATCTGACTCTGCACTAACTGGTAACAAAGTTGCCGGATTTAGGACATTACAACGTTTTATCTGAATGTGGCTTGCCAAAAGCGTCAATTCGTACCCAGACAACCTCGCACTCGTCAAGTGCTGAGTTTTCGTACGATTCAAAAGAGTATCGACTGCATGCGGAACCATCACCGTAAGCATATTATCCATGACCAATCCTGCTGATTGTCGGATGGAGACCGCAGCTGCCGCAGTTGCTCTCAAACAACTCGGCAATGCTCTAGCTACTGGGTCTAAGGTCGAGGAAAAATATGCACATGGACGTTGTTTACCACCAAAAGGTTGCGTTAAGACGCTCAAAGCACAACCTTCCCTCTCGTGAACATATAACGTGAACGGTTTACTGTAATCAGGGGTACCTAACACAGGAGCCGAACACAATGAATCACGTAATTCAGAAAAACTTTTCTGGCATTCTTCCGTCCATGGTAAAGGAGTCGAAACATCCTTGCACGTAAGAGCCACCAATGGTTTCGCTAGCAATGAAAAATTAGGAATCCACTGCCTGCAGTACGACGTGATACCTAGAAAGGCACGCACATCTCTTTGGGTTTGTGGCACAGCCATGCGTGCAATCGCTGCAATTCTCTCTGGGGTCAATCTCCTTCCCTCCTTTGACAATAAGTGACCTAGGTAGGTTACTTCTTGACAACAATATTGGAGTTTAGAAGGTGACACCTTGTGATTTAATTCACAGAGATGTTGCAGCAACGACACTGTAGCGATTTTGCAGATGTCCTGAGTATCAGCAGCCACCAATAAGTCGTCGACGTATTGGATTAAAGCCGCACCAACCGGCAACCTAAACGCATCCAGTTGACCCTTCAAGGCTTGACTGTAAATCGATGGACTTTCACAGTAGCCCTGAGGAGCGCGTTTGAACCGGAAGCTACGTCCACCAAGAGAGAAACCGAAAAGGTCTCTACTCTCTTCGGCAATCGGGATGCTGAAAAATGCATTTTTCAAATCAATCACCGAAAACCATGAAGCAGTAGCTGGAATCAGAGTCAGTAGCGCCGTGATGTCAGGCACAACAGGGAATTAAGGAACCACAATTTTATTTACCTCCCGTAAATCGATAACAAAACGATAAACAGGCGGTTTGGTAGGATCAGTACGTTTAAGAATGGGCAGTACAGGACTATTGCACACGTTTCCCCGAGTTTCTTCAATGACATCTTTCTCGATCAAATCATAGATGATCGCTAACAAAGCTCGTTCACCATCAAGGGAGATACGGTATTGGGGAATACGTGGCAATCGCACATTAGATTTCAACTGAACAACATAAGGGGAGATATCAAGTAGGCCCACATCATTTGGACCCGTCGCCCACAAAGACGCAGGAAGAGAATCCAATTCCGGTGGAAGCTTATCGAGAGACAAGTACATGGGAGAGACTACTCTCTCTCCTAACGTAAGCTTTACACCCGCAGGAGAACAATACAAAGTTGCATACAAGCGTTTAAGCAAATCCAGACCCAAAAGATTTTCGCCACAACCAGTAGACAAAATCAATGGAGCTTCGAGCTCACGCGGCCCAATTTTAAGGGGCAAAGGGCGCGAAACTGGATTGCTAACGGGGGCGCCAGAGAATCCAACGGAAACATTTGTTAAGCCAGACAAAGGTGCGCCAGGGAGTTTCGAATGCATGATAGAACTTTTTGCTGCACCAGTGTCCAACAGAAAAGGCTCAACGACGCCCGATGTAGCAACTGCGACGTAAGGCCCTCTCTGATCAACCGGAACTGATACCACTCCCTCTCCTTGTCTTTGGCTGTCCTAGTAATTACTATCGTCAGTTCCCTGATCGACGTAATAATCGTCTACATTGTACTGAGCAGATCGTCCTTGCGATGATCCACGTTGATCGAAACAGTTATTAGAATTTGATGAATGATCAGAGCGATCATTCTGAGCACCACGACCTCTACCACGTGATGCGTGCTGTGCACCACCACGGCCTCCTCTAGACGAATTACCACCACTACGGTCATTTAAAGCAGGACAATTGAATTTAATGTGTCCCTCCTGTCTACAATAAGCACATTGGTTGTACCCTAATGAAGATCTTTGGAAAGAAGAATCAGTACGCGGCTGCGATCGATTCGATTGCGACTGCGATCTATTCTGCTGAGGCGCATTCTGATTAGAACGCGGCGGATATGCTTGTTGTAACAACACTTTAGTTTTCAGCTCTTTCGTTTTTTTATCGGCACGGTCATTTTCCTCTTTTTCTCTATTCTCGTAATATTGTGCCGTAGCCAATATCTGAGCTGAGGTAGAAACGGCCCACGCACTTTCTGAATTCCTTAATTTATTGCTCAAGTCGGGCAATAAGTTTGACACAAACTTATCCACAAACAACCTCTGTCCACCCTCAGTACCCATATCCTGTCCACTATGATCAACGAATGCTTCCTCGAACCTCGTAAAGAAGTCCGAGACACTCTCATCTTTCTTTTGCTTACAGGCTGACAACTTATCCCAATTTACCTTCATAGCTGGCATAAGCGTTTTCATTAATGTAATGATTCGCTGGGGGAGAGCAGCAATCAACTGATCGGGTTTAGCGCCACCAACTTGTAACCCATCTGCCGCTACAATGGCCGCCCAATCACCACCCAGTTCGTTTGCGTGATTTTCCTGACGAATCTTAGCCCATACCGGTTGCGGTACGACATTGCCAAACAACATGTCGATATCAGCGAGATTCATTACCGTAGCATCTACGAGCTGCGATAATTCTTTGTAATACCCTGCAGGATTTTTGCGAGGGTCAGGCAAAGATTGCTTCACCTGTAATACTTCCGATCTTTTCCATGGGAGGTGTATCCATACCCTCTGGAAGAATGGCGGAACCGGGGGGTTTGCCCCCGGATTACCTGGCATCCAAACTGGCGGCACTTCACGCATAGGATATTGGCCAGACTCGGTTTGTTTTTCAATGTCCTCAACGAACAATGCATGAGGAATAGGAGCGGGACGAAGAGATAGCAACCGCTCAATAGCACGTCGAACATTAGTATCTACTATCAGTCCTGTTGCGAACTGAAGCCGAAGTTCGGACAGGGCGGTCAGCACCTCGTCAGGCGCATTAACCACTATCTGATCATGTAAGAACTTGCACATTTCATCAAACACATATCTCTGAGTTGGTATGTTGAATTGATCAAACGTTTCGAGGACAACACGAGGTGGATTTCTAACAGGGTTTATCATCCAACCCATCGCCATATTGTATAGCGCAACACGTTCTCTATTACCAGGAAGCTGACTACGTCTCTGAGGACCATCAGAACCAGCAGACCCAAAAACAGGCCCGAGCGACTGAAAGAAGTTTGTCGCAAGGGGAGAATTATGATTACGAGTAGAGGGAGAAGAATAAGACACAGGACTAACAAGAGAAGGAGTAGAGACATTAGCAGCAACAGGGGTTAACAACACAGGAGCAGTAGCGGGAACAGGAGTATGTGGAAGCGGAGGAGCAGTAGGAATGGAAATAGGCAAAGGAGCAGGAACAGGCGGAAGAGCGGGTGCAGGTTGAGGAACTGGTGGAGGAATAACAGGTGGAAGAACAGGTACGGCAGGGACCACAGGAGCTGCGGTACCCTGTACGTACGGAGGTGGCGACTTCATAAGATAAGACATTAAAGAATCCTCAACTGCCTCTTCCTTCTTATCCGACTCCGTAGGCAAAGCAGGATAGCATTTGTCTATGGACATACGCTGTAATCTCTCAAACACATCCTTATCCTTATCCTCCTTATCACGCTGAAACTGCTCAGCTTTCTTCACTATAGTAGCAACAGTATCTCGCTGACTACGTTTATTTTGTCTGATCTCTTTCTGTCGGGCTTCTTTGCGCCAGAACCGAAAGGCATCAAACATGGCCGGCCTAGATTTGCGTTCGAACAACTTTATTTCCAAATTATCTAAGATCGACGCTTCGAAGCTACCGTGAGGTGGCCAACGAAGATCGCCGTCTTTCTTTGTATATTTTATCCAATAATCGTTAAAAGCAATCGGGCCTAGCCCATGTTTGCTATATAAATCATAAGTAGGAGTTCCAACCGGAGGTATCGGACACGAGTCCTCCAGCAGGGAATCCGCACCACAAGGTCTAAAGCAACTGAACAAAGTACTACGACCAGGCATCTTGCACACTAGCCGAGTTTCACAAACTTCAAGGGTTACGGGATTTCGGGATTTACCAAGTCCCAGCAAAGAACTAAACCCTCGGTCTTTGGCGGCTGCAGTCGTCAAACAAATACAACAACAACAAAGTACGCTAGCAAAGTGTCACCAACAAAAACACTCACACAGCGTGTACAACAAAGACACCCGCTAAAGTGTCTACAACAAAAACACTCGCTAAAGTGTTTACAACAAAAACACTCGCTAAAGTGTTTACAACAAAGACACTCGCTAAAGTGTCTACAACCAAGAACTCTGGGAGCGACCCACAAATACTTAACTCAAAGATCAATGGCGTCCTCAGGAAGGCCCGTCAATCGTCTCGCTATACCAAGGTCTACGCCAGGCGCCAAAACAGGTCTACAGTCAGGGCAGCAGTCCGTCGCAGCCGTTAGGAGGCGGGAATCTTCGCGGGAAAAGTCTTCGGGCCACTTATTTCGACAACAGGATCGATGAAGCGGGGTGCACCTTCCCTCGGAGATTTCACACGAAGTTCCTCACGATCGTCGGGCTTGGACCGGTACCACTGATGCAGCCCCACGTTGGGCGCCAACTGAAGGACTGGGTTCTTTTGGACCCAGCGGTGCCAGGGCACAACACCTGAAACCTTCGTGGGTAACCTGCTCCGGCGTACAAGTCACAGAGACACGGGACACTTCCTTCGGCGTCAAAGAGTCAAGGTTTATTTACTGCAGGGAACACAGAAGTCACAGGAAGTACATCGAGTGTAGTTCGGGGAGACTGCTTCAAATTGTATTTGTGGATCGCTCCTTTTATACAGTTTTTACCCATATGATAACATGATACACAATAGTTTACAACCTGGTTCCCACAAGTCGCTCTCAGAGGGGTCGCTTTGGTCACTTTGAAACACACAAGGTCCGGAACATAAGTGCGGAAACATTTGGCGGTTCCCAACTGTAAAAAACCCATCTTCCCACCATTAGCAAATTCCAATCAGCAGTAAAGTAGATCGAAATAGGAACGAAGACAGGTGCAGAGGAAGACGGAGACAGTAGGGAGATCGGAAAGGGTGTAAAAAGGGGAGGTATCGAGAAGCACGAGATACAGGCATCAAAGGGACGTGCCTAATGAGATGCACGGCTGAGACAATAAGTCCGTGCGGCAAGATGAGCCTCGAGCGGCGTCATCTGCCTTACAGCAGCAACCCCCTCGTCATAAAGACACTTTCAAAGAACATGTGTCTTCCACAAATATCTTGGGAGTCCCAGGGTCGCGAAGCGGACAGCGTCCGTTCGCTGGCTACTTGAGGGCAAGAGACAAAATGGATGCCGTATCTAAAATGGAACCCGTGGGTACAAATGAGAAACTCACATAACAAACGAACGATTTAAGTTAGCACAGCGAAACTGCGCACACTTACTAAACTCGTCATTTGCGGTTCATAGATACCAGACTCGACCATATTCGTGCTAGTCGAAAACACCACTTACAATTGTCACGGAACCTCATCGGTGCCATCCGGATCTCGGCGCGTTCGAGTCACTGTACCGCAAGAGTGACCGGAACTCAGCTGAACACGCCGTCTTTCGGCGCAGCATTGTAGGATGGCCACACCAGTGCAGCAATTTGCTGGACACCACCTTGGGCAACAGTGAAGCTGCAGCAGGTGCAAATAAGCTTCAGATAGTCTTACAAGCACTGCTCAGAACTCTCAACTGAGGCACTCAACATCCAAGACTTGCCATTCGGATCTTGGCGCTTTGTGCTGGTTCCGACCTATTCACACATCGGTCCACTACTGACATCACCTCATAAGCCAACGGGGCACCCCACGCCGACTTTCGGCACAGCATTGTAGGATGGCCACACCAGTGCGGCAACTTGCTGGACACAACCTCGGTGCCATCCGGATCTCGGCGCGTTCGACTCACTGTACCGCAAGAGTGACCGGAACTCAGCTGGACACGCCGTCTTTCGGCGCAGCATTGTAGGATGGCCACACCAGTGCGGCAATTTGCTGGACACCACCTCGGTGCCATCCGGATCTCAGCGCGTTGTGCTGCCTTCGGCCTATTCGCACATCGGTCCGCTACTGACGCCGCCTCACGTGCCAACGGATTTTCTACGCTTTTTGTAGCCCTATGCCGCATAACAGGTCATGTGACTTGTTTATAAAACTTTTCATTGGTTCATTTTACTTTTGGTTTCCTAAAGATGGAAGGCTTGGTCATATGACCTAAAAATAACACTTTTCATTGGTTTAGAACATTTTTTTTCCCAAACGATGAAAGCCCCACCTTGTTTCTGGATGTTTCAGACTAAAGCTGGCGTCAGCATGAGAGCACCACCATCTCGTAGCTCCGTCGTGGTCATTCCGCGAGCAATCATGGCAGCCGCTCCCCACCGGAAGCCTGCGGGAGTCGGGGGCCCCCAAGACTTTTGTAGAATCTTCACGGCTGAGGGGACGCTTTTCGAGAATGGAGCCCAAGCCCTAGCAGGCAAGCGTCCGAGTTCCAAGGTGTCCCAGAGCCATTTCAGTGGACCAGGCCCAAAACCGAAGAGCCGTCCGCCATTTTAAGAGTCATGTGGCAGCCGCCTATCGCTGCACTGCAAGAGTGGGAGCAACTCAACAACATGGTGAGCGAGACGCTGTAGCCGCAAGAGCGGGCGCAACTCAGCTGGATGGCCGCCACCTGGGGAGGCCCGTTCACGCCGCCTCCCCCACGCCCCCCCCCCCCGGGCCGCCCCACGCCAATTTTCGGAGCAGCATTGTAGGATACCAAAACCAGTGCGGCAGTTTACTGGACATCACCTGGGTGCCATCAACATCTCAGCGCGTTCTGCTGCCTTGGGACTATTCGCACAACAGACCGCTACTGACGAGGCCTCCCCCCGCCCCACCTGGGACGCCCCACGCCAATTTTCGGAGCAGCATTGTAGGATACCAAAACCAGTGCGGCACCCAGGCCACATCACCTGGGTGCCGTCCAGAACTCAGCACGTTGTGCTGCCTTGGGACTATTCGCACAAAAGACAGCTTCTGACAATTGTTGCTTTTTTGGGTGAAAAATGTTTAAATGTTTTTACAGTTTTTGTTCCGTTCATTATAGTGAGGAAATATAAATTTTTGGTCATGTTGTGTTCCCTAGCGCGTACCCCACCGACTCCATGTACCAGCTTAAAGTGCATGTAACTTCCCTCCTGTGTCAGCTATGAAGACGCAAATACATTTGCGTCCAACGTTAACTTGTCCTCTTTCAGATCCACCATGAATGGATTAAATGGTCCATCCCTAAGTATGCTATGCCACCGTCTTTTTGTAGTGTACTTTACATGTTTTTCTGCTCTGGCAAAGTAGGCCCTGAATTTCTGCCATCGAGCCTCTTTTTCTGGCTTTTGACTCTGACAGCCTCTGCCCAGGCTGCCTCTGTACCCGTGAACTCTGACTTACTTCCAGCGCGGCCCCTCGCGCTCAGCTCAGCCTGCTTTCTGCCAAGACTGACTATAACCTTCGAGTTATCTGTTCCGCTCCTCGAAAATGCATTCCTGCCTACCAGCTTCAGTAAACATCCTCCCCAGCTGCAGAGCCAAAGGGCCGACCCGTCCCAGTGCAAGTAATTCATAGCCTCTGTTACCATGCTTCCATGGAAGGCCCCGTGCCCCCACGCTTCTCATGCAGACACTTAGGCGCTTATACACGCATCCACAGTTAGCATAGAATAGCTTCTGCCCTAGAGACCTTTCCGCCCAGATAATATGGTTCCTAAACATCAGATATCAGATATGATAGAAGTACAAGTTGATCTGACATGCCAGACTTCTGTCTCTTTCCGTCAGTGTAAATGTCAAGTCCCCTGCTCCCCTCCAATCACACGTCATGCAGCTGCGCGCGCATCCAAGCTTCCGATTTCTGCTGACATTGCAACTTTTCTGTTAACGCCACCCCTTGGTGCCACCCACTTGCGTCACCTATCAGTGACGTTTCTAGCACACACCTCCAGTTCACGCCTCTTGATTACGTACTAGTACCACGTGTATACTGTTATCTTGTCTTCTCTCAACTGTTACGCCTCCTGCACTGTTGCTTATGATATGAATTAAGTATATAAGCTATGTATTGTCAATAAAATGTAGCGCGCTCTATCCCTTCTGACACCCCTGTGGTGGTCAGAATCCGATATCCTGGTCATGACCATTCCTTTTTGAGGAATAAAACCCTTAGAAACTCTAACACCACGGACTCTGGTTTTTTCTTTCCGATCTGAGTTATTATTGATTAAGTACTTACCTGCATAGAAATTAAGAGAGTAAATTAATTATTTACGTCATTTTGGCGCCCGAATAGGGACCCCTCCCCCACCTCACGCGCCGGTTGGCGCATTGCAAGCTCTGTCCCCTGCCATCAGTTAGATGGAACCTACGCGTACCGGCAGGATTTCCTGCATCTCCCTCTGACCCACGGAGGTGACGAAGACTGCGATCAGTGCCCAGACGAGGCGGTGAGGAGTGCGGAGGATCCCGACCAGAGCCTAGCCGAAAGAAGCAAGGTCCGAGGTGTCAAGAGGCCCACCAGGTTTCCGAGGTTTTCCGAAGTTTTCCGAAGTTTTCCGAAGTTTTCCGAAGTATCGAGTCGAGTCCAGTCGAGTTTTCCGAGGCCTTCTGTTTCCGTGCTTCCCGGTGAGTACCATTGCTGGGACGTATCTAGACGGGTTTGGGTACACAAGTCCGGTCTGCACTGTTTTTAAGCAGTGTATCTGTACTGTTTAGCAGTATATCTAGTATTCTGAATTTCTGCACTGTTACACCAGTGTATCTGTACTGTTTAGCAGTACATCCAGTATAGAGGGTAGTCATCTATGTCTCAAATGTTTTCGTGTGTGATTAATGTCGTGGTATGAATGTGACCGTTTAATGTGCATTATTGTGTTTCTCGTATAAACTAGCTGTAACCAGTACTAAGGAGTAAGGACTGAGTATTCAGCAATAAGTAAACAAGATGCCGTTTTTCAACAAGTTAAAGCAGATAGGAACTAGGAAAGGGATACTGGAGGAAGAAATTCCTATTCCCCCTAGGGACACTCCAGGTAACTTTATGTATCATAAACATGGCATAGATGCCATATTGTATCTAGACTTATGGGCCGATTATACTAAACACCTAGACGAAAGACACAGATGGCCTGTTACCGGAACATGGGATGCCGAGTGCATCATGAAGGTAGAAGAAGCATTATGGAAAAAGAAAGCTAGACAATCTCAGAAAGACGCCATAGAATTTTGGCGTAAGGAATCCCATAAGCGTGCTGAGAAAGCACTCCGTAGAGAAGACAGACTTAAAGAATCAGAAAAAGCCCAAGAAAACGAATTAGTTATTGAAGGGATCCGAGTAAAAACAGAACAAATAGACCGTGCCCGAAACAATCTCGTAAATGGTATGTATCTCGCGGCCGAGGGTACACCTGAGGCCCTATTAGAAATACCGAAAAACCTACCGCCACCATTAGTTCCAACTAAAGTAATGCATAAGACTACTAAAGACATATTCCTAAATTCTTATCTAGAGGATGTAGCACCGGCTTACACCAATCTGCCTGTTCGTGCCTTGCCTAATGACAGGGACGGGGGTGGCACCCCGCCCCCGGATCATGTACCGCCAGTACCGCGACAGACCTCCCCCGCTCCGCCAGCTCCGCCACTTCCCATACCCAAAACTGACCTACCGAAACCACATCTACCTGATCCTACCAAACGACAAATTCAAGTTCAGATCCAGACTCCACAGGGAGATAATGCCCAAGCGTCCGCCTCAGGAGGTGCGACCGCGGGTCTTCGGACCCCGCCATTAACACACAGATTCAATCTCAGGGATATGCAGAGTCCTCTCACGTTCAGGTCACCCCGCCTTGACGCATTAAAGGAAAACATCTCAGTTTGCAGATATGATCCAGTACCCGGAAAAAACGATCTAATGATATTGGCATCACTACGGTTAAGATCTGCTACTGATATCTTGCTATGCTATGTAGGGATGAAGGACCGTCTAGATAGAATATATGAGTTTGTCCAGACAGGGAAAGACCCTGACAGTATCAAGGATGCCATGGAGAAACAGAAGGTTGACATTCAAGCACAAATACTACGATTTTTCATAAATTGCCTAATAAGAGAACGAGACAGGCCTGGGACAGATCAGAGTGAATTAGATGCACTGAACAAGTGGGGTCAAAATATAGCCGAAGGAAAACATGACAAGGGGGCTTGCATAGCCAGTATGTACAAGAAAATTAGAAAAGCAGTGATAACGGTACACCAGAAAGGGAATGACAAAGCTTCCTCCGAGGAGGAAGAAGAGCTTGAAGAACCAGAAAGGACTCCAGATACTATAGCGTATGTAGGTAAGGGAACTTACCTTAGGAAAGGCATCCGTCCAGAAAGCAAGAGAGTTTTTCTCTCTGCTTTAACAAACCCGAATTCTTCTGAACACCAGTTCCAGGAGACTGATAAAAGACTACGAGAAAGAATGGGGTACCATGTACTCAATTCGATGGATGAACAAGAACTAGCCCGGTCAGCCATCTTATGGGCCGAAAATCCGGACATATATAATGATGATACCTTAGCACAGACCTTTCTAAACCTTTCCCCAGACGAACAGAAATTAGCAGGTGTATACATGATTCAGCACCTACTTACGAAATACAGAAATAAACATTCCGATCCAGGTCCCTTACACGAAACATTAGAAGCACTACTCATGGATAGATGGAGAGGTTTCAGTACCAAGTTAATACAAATAATTCTAGAACAACGACATAAATATAACACTTTCATAAGCCCTGAATATGTTCCGGCCCCGCCTCCAGAAAGGAAAATGTACCACATGCAATGCGGTAGTGGCATTGAAAGTCAGAACCCCTTACGAGAAGTACACCCAGTTATGGGTGCGGATCACGCCTTAAAACGTGTATATGTACACACGCCACTGACTAAGTTAGAACTGTTAGAAATGAAGAAACTAGTTCCGTGTCATGATAAAGACCCTGCAGGTTTTCACAGAGAGCTTAAAGACATGTTACTAATGGGGGATTACACGTATGATGATATTATGAAAATGTTAAAAGTACTGTTGCCCACGGGCATTTACGAGAAATTAAAGGAAAAAGAATGGGAGGTGGGGGACACAAAGATTGCATGGGCAGAAATAGAAGACGAAGAAAGCAAACGGGTCCCAGGGGTAGGCCTTGGGGACAAAACTAAAGCATTACCCGGATTAATAGTACAGGTTTTGCCAAGATTATTGACAACTAGAAAGGAAGATTGGGACGCCATCTCGTCCTGTAAACAGAAACATGATGAAGATACTAGTGACTTCTATTCGAGATTTGAGAAATGTTTCATTATAAATAGTGGCCTACAACCAAGCAGCGAGTCATATCCACACCTTTTTGTATCAAAACTAGTCGAGAACTCCCTACCATTAGTTAAAAATAGAGTGTACAAAGTTGAAAGTACTTGGCAGGCAAATACGCCATCCCAGATGTTACAAATGTTACAATACCATCAGAACAGAATTAGAGAAGAACAAGATCAGGAACAGAAACGTATGAAAGACACCAAGATGAAAATGTTAGTAGCTCAGACGGTCCCAGCCGACGGTCAGAGAAAAGGTGGGACCCAGACAAGTCACACTACAGCTTCCGTTAAAGGGACATGTAATTACTGTAAACAGCCAGGTCATTACGTACATGAATGCCCAGTCCTGAAACATAACATAGCAACAGGTAAAACTAAAGAAAGACCGCATCCGCCTAGACAAGATCAGGTCCAGCAACAGACCTCACAAAATGTACAGCCAATGCAGAATACACAGCCTATGCATGCTCCATCTCATACAGCGCAGACAGTAGCAGGACCACAGCCCATTGCCGCGACTCAGCAAGTCTCGCAACAGATGTACCAGTATGCCCAATCTGCATATCCAGATTACCCCCGATATACATGAAACAGCCTAGAGAGGGAAGGTGGTTTGCCTCTTATCGAAATTCCTGTAGATCAAGAAGGTCCTTATGTACACAGTCACGTATTGGGAAAAGACAGAAAGTTTTTAATTGACACAGGGGCAAGCCGCACCACGATCAGTCATAATGAAGTCCCAGGGGCACCCCTCTCAGGCTCACAGAATGTTTCCCTTGGATTTTCAGGACAGCCTATTGTAAATGAAGTATCGGAACCAGTACCCTTGGCTGTGGGTCCATTATCACGTGTTACAGATTTGCTACTTACGAACTCATGCCCAGAAAATCTGTTAGGAATTAAAACTCTGAAGGCTCTAGGAGCTATAATATGCTGTTCCCCGGAGGGAGTTAGACTCTTTCTACGGGATTTCAAGGGTCATTATGTTTTACGAGAATTTGATGTCAGATTGAAAAATGTACCAGATCACCTATGGGCAAAAGGCCCAGCTGACGTAGGTTGTATGCATATCACTCCATACCGTGTTTCACTCAAGCCAGGAGTTGTTCTACCCAGAATCAGACAATACAAGTTACCACCCGATGCTGTAGTGGCTTTACTGAAAATAATTGAAGAGCTTATTGCCCAGGGAGTGGTCGTAGAGACCGACTCCAATATCTGTAATTCACCTATCATTCCAATTCTTAAACGTACTGACCCCAATGCACCGCCAGTATATCGGCTGGTGATTGATCTTCGAGAATTGAACAAATGCATTGTACCACAGTATCCTGTGGTCCCCGATATCTCTTCCCTATTGACTGCTATTGATTCAGAAGCAACGTTCTTTACTGTAATTGATCTCAAGAACGCTTTCTTCAGTGTACCTATTGATCCGGAGAGCCAATATCTCTTCGGATTCAGTTTAAATGGACGAAGTTTCAAATTTTCCCGCGCACCTCAAGGATTTACAGAAAGCCCCAGCATCTATAGTCAAGCACTGAAAAGACAACTAGATTGTATTCAAATGCCAGTTAACACCGCTTTACTGCAATACGTCGATGATCTACTGATCACCGCACGAAGTGAGCCCGAATGTGAACAAGCATCATTGACAGTCTTACATTTTCTGGCAGACAAGGGACACAAGGTGTCTCCTTCGAAGCTGCAATTCTGTGTTCAGCAAGTTGTATACTTGGGTCACTTGCTGTCCAAAGTGGGGAGACAGCTCACTCCCGATCGCATTCAGTTAATTATAAACATGCCACGACCCCAGACACAAAAGGAAGTGCTGGCCTTCATAGGCCTCACCTCGTACTGCAGACAATGGATTCCTCAATATGCATTTCTAGCTAAACCACTCATCCAGTTAACGACGCAGGAGGCAGCAACTTCGACTGCCCTCCCTTGGACTCAGGAACATACACAAGCCTTTGAGGAATTAAAGAAAGCATTATGCCAAGCACCAGTTTTAGCGACACCATGTTACAGTAAACCGTTTACACTTTTTGTTACAGAACGTGATGGTACAGCATTGTCTGTCCTCACTCAAGATCAAGCAGGTTCACATAAGCCTTGCGCTTATTTTTCAAGTACATTGGATTCAGTAGCCCAGGCACTCCCTGCGTGCTTAAAGTCAGTAGCAGCAACAGCGTTAGCAATAAACAGAGCGATTCAATTGTTTTAGGCCATCAGTTAACAGTACAAGTTCCACACTCTGTAGAAGTTCTTTTAAACAGAACTCAGACTCAACACTTGACTATAGCACGACTGACAGGTTACGAATTGACACTATTCCAGCCACACATAGAAATCAGACGCTGCAGCATCTTGAACCCAGCAACACTGTTACCTACCATTATGACAGATCCAGCCCCGCATGATTGCATAGAGATCATTAATGCAGTAACAAAGCCCCGACGAGATTTAACAGATGTTCCATTGACAAATCCAGACCTGACACTTTATGTGGATGGTTCATGTATGAGAACAAGTACAGGAGAATTAGTGGCCGCATATGCAGTGACCACTGAAACTGAAGTTAAAGAAACACATCGTATTGATACACTGTCTGCTCAAGCGGCAGAGCTCATCGCTCTGACCCGAGCCTGTATTCTAGCCAAGAACAGAAATGTCAACATATACACTGATTCCCGTTATGCGTTCGGAGTTGTACACGACTTCGGCATGTTATGGCAAGAACGAGGTTTTCTGACCTCTCATGGTACCAAGATCCAACATGGTCCCCTCATTCAAGCACTGTTAGAAGCAATACATCTGCCTTCAGGAATATCCGTCATGAAGTGTAAAGCACATACTAAAGTCACAGATTCTGTTTCCCAGGGTAACGACCTGGCAGACCAGACAGCAAAACGTACAGCATTGACTAACACTCAGACAATTGATACGACAAAGACAATAGGACCGACAAATTGTATGACAGTCAGGGATCCCGCACTTGATGTTATTGATATTCAGACACACGCTATCCCAGAAGAAATAAAGAAATGGATTGAACTAGGAGGGATCCAGACAGATCAAGGTTGGATGACGAAGGGAAAATCTACATGGTTTCTCCCTGACTCTATGGTTCAAGTCATGATAAATACAGCACATAGCCCAGCACACCTAGGAGAGAAAGCGATGTTAGACAGTTTACAAAATCTTTGGAACAATAAACACTTACGAGCAGCAGCGAAACAGAAAGTGCGTACTTGCATGATCTGTTGTCAGTTCAATCCAGGTAAAAGCGTCCCTGTAGAGCAAGGTGGATTTCATCCTCCCGATCACCCTTTTGAAGTCCTCCAGATGGATTATATCCAGATGGACCGTTGTCGAGGATTTAAATATGTTCTCGTAGTTGTCTGTGCTCTGTCCCGCTGGACCGAAGCATACCCAGTCCCAGATTACACTGCTCCGACCACTGCCAAGCAGCTGGTTCGTGAATTCTTCCCACGATACGGCTTGCCTCGTGTCGTGTACTCAGATAACGGTCAGCCATTCTCATCTGCATTAATGAAAGAAGTTTCTTTATTATTGGGATACCAGTGGAAATTCCATTGTGTCCGACATCCTGAAGCCGCAGGCCTTGTAGAGAGGCATAACCAGACACTAAAGATCCGCCTTGCCAAAATATGTCAGGAAAAAGGGGTCGACTGGATAGTCGCCCTGCCAGTGGCACTATTCTACATGAGAATGGTTGCCCATTCGAGATCAGGGCTATCCCCGTACGAGGTGGTCTTTGGCAGACCACCGAATATGTGGGGGACGCCCATTCCGAAAAAGATTACTGATGTTGATTGTAACATGTTGACAGATTACCTTGCCTCCTTGATGTCTGCACTCCAATCATGTCGTTCACAGGTTGCCGCAGCCTTCCCTGACAACACTGATGTAAAGCCGCATGATGTCCGTCCTGGCGACCTCGTATTAGTGCGCAACTTTGATAGAAAGAGTCCGCTGGAGCCCCGCTGGAAAACACCGAAGACCGTCCTTCTCACCACGAGGACCGCCGTGAAGATCGAAGGGAGAAAGGGGTGGGTTCACACGAGTCATGTGAAAAAATTCTTTGGACTGAAACCTGATCGAGACTCGTCCACCCCCACCAAAGACTGTGTTGAGCCAAAAGACTTTACAGAATCTGAACGAGAAAAAACTCCCCAAGAGGAGTATCGCATGAAACTCCGATCTAGCAAGTCAGACAGTTTAATTGTTTAAGTCCTCCCCTAGGTGAATCGGTTAAATAGTTTCTGACATGTATCCCCTAGATCGAGATAGAGAGAGAGAGAGGCGAATTAAGAAACATGTATACTGTAAATCACTTCGTAGTCACTGTATAGTGACACTATTAATCATGTTTATTCTGAGTATTTTAATTATTGTTGCTAGCATCCTTTTACCTATATACTACCCTATTTTCAAGCGTGAACAATCTGTCTACAATGTCTCTGCTGAACACACTTTTAGCAAGTTACCTCCACACGAACTCTCCTACAGACTTGCGCTGCGCAACAACACTTTTATTAATATGCTACACCATTCTCATCAAACTAATAATGCTACAGATTGCTGGATATGCGGCCGACTCCCTCCCTACCAGAATTACAAGGGAGCTCTGCCCCTCTTTCCGTACCCGTTCACTCATAATGGCTCCTGCGGCGCATGGTTTAAAATAATTAATTCCTTAGATCCTGATATTGCTGTTTTCGATGGGGGCTGGGTTTGGGGAAACCTGAACTTAGTCCTGCTCGACGTCTGTTACCCTGATAAGGAGGGACTCCCCACTAGAATAGGAACTGATCTAGAAAATGAAGTGTATGGATTAGGTAACTATACAATTAGCCTTATGATTCTTACTGTTGAATCCGAAGCCGCACCTGTTATACCTACTATGTCAGTATTGCCAGTTACTGGCGAATTATGTATCAGGAAGAAAGGTTCAGTACACTTAGGTCATAGTAAATGCACTACTGTGGTCGAATTCAGCGATCATGGAAAATCGTCCTTTAAAGCTATTAGTCATTCTTACTTTGTTTGTGGTCATACCGCATACATACGTCTACCTCCAGATTGGGATGGTACCTGTTACATTGCATTCCTTCTGCCACCTGTTTTCCTGGCTCCCCCTGATTACCATAGAAATACCAATCTAGTAAAAAATAGACCCAGAAGAGATATCCCACTTGTCGACTACACAGAAACGGCATGGGAACAGTACACCGATTTTAATAAAGGATTCTTTTTCTTTTTAGGACCTGTTCAGAATAGTAAATTAATACGTAGATTAACTAGAACACTTGAAGCAGTAGTGAATGAAACTGCCTCCGCCTTAGGTAACTTAACAGAAGAACAGTCCGCCATGCGGGTTGTTGTCCTTCAGAACCGTCTTGTTATTGACGTCATCTTGGCAGATAGAGGCGGAGCTTGTAAGGTCATCGGGTCAAGTTGCTGTGTTTTCATACCACAAAACGCACCATCTGTATATCAAGCCATTACACGTCTCCATAAAATTGCGAATCAGATACATCAGAATCCAGGCACCTGGACTTGGTCCGGTTGGTTCTGGACAACGTTAACCGCTTGGGGATGGAAGATCCTATCCTTCCTAGGCATTGGCCTAGTCCTAGTATTCAGTTGCTGCCTGTGCCTACAGTGTGGACCAGCGATTTGTGGACTGTGTACCACCTCTTGTATTGAACATTCCAGTTTTCTCTCAAAACGTAAACGAAAGAAAGAAGAACAAATGATGTTACAAGAACAAACTGATCGATTCATGAGGATCGAGATTTCATGAAGGGTCCGTAGGGAACAAGGAGGGAATGAGGAAATATAAATTTTTGGTCATGTTGTGTTCCCTAGCGCGTACCCCACCGACTCCATGTACCAGCTTAAAGTGCATGTAACTTCCCTCCTGTGTCAGCTATGAAGACGCAAATACATTTGCGTCCAACGTTAACTTGTCCTCTTTCAGATCCACCATGAATGGATTAAATGGTCCATTCCTAAGTATGCTATGCCACCGTCTTTTTGTAGTGTACTTTACATGTTTTTCTGCTCTGGCAAAGTAGGCCCTGAATTTCTGCCATCGAGCCTCTTTTTCTGGCTTTTGACTCTGACAGCCTCTGCCCAGGCTGCCTCTGTACCCGTGAACTCTGACTTACTTCCAGCGCGGCCCCTCGCGCTCAGCTCAGCCTGCTTTCTGCCAAGACTGACTATAACCTTCGAGTTATCTGTTCCGCTCCTCGAAAATGCATTCCTGCCTACCAGCTT
Source organism: Lissotriton vulgaris (assembly GCF_964263255.1). NCBI lineage: Eukaryota > Metazoa > Chordata > Amphibia > Caudata > Salamandridae > Lissotriton > Lissotriton vulgaris. Next base: position 150,112,236 of record NC_141688.1, on the reverse strand, counting down.
CAGTAAACATCCTCCCCAGCTGCAGAGCCAAAGGGCCGACCCGTCCCAGTGCAAGTAATTCATAGCCTCTGTTACCATGCTTCCATGGAAGGCCCCGTGCCCCCACGCTTCTCATGCAGACACTTAGGCGCTTATACACGCATCCACAGTTAGCATAGAATAGCTTCTGCCCTAGAGACCTTTCCGCCCAGATAATATGGTTCCTAAACATCAGATATCAGATACGATAGAAGTACAAGTTGATCTGACATGCCAGACTTCTGTCTCTTTCCGTCAGTGTAAATGTCAAGTCCCCTGCTCCCCTCCAATCACACGTCATGCAGCTGCGCGCGCATCCAAGCTTCCGATTTCTGCTGACATTGCAACTTTTCTGTTAACGCCACCCCTTGGTGCCACCCACTTGCGTCACCTATCAGTGACGTTTCTAGCACACACCTCCAGTTCACGCCTCTTGATTACGTACTAGTACCACGTGTGTACTGTTATCTTGTCTTCTCTCAACTGTTACGCCTCCTGCACTGTTGCTTATGATATGAATTAAGTATATAAGCTATGTATTGTCAATAAAATGTAGCGCGCTCTATCCCTTCTGACACCCCTGTGGTGGTCAGAATCCGATATCCTGGTCATGACCATTCCTTTTTGAGGAATAAAACCCTTAGAAACTCTAACACCACGGACTCTGGTTTTTTCTTTCCGATCTGAGTTATTATTGATTAAGTACTTACCTGCATAGAAATTAAGAGAGTAAATTAATTATTTACGTCAATAGTTAAAAGTTAATAAAGTTTTAAAATCTAACTTTGTTGGAGTGCTATATATGTTTAAAAAATCGGGTGAATGGGGCCTTGAATCGGGTTATTGTCATGTGTGGGCTTTGCAAGTGTACTGCTACAAGATCGGACATTTCAAACTCAAATGCACGTTCTTTTTCTTACCTTTCCGAAGCATGGAGCGCAATAGCAGGCAGAGAAAGGGTGATGCACGTGTTGAACACTGCCTGGCCTGGCAAGTTGCTGGCAGTGCCACCCCCGCCCGCTCCTGAAAGAGGGCACACACACACCGCCGCCCCGAGTACTTCACAAATCTTTAAAAGACCATGCGCTTGTTCATGAGGCTTAAATGGTTTATCACCCCTTCTAGAACCCCTGCATCGACCCTCTGACGTTTCCTGGAAGAATTAGCACGTAACACAATACCAAGCCCTGTCAGCTGAAACCCCCGAGAAATCATGGGGCATATTATCAAGGGGGTTTATTTCCGCTTTTTGCGCTTTAAAAGCCAAAAAAAAAAGAGATAAAATTATCTCCCTATTACCAAGCTGTCGCTAACACCAGTTAGTGACATCTAAAAGGAGATATCGACCATCTTGGGCCCCGCTTTGCATATCAGTGATATTTATCACTAATGACATGCAAAGTGGGTGTGCCAAGATTTTAGCGACTGGAAACAGTCCCTAACCATCGCTATCTCCTATTACCAACTTTTGGAGATATTCGCGCTAAGCGCGAATATCTCCAAAACCTAACACCTGCCCTGAGCAGTTTTAGCCATGTTATCCAATGGGAAGTGGATAACATGGCTAAGAGCATTTGCTGGATAATGCATGAATATCGCTGACTTTTCAACGATATTCATGCATTGCGGCCGTTTTTTATCGCATTTGCGATAAACCTTGCTAATAGCAAGGTTTATGTGCGATAAAATTCGCCGATGTGCGGCGATAATATTTGTCTCTAAACAAGTTAGAGACAAAAATTATTGCTAGTTGTTGGTAATATGCCCCCGGGTTTTTGCTTGCAGGAATCGGGAGGCGGGAGACTAGCACTGAAATCAGTAGTCTCACGCCTGAATCGGGAGGGTTGGCATGTCTGGATACTCTACAGCTGGGGCCATAAACTACATCCGCAGGGCTAGGTGATAGCCTAGGTCCGGCCTGGACAATCGGACACAGAGGAAGAGGAGTGTCAGAGGGTGCGGTAGTGAATAGGGTGAAAGGGAGGTGTCGGGCGGGCACAGGGTGTGATTCTCAGAGAAGAGCAGCGCAGATGGAGGGAAGTATATGGCCCATGCATGAGAGAAAGAGCGGGGGTGACTAGTGCGTGGGGGAGATGCTTGCGAGGGTGGGGAGCCATGCTGAGGATCGGCGGCGTGCAGAGAGTGGCCCTGGTCAAGGCATCTAAAATGGCTGCCGTGCACGACAAAATTGTGGCATTGGACAAAAACGCAAGATGGCGCAGACAATGTTTATCAATAAGGATTCATTTATAACAAAATATTTACTCGCAGTGACAAAATGGTGGTCAACACTTCCTGATTTCCATCGAATCGAACGTAACCAAACGTCACGCAGCAAAAAAAAAAAAAAAAAGCTCACGCACAGAGCAGTTTTTAGCCATGTTATCCAATGGAAGGTGGATAACATGGCTAAGAGCATTTGCTGGATAATGCATGAATATCGCTGACTTTTCAGCGATATTCAGGCATTGTGGCCGATGTGCGGCGATAATTTTTGTCTCTAAACAATTAAAACGAAGCACAAAATGGCGAATTCCCGTTTCGCTACCAGTTTGCGGCCCAGTTCGCGGCCCGTGAAGCGCTTCTACCGTGAAAAATCATTTTTTTTTTATTTTCCCCACGGGACCCTTTAATAACCCCAACAACATTCCTAGGGGGTCAAGAGGGGTATACCTAGCCCCCTTTCATTAAATTCCCCCTTCTTTTTTCACCTCTTCTTCTCTCTCGATCCTACCGAGAGATAAGATGGCGGCCGCTCCGGACTGTTTAGAATGTTGACAGACACCGGAGAGCCAATCAGCTTTCTGCGCGCAAAGTTCCGTTTCGCGAAAAGTAAGCGGACCGGATCGCTGCCCGGAGCGCTGTTACAGATATATATCTTGTTTTGAACGTTAATTTCTCAAAAACTACTGGAGCACATATATTGAGACCTAGCAAAGGCACATCGGGCTAACAGTCCCTACAATTTTGCCAAGTTTCGTGCAAATCCATTCAGCCGTTCGAGCTAAAAGTGAGTCCAACCGCCCTATGGAAATTAACATGGGAAAAACGCGTTTTGGGACCCCCCTTTTTTCTCGGCCCCCCCTCGACAAAACCCCCCCAAATTTTCAAGGGCTGCTCAGAAACAAAATGTGCCATTTTCCTGAAAATTTCAGCCGATTCCGTCCACAAACGCCAAAGTTATTAGACATAGAATTTTCAAAAATCCCATAGGGAAAAAATTCTAACTATATATACCTACTGGCGACCGCCAGTAGGTAATATATATATATATATATATATTCACAGAAAAAACCATAGGTTATAGACCATATATAGTTAGGAATTTGCATTTACAAAACCTTGAAAATTCACTGAAAAAAACATAGGTTATAGACCATATATAGTTAGGGATTAGCATTTAAAAAACCTTATTTTATTTGCACAAAACCATTGAAATTCCATATATAGTTAGTTGCACTAACTATATATCGCGGACCCGCAATCCACTGCTAATGATGTCACATATTACATCATTCATGACATGGTCAGTGACATCACTGATGACATCACTGATGACATCTCAAATGACATCACTGATGACATCACTGATGACATCTCAAATGACATCACTGATGACATCACTGACATCTCATTTGACATTACTGATTACATCACTGATGATATCATTTATGTGATAATACATCTTCAGACTCTAATATAACCTTTGATACACTCAGTGTAAACAGGCACTCACAGACTGTCACACATCCATGGAGTTACTCACACACCTATTCAGTCATGCAAAGAATCAATCACATCTCCATTTCCTTAACTATACAGTTATACACACCTTACTTATTCAAACATATACTAACACATATTTACTCTCTTATACAATCCTTGATACAAGTTCACAATGATTCATACAGCCACTCTCACATTCACTGACTCTTATGTTCAGTTATTTATATATGTCAACTCTCACATGGAGTGTGCTTTACATATGTACTTACTTTGACATGTAGAACTGAGATATCCATTCACTCACCAATATACTCATGCACACAGTCAACTGTCCATACAGCTGTTTCTACATGCACTTTTGAACCCATACACCTAGGGAATCAACCGCTCACACATCTATGCACAGAGTTATACACCTCCCAGCCACCCACACACACACTCAGTCTCCCATACAAATACTTGGGCAACCATTCAATAACCCATATAGTTACTGATATAGCTACTGATTTAAACATGCAGCAGTTTACAGAAGAACATAAATATTGATTGCCAAATTAAGACACTTTAATCACTAACCCATGCACTCAGTGAGACACATTTAATCATTCTCTCATACAGTCAGTCATGCACCTACTAAATCCTTCATCCAGACACTTATACATCCACTCATTCTTCAATATGTAAGACATATTTTAACTTTACAGAAACATACAGTCACTGGGTGTTGTCATCAGTGATGTCATCAGTGATGTCATTTGAGATGTCATCAGTGATGTCATCAGTGATGTCACTGACCATGTCATGAATGATGTAATATGTGACATCATTAGCAGTGGATTGCGGGTCCGCGATATATAGTTAGTGCAACTAACTATATATGGAATTTCAATGGTTTTGTGCAAATAAAATAAGGTTTTTTAAATGCTAATCCCTAACTATATATGGTCTATAACCTATGTTTTTTTCAGTGAATTTTCAAGGTTTTGTAAATGCAAATTCCTAACTATATATGGTCTATAACCTATGGTTTTTTCTGTGAATTTCATTGGTTTTTTAAAAGCTAATATCTATAGCTGTAAAATATATTCTTTATTAAGTGACGTATCACGTAGCCCGTGAGACGCCTCATGATGCATCGCATAACCGTGACGTATCGTCTCTGCAGCGCAAACCAAACCCAAAACGTAAGCGCGCCAGAACACGCTTAAAGATATATATATATTTTTTAACCTTAATTAGACAAAATCCACACGTGCACATATCACAAACGTTCAAAAAACACAATATGTCGGACTCCCGTTACGCTGCCGGTTAGCTGCCCGGTTAACGTACCAGGAAGCACCTTTACCGCGAAAATCGCAAATTTTTTTTTTTCACCCCCCAGGGAACTTTAATAGCCCCCTCATCAATCCTAGGGGTTCAGGAGGGGTCTGCCTTACCCCTTTCATTCATTTACACCTTTTTTTTTTCCACCTCTTGTCTCTCGATCCCACAGAGAGACAAGATGGCGGCCGCTCCAGACTGTTTACAATGATAACAGCCAATCAGCTTCTCCTCAGACTCCCGTTACACTGCCGATTAGCTTCCCGGTAGCTGCCCGGTTAGCTGCCCAGTTCGCGTACCAAGGTGCGTCTCTACGGCGAAAAAATCGGATTTTTTTGTTTGTTTTTTTTTGGCCCCACGTGGTTTTATAATATCCCCCTCATAAATCCTAGGGGGTCAGAAGGGGTCTACCTTGCCCTCTTTCCTTCATTTCCCCCTTTGTTTTGGCCTCCTCTTGTCTCTCGATCCTACCGAGAGACACGATGGCGGCCGCTCCGGACTGTTTACAATATTGACAGCCAATCAGCTACTCCTCAGACTCCCGTTACACTGACGGTTAGCTTCCCGGTTAGCTGCCCGGTTAGCTGCCCGGTTCGCGAACCAAGACGCGTCTCTACGGCGAAAAAATCGGATTTTTTTTTTTTTTTTTTTGGGCCCGGCGTGGCTCTATAATATCCCCCTCATCAATCCCAGGGGGTCAGGAGGGGTCTACCTTGCCCCCTTTCCTTCATTTCCCCCTTTGTTTTGGCCTCCTCTTGTCTCTCGATCCTACCGAGAGACAAGATGGCGGCCGCACCGGACTGTTTAGAATGTTGACAGACACCGGAGAGCCAATCAGCTTCGCTTTGCAAAGTTCCGATACGCGAAAAGTTCGCTAACCGGATCGCTGCCCGGAGCGCTGTTACAGATATATATCTTGATTTAAACGTTAATTTCTCAAAATCCACTGAAGCACATATATTGAGACCTAGCAAAGGCACATCGGGCTAACAGTCCCTACAATTTTGCCAAGTTTCGTGAAAATCCATTCAGCCGTTCGGGCTAAAAGTGAGTCCAACCGCCCTATGGAAATTAACATGGGAAAAACGCGTTTTGGGACCCCCCTTTTTTCACGGCCCCCCCTTGACGAACCCCCCCCAAATTTTCAGGAGCTGCTCAGAAACAAAATGTGCCATTTTCCTGAAAATTTCAGCCGATTCCGTCCACAAACGCCAAAGTTATTAGACATAGAATTTTCAAAAGTCCCATAGGAAAAAAATCCTAACTATATATACCTACTGGCTATCGCCAGTAGGTAATATATATATATACATATAGAGAGAGAGAGAGAGAGAGGTACATGCATTTATATATATATTACCTACTGGCGGTCGCCAGTAGGTATATATAGTTAGGACGGTTTACCATAGGAAATCCCCAACATTCTATTGGGAATAACTTTGGCCCTGGTTGATGAATCTTCGCAAATTTCTCAAAGAAGATGGCTCGCTCCGCTCCGCTCCTTCCCTGAAAGTTTGGGGGGGATTCGTCAAGTGGGGGCTGAGAAAAAATGGGGGTCCCAAAACGTGTTTTCCCCATGTTAATTTCCATAGGACCTTTAGACTCAGCTACAGCTTGAACCGCTGAAGGGAATTACACCAAACTTGTCAAAATGGTAGTGTCTGGTATGCAGATCACGCTTTTGGTAAAATTGTGTAAATCCCTCCAGTGGTTCCTGAGAAAATTAAAAGAGAAATCAATTATATATCTATAAGCGCGAACGCGTGCGCGCACCCCGCGATTTTTCACGATTATTTTTGGGGGGGGCTTGGGGGGGGCTTGGGGGGTTTGTCTCTTTCATTTTAATGTTTTTGTTTTAATTTCGAGGGTGCCCACCCCTCGTTTTGGCCCCCGAGATCACCGCCGCCGCCCGAGCTGCCTTAAGATGGCCGCCGCCTGGTTGTGGGCGGGGCCGGCGAAGGAGCCGCGCTCCGATTTGTCAAGGAGCTCTGACGTCATCGCGGGGCTCGCCTCAGGGCCGCGCTGGGATTGGCCCATCGTTCGGAGGTTAACTCCTTTTGCCGACATAATTCACGTTGCTCTGTAAACTTCACTAAATTGGCCACGACCAATCTTCTTTTCGATTTGAAAGTTGCCTAGCGTATTGTAGCCCATGTCGGGCCTCAAAGCTTTCTGAAAGCAAAAAACAACAGTTTATTTCACTACACACAAGGTACTACAGAAAATGGTAATATTCCCAAAAACGTTATGCTGCAAGGAAAAAAATCATAATCTACTAAAACCAACCATGCTGCATGCTGATACGAATAAATGCAGGCATTGTAAAGGTGTGCTCTACAATCACAAAAAGAAACGTCATGCACTGCTAACGTAGGAGGTGAGTGGACCCATCTTCAGCCAGTTAGCTTTATGTGAGAATTAATAGTAAAATGAAGGGTAGCAAACATTTAACGCAGACAACAGAGGCATGTAATAAAGGGCGCGGGGACATAATTGAAAACAAAACATGAAAAAACTGAGCATAATTAGGACAAGTAAAAAATAAAATAATATAAATTAAAACATAAAATATGTTCATATTGTTCTGTTCCTTGGGCATGCATTAAAGAAGAACCAAAAAAAGGTGCCATCTTTCCATTTTGCAAAAAACATTTCCGGAATATTATGAGGCAGTCATGCGGGCTAGAATCTTGCGTACGTTTAACTTAACGTCACCGAGTAGCCAGCACTAGTTCAGTTCAAAGGCACACGTCCAATTGGTTCTGGCGACCTAAACTAGATGTTAGGTCTAAACGCACATATTTCCCGACACAGGCGGCTCTTTCATTTCACACAGCTTCATTAAATGGGATTTATTTAGAAGCACTATTTCCAAGCTGGAATGGGAATTGCACTTTCATCTGCACAGCAACTTGACAAATATTAGCGTGAACTACTAAACCAGTGTGACAACCGCATGCTGAGAGCAAAGTCTCGCTAATTTGTTTTGGCATGCAGGCTCGTAATCACACATTTACATATGCAATGACCTACATTTGCATGTCAGCTCACACACGATCTGGCTCTATTAAGACTGGGCAATTCCCTCTGTTTAGCGGCCAGAGTGGCGGGAGAAGGCCAGAGGGTGGTCTTTTTTGGCAGTTGAGCGATGAACTGCCACCAAGGATTAGGATGATATGGCCTGAGCACTAGACACTTCATTAGAGGAAATCTGTTTAACAGTGGGCAGTGTATGTAAACTTCACAACCCGTTTGCGGCACCTTTTTTCTCCCCATGCCCTTTCCTCAAAGGGCAGCAAGGCTGACTGACAGATTGTCTCATCTGCTCCATTGTCCTGTCAGACAATTTAAAGGTGGAGAGATGACATGAGAAGCAGCATAGCTGCACATCTCCCACTACTACTGGGTCTCTCTTATCCACAAAATAATGTGTTCACCATTGACATCACGTAGGACAAGGGCATCCTTTGGCCTGAAAGCACAGTACAAACACTTCGATATTAATAAAGACATTAATAAGTCTGAATAAGTCATACTGCGCTCTTGATGTGTGTGCATATATGTATACACATATATATATATATATATATTCACTAAAAAAAACATAGGTTTTAGGCCTTATATAGTTAGGAATTAACATATAAAAAACCAGTGAAATTCCTCATATATATATATATATATATATATATATATATATATATATATATATATATATATATATATATATATATTAGCATTTAAAAAACCAATGAAATTCACTGAAAAAACCAAAGGTTATACACTATATATAGTTAGGAATTAGCCTTTAAAAAAACCAATGAAATTCACTAAAAAAACCATAGGTTTTAGGCCTTATATAGTTAGGAATTAACATATAAAAAACCACTGAAATTCCTCCTATATAGTTAGCTGGACATTTTATTGACATAAAACCCAATGAAATTCCATATATAGTTAGTTGCAATAACTATATATCGCGCACCCGCAATCCACTGCTGATGATGTCACATATTACATCATTCATGACATGGTGAGGTTCCGTGACAATTGTAAATGGTGTTTTCGACTCGCACGAATATGGTCGAGTGTAGTATCTATGAACCGCAAATGACGAGTTTAGTAAGTGTGCGCAGTTTCGCTGTGCTAACTTAAACCGTTCGTTTGTTATATGGATTTGTCATCTGTACCCACGGGTTCCATCTTAGATACGGCATCCATTTTGTCTCTTGCCCTCAAGTAGCCAGCGAACGGACGTTGTCCGCTTCGCGACCCTGGGACTCCCAAGATATTTGCGGAAGACACATGTTCTTTGTAAGTGTCTTTACGACGAGGGGGATGCTACTGTAAAGCAGATGGCGCCGCTCGAGGCTCATCTTGCCGCACGGACTTATTGTCTCAGCCGTGCATCTCATTAGGCACGTCCCTTTGATGCCTGTATCTCGTGTTTCTTGATACCTCCCCTTTTACACCCTTTCCGATCTCCCCACTGTCTCCGTCTTCCTCTGCACCTGTCTTTGTTCCTATTTCGATCTGTTTTACTGCTGATTGGAATTCGCTAATGGTGGGAAGATGGGTTTTTACAGTTGGGAACCGCCAAATGTTTCCGCACTTATGTTCCGGACCTCATGTGTTTCAAAGTGACCAAAGCGACCCCTCTGGGGGATAATGGTGAGAACTGGGTTGTAAACTTTTGTGTATCATGTTGTCTTATGGGTAAAAACTGTATAAAAGGAGCGATCCACAGAAGCAATTTGAAGCAGTCTCCCCAAGTTGCACGTGGTGTACTTGTCGTGACTTCTGTGTTCCCTGCAGCAAATAAACCTTGAATCTTTGACGTCGAAGGAAGTGTCCCGTGTCTCTGTGATTCGTATGCCGGAGCAGGTTACCCACGAAGGTTTCAGGTGTTGTGCCCTGGCACCGCTGGGTCTTAAAGAACCCAGTCCTTCAGTTGGCGCCCAACGTGGGGCTGCATCAGTGGTACCGGTCCAAGCCCGACGATCGTGAGGAACTTCGTGTGAAATCTCCGAGGGAAGGTGCACTCCGCTTCATCGATCCTGTTGTCGAAACAAGTGGCCCGAAGACTTTTCCCGCGAAGATTCCCGCCTCCTGACGGCTGCGACGGACTGCTGCCCTGACTGTAGACCTGTTTCGGCGCCTGGCGTAGACCTTGGTAGAGCGAGACGATTGACGGGCCTTCCTGGTGACGCCATCGATCTTTGAGTTAAGTATTTGTGGGTCGCTCCCAGAGTTCTTGGTTGTTGACACTTTAGCGAGTGTTTTTGTTGTTAACGCTGTGTGAGTGTTTTTGTCGGTGACACTTTGCTAGCGTACTTTGTTGTGTTGTTTGACGACTGCAGCCGCCAAAAAACCGAGGGTTTTGTTCTTTGCTGGGACTTGGTAAATCCCGTAACCCTTGAAGTTTGTGAAACTCGGCTAGTGTGCAAGATGCCTGGTCGCAGTACTTTGTTTAGTTGTTTCAGACCTTGTGGTACGGATTCCCGACTGGAGGACTCGTGTCCGATACCTCCGGTTGGAATTCCCACTTATGAGCTCTATAGTAAACATGGGCTAGGCCCAATTACCTTTAACGATTACTGGATTAAATACACGAAAAAGGACGGCGACCTTCGTTGGCCACCTCATGGTAGCTTCGAGGCCCCGATCTTAGATAATCTAGAGATTAAATTGTTCGAAAGAAAGTCAAGGCCGGCCATGTTTGATGCCTTTCGGTTGTGGCGCAAAGAAGCCCGACAGAAAGAAATCAGACAGACTAAACGTAATCAGCGAGATAATGTTGCTACCATAGTGAAGAAAGCAGAGCAATTTCAGCGAGATAAGGAGGTTAAGGATAAGGAAGTGTTTGATAGACTACAGCGTATGACCGTAGATAAATGTTATCCCGCTTTGCCTACGGAGCCGGAAAAGAAGGAAGAGCCAGTTGAGGATCCCTTAATGTCTTATCTTATGAAGTCGCCACCTCCGTACGTACAGGGTACCGCAGCTCCTGTGGTCCCTGCCGTTCCTATTCTTCCGCCTATTCTTCCTCCGCCTGTTCCTCAACCTGCACCCGTTCTTCCGACTGTTTCTGCTCCTTTGTCTGTTGCTATCCCTACTGCTCCTCCGCTTCCACATACTCCTGCTCCCGCTACTGCTCCTGCTACTGCTCCTGTTTTGTTAACTCCTGCTGTTGCTACTGTTTCTACTCCTTCTCTTGTTAGTCCTGTGTCTTATTCTTCTCCCTCTATTCGTAGTCGCAATTCTCCTCTTGCGGCTAGTTTTTTCCATTCGCTCGGACCTGTTCATGGGTCCGCTGGTTCCGATGGTCCTCAGAGACGTAGCCAGCTTCCTGGAAACAGAGAACGCGTTGCGCTATATAATATGGCGATGGGTTGGATGGTAAATCCTCTTAGAAGTCCACCCCGTGTCGTACTCGATACATTGTGTCAATTTAATATACCTACCCAGAGATATGTGTTCGACGAAATGTGTAAGTTCCTTTATGATCAAATAGCGGCCGACGCGCCTGACGAGGTGCTCACCGCTTTGTCTGATCTTCAGCTTCAGTTCGCAAATGGGCTGATAGTGGATACTAACGTTCGTCGTGCTGTCGAGCGATTGCTATCTTTTCGTCCCGCTCCGATACCTCATGCATTGTTTGTTGAAGATATTGAAAAACAGCCAGATGAGTCTGGCCAATTTCCCATGCGTGAAGTTCCACCAGTGTGGATGCCAGGCGATGCTACTGCTATTCCTATTATTCCGCCGCACTTCCAGAGAGTATGGATACATCTCCCGTGGAAGCGATCGGAAGTGTTGCAGGTAAAGCAATCTTTGCCTGACCCTCGCAAAAATCCTGCAGGGTATTACAAAGAATTATCGCAGCTCGTAGATGCTACAATCATGAATCTTGCCGACATCGACATGTTGTTTGGCAATGTCGTACCGCAACCGGTATGGGCTAAGATTCGTCAGGAAAATCACGCAAACGAACTAGGTGGTGATTGGGCGGCCATTGTAGCGGCGGATGGGTTGCAAGTTGGTGGTGCTAAGCCTGAACAGTTGATTGCTGCTCTCCCTCAAAGAATAATAACATTAATGAAAACTCTTATGCCAGCTATGAGGGTAAACTGGGACAAATTGTCAGCTTGTAAGCAAAAGAAGGACGAGAGTGTTTCCGACTTCTTCACGAGGTTCGAGGAAGCATTCATCGACCATAGCGGACAGGATATGGGTACTGAGGGTGGTCAGAGATTGTTTGTGGATAAATTTGTTTCAAACTTATTGCCCGATTTGAGCAATAAATTGAAGAATTCGGAAAGTGCATGGGCCGTCTCTACTTCGGCTCAGATATTGGCTACGGCACAATATTATGAGAACAGAGAGAAAGAAGAGAATGACCGTGCTGATAAAAAGACGAAAGAGTTAAAAACTAAAGTGTAGCTTCAGCAAGCGTATCCTCCACATTCGAATCAGAATAATTCACAACAGAATAGATCGCAGTCGCAATCAAACAGATCCCAAACTCGTAATGACTCCTCCTCCCAAAGATCCTCGTTAGGGTACAATCAATGTGCTTATTGTAGACAGGAGGGACACATTAAATTCAATTGCCCTGTTTTGAATGAACGTAATAGTGGTAACTCGTCTAGAGGAGGTCGTGGTGCTTCACAGCAGGCATCACGTGGTAGAGGTCGTGGTGCTCAGAATGATCGCTCAGACAACTCATCCAATTCTAATAAATGTTTCGATCAACGTGGATCATCGCAAGGACGATCTGCGCAGTACAATGTAGACGATTATTACGTCGATCAGGGAACTGACGACAGTAATTACTAGGACAGCCAAAGACAAGGAGAGGGAGTGGTATCAGTTCCGGTTGATCAGAGAGGGCCTTACGTCGCAGTTGCTACATCGGGCGTCGTTGAGCCTTTTCTGTTGGACAATGGTGCAGCGAAAAGTTCTATCATGCATTCGAAACTCCCTGGCGCACCTTTGTCTGGCTTAACAAATGTTTCCGTTGGATTCTCTGGCGCCCCTGTTAGCAATCCAGTTTCACGCCCTTTGCCCCTAAAAATTGGGCCACGTGAGCTAGAAGCTCCGTTGATTTTGACTACGGGTTGTGGTGAAAATCTTTTGGGCCTGGATTTGCTTAAACGTTTGTACGCAACTTTGTATTGTTCTCCTGCGGGTGTAAACCTTACGTTAGGAGAGAGGGTTGTCTCTCCTATGTATTTGTCCCTCGATAAGCTTCCACCGGAATTGAGTTCTCTTCCTGCGTCTTTATGGGCAACGGGTCCAAACGATGTGGGCCTACTTGATATCTCCCCTTATGTTGTACAGTTGAAATCTAATGTGCGACTGCCACGTATTCCCCAATATCGTATCTCCCTTGATGGTGAACGAGCACTGTTAGCGATCATCTATGATCTAATTGAGAAAGATGTTATTGAAGAGACTCGGGGAAACGTGTGCAACAGCCCTGTGCTGCCCATTCTTAAACGTACTGATCCTTCTAAACCGCCTGTTTATCGCTTTGTTATCGATTTACGGGAGGTGAATAAAATTGTGGTTCCTCAATTCCCCGTTGTGCCTGACATCACGGCGCTACTGACTCTGATTCCAGCTTCTGCATCATGGTTTTCGGTGATTGACTTGAAAAATGCGTTTTTCAGCATCCCGATTGCCGAGGAGAGCAGGGACCTTTTCGGTTTCTCTCTCGGTGGACGTAGCTTCCGGTTCAAACGCGCTCCTCAGGGCTACTGTGAAAGTCCATCGATTTACAGTCAAGCCTTGAAGGGTCAACTGGATGCGTTTAGGTTGCCGGTCGGTGCGGCCTTGATCCAATACGTCGACGACTTATTGGTGGCTGCTGATACTCAGGACATTTGCAAGATTGCTTCAGTGTCGTTGCTGCAACATCTCTGTGAGTTGAATCATAAGGTGTCCCCTTCTAAACTCCAATATTGTTGTCAAGAAGTAACCTATCTAGGTCACTTATTGTCAAAGGAGGGAAGGAGGTTGACCCCAGAGAGAATTGCAGCAATTGCGCGAATAGCTGTGCCAAAAACCCAAAGAGATGTGCGTGCCTTTCTAGGTATCACGTCGTACTGCAGGCAATGGATTCCTAATTTTTCATTGCTAGCGAAACCATTGGTGGCTCTTACGTGCAAGGATGTTTCGACTCCTTTACCATGGACGGAAGAATGTCAGAAAAGTTTTTCTGAACTACGTGATTCATTGTGTTCGGCTCCTGTGTTAGGTACTCCTGACTACAGTAAGCCGTTTACGTTATATGTTCACGAGAGGGAAGGTTGTGCTTTGAGTGTTTTAACGCAACCTTTTGGTGGTAAGCAACGTCCATGTGCATATTTTTCCTCGACCTTGGACCCAGTAGCTAGAGCATTGCCGAGTTGTTTACGAGCAACAGCGGCAGCTGCGGTCTCCATCCGACAATCAGCAGGATTGGTCATGGATAATATGCTTACGGTGATTGTAAATTGTAAATTGTTGTGTCTTGTAAAGCGCACTGCTACCCGGAGGCCTCGTAGCGCTATAGACCGCTGGGGAACCCGTCCTGGCTTTCCCTGTGAGATAGTCCCTCCTGGGGGTCTCCAAGGTGAAACCAGGCATCCCCGGCGTTTGTGTGGGGCCGTTGTGGAGATGAGGCAAGCTAATGCCCAGAGTTGCCGAGTGTGCTCCCTGGTCGGAGTAGGCACCGATGCGAGAATTATCAGTCCGCTGATCCTGGTCCAAGACCCTGCCGCGTCGGGAATCGAACCCTGGTCCCGGGCCGTTCTCTGCACTCGGGTCTGCCGCCTCTAACCAGTGAGCCACACCTCTACTCTTTTGAATCGAACGAAAACTCAGCACTTGACGAGTGCGAGGTTGTCTGGGTACGAGTTGACGCTGTTGGCAAGCCACATTCAGATAAAACGTTGTAACGTTTTGAACCCGGCAACTTTGTTACCAATTAGTACAGAGTCAGATGAAGTAGCAGAACATGATTGCTACTTGAGGACCGAAGAAGAAACAAAAGGTCGAGTGGACCTTAAAAACACCCCATTGGAAGATCCGGATGGCACATTATATGTGGATGGGTCATGTTTTAAGTTGCCGAATGGCGATGTGACTACTGCTTATGCTGTTGTAACATTGAATACTGTGGTTGAGACTGCAAGGTTGAATCAGAATTCTGCCCAAGCTGCAGAATTGATTGCTCTTACTAGAGCATGTGTGTTAGCGAAAGGGAAACGTGTGAATGTGTTTACCGACAGCCAATATGCGTTTGGCGTCGCTCACAGTTTTGGACGATTGTGGAGAGAGAGAGGTTTCTTGACGTCGCATGGTACGAAGATACAGCATGGCCAGCTTGTGAATGATCTTTTGGATGCATTGACTTTGCCTACGCAAGTTGCGATTGTTAAATGTAGTGCGCATCGTAAGGTGACGGATGACGTTGGTCATGGTAATGCGTTTGCGGATGAGACTGCTAAGGAGACTGCCCGGAACCTTAGCACTCGGATGTATGTGACGAGTTCGGTTAGGTGGCCTACAGAATCGAGTATGTGTGAGGACACTATCGAGAGTGTGAAAGTAATTCAGAATGAGGCCACCGACACTGAAAAGACGAAGTGGAAAGAAAGTACGGGAAAGTTGGATGCAAATGGTTGTTGGATTGATTTGACTGATCAGAAAAGATGGATGTTGCCTGATGCGTATGTGCTGGCCGTTGTGACAATGGCGCATGGGTTAGCACATATTAGCGCGAAAGGTATTTGTAAGTTGCTGTCCCCTGTATGGAAGAATGATGGTATCACGAAATGTGCTGAACGTCTGGTGAAGAATTGTATGGTGTGTATGATGTACAATCCTGGCAAAGGAACCCCAACTCCTCCTGGCAGTTTTGCTCCCCCTTCATGTCCCTTTGAGGTGATTCAATTGGACTTCATCCATATGGAGCGATGCAATAACCTGAAATACGTTTTAGTTGTGGTTTGCGCATTCTCCCGATGGATCGAGGCTTATCCCCTCAAGGACAATACTGCTTTGTCTACTGCGAAAATCCTACTGAAGGAATATTTTCCTCGGTATGGAATGCCTAGAGTCGTGTGGTCAGATAACGGAAGTGAGTTTGTTGGAAGTGTGATGAAGAGTGTGTGTAAGGGCCTTGGAATTAATCAGAAATTCCACAGCGCCAATCATCCCCAGTCAGCTGGATTGGTTGAGGGGTATAACGGTACCCTTAAACTAAAGTTAGCGAAGATTCAGGCTACGACTGGTCTTTCGTGGCCTGACGCTTTACCTTTAGCATTACTGTCAACTAGGGCGACTGTACACTCCCGAGTAGGGCTTAGTCCCTATGAAATAGTGTTCGGCCGTCCTGCGAATGTGTGGGGGGTTCCTAGGCCAGGAATGTTCTCTGATCTTGAGTACCCAATGTTGATCGATTATCTACATGACTTGACTGCTAAACTGAGGTTAATTCACCAACAGGTTTACGACGCATTGCCGACGCAGACGGAGGGTCCAGGCCACCAGCTCCAGCCCGGAGACTGGGTGGTGACGAGAAATTTTTCACGCAAGAATAACCTGGACCCGAGGTTTACCGGACCCTATCAAGTGCTCCTGGCCACGAGGACTGCCGTCCGTCTCGAGGGGCGTAAGAATTGGGTGCATGCCACCCACACCAAAAGAGTCCCCATCCCTTTGCCGGCAGACCCGTGGGTAAGGAGAGGCATTGCGTCATCTGAAACAGAAACATTGCCGGCGTTTGTGCCTTTTAGCGACGCACAGCTTGTTGGAGAATCCTCAGCGCAGCAGAAAGACACTGTTGAACAATTAGCATCAAAAGACTCAAGATCAGAACACTCAACTGATCAGCAGGACGCTGTCTCTTCAACGGATCCTTTGTTTGACGAGCAGACACGTCCTGGGAAAACCCGATACTCTTTGCGATCTCACACTAAGGACAAATAAAAGATCTTGCTTTTCTGTATTGCCAATTGCATTATCCCGTTTTCCGTGATCAGTTCTGAACCTTCATATTACTGTAATTATTTCTGTATATATATTGAGCTTCATTCCTTGTACTTTTTGCTTCCACAGCTGAGAGACTTTGTTTTTGCATACATATATATTGTGCATTAAAGGCCGTAGGGCCGCGCGCGTACTTCCTTCTGGATAGTAGGTCTTGACGCTAGGTTAAAGGCCGTCGGTTCCTGGGAACTCCTAGGGATTGACTATTGCTACACAGAACGAAGTGCGTCAAGAAACGTTGCGGACGGTCGTAGGGAATGGCATTCTCGAAGCTGAATGATTTGGAGGGAGCTCAGGTTCACAGATTCAAGCTGCAGCAACTCAGTCGTACCAAATGTTTTATATTCCAACTGTTTGTATTGTTCTTGACTGCTTCTGCATTATTGGCGGGTGGGGTGTATTATACGATGTCTTACTTCTTGCCTTCTGCTACACCTACTCCTACTCCTGACCCTAAACGTACCTCTACTGTTTCTCCCCATTCCTTTCACATGTTACCGGAACACGAGCAGGCTAGACGTGTAGAATTCCGCAACAATTCCTTTATTCAGCTCCTTCATCAGCATCAGTTAGTGGTTAACACTACTAATTGTTGGGTGTGTGGGTTGATGCCACATACTACGGATAAGGGAATTCCATATCTGGTGTTACCGTATAGTTCCCAAGGGTCAGCTCGAGCATTTCAAACAATGTTTCAAAGCGCACTGGGTTTCCACCCCATTCGAGAACCACGTTCCCCCTACTCTGGTCCTACCTCGTATCAAAAACCTTTGTCGATAGCAATAGAGGATTTAGATAGTGATATCTATGATCCCTCGCTTATTCCCGAAGAAGAGATACAAGCCTATAGGGTCCTAAGTAGAGGTGAATATAGTGCGTTCACTAGCGAAAAGCAGCTTAAAAGCTCGCCTCCGATATGGGTCGTACCCCACACTGGTAATTTCTGTCTCATGGGTCGTGGCCGAAGATCGCAAGCCCGACTTGGAGCAAGTGCTTGCACCGAAAATTACATACTGCCGATGGTCTCGTCCCCTGTGTTTCTGGCTGCCAAGGGTACATACTTTATCTGTTATGATCGTGCATATGCATGGTTGCCCGCTGACTTCATGGGCTCATGTTTCATTGCAAATTTGTTGCCTCCGACGTTCACTGTAGATGCCGATTATCATAAGACTAGAGTTGTACGAGGCGTAATTAGCGAAGAGGATACTGCCGGTCAAGAGGCAGGAGACTTTTTCAAGGGTTTCCTCCCGTTTTGGGGACCTATGGTTAATAGTAGGAACCTGAGACAGTTGACTCGAGTGGTAGAATCAACAGCTAATATTACTGCCAGTGCCCTTGGTAATATCACCACAGAACTTCAGGCGGAGAGACTTATGACGTTACAAAACCGTATGGTTTTAGATGTCATCTTAGCAGATCGAGGTGGGGTATGTAAGGTGATCCATTCGAGCTGCTGCATTTTCATTCCAGATAATGCTCCTACTGTCTATCAAGCCATCTCGAGGTTGCATAAGATCTCCGAATCCATACACGTGGATGTAGGGGATTGGACGCTACTTGGATGGTTTTGGGGCCTGATGTCGACTTGGGGTTGGAAGATTCTGATGATCATCGGAGTCGTTGTGGTGTTCCTGTTCACGTGTTGCCTTTGTGTGCAGTGTGGTCCTGCCTTATGTGGCCTCTGTGCTACAACGTGTATAAGACAACCACCTGTTACCAAGGAGACTCGGTTGGACAGAGCTATGCTACAGCAACATCTCGATGGTTTGATGAATATCGAATATGATTCCGACTAGTGCTTGCCTACATGAGGGCAAAAGGAGCGTCTGAGGTTCCGTGACAATTGTAAATGGTGTTTTCGACTCGCACGAATATGGTCGAGTGTAGTATCTATGAACCGCAAATGACGAGTTTAGTAAGTGTGCGCAGTTTCGCTGTGCTAACTTAAACCGTTCGTTTGTTATATGGGTTTGTCATCTGTACCCACGGGTTCCATCTTAGATACGGCATCCATTTTGTCTCTTGCCCTCAAGTAGCCAGCGAACGGACGTTGTCCGCTTCGCGACCCTGGGACTCCCAAGATATTTGCGGAAGACACATGTTCTTTGTAAGTGTCTTTACGACGAGGGGGATGCTACTGTAAAGCAGATGGCGCCGCTCGAGGCTCATCTTGCCGCACGGACTTATTGTCTCAGCCGTGCATCTCATTAGGCACGTCCCTTTGATGCCTGTATCTCGTGTTTCTTGATACCTCCCCTTTTACACCCTTTCCAATCTCCCCACTGTCTCCGTCTTCCTCTGCACCTGTCTTTGTTCCTATTTCGATCTGTTTTACTGCTGATTGGAATTCGCTAATGGTGGGAAGATGGGTTTTTACAGTTGGGAACCGCCAAATGTTTCCGCACTTATGTTCCGGACCTCATGTGTTTCAAAGTGACCAAAGCGACCCCTCTGGGGGATAATGGTGAGAACTGGGTTGTAAACTTTTGTGTATCATGTTGTCTTATGGGTAAAAACTGTATAAAAGGAGCAATCCACAGAAGCAATTTGAAGCAGTCTCCCCAAGTTGCACGTGGTGTACTTGTCGTGACTTCTGTGTTCCCTGCAGCAAATAAACCTTGAATCTTTGACGTCGAAGGAAGTGTCCCGTGTCTCTGTGATTCGTATGCCGGAGCAGGTTACCCACGAAGGTTTCAGGTGTTGTGCCCTGGCACCGCTGGGTCTTAAAGAACCCAGTCCTTCAATGGTCAGTGACATCACTGATGACATCACTGATGACATCTCAAATGACATCACTGATGACATAACTGATGACATCTCAAATGACATCACTGATGACATCATGACACACCAATACCAGTTACTACATATGCACTCACTGATTCCTACGTCTACGCACACATTCACTCATTCACCCATACAATCACTCGTACATACAGTCACTCATTTTTACAACACTGTCATATGCACTCATACACCTATGCAGACACTCACACACTGCCACTCATCCATGGAGTTACTCACACACCTAGTCAGTCCTGTAAAGAATCAATAACACTTCGATTTCCTCATCTATACAGTTAAACACAGAACACCTTACTTTTCCAAACATATACTAACACATACTTACTCTCTTATGCAATTACTGATACAAGTACACATTGATCTGCACATAGTCACTCGCCTCCCAGCCAGTTACACACACACTCAGTCTTCCATACAAATACTTGGGCAACCAATCAATAAGCTATATAGCCACTCATATAGCTACTGATCAACACATGCAGCAGCTTGCACAACAACAGACATATTGATGCACACTTTCAGACAGTTTAGTCATTAACCCATGCATTCAGTAAGACACATTCATTCACTCGCTCAGTCAGTCACGCACCTACTAAATCCTTCATCCACACACTTATACATCCACTCATTCTTCAATATGTAAAACATATTTAAACTTTACAGAAACACACAGTCACTGGATGATGTCATCAGTGATGTCATCAGTGATGTCACTGACCATGTCATGAATGATGTAATATGTGACATCATCAGCAGTGGATTGCGGGTGCGCGATATATAGTTATTGCAACTAACTATATATGGAATTTCATTGGGTTTTATGTCAATAAAATGTCCAGCTAACTATATAGGAGGAATTTCAGTGATTTTTTATATGTTGATTCCTAACTATATAAGGCCTAAAACCTATGGTTTTTTTAGTGAATTTCATTGGTTTTTTTAAAGGCTAATTCCTAACTATATATAGTGTATAACCTTTGGTTTTTTCAGTGAATATATATATATATATATATTTACATATATATGATTACTATAATACAACATTAATGCAATACACATATTGATGAAAGAAAAACATCACTAAAACAGTGCTGAAGTAACACCACGGTCATGTGGGAAAAATACAGAGTTCATCCACACATGTAATCTTTGAACCTTTCAGAAGATCTTTTTACCCTCTTACTCATCATTACATTATCTGATTCTTTCTCCTTTCTAACAATCACTTTTTCATTTATTACACACCCATTCACTTCTTGTTCATTTCCATTATGCTCTTTTACACTCCCAGCATCAAAAGTTCACCAATCTAAATGTATTCCATTTTATGGCATCCTTCAATTCTATATAATTCTTTCCAACTCTCTTGACCACCTTGAGACTGGAAATACAGATTTACCTTTGCAAACATTCCATGGTAATCTGATCTTAACCTTTTGCCCCTCAATCACCACAAAGTATTTGTTCTAAACACCTTATCAAAATGCCTTTTATAGAATTCTTGTTTTACGAAAATGTTTTTCTTCAACTCATCATTGTTTGCATAATCACTACCACTACCCACTGAAACAGCCAACTTGGGTTTCCTCCTGTGCAGCAACTCAAATGATCATTGACCAATTTGGCAGCCTATACTAGTTCTATACAAAAATATCATTTGCTTTATATCTTCTACCAAAGCCAAGCAAATGCTACTTCTAATTACCCTATTTACTATTTCAACAAGACCATTGGCACTTAGGTTGCACACAGTAGTTCAGAAATGAGCCATATTTCTCGTTAATTACTAATCTTTGACTTCTTTGGAACAAAACTGCGGACCATTGTCTAACTTTTTCTTCCAGGTAATGTTCATTGAGGTACAATCTCCGAATAAACCTTATTACAGATCTGCTTGTTACTTCTCCAGCAAATGCTAATTCAAGCGACTTAGAATAATGGTCAACAATTATGATAATTACTCTGTTATGGATCCCAATGTCATCCATTGGACATGGATCCATAGCAAGGTTTGCCCTTGCTCTTACTGGAAAACTTACAGATTGTAACTGCTAAACACATTTTGTGTATTTTATCAATATTGGAGCACAAAGGACATTCCTTAACAACTTTACCTACATTGTTGTCCATCCCTAACCACTAAAATAATTCTCATCGTTTACCAGGCACGGTCCGAATAGGGCGTGCCACCGGGCGGTGACGTGGGGCGGGGAAGGGGCAGGGTGGGGGGTTGTAAATAGCGGCAAACGGATGATTTTGAGTAAGTAACGGAAAAAAAAACATTTTGTTGCGCGCTGCATCGGCAAATGCGATCATTTAATTGACTTAAATTGCACAAGCCACTCAAGAGGAGTTGGCCTAACAGCTAGGGCGGTCGACCTCGAATCTGGGGAACTGGGTTCGAGTCTCAGCAATGATGCTGAACATCCTGTGATTCTGGGCAAATCACTTAATCTCCCCGTGCCTAACAAAAAAATGAATGTGTCCTCATGTAATGCAACTTGTGCTATGTAAAGCACTCTGATACCCAATTCGGGTCAAGTTTGCACAATATAAAACTCTGTAAAAAACAAAACCCTGAGCAGCAACGTAATTTCTGATACTTTCATCTTTACCTTGTGTCCAGCAGAAAAACCTATGTCGCTCCAGAACCATATTGATTTTGGCACCAAAATGCTTTTCAATTTAGTGAAGGTGTCTTTGTAAACATCTTGATCATCCCCATCATCTTGGTCATCTCTGCCAGGTTCAGGAAGAGATTCATACATTTTCCTTATCTGCATACCCAAATTGTGGAGTAAAACATGCTGCTTCCTAATTGGAGTGAATTTCTCCCCACCTATAGCTATTAAATACGATTCAAATACTTTACTCCACTCCTTCTACGGAAAAATTGGTTCACCTATTTCGTTCAAGAATTGAATAGGTTGAGACATACTTGAAGCACAGAACTCCTCAGAGTTTCTTGAAGAAGATGCGGGAAGACTCAAGTAGACTAAGTTGTGGAGAACCAGAAGGGGAGGAGACGGACAAGGCCCCCTTTCACAAGCCAGTCGTTGCCAGTGTTGTAGATAAGAAGGCGAAAAATGTCAGTTCTTGAAAGACTTTTATTACTCTTCTCCACTGCTCAACAAGTCATTAGCAGTCTGACTCAGCTGAGCCCTGTCAACATTCCAAGGCAAGCTTTGGGCAACTGTCAGGGATGGAACATACCCAGCATTCTCAGAGGATAGGGGAGGAGGGACAAACTATTATACATTGAGATTATAACATATAGTTTTTAGATCTATCAGCCATAGGGTGGTCTTCACCCAGACCTTTTACCCACCTGCCTACCTCCATTTTTTTCTGAAATTTGTTTTTGTTAGCCATAGGACACTGTGTGCTTTACCACTACAAACCAGTGTTAAAATGCTTCTTCTTGCTCTGCCAAACCTGGTTGATTGGCTTACATCAGTTTGGCATATTTAATTCACTTGTAAGTCCCTTGTAGAGTGGTATACCATACCCAGGGCATGTAAATTAAATGCTACTAGTGGCCCTGCAGCTCTTATTGGGCCACCACTTAAGTAGCACCTTAAAACATGTTCAAGGCCTGTCATTACAGCTTGACTGCAGTTTCAAACTATCAATTTGACTTGGAAGTAACGTTCCCTTGCCAAGCCTTAGACTCCTCTTTTATTGCATATACGCCACCCTAAGGTAGGCTCTAGGTAGCCCATAAAGTAGGGTGCATTGTTATTAAAAGATTGGACATATACTTTTAGGTTTTACATGTCCTGGTAGTGAAAAACTCCTAAATTAGTTTTTTACTTCTGTGAACCCAGCATCAAGTTGCTTTATTACATTTAATCAGTGCTAACGTTTGATTAGTACTGTATATCTAATTTATGTTTGGTATCTTTAAAATTGTATTGAAAAATCCTATTTAATGGTAAAGTCGTATTTTTAATTGCAATTTTAGAAAGATTATATTTTCCTGCCCTGATCCTGTCTGGGATTTAGCTAGACTTTGGGAATTCCTCTCAGACAGTCACATAATAGAGGGATTAGGTGTGTCTTGTGGCCAACCTCCCTCCTCATACTGCCGAAGGGTGGGTGCATCATGGGGTTGGCTTTGTGCAAGGAGTTGGCTGCAGGCCTTGTAGCCAACCTCCTGTTCACAAGGCCGATGGCCATGGGTGGTTGGATTTACGTGTTGTAATATATTAGTACTTGGGGGAAACAAAGACTAAAAACAAAACTATGCTCTCCCTCAAATATATAGTAGGGTATAAGTCCTATAATTAATAAAGATAAATTTAAAGGAGCCAAGATCCTTACGGTCAAAAATTATTAGTTTATTACTTTTTATTTAATCCCTAATAAAGCACACAACAATGATTTGTGAAAAAAAGAAGGTGACAAATAAAATGATGTTCTGCCTTAAAGGTTAATTACATGCCATAATATATTATGAGTATATAATAAACAAAACAAATGCCAGTACTGCATTTAACTTCCTAACGTCTGCTGAAACCCATATGAATAAAGCATACCGGTCTGTTTGATATAACGTCACTAGTTTATTGGTTTATTTATTCCACTAGTTTGCAATTTATTTATCGCTTTTTTTGAAAGACAAAAACTTTTCTTGTGCATATACAAAAATTCACCACTGAATACAATCTATAATAAC
Source organism: Lissotriton vulgaris (assembly GCF_964263255.1). Classification (NCBI taxonomy): domain Eukaryota; kingdom Metazoa; phylum Chordata; class Amphibia; order Caudata; family Salamandridae; genus Lissotriton; species Lissotriton vulgaris. The sequence continues at coordinate 150,087,647 of NC_141688.1, read as the reverse complement.
AAACAATCACTGTACATATTTACAAATCATCTACTCCAAACTCACATTCCAATGCATTCATTCTACAGTCATACCCCCCACAAACACAATGAAACAATAAAAATATGGCTTTGTGTCAAAACAAACATTTTTTCTAAACACAAGATATGCCCTAAAGGCCGTTTCGATGCAACAGAGTTACATATAGATGTTCAATTGGAAAAATATCCTAGGCTTTTTTTGAGTACCAATGTCCTTCTAATCTTTATTTATTGACACTAGGCCACCTACAGTCGACGCGTTTCGAATTCCCTAATTGCGGAATTCTCCTCAGGACCAAACAGTTCTAAAAAACAAGAAACAATTATGTCAAATTAGGTCACCTACTCCAATACATCTACACTTCAAAAAAACTTCAAAAAAACACATGCCGCCGCCAGCCGGCTAAGGACCACCTACCTTAATTGCTAATCAGGAGCAAATCCCAATGTGAGGATCGTGTGAAGAGATCACAATATTCTAAACATAAAGAAGACATTGATGTACAAACAACACTTAGTACAACTGACATCGATATTAGCTTATTAGCATTGGACAGCTTATGATGTGAAACCATAGTTTTAAGACTGACCTTTTTAACGTAGTGTAGTCACATTAGTCTAAAAAATGGAAGGGACCACGTTGCCTGCATCAAATATGGGTATTGAAACTGACCTGATTTTGAATGTGTGTCCGCGGTGCCTAAAAATAAATAAACCATGGTGCCGCGGTTAGTCTCAAGTCCCTTCGTTATGGGGGCATCTTTAGTTTGGCTGGGAAAGCTTTGCACTTACCCGGTGTTCTTCGCTCCAAATGAGATCCGGGCTTTGAGGTTGCTGTCCGCGGCTGCCTTTCTTATTTTTTTCTGCAGGGTGGAAACGGGAGAAAGTATTATTACTTTAATTCCTCCGGGCCGATAGGAAACGCATTTACGGTGTCTTAATGATTTCAGTCCTCCTTACAGCATTCCATGGTTTCCTCTATTGTTTCATTGTGTTTGTGAGGGGGGTATGACTGTAGAATGAATGCATTGGAATGTGAGTTTGGAGTAGATGATTTGTAAATATGTACAGTGATTGTTTGTTATTATGGATTGTATTCAGTGGTGAATTTTGAATATGCACAAAAAAAGTTTTTGTCTTTCAAAAAAAGCGATAAATAAATTGCAAACTAGTGGAATAAATAAACCAATAAACTAGTGACGTTATATCAAACAGACCGGTATGCTTTATTCATATGGGTTTTAGCAGACGTTAGGAAGTTAAATGCAGTACTGACATTTGTTTTGTTTATTATATATGTTTGGCTTAGCCTTGCTGTGGTAGGAGCCGAGACCCTGTTTTGTTAAACATAATATATTATGAGGCCACCCACTCATCACTCAAGCTAAAATAACATATACATACAAATCACTCATACCCTATTCATTCTCATACACAGAAACACAGTTGTAAAATCTAACAAAGGATTTGCCAAAATTGGTTATACTTGATTTACGGATAATATAATAGTTCTGATGAGTTTTGATAGATAGCTTCACTAAAAAGGAATAACATGCTGCAGAACACAATTATCAACATGTTAAGAACATCTTGTGTTTATTCCACTTATTGCACAAAGGTAGCACCAACACGTGTTTCGGTGAACACCAAGAATAAGGTGACATCTTCCTCAGGGCGACACATGACAAATCACCAAGGTTCTTAATAGGTTGATTATTGTGTTTTTCTGCATATTATTAATATTCCGGATTTTATTTCTCCCTATTGCTTACAGGGGCCCTCTTTTTGTTAATATGTAAATTATTACTTTACTTTAAAAGAAATAGAAATTCCCTCAAAAAAGCACAGGTTAAACTAACTTCATAGTTCAGTTACAACATAATGTTTTAAACTCTATAAACCTGAGAAATTCACCAGTTATAGTTATCTCAAGTAGCTATAACACAAACCCTAAGGTAACTATAACTCACACCCTCACCATGCACTGCTGATTGCCCCACATATTACATCACATATGACATACTCTATGACATAATTTATATTATCACAGCAGCATTTGCAATGAAATTATTGAAGAGAAAACTGTGCGTGAGTTATAGTTAACCTTAGGGCCCGAGTTATAGTTACTTGAAATAACTATAACTGGTGAATTACCATGGGTTTTAGAGTTTAAAATGTTGCATTGTTACCGAACATGTCACCTAACTATAACATTACTTAAACATTTGTTTTTTATAGTGATTATATATATATATATATATATATATATATATATATATATATATATATATATATATATATATATATATATATATATATACATATATATAGTATATATATATGAGCTATATAAGTGCTGATAACAATAGCAACAATAGCCTCTGACCTTCGGCAAGATCTAACAGCACTAAATATCCGATTGGTGAACAATGAGCCTACCCACGTGAAGGGCCACCTATTGGATCCCATCCTCACCAATATACCAACTATTACCACCAATTCACCTGTGACTCTCCCATGGACGGACCATTTTCTGGTCCCTATTTCCTGGGAAATTCCCACGCTGAACCCCCTAACCTCTAAAATTCAGGTAACTGACCGACGTTTGCGCAAACTCTTACCTGAGGAATAGGCCGTCGCCCTTGCACACTCCATCCCCGAGCTCTCCTCCGACCCCACCATGGCTGATAAACAGTTTAGTGAGTGGATTACTTCATCTCTAGATACTCTGCTCCCAAAAACTGCAATCCTCAAACATCCCAAAAGACTTTCTCCGGCGCTGTGGTACACTCCAGAGCTCAAAGCTCTGCGCCAGGAGTGCAAGAAAACAGAACGCTCTTGGAGACGAGACAAATCGGAAATTAACAAAAACATCTACTCTACTTCTCTTCTATCCTATAAAACCGCTATTCGGAAAGCCAAAAGCGTGTTTTTTCAGGAGAGAATAGAGAAAGCGGGATGCTCCAGCAAGGAATCATATGTTATCCTGAAAGAGCTGTTAAAAACCCCAGAACAGCGATCGGGATTCCCCTCCGACCCTAAAGCCGATCAAGAGAAATGCCAACAACTGGCTAATTTCTTCCATGATAAAATCCGAACAATTCTGGATTCAATTCCTCCCCCGAGCCCGTGTGAAGAAATCGTTCTCCCATGCCCGTCATCTCCTACTTGTCTCTCCTCGTGGGGCCAAGTTACAATAGATGAAGTAGGAAACATGCTTAATTCCATGAAGAGCGGTTCCCCTAGGGACCCTGCTCCACTCCGGATCCTCAAGGAGGTAGCTTCCACTATCATCCCCCCCCTCACTCATCTGATCAACGCCTCACTCCAACAAGGAGTTGTACCCCTGAGTTGGAAGACGGCTGTCGTAAAAGCCCTATTGAAGAAACCATCTCTTGACCCTGAGAATCTGGCCAATTACAGGCCTATCTCCCTTCTCCCAGGAGTCAGCAAAATTGCAGAAAAACTAGTCAATAGGATACTCTCACAGTTTCTGGAGGTCAATAATAAACTAAAAAGCTCCCAGACGGGCTTCCGACCAGGGCAGGGCACTGACATCGCCCTCCTGGCAGCGGTAGAGGAGGCCAGAGCGCTATTGGATGGGGGAGGATCAGTGGCAGTGATCCTCCTCGACCTTAGTGCGGCGTTCGACACCGTTGACCACCAACTCCTCATTGAAAGACTTAAAAGAGTTGGCGTGGAAGGTACAGCCCTGTCCTGGCTTTCATCCTTTTTGGCCCAACGGACCTATCAGATCTGGGAGAAGAACGCCCGCTCCTCCGAAATGCCCCTCCAATGTGGTGTGCCTCAGGGCTCCTCCCTGAGCCCCACATTATTTAATATCTATATGTCCACATTGGAGGAGGTTATCACCCCATTCGGAGTGAGCGTCGTCAGCTACGCTGACGACACGCAACTAGTGGTGTCTCTGTCCCACCCCAGACAACACACAGCTGACCTATTCAACTGCCTTACGCAGGTCCACCGCTGGATGAATAGATCAGCCCTTAAGCTAAATGGGACGAAAACCGAGGTCCTTCTGCTTGGTCCAAAAGGAATCTCACTTTCCCCGGACATCTGGCCAGCCTGTCTGGGCCCTCCCCCTGAACCAAAAACAGAGGTAAAAAGTCTGGGTGTTTGGATCGACTCTGATCTTTCATTCAATATTCAAGCAAAGAAGGTAGCCGGGACCTGCGTTGGTCTCCTAAAAACTCTGAGGAAAGTCCTGCCCCTCCTACCCCCCAAGTCCCAAAAACTGTTAATCCAAGGCCTTATAATATCGAGGTTGGATTACAGTAATGTGATTTATCTGGGCGCTCCTGAAGCGACCCTCAACAAGCTTCAGAGAATCCAGAACACCGCTGCCCGGATTATCACAAACACCCCGGCCAGAACCTCGGCTAAACCTGCTCTCAAACTCCTCCATTGGCTCCCGATAAGGGAGCGAATTAAATTCAAGGCCTTGTGCCTTGTCCACAAATCACTGCACAATCAAGGCCCCCCAGTCCTTAGCAAATTCATCACCCCCTATAAATCTACAAGATCCCTCCGCTCAGACGCAGAAAACTTCATTAACGCCCCAAGATTCAAGAAAGCCCGATCAGGAGGAAGACGTTTTTCAGTCCAGGCTGCACGTCTCTGGAATTCGCTCCCTCGTGACCTGCGACTTGAACCACAATATCTGTGCTTCAGGAAGCAGCTAAAGACTCATCTCTTTCCCTAATCATATTTGTTTGCCCTCTCCTTATTCTGTATCTTTGTCCCCCCCACCTCCTTCTTTTTTCTTGGTCCCTGGCCCACCGTACTTCAGAATTAGGGTCCCTAGCGCTGGGATACCTCTGGGTGACTACGCGCTTTACAAAAATAAAATAATAATAATAATAATAATAAATATATATATATATGTTTATTGTTATTGTTATTTATTGTTATTGTTATTGTTGCTAATGTTATCAGCACTTATATAGCGCACTATCACCCTATGGGTATCTTGGGGCTTTTCATACACGTACCCCAATTGCAACCATAATACGTGAGGCAATGTTAGCAGAAAGTATCTAAAAGGAGTGGATAGGATCATGCTCTAGGATAGAGCTATGTCTTCATCCTTTTTCTAAATTGAAGGAGAACCTCCAGCTGTCTCATCTCAGGTGGAAGATTGTTCCAGAGCCATGCAGCGGCGGTGCTAAAGGCCCTGCCTCCTGATTTTGCTCTTTTAAATCTTGGCTCTTTCACCAGCTTGGCGGAGGAAGATCGAAGGCTCTGGGCAGGGGCATATCAGGCAAATTTATTTTGCATTGGTATAGGTCCAGCCCCATGCAGAGCCTTGAACACTATGCTAAGCGATTTAAAATGTATTTTTTGCAGTACAGGAAACCAATGCAACACCGAAAGTGCCTGCGAGGCGGATGAGCGTTGTTCCCTCCCCAACAATAGCTTAGCTCTCATTATCTGGGTCCTCTAGAGTCTCTCAATCCGATATTTTGGTGGCTCCAGCAGCAAGGCATTACAATAATCCAGCTTTCTCAAGATGGAGCTTCTTACTATCAGCGCTTGGGCCTAGACTGGTAGTAGCGGGAGAATGTTACGAAGGGCTCTAATAATAAAAAATGGTTCCCCAATTTTTTTATGAACTTGTGTTTCTAGCCTTATTCTGTCTTTGAACATAACTCCTAAGTTACGCACTGTCTCAGAGGCAGCTCGTGGAGCGGCTGTGGGTAGAGGCCAGAAATTGATAGGAAGTGGAGGAGGAATCTTCCCCACTGCACAGTAAAGGACCTCAGTCTTATCAGCATTAAATTGTATGAAGTTCTCTCTCAGCCAGTGGGTAGTATCCTGCAAACATGCGTGAAAGAGTGAAAAAAACATAGGTTTCAGGCACGTTATAGTTAGAAATTAGCATTTAAAAATCCTTAGAAATTCATTTAAAAAACCAAAGGTTTCAGGGACGTTATAGTTATTTGGACATTTCACTCATACAAAATGATAGAAATTGCCCTGTTATAGTCAGTTGAGCTAACTAGAACTCGTGCCCCCGCAATGCACAGCTGATGACATCACATATTACATCATTCATGACATGGTCAGTGACATCACTGATGACATCCCTGATGACATCTCAGATGACCGGGAGTTGCCTTCACCTGGCCTTAAAATAGCGGGCCTAAGTTGTCAGTTATAGGGTGGCTCTAAAAAGAGCCCTTGTGTTTACTAGTTGGAGCTAAATATAAGTGCGGATGCGCAGCTCCAAGTTATTCAGGAAAACTGGATTTCCCCGATCTGTGAAGTGTGCTCCATCACTTCTGTAGATATCAGCCATATCAAAACCTATGATGTTGTTTTAGATGGACCCCATTGTGTGGTCTCTGAGGTATGCAGACACAGCTTTGTTCATTTTCTTCCTATACTTTTTAAATCTGAGGACAAAATTGTTTTGACCATTTCCACTTCGATCTTTGGCATATATTTGAATATACAAAGACAGTTTGAGGCAAAAGCAACATCAATAGTCCTTCTGACCGTAGTGTAGGACAGAGGTAGCAGTGAGGAAGGGCACACAGCCACGTGCATACGTTGGTGGCCCCACTGGCCTGCCTAGTGCAGGTTCAGTGGCACCACATGTCGCCAGCCTTCCATATGCAAATACTCCTCACTAATGGAAGAGAGTCAGGTGCTGTGGTCGCTGTTACCAAGATGGGGTCACTGCCATTCAGAAGTCAGGACACAGTTACACATGTGGGATCGGCTTGTGTTGAACAGGTTTAGATGGCAGCCCGGAGGCAGCAGTGAGCAAAGGCACACACACATGTGACGTTGACTTGAGCAGCACAGATTGGGACCATTTAGTCTTCATAAGCCATTATAGTCTCTTACACAATTTGCGTTGCTACTAATCTTGAGTTGTGAACTGTGGTAATCCCAGTGTAGGCCCGAGTCAGCAGTCAGGTTGGGCGCACAGCCACGTGGTGTTGAGTTGAGCTGTGCAGGTAGCGGCACCTGGAGTACTCAGTGTGTGCGCACCCTGCGATGATACGTGGTCCCGGTGAGCCGCACTGGGAGCAATGTCTTTTGTCTAATGAATTCTGTCTTACTAAGGCCACGTGGTGATGACTTATGGTGCAGTTAGCTAGTAGCACCTGAAGCACACAGTGTGAGATACCGGAACGCGTGGGTTGGCCCTGTTCTGATGAGAATACAATTGATTTAAGAATAAATTAAACCTTTCAAAAAGAAGACTGCTGGTGTGCGGCTTAATTCATTTCTTGGGAAAACTGTTGGGAGATATACCTACTGGCGATCACTAGAGGTGTGCCGAAACATGTCAAGCAAGAGATGAATAAACCCTAAGCTGGATGGCAAATGCTTACCCCTGTGTCGTGTCCGATTTTTTAAAGTAAAGTCGGGAGTGGTTGGAATATAAATATATATATATATATGTATATATATATATATATTACCTACTGGCGGTCGCCAGTAGGTATATATAGTTAGGACCTAGTTACCATAGGAAATTATGAACATTCTATTGGGAATAACTTTGGCGCAGATTGAGGGATCTGCCTGTAATTTTCCTTAAATTTGCCTCGCTGCACTCCGCTCCTTCCCTGAAAGTTTAGAGGGGATTCGTCAAGCGGGTGCTGAGAAAAAAAGGGGGTCACAAAACGTGTTTTCCCCATGTTAATTTCCATAGGGACATTCTGACAAGGCTACAGCTCGAACGGCTGAACGGAATTATACCAGATTTGGCAAAATGGTAGGAACTGGTATGCAGCAGTGGCTTTTGTATGTTTGGTGTAAATCCCTCCAGTAGTTCCTGAGAAAATTGAATTTGAAATTTTTCAAATGGCATTTTCTATGGGACCTTTAGACACGGCTACAGGCCGAACGGCTGAACGGAATTACACCAAACTTGACAAAATGGTAGGGACAGGTATGCAGTAGTGCCTTTTCTATATTTGGTGAAAATCCCTCCAGTAGTTGTTGAGAAAATAAATTTGAGCAAATTATATATCTATATGCGCTCAACGTACGCGCACTGTACGCGTACGGTACGCATACCGTACGCGTACGCGCGCGAACCCTTACGTGCACGAGCGAGTTTCTGATTGGCTCGCAGTCAGCTGTCAACATTCCAAACTGTCCAAACCAGGAAGTGTTGGCGACCATCTTGTTTTTCAGGAGAACTGAGGCACAAGAGAGACCAAAACAAGAGTGGAAAACACGAAAAGGGGGCAGGGTAGAGACCCCCCAACCCTCTAGCCCTTCTCAGGGGGTCCCAAAAGGACCACCAAGGGCAAAAAAAAAAAAAAATCACGGGGGTCAGGGGGTCTCAACCCTACCCCCTTTTTGCGTTTTCCACTCTTGTTTTGTGCTCTCTTGTGCCTTACTTCTCCTGAGAAACAAGATGGCTGCTCAGGTGGTCCCAGAAGGATAATAACATATATAAACGTTATCCGCTAATAGAATAAGCATTTACAAAACCTTTGAAATTTATCAAAAAAAAGATAGGTTTCACACATGATATAGTTAGGAATTAGCATTTAAAAAACCTTGCAAATTCACTGAAAAAACCATAGGTTTCAAGCCTTATATAGTTAGGAATTAGCATTTAAAAAACCTTGCAAATTCACTTAAAAAAACATAGGCTTCAGGACTTATATAGTTAGGAATTAGCATTTAAAAAACCTTGCAAATTCACTTAAAAAAACGTAGGTTTCAGGTCTTATATAGTTAGGAATTAGCATTTTAAAAACCTTGCAAATTCACTTAAAAAACCATAGGTTTCAGACCTTATATAGTTAAGAAGTAGCATTTAAAAAACCATTGAAATTGCTCCTATATAGTTAGTTGTACTAACTATATTTCGCGCACCCGCAATCCACTGCTGATGATGTCACATATTACATCATTCATGACATGGTCAGTGACATCACTGATTACATCACTGATGACATCTCAAAGTTATTCAAAGCTGTCGCGTTTCGGGCTATCTGCCCTTTGTTACAGGCTGATCGTGAAGTGTTCAGAAACCTTGCGCTGTTTTAAGTGCACCGTGGTTCAATCCGGTACCCGCCTCTGTGGGCGTGGCCACCAGCGTGGCCTGCTGGTATCGGTAGTGCACTCTTGTCATCCTCTTGTGAGTAGTTTTAAGGGATCTTCACACCAATGTCACTGAAATAAATCCCAAGTGGGTAGTAGCAGTGCCTTGTTTCAAACCGCTGACGAATTGTAGTTTGCATTCACAGCACCGGTCCCGATGTGGAGCACGCCGTCACGGGACCAAGGTGCGGCTGCACCGAAACACGTCGGGTGATGTGTTTGACATATATTTTGTTAAATAAATATTCATGCTGAAAGAATCTGGCCTGAAGCTGCTTTTGTTCGGAAACAAAGAGCATTTTTTGTGGGTATATATATATATATATATATATAGAGAGAGAGAGAGATATATATATCTATATTACCTACTGGCGGTCGCCAGTAGGTATATATAGTTAGGATTTTTTTCCTATGGGATTTCCGAAAATTCTATGTCGAATAACTTTGGCGTTTGTGGACGGAATTGGCTGAAATTTTCAGGAAAATGGCACATTTTGTTTCTGAGCAGCCCCTCAAAATTTGGGGGGTGGTTCGTGAAGGGGGGGGCTGAGAAAAAAGGGGGGTCCTATAACGCGTTTTTCCCATTCATTTTTCCATAGGGCGGTTGGAATCACTTTTAGCTCGAACGGCTGAATGGATTTACACGAAACTTAGCAGAATTGTAGATATGGTTTGCCCAACGTGCCTTTGCTATGTCTCAATATATGTGCTCCAGTGGATTTTGAGAAATTAACGTTTTAAAAAACAGATATATCTGTAACAGCGCTCCGGTTAGCGCCCCGGTTCGCGTACCTGACGCGTAACGGAACTTCGCGAAGCGAAGCTGATTGGCTGTCGGGTGTCTGTCAACATTCGAAACAGTCCGGAGCGGCCGCCATCTTGTGTCTCGGTACGATCGAGACACAAGATGTGGCAAAAGCAAAGGGGGAAATGAGCATAAGGGGGCAGAGTACATCCTCCCTGACCCCCGAGGTTTGATGAGGGGGCTTTAAAAGGGCCTCGCGGGGTTAAAAAATAATAATTTTTATATCGTTTTTTTTGCGGGGGAGCGCTCGGTACGCGCACCGGGAAGCGGTCCGGGAAGCGTAATATTGGGAAAATAGGATGAAAGAATGTTCAAATATTGTATGTTTATTGATTGTTATTTTTGTTTTTTTTATTTATTTTATTTAAGTACCAACATGTAGGTACCAATGCAGAGTCTAAAAATAAAAATACATTGTTTCCTTTGTAGATATCTTGCATGTTGTTTCATAAGTTATTGTGGTATATGGAATTCATAGCGTAGTCTGTCAGGAAAGCAGAAACACCATGGAGGCAGGAGATGATAAAGAGATGTTAAATACACATTGGAGATGATATAGTGGAAGAAAGGAAGTAACTATGAGCAAACTTAAAGTTGCACAGTATATTTAAAGTCTAATTTTACATTATAATCAATTTGCTACTAGTTTAAAAAATACATATAAAAATGAATAATGTCTCCAATTTTTTTTGAATTATTATATATAAATTTATTTTTCTGATTTGTTTTCAAAATTAAAAAGAACTTCTAATAATTCTTTGTCAGAATTTGTCTCATTTTCAATTAAGAAATCCACAGATTCAACACATTGCAGAAGTTCTATGTCCATTGATTCATCAAAGAAATCTGATTCATTTTCTGTATCTTGGTTGCATTCTGCAACAATATCCACGTTATTTTTTTTCTCTCCTTCCATTTTTGTGCTGTAAAATGAATTTTACAAAAATATATCAGTACAGATAGGGCACTGTTGGGTTTAAGTACAGACAGGTAGTTTGGTTTTTTAAACATTGATTTTTTCTTTGGGCAGTGTATGGAATCAGGCTGGAAGTAGAAATATCAAAAAATGTATGTGATAAAGTCTAAGTCAATTCTTAATTATACAAGACAAGCCTAACTCCATCCATAACTAAAACAGAGAAGTCTATCTTATTCTATAAGTATTACAGAGGGATAGTATATAACTATCAGAAAATGTTTTCCTAATTAACTTAAAGTACAGAACAAACTTCAGTTTTTAAAATAACATCTTACCTTTCAAATAGAAGTTTAAGTTCTCAGTTGAAATGCTCTTGAAATGTACTTCAGGAAGTAGTAGTCAAAATGGCTGTGTTTCTCTCTCTTTCTTTATATATATTCAGGTACATAACCAATCAAATGTCATGAAATAATAGAAGATATTGAAAGTACCATTTTGATTGGTTGTCAATTCTAACACTTTATAAGTGTTTTTGCTAGGTAATTTACCTCAGGATATTTAGTGAGGCTTACAGCATAATTTTCTCAATGGAATTTCATCAAATTTGGGGAAATGGTAGGGACTGCTATGTAGTAGGGGCTATTCTATATTTGATGAAAGTGTCTGTAGTGGTTTTTCTGTAAATTACTTTCCCACCTTTTTTTATCGAGCGCTTACCGGTGCGCTCCCCGGTACGCGAACCGGCAGCGTTACGGGAGTCCTCCATTTTGAGTATCGGTAGAATTGAGACACAAGATGGAGGATAAACAATGTTCGGAATGGGTAGAAGGGGGCACGGGAGACACTTTGTGACCCTCTAGGTTTTCGGAGGGGGGATTAAGATGCTGATACATGCAAAAATAAAAAAAATTAAAAAAAATTCGCGGGGGGGGGGGCGCCCGGTACGCGCACCGGTAAGCGAACCGGGGAGCGTACTTTGGTGAAAAAAAAAGCACTTAAAAAAAAAAAACGTTTTGAATAATCAGAGGTAGGGTAGCTCTGAAAAGAGCTATTGGGTTCTGTCGCTAATTCAGGTACCTACAAGTATGTTCCAATGCACAATTTTAAATAAAGGACGAATATTCTATTCCCTTCATCGGGGAAGTGCACACCATCTCTTCTGAAGATGTCTTGAATGTTGTAACGCAATAATATTTACTATTTAAAAACCATTGAAATTCACTGAAAAAACCATAGGTTATAGACCATATGTAGTTAGGGATTAGCATTTACTAAACCTTATTTTACTCGCACAAAACCATTGAAATTCGCATATATAGTTAGTTGCACTAACTATATATCGCGCACCCGCAATCCACTGCTGATGATGTCACATATTACATCATTCATGACATGGTCAGTGACATCACTGATGACATCACTGATGACAACATCCAGTGACTGTATGTTTCTGTAAAGTTAAAATTTGTCTTTCATATTGAAGAATGAGTGGATGTATAAGTGTCTGGATGAAGGATTTAGTAGGTGCATGACTGACTGTATGAGTGAGTGATTAAATGTGTCTCACTGAGTGCATGGGTTAGTGACTAAACTGTCTTAATTTGTGCATCATTATGTCTGTTGTTCTGTAAACTGCTGCATGTGTTGATCAGGAGCTATATGAGTAACTATATGGGTTATTGGTTGGTTGCCCAAGTATTTGTATGGGAGACTGAGTATGTGTGTGGGTGGCTGGGAGGTGTATGACTCTGTGCATAGATGTGTGAGCTGTTGATTCACTAGATGTATGGGTTCAAAAGTGCATGTGGAAACAGCTGTATGAGCTGTTGACTGTGTGCATGAGTGTATTGGTGAGTGAATGGATATCTCAGTGCTACATGTCAAAGTAAGTACATATGTAAAACACAGTACATGTGAGAGTTGACATATATAAATAACTGTGCATAAGAGCCAGTGAATGTGTGAGTGGCTGTATGGATCATTGTGAACTTGTATCAGGGATTGTATAAGAGAGTAAATATGTGTTAGTATATGTTTGAATAAGTAAGGTGTGTATAACTGTATAGTTGAGGAAATGGAGATGTGATTGATTCTTTGCATGACTGACTAGGTGTGTGAGTAACTCCATGGATGAGTGACAGTCTGTGAGTGTCTGCTTACACTGAGTGTATCTAAGGTTATATTAGAGTCTAAATATGTTTATCGTATTATCACATAAATGATATCATCAGTGATGTGATCAGTAATGTCAAATGAGATGTCATCAGTGATGTCATCAGTGATGTCACTGACCATGTCATGAATGATGTAATATGTGACATCATCAGCAGTGGATTGCGGGTGTGCGATATATAGTTAGTGCAACTAACTATATATGGTCTATAACCTATGGTTTTTTCAGTGAATATATATATATATATATATATATATATATATATATATATATATATAGGACAATCCCTGCTTACTCTCGCCTGGAGCCCAATCCTGGATACCGCAGCGCAGAAGAAGAGAGGAGACCCAAGTGCAGGTGAGCAGTGTATTTTATTTCGGCGGGGAGACGGCACACCTCAGCATGACGTTTCGGCCTTCACAGAGGCCTTGATCACATGACGCATGCTAGGGAGGAGGCAACTTTTAAAGTGCTAATGCTGGTTTTAGTGCAAACTCATTGGTGGGACATGGTCACATGTAAAAATGATTCGTATCATAGACATAGACAACATTTGTACACAAAGCTCATCACGGGATAATCCCTGATTCCAGCCTATATCGCAATGTGCAAACAACAGTAAATAAAGTGCAAATGCCATATTGTCGTTGTAAGCAATACACTTAAAAAATCACTGGATAATCCAAGTTTAGAAATTCAAAATGCAGTGCAAAATAGGCAAAGTGCAACACGTCATTAAAGTGCAAATAGTGTCTTGTAAACAATTGTCATCGCTATAAATAACCGAAATATACTTGATTTACAATATCATGTTAAAATCAGGTGTAGAAAAATAGACTATAAATTATTCATATATGAATATAAGTATAAAAACATGAATGTACAAGCATACTCCAAATAAATATATACACCAGACATACACTATTTACACAGGATGAGACCTCAGGTGAACTTGAAACGTTGCTGCATGAATGCATGTTAAGCCTTTACACCGAGATCGCAGCATCCTGATTGTATTCTACGCACTAGCCTATCATGTGTCTATGTACTGCTGGAGGGTTGGGAGGAGAGGAGATGTTAACCCACCGCTAGGTTTGGAGAACATCGCAGCCTCACCTCCCATACCTACATACTAGAACAAGTGACCATAAATTGAACAACACCATACCAGTAATAAACATAAGAGTGAAAAGTGAAGAAAGACGTTATCATGTGCATTTTTTTAGGGTTTTATAAAGTTTTTTATCTATGTATCTTCTTGTTTTCTATGCAATCATGGTTTGTCATTGTCAATGTTGTGCTACGCATTTGATACATCCTCATGCAGCCTAAGCCTAGGCTGCACTGCACACTGAAACCATCCGCAGAACTAGACATGTACTGGTCAATGAAAAAAAATTGATCAACTAACCACTACCAGTTGGATAACTTGACAAAACATCTAGGTGGTTGAATTTATATAGGATCAGACAGAACCTCAGGTTACACTTCTGTTGGTAATTCAGAGACAAGTGTAAAAATCTTCTGTGGAATTTAATCCCCCCGGGGCTCGACTGTCCATTTCCAGTATGTACCTGGTCTCCAATTTTCTAAGGGCACCATCCCTGTCACCTCCTCTTCTTAAAGGGCCCACACAGTCTACAGCATAGTAACGTAGAAGGGTGCTATCATTGTTGCGGTGCTCTTTAAAATGGCGGGCCACCGGGTAAGCCGGGTCGTTGGTGTTAATGGCCCTTATGTGCTGGAGTATCCTCTTGTGCACCTGCAGCTTGGTACTCCCCACATACCGCAGGGCACACGGACACTCCAGCACATAAACCACATATTCACTCTTGCAAGTCAGTTGTTTTTTGATCTTGCGCGCACTGGGGGTGAATGGTACTGCATATTCAGTTTTGTTTAGCCCATGCTGGCATGCCTTGCAGGAAGAGCACTTCCTGAAGCCCTTGCTCTTATCTAGCCAATTCTTTCGTATAGAAACTTCTGGGCTGGATTTAACTAAGGCATTTTGCATAGAATATGCTCTCCTATAGGTGATTGAAGGCGTGGTTGGAATTTTGTCACCTATAACGGGATCACATTTAATCAAACCCCAGTGTTTAGAGATGATATTGCCAAGCGCCCCATGCTGCCTATTGTAAGCCCAGATCAATCTTACTTTTTGATCCTGGGAAGTAGTAGGCGCATCCGTGACTTTGCGTTGCAAGGCTTCACTGCGTGACAGGGCATTTGCCTTAGTTATGGCCTTATCAACCACTGCAGCCTTGTACCCTCTTGCCAAAAATCTAGACCTACTGGCTTGCTGAGCTAGATGGCATTGAGCTTCAGTACTGCTCAATCGTCTAATACGAAGCATCTCGCCATACGGGATACTACATATGAGGTGAGCAGGGTGATGACTGCTGGCATGGAGTATTGTATTTCCAGCCGTTGGCTTTCGGTACAACCTGGTTTCAAGTTTGTCTCCTCCTGGTGAAACTGTCATGTCTAAAAAATGTACCTGGTCTTTACTGATTGTCGAGGTAAACTTCAAGTTGTAATCATTACAGTTTAACATATGAACAAATTGCTCAGCTTCTAGACAAGTGCCCTTCCAGACTAGGAACACATCGTCTATATAACGATACCATCGTGTAATAGACCGCCTAGCAATGTCGGAGTGTTCGCCAAAGAAGACCTGTCTCTCCCAGTAGCCCATGTGGAGACAGGCATAACTGGGAGAGAAGCAGGCCCCCATGGCTACACCCCTGACTTGCTGGTAGTATCTGTTGTTAAACATAAAGAAATTATGGTGTAAACAGAATGAAATCATAGAAAGTAACATACAATTATGGTCAGCCATGATGATTGGTCTCAAACCTAAATAGAATTCTATGGCTCGCAGTCCGTCTTGATGGTTGATAGTTGTATATAAAGACGTGACGTCTAATGTGATGAGCCACGAATCCGAATCCCATTTGATGTCCTCAATTTTCCTCACAAAGTCATTAGAGTCTTGAACAAAGGATGGTAAGCTCTGTACGAACTCCTGCAGGAATGAGTCCACATAGACAGTTGTCTTTTCAAGTAAACCCCCGCATGCTGCTATTATTGGCCTGCCAGGGGGTTTTTGTGGATTCTTATGGACCTTCGGGATTAGGTATAGAACTGGCATGACCGGATTGTTGTTTTTAAGGTACTTGAGCTCATCCATGCTCAACAATCCAAAAGATCTCCACCCCATTAACAACGAGTAAAAATCTTCTTGAGCTTTCTTGATTAGGGAGATGTCGCTGTGTCTGTAGCAGTCTGAATCGTTCAACTGAGAGAGGGCTTCCTCTAAATACAGTTTTCGCGGCCGTAAAAACTATGTTCCCTCCCTTGTCAGACTGCCTGACAATGACATTCTCATTAGCTTGAATCTTATGGATGAGTCGCAAGTACTGATCACTCTGTGTGTATTTCTTATGTTTCGAATTGAGCACTTTTGAATGCAACAACTGGATGTCTTTTACAACAGCATCATGAAAGATGTCAAGGTTATCGTATAGCATCACAGGAGTATAGGTGGAGCGTGGTTTGAAAGAAGTTAACCCCCTACCCTATTTGGCTCACATCCTGATGCTTCTTGGGATGATGATTGCTCCATTCTTAGGGATTCCAAAGCCTCCAGACCAGGAGCATCACGACCTTGCAGCCCTTCATTGGTTGTTTCAATCCTCATCGGGGTACTACGTGTTTTGCCACCCATGAAATGTTTCTGCAACTTTATCTTGCGGACGAATTTGTATAAATCAATTCTAGTGTCCACATAATTGAAGTCGCATGGAGGACAGAATGTAAGGCCTTTTGACAAAATGTGATGTTCAGTCTCTGATAAGACCATGTCAGTCAGATTGATAATGGAGGGGGCAATGTCTATTACTCCTGATTGAGAGCTCACTTCCTGTTCCATCTCTTTGTACTTTTTTTCTTCTTTTTCTGCTGATTTTTTTCTTTTTCTCCTTCCTCTTGATTTGGCCTTGCGGGTTGGTCTATAACCTATGGTTTTTTCAGTGAATATATATATATATATATATATATATATATATATATATATATATATATATATATATATATATATACATATACACATATATATATATATATATACATATACACACATATATATATATATATATATATATTCACTGAAAAAACCATAGGTTATAGGCCATATATAGTTAGGAATTTGCATTTACAAAACCTTGAAAATTCACTGAAAAAACCATTGGTTATAGACCATATATAGTTAGGGATTAGCCTTTTCAAAACCTTATTTTACTCACACAAAACCATTGAAATTTCATATATAGTTAGTTCCACTAACTATATATCGCGCACCCGCAATCCACTGCTGATGATGTCACATATTACATCATTCATGACATGGTTAGTGACATCACTGATGACATCACTGATGACATCTCAAATGACATCACTGATGACATCACTGATGACAACATCCAGTGACTGTATGTTTCTGTAAAGTTAAAATATGTCTTACATATTGAAGAATGAGTGGATGTATAAGTGTCTGGATGAAGGATTTAGTAGGTGCATGACTGACTGTATGAGTGAGTGATTAAATGTGTCTCACTGAGTGCATGGGTTAGTGACTAAACTGTTTTAATTTGTGCATCATTATATCTGTTGTTCTACAAACTGCTGCATATGTTGATCAGTAGCTATATGAGTAACTGTATGGGTTATTCATTGGTTGTCCAAGTATTTGTATGGGAAACTGAGTGTGTGTGTATGGGTGGCTGGGAGGTGTGTGACTCTGTACATAGATGTCTGAGTAGTTGATTCACTATATGTATGGGTTCAAAAGTGCATGTGGAAACAGCTGTATGGGCGGTTGACTGTGCATGAGTGTATTAGTGAGTGAATGGATATCTCAGTGCTACATGTCAAAGTAAGTACATATGTAAAACACAGTACATGTGAGAGTTGACATATATAAATAACTGTGCATAAGAGCCAGTGAATGTGTGAGTGGCTGTATGGATCATTGTGAACATGTATCAGGGATTGTATAAGAGAGTAAAGTAAATATGTGTTAGTATATGTTTGAATAAGTAAGGTGTGTATAACTGTATAGTTGAGAAAATGGAGGTGTGATTGATTTTTTGCATAACTGACTAGGTGTGTGAGTAACTCCATGGATGAGTGACAGTCTGTGACTGTCTGTTTACACTGATTGTATCTAAGGTTATATTAGAGTCTGAAGAGGTTCATGGTATTATCACATGAATGATATCATCAGTGATGTGATCAGTCATGTCAAATGAGATGTTATCAGTGATTTTATCAGTGATGTCATTTGAGATGTCATCAGTGATGTCATTTGAGATGTCATCAGTGATGTCATTTGAGATGTCATCAGTGATGTCATCAGTGATGTCACTAACCATGTCATGAATGATGTAATATGTGACATCATCAGCAGTGGATTGCGGGTGCGCGATATATAGTTAGTGGAACTAACTATATATGAAATTTCAATGGTTTTGTGTGAGTAAAATAAGGTTTTGAAAAGGCTAATCCCTAACTATATATGGTCTATAACCAATGTTTTTTTCAGTGAATTTTCAAGGTTTTGTAAATGCAAATTCCTAACTATATATGGCCTATAACCTATGGTTTTTTCAGTGAATTTCATTGGTTTTTTAATAGCAAATATCAAAAGCTGTAAAATGTCAAGTACGTGATAGGTAAAAACTTTTTCGTGTTTATGCACGCTGATGTGCTTTGAACGCTGCCCCCCTCCCCTCTTTTCTCTTAGTAGTACTCTCTCTTTGCAGATAGTGAAGAGTAGTTAACGCAGGCCTTTACCCCCGTTGTAATCCGTCGTGCCTGCTTGTCTCTCCATTTGATTGATTGTTATCCAAGCATTTACTGTTTTACAATTGATTCTCTTTGGTTCATTCTCTATTTACAAACAAGCACAAAGTCGCAATACTCTGTTTAGTCTTTGCAGATAGTGAAAAATCGTGTAAAAAAATAAAATTAATCGAGCAAAATCAGTAGGCCACTAATTGGATCTCTTTTTGACCTCGCTAAAATAGAAATATTAGGAACAACCCTTCATGAGAAATACGAAAATAGTGAGATGAACTGAGCTCCACACCATGAGGGCTGCAAGACAGCTCGGCTCCGTCACCCACCCCGCCCAAAATAACGACAAACCCTATGCAAATATTAAAAATATAGACAACACACCAGCAAAGAAACAGGGTAAAACATTTTATTAAATAACTATTTACATACTTTTTATTGCCCAATCCGGCTAGCTCAATCGATCGAGCATGAAACTCATGCACTCTGATAGCAAGCGTTGCTACTGATGCTATGCAGACCAAAACTGGTTTTCAGTTTGTACATTTTCCTAGATTTTTCCATCCAAGGTTGGTTGAGTTTGTAGAACGATGGCTTCAGATTTTCAACATACGGTGTGGTGGCGCGGACTGGGAGGGGGCGCTTCGCTCCTGCCCCCTCCCCAAGTAAGATTTTCATACGTGAAAGTACGTTAATGGTTTTGGTCCCTGAGTTGCTTCAATGTCACTGCCATTCTCAAATGGCATAAGTTCTGGATGTTGGGTGCCATAGTTCAGAGTTCTGAGCAGCGCTTGTAACACTGTCTGAAGCTTATTTCCACCTACTACTGTGTATATATATATGTTATGTTATATTCATTGCGCACGACTCACCCTGGGGCATCTCGGCGCAGTCCCAATGATACAACCCTAACTATTCCAGAAGCAGAGCGTACCCAGATTAAAAAAGAAAGGAAGAAAGGCTTTAAGATGCTTCCTGAAAGCGGAGTAACTGGGGAGTTCCCTTATGGATTGGGGTAAAGTATTCCAGTACTTTGGGGCCAGGAAGGAGAACGCCATTCCTCCAGTTCTTTGTAGTCGAATGCGAGGGACCTCATGAAGCCCGGCCGTTGAGGATCTAAGCTGACGACCTGGCGCGTACCTTTTTAGCTTCAATTGTAAGTATAAAGGGCCTTCACCCTTCAGTGCTTTAAAGGATAGGCAGCAAATTTTGAAGAAAGAGCGTTTCTTAACTGGAAGCCATGGAAGTGATTTAACAGCGGCAGAGAAGGGGTGCCTGCCGGCATATCGAGAATCATTCTTGCCGCAGTGTTTTGTATAACCTGTAATTTTTTCAGGAGGGTGGAACCCACCTCCGCAAGAAGTGCATTCCCATAATCCATTAACCATTGCATGGATGAGCATTCTGCGATGGTTAGTGGGAATGTATGGGAAGATTTTCCTGAGGAGGCGAAGATTATAATAACAGGAGCTCACTGTGGCAGACACATGATCACGCATGGAGGGTGCCTGATCCAAATTCACTCCTAAATTCCTTACATGTTACTTGGGGACCGGGGGCACTCCCAGTATCTGTGGCCACCATTCGTTGTTCCAGCTGTTGGTTGCTTTTCCCAGCAGCATTACCTCCATTTTTCCCGGATTCAATTGGAGGAAATTTAGGGACATCCATTCGGATATAGCAAGCATTCCTGGTATGAAGCGGAGCCTGTCCACTTCTGGATTCGGGCCAATCTTGAACAACAGCTGGGTGTCGTCAGCGTAAGAGACAGTCTCAAAGCCGTGGGCTTCCACTACCTCAGCCAAGGGGGCGAGATAGACATTAAAAAGCATTGGACTGAGGCAGGAGCCCTGGAGGACACCCTTATCCAGCGTTGTTTTCTTTGATTTAAAAGGGCCAAGAGTGACTGTCTGGGTTCTATCTGTTAGGAAATTTATAAGCCCCTTCAGGGCAAGATCTTGAATGCCATAGAATCTTAACCTCTCCGCTAGCCTGGCATGGGACACTGTGTCGAATGCCGCGGAGAGGTCAAGAAGAACCAGAATGGCAGAGCCTCCAGCATCCACTGTCAATCTGAGGGAGTCTGTAACTGCCAGGAGGGCGGTTTCAGTACTGAAACCCACGCGAAAGCCTGACTGGCTGGATGCCAGAATGTCATTAGCTTTCAGATAGCTACTCAGTTGTTTGTTAACGTTGGACTCCAGAATTTTAGCTAGCAGTGGCAGAAGAGAGATTGGCCGGTAGTTGCCCAACTCATTGGGGTCTGCCGCAGGTTTCTTCAGGATGGGTCAAACAAAAGCTTCCGTCCATGGACCGGGAATCTCCCCTGCTAGAGAGATTAAAGATGTTCTGAATTATCGGGGCACAGCATTGGGCCAGAGCTGACATGTATTTTGGAGGGCAAGGGTCAGCTGGAGAACCTGATTTGGCCTTTTTTAGCGCCTGGGTCACTTCGCTCAGTGTAATTGGGGCAAAGTGGTCCAAACAACGGGCAGGGCGCGCCGTGGGCCCAAAGGGACTAGTTGTGTTGGGGGGGTTAAGACAGCTCGGGGGGTGCGGGACATTAATCTGAGGGAATTTGGAGTAGATAGCCGAAATTTTTTCTTGAAAAAAGGTGGACAAATCATCACACAGTTCCTGTGATTCAACCGGGGATTTCTTACAGACTTCGGGGGAGATGAAGTCTTTAACTATGTTAAAAAGTGTTTTGGTTGAATTATCAGCGCTCTCAATTTGATTAAGGATGAACTGTCGCCTGGTGGTTTTAAGGCTACGGTGGTAGTTTGAAAGTACAGTTTTGAATTTTTGTTTGCTTGCAGAGCATTTATTTTCTCACCAAAGTCTCTCCATTTGCTTACAGGTAGTTTTTTCCTGGTGTAATTCCGGCGTATACCAAGGGGCCGATGCACGAATCTTAGGGGGCCTCAAAAGTCGACTAACTGGGATGGTTTCATAAAGTGATTTTGTTAGGACGTTATTGAAGGTGAACAGCATTTTATTCACCTCAGGGTCTGGGTCTGCCGGCTGAGCTAGTACCTCTGTCTGGAATATGGGAGTAAAACTTGGAAGTGACAATTTATGCCAGGGTCTGCAAAGTTCCGACTTCCTTTTAAACTTTTGGGGGCCGGAGGGGTGAAATAGGGTGTTCGTGATTTCAAATTTAACCATATGATGGTCAGACCATTTGAGTGGCCAAGGTGGGTCACATTTGAGCTGTTCCACATTTGAAAAGACAAGGTCCAAAGTATGCCCTGCCTGATGAGTGGGACCTGACACCCTTTGTGTGAGTCCAAGGTGTTCTAACTCGTTTAGAAACTTGGTGGCTTCTGTGTTAGATTTCATCTCACAGTGAAGATTGAAATCCCGTACCATAAGGAATTGTTTAGATGCTAGGGCGTGGATAGCTATAAATTCAATTAGTGTATCAATCAAATCAGTAGAGGAGCCCGGAGGACGGTACACCAGGGCTCCCAGGCAACTCTCTGTGGGAGAAACAGTCAGCCTAAAAATACCTATCTCAAGGTTTTCCTGCAGCTTAGTGGCAATCCACGATATATTTAAGTGGTTTTTGAAGGCGATAGCTATTCCGCCTCCTGTTCTCCCAATGCGATCTAAATGAATAAATGTATAGTTCTCGGGTATGGCAATGTTGATGACCGGATGATTTCCCGGGTTCAGCCACGTTTCCGTCAAGAAACAAATTTCTGGTGCATGTGTGGTGATCATATCCCAGATTTCATATGGGTGCTTTACCAGTGAGCGTACATTGCATAAAATGTGTGCACGCCCTTCTACGGGGAAAAATCTTTGACGGCTAGCCGCGGGGGTAGATGAAAGATATAAGTTACTTTGAAAGGCATTAAGTATACAAGCAGCGGGTCCCTCCAAAGCATGTGGAAAAATGTTATGACAGCTAGGGGAATAGAGTTGGGAAAGAGTCAGTTTATCTCTAATGGCAAGCAGGTCATCTGCTGTGTAGGTTAAGCGAGGTAATAAGCCTATTTGTACCTTAGGTCGAACAGGGAGCTGCGCCTCTAGCCTCGTCCAGTCGCGGACGGGCGCAGACGGGCTTTCCTTAGGCGCTCCTTCGGTGCTAGTTCGGCACGTCCGCTTTACGCGTCCGCTGCGTGGAGGCATGCCCGTCTGCTTATGTAGGAATTGCCGAGCACGATTCCCCCAACTAGACCGCCACCCAGCGTACCTGACCTAAGATGGCCGCTATGTTAGTGCGGCAGCCTCCTGGTACAAGTGGCAACTCAGCGCCTGATCGGCTGAAGGGGTGAAATGCGGCAAAGAACACAGAATATTTTAAGAGGTAGCAAATTGCACAAATAATAAGTTTTAAAAATGCACAGTATACAGTTTCTAAATGCAATTATTAAATCAACTGCACTACAGAGCTCCCTGCAAGCGCCTCAGGAGTAAATAGGACTGGTGAGCTTCTCGTTTCCAATTCTAATGTTTAAACACACGGTATTAAAAAGTTAGCAAATTGCTCAAAGAATAATTTTTAAAATACACGATACACAGAATCAGAATGCAAGTATTAATCACAAGCACTACAGAGCTCCCGGCTACAGCCTAAGGAGTATCTAGGACTGGCGAGCAGCGCTTTTCCACTGCTTATGTAGGAATTGCCGAACGCGATTCCCCCAACTAGACCGCCACCCAGCGTACCTGACCTAAGATGGCCGCTATATTAGTGCGGCAGCCTCCTGGTACAAGTGGCAACTCAGCGCTGATCGGCTGAGGGGTGAAATGCAGCGAAGAACACAGAGTATTTTAAGAGGTAGCAAATTGCGCAAATAATAAGTTTTAAAAATGCACAGTATACAGTTTCTAAATGCAATTATTAAATCAACTGCACTACAGAGCTCCAGGCAACCGCCTCAGGAGCAACTAGGACTGGTGAGCTGCGCGTTTCCAATTCTAATGTTTAAAAACATGGTATTAAAAAGTTAGCAAATTGCTCAAAGAATAATTTTTAAAATACACGATACACAGAATCAGAATGCAAGTATTAATCACAAGCACTACAGAGCTCCCGTCTACAGCCTAAGGAGTATATAGGACTGGCGAGCAGCGCTTTTCCACTGCTTATGTAGGAATTGCCGAGCGCGATTCCCCCAACTATACCGCCACCCAGCGTACCTGACCTAAGATGGCTGCTATGTTAGTGCGGCAGCCTCCTGGTACAAGTGGCAACCAGCTCCTGATCGGTTGAGGGGTGAAATGCGGCGAAGAGCACAGAGTATTTTAAGAGGTAGCAAATTGCACAAATAATAAGTTTTAAAAATGCACAGTATACAGTTTCTAAATGCAATTATTAAATCAACTGCACTACAGAGCTCCCGGCAACCGCCTCAGGAGTAACTAGGACTGGTGAGCTGCGCGTTTCCAATTCTAATGTTTAAACACACAGTATTAAAAAGTTAGCAAATTGCTCAAAGAATAATTTTTAAAATACACGATACACAGAATCAGAATGCAAGTATTAATCACAAGCACTACAGAGCTCCCGGCTACAGCCTAAGGAGTATCTAGGACTATATATATTTTTATATATATATATGTTACAGCAAGTTTCACAAAGGACGCCGCACTCTTCTTGGGTGTTTTAAACACGATTTATTTCAACTCCAATTCTTCTCCTTCACCTACGCGTTTCGTACTCAACAGTTACTGATCACGGTAGTAATAAGTCCTACTTTAGTTTCCTTTATTTATACTCCAACACCACACTAGCCATTATGATGCTTTGTGGGTTGAGTAGTTTACGCTTGGCTTAATCTAGCCTATCAATGTCCTTTGCAATCAGTCAGCTGGAATCAATTCCAAATGATTCTACCTAGTACGTTAGTGTACTTGGCTCAAGTAATCGCCATGTCGCCGGCTGACCAACAGATTGTAAGAGTTTGGGCTGAGTGCCACTTATATCTGTGTGAGCCACTGTGTTTCTCACTAAGGACATCACTATTATGAGCATGTATCCACATTATAAAGCTGAGTGCTTTGGCCAATAGATATGAATTTCAGCTAACTGAATTGCTCTGGGCATCGATACTAATATGCAAATATTACTTAGGATTTCTAAATACATTGGGGAGAACATACTGCTGTTTACAATTTCTCATTACATATATACAACTGGGCTATTTTAACATCCCTCATACATTAATTAAGTAGAAAACATGGACAGTTCGCTCCAACTCGCATTGATTCAGCATAGAATCTTAATACAGCACAAAATCTCATAGATGTGAATTCTTCCTCAAATCTATATATATATTGATACATTACAGTCTTCAGCTCTGCATGTCCTCTATGTACTCCAATTCTGTGTCAATAATGAAATTGTGTCTATTGAAAGAGAATGTTTTATACATCCTATTTTTCATTCCAATTTCTTTAATATTTAATTTCTACGGTTTATCAGTATTTCATTTGTCAATTTTTTTGCAAGCGGTTGACTTGTCACAAGTGTACATACAGTTCCTCGTCCCCATTCAGTCCATTGGGGATTTTTGTTTTAAACTGGATGATTAGTTTCGATTCTAACCATCTTAGCTTTTGGAGTCGATTCCCTCTTCTTTCATGATCAGGCACCATTGCGATTCCTGAATATCTTAGGTTTTGCCATGTTTTGTTTTTGTGGTTCATCATGTGTTTGGCAATTGCATATGATATGTCCTTATTTTGAATCGCTCTGATATGCTCCAGCATTCGTTTCTTGGGAGCACAGATTGTTGATCCAATATAACATTTGCCACAGTCACATTCTATCAGGTAGACTACAAAATGTGATTCACACATGATTTTATTCCGAATTTCAAAGATTTGTCCCTTTGCATCCTTGATCGATTTCAGGTTTTTCCCTGCTTTGCATGACATGCATTTTGTAAATCCTTTCTGTCGCTTTTGTAGCCATGTTTCTGCCTTTTTATCTGTGAAGTGGCTGTTAACCAGTGTGTCTCCAAGAGATGGTGCTTTTCTAAATGAAATTAGTGGTCCATCACCAATTAAATTACCAATGCCCGGATCCTTTTTGAGCACACTCCAATATTTGGTTACAATTTTTCTGATTCGTGCACTCTCTTTGGAGTATGTCAGAATGAGACGTGGTTTATCTTCCTCTTTCTTTGATTTCTCTTCATTGTTGTTTTCAATTAGAGTCTCTGCTCTTGTTTTTCTTCTTGCTCTTTGTTCCCCACGGCTGATGACCTTCTGCTTGTGTAACCTCTTTTTGTGAAGCGTTGTTTGGTCTCCTCGAATTTGCTCTACACCTCGGTTTCTTCTGAGCAGTTACGCTTCATCCGTAGGAATTCACCATACAGAATATTTTGTTTCAATGACACCAGATGAAAGCTGGTTCCATGAAGGACACTGTTGGTCGATGTCTTTTTCCGGAATAATGTTGTTTTTCTGGATTGAAGAGGACTTAATTACCCAACTTAAAATGCGCCACAGGGTGTTTTTGCACACAAGTCACCTCAGGCCCAACCCTTTTCCTTCATCACTGTGCAAACGCACCCCCTGGCGAGTTGTGAATTGGGGAATTGTTAGATTTGGGGTCTCTAGTTGGCACAGGTAGGTAATTAGGGACCTTGCCTCTAGTCAGGATAAGGGGATTACACTCCTAAAATAACCCCTGCTCACCCCCTTGGTTGCTTGGCACGAGCAAACAGGCTTATCAAAGAGGCAGTGTGTAAAGCATTTGTGACCGTATACAGTAACCCAGTGACAAGACTACAGATGGACACCACACAAGGTTTTTATATAAAAAATCGGAATACTTTATATAGAGTTACCACAAGACCATAAACAACAAAAATACACAATACTGTTACTTAGCTTAGTTAAGTTAAGTTCTTGAGATGCAACACTTTGCGACAATGCACCTTAGGTTGCATTGCGCTTCCACGACAAGCAATGTCGCAGCGAGGTAAATGCGGCAAAGTTCAAGTACAAAGAAATAAAGATGTGAAGATCTTCCAGATTCCAGATGCGGCATGCTTCTCCAGTAATGCGAGAAGTTATCAGTTTGATGCATGGACTGCAGTGGTGACACCCTTGTTCAGCAATGCGACGGCAACAGCTCCACCTGTGATACTCCTCCCACGATGCGTGAAGCTTCCGCGCAAAGCGACAACTACAGCAGCGACATCCACGATGCGACGGCAGCAGCCCCGATGGTGGTGCGCTTCTCGAGGATGCGAGGATCCTTTCTTCCATGCGGTGCAGTGCGACAGTTCCAGTGGTGACACCCTCCCTCGGAGTTGCAACGGCAGGCACAGCGATGGCGACACGCTCCGACCTCGTTGCGAGACTCTTCTCTCTATGTAGTGCAATGCGACAGCTACAGCGGCGACAACCTCCTTCGGAGTTGTGACAGCAGCAGCAGTGACAGCAACACGCTTCCTCTTCGTTACGGCATGCTTCTCTCAATGCGGTGCAGAGCGACAGTTCCAGCGGCGACACCCTCCTTTGGAGTTTCTTGATGAATCGCGCTTCCAGCTCCTTGTGACACGCAGTTCCTCAGAAGGCCCACAACAGCAGAAGGCACTTCCAAAAGAACTCTGAGGAGCTGGGGGTTGAAGGCTGTTGTCCCTGAGACTTCAGCAGGAGGCAAGCTCTTTTCCAAGCCCTTGGAGATACTTCACAAGTTGAAAGTAAAGTACACAAAGTTCCTTTCACCTTCCTTCGGCAGTAAGTCAACCACTGCAGGCCAATCCCCCAAGCAGCACTTCAGCTTGGGAATAGTCTCTCCTAAGTTTCTTCAGGTTCCTCTCTTCAGTAAAGGTTTCTTCTTGTAGTCCAAAGTGATCTAATTTCATGGGATCAGGGTCCCAATATTTATACCCCCTAATCCTTTGTTCTGTGAGGGGAGAGGGGCCTTTGCCCAGTCCATACCAGTTCTGAAGCACTCTGTTTACCAGTTTGTCATTTGAGATGTCATCAGTGATGTCATGAGTGATGTCACTGACCATGTCTTGAGTGATGTAATAATATGTGACGTCATCAGCAGTGCATTGCGGGTGCGCGAGTTATAGTTAGCTGAACTAACTGTAACGGGGGAACTTCAATGGTTTTGTACAAGTGAAATGTCCAACTAACTACAATGCCCCTGAAACCGATGTTTTTTTCAGTGAATATATTTATATATATATTCACTGAAAAAAACATAGGTTATAGACCATATATAGTTAGGAATTCGCATTTACAAAACCTTATTTTACTCACACAAAACAATTGAAATTCCATATATAGTTAGTTGCACTAACTATATATCGCGCACCCGCAATCCACTGCTGATGATGTCACATATTACATCATTCATGACATGGTCAGTGACATCACTGATGACATCACTGATGACATCTCAAATGACATCACTGATTACATCTCAAATGACATCACTGATGACATCACTGATGACATCTCATTTGACATTACTGATCACATCACTGATGATATCATTCATGTGATAATACGATGAACCTCTTCAGACTCTAATATAACCTTAGATACAATCAGTGTAAACAGACACTCACAGACTGTCACTCATCCATGGAGTTACTCACACACCTAGTCAGTCATGCAAAGAATCAATCACACCTCCATTTCCTCAACTATACAGTTATACAAACTTTACTTATTCAAACATATACTAACACATATTTACTCTCTTATACAATCCCTGATACAAGTTCACAATGATCCATACAGCCACTCACACATCCACTGGCTCTTATGCACAGTTATTTATATATGTCAACTCTCACATGTACTGTGTTTTACATATGTACTTACTTTGACATGTAGCACTGAGATATCCATTCACTCACCAATACACTTATGCACACAGTCAACCGCCCATACAGCTGTTTCCACATGCACTTTTGAAACCATACATCTAGTGAATCAACTGCTCACACATCTATGCACAGAGTCATACACCTCCCAGCCACCCACACACACACTCAGTCTCCCATACAAATACTTGGGCAACCAATCAATAACCCATACAGTTACTCATATAGCTACTTATCAACACATGCAACAGTTTACAGAACAACAGACATAATGATGCACAAATTAAGACAGTTTAGTCACTAACCCATGCACTCAGTGAGACACATTTAATCACTCACTCATACAGTCAGTCATGCACCTACTAAATCCTTCATCCAGACACTTATACATCTACTCATTCTTCAATGTGTAAGACATATTTTAACTTTACAGAAACATACAGTCACTGGATGTTGTCATCAGTGTGTCATCAGTGATGTCATTTGAGATGTCATCAGTGATGTCATCAGTGATGTCACTGACCATGTCATGAATGATGTAATATGTGACATCATCAGCAGTGGATTGCGGGTGCGCGATATATAGTTAGTGCAACTAACTATATATGGAATTTCAATGGTTTTGTGTGAGTAAAATAAGGTTTTGTAAATGCGAATTCCTAACTATATATGGTCTATAACCTATGGTTTTTTCAGTGAATTTTCAAGGTTTTGTAAATGCTAATTCCTAACTATATATGGTCTATAACCTATGGTTTTTTCAGTGAATTTTCAAGGTTTTGGAAAAGCTAATTCCTAACTATATATGGTCTATAGCCTAGGGTTTTTTCAGTGAATATATATATATATACATACATATATAAACATATATCATCTGTATATCTATATAAATACAAACATAAATGCATGCATACATATACTTATATGCATACAGATGAATGTTATTTACATGAAAGTTGAAAAAACACTAATAAAAGCAAAGCTAAAAAGCCACCTCATTACAAACAGAATGGCTTTAACTTAAACGAGGGCGAGATCTATAGCATTTTCAATGCTTGTTTACTTTGGTTCCATCAAGAAGGCATTCAGATGTGTCACACATTTGCCATAAATTCTGAATGTTAGCACTCTAGTTGCACATTAGATCACTGTAGTAAAGCTACTGCTCACCAGGGACGTCTGCTGCTGGTATTCAAAGTGCATGTTTCAGTCTGCATGTCAGAATTTTTTTAATGAAATAGAAGAGGATTTGAGAAGTCACTCAAAATGATCCCTAATTTTTCTTTCTGAAGCACTAATCATACTTTCTATGGCAAAATTAACCCCCTCATGTTGTTCCTTTTTAAATTGAGTGATTTCAGACTTACCACTTCATTCCAATCAAGATGGCTTCTGGTGTGCCATACTTTTGTCATAAGTAAGACTGTTAGCGCTCTAGTTGTTCTTTAGAACACTCTGGGACATTCTGTCATTGGGCTATACTTGGGGTACATCTGGGTGATATTTGGGCTACATTTAGGCTCTTTTGTCTCTGGTGGCTATCTTGGGAGACTGTATGTCAGAATTTTTTAATGAAATTGAAGAGGGTTTGAGAAGTCACTCAAAATGTGCCCTAATTTTTCTTTCTGCAGCACTAATCATAATTCATATGGCAAAATATACCCCCTCATTTTGTTCCTTTCTAAATTAAATGTTTTAAGAGTTACCACTTTATTCCAATCAAGATGGCTTCAGGTGTGCCATACTTTTGTAATAAGTAGGACTGTTAGCGCTCTAGTTGTTCTTTAGAACACGCTGGGACATTCTGTTATTGGGCTATACTTGGGCTACATCTGGGTGATATTTGGGCTACATTTGGGCTCTTTTGTCTCTGGTGGCCATTTTGGGAGACTGCATGTCAGAATTTTTTAATGAAATAGAAGAGGATTTGAAAAGTCACTCAAAATGTGCCCTAATTTTTCTTTCTGCAGCACTAATAATACCTTCTATTGCATAATATACCCCCTCATTTTGTTCCTTTTTAAATTAAATGTTTTAAGAGTTACCACTTTATTCCCATCACGATGGCTCCAGGTGTGCTATACCTTTGTAATAAGTAGGACTGTTAGCGCTCTAGTTGTTCTTTAGAACACTCTGGGACATTCTGTCATTGGGCTATACTTGGGCTACATCTGGGTGATATTTGGGCTACATTTGGGCTCTTTTGTCTCTGGTGGCCATTTTGGGAGACTGCATGTCAGAATGTTTTAATGAAATAGAAAAGGATTTGAGAAGTCACTCAAAATGTGCCCTAATTTTTCATTCTGCAGCACTAATCATACTTTCTATGGCAAAATATAACCCCTCATGTTGTTTCTTTTTAAATTAAATGTTTTAAGAGTTACAACTTTATTCCAATCAAGATGGCTTCAGGTGTGCCATACCTTTGTAATAAGTAGGATTGTTAGCGCTCTAGTTGTTCTTTAGAACACTCTGGGACATTCTGTCATTGGGCTATACTTGGGCTACATCTGGGTGATATTTGGGCTACATTTGGGCTCTTTTGTCTCTGGTGGCCATTTTGGGAGACTGCATGTCAGAATGTTTTAATGAAATAGAAAAGGATTTGAGAAGTCACTCAAAATGTGCCCTAATTTTTCATTCTGCAGCACTAATCATACTTTCTATGGCAAAATATACCCCCTCATGTTGTTTCTTTTTAAATTAAATGTTTTAAGAGTTACCACTTTATTCCAATCAAGATGGCTTCAGGTGTGCCATACCTTTGTAATAAGTAGGACTGTTAGCGCTCTAGTTGTTCTTTAGAACACTCTAGGAGGCTGCAGTAGAACACAAAGGAATCAACTGACAGTCTCTGTCCTTGTTGGATGTACATGTTTTACTGAGAATGTCAGACTTCATTTTCACATGACTGAGAAAGATAATGTGAATTTACAGAAAATATGCTTTCAGTTTAGCTTATAGATCCCCTTCCAAACCACTGTGGGAAAATCATGAGATATTAGTTTTCTTTCAAACAATATTCATGATATCACAGCAGAAGGTTTTTTCACATGGTAAAATCACCTTAGAACCCACCACAATTCCTAAAACGAGTATGGTACCATCAACAAATGATTTATAATGTAACTAAAGTCCTAAAACCCTCTATTAACTACAATGCTTTTTAATGAGGTGCTATCATGTATATTGGTCCCAAGATGGCTGCCAACACTTCTTGGATGAAGTGCTGACAGCCAATCAGATCAGATGTGTGGTTAGGCTCCGCCCAGACATATATCTTTTTTTGAACCTAAATTACTCAAAATCCACTGGAGCACATATATTGAGACCTAGCAAAGGCACATCGGGCTAACAGTCCCTACAATTTTGCCAAGTTTCGTGCAAATCCATTCAGCCGTTCGAGCTAAAAGTGAGGCCAACCGCCCTATGGAAATTAACATGGGAAAAACGCATTTTGGGACCCCCCTTTTTTCTCGGCCCCCCCTTGATGAAACCCCCCAAATTGTCAGGGGCTGCTCAGAAACAAAATGTTCCATTTTCCTGAAAATTTCAGCCAATTCCGTCCACAAACGCCAAAGTTATTAGACATAGAATTTTCAAAAATCCCATAGAGAAAAAATCCTAACTATATATACCTACTGGCGACCGCCAGTAGGTAATATATATATATATATATATATATATATATATATATATATATATATATATATATATAGGCTATATTTCCAGTGACATAATACCGTGCTGGAAATTCGTTTATGTATTTGATCATTGGCTACAAATCCACGTGTGAAATCGATTATTTCAACAGAAATTCCTTGGGTGAACATATTGACAAACTACTGCTCTCGGAGACACGTACGTATGGCGGATTTCCATCCACCATCAAAGTGAAGGTTGATTATCTGCAGTGGAAAATGTATTTCTACCAACAAACCTCTATATCAGGCACTAGACGTAGGGATTAATTCCTTTAGTTTGAACCATTACTATTCCTCACTTTATGCAGTATTTGAATTCAGTATACAGATGCTAAACAGGTTTTTGTTCACTATAATTGTTTTATTGTCTGCACATTGTCTTAAAGTGTTTCTGTTTTTGGGATAATCGAACCTCCTACTTATGTGTCACATTAATTTAAATTAAGCACATTTTGAGTTGGCCGAGTTGCTGTTCCTCCCTTGAAGTATTATCCGCGTGGGCAGTTGATGTGTGAGTCATAAAGCAACATTTCCATTTCAAAATGACATAAGAAGGCACAGAAACTATTTTTCTCCTGCTGAATATGAGTTCATTAGAGTTAAGTTTTGATTTTAAGTATAACATTCATGACCATAACAAGATGTACCAAAACAAGGCAAGGATGGTGATGTGCATAGCTAGAAAATGTGATAGGCGATAACAAACAGCAAATCAATCTGAAGCTGATATTTGAAAGACCATGTTAGGGGTGTATTACTAACTAACGTAAATCAATTAAGTATTGGAATGTGCAGGTGCACACTGTATTAAGCAGTGCTGCATTTCCTCTCTATGATAATGATTGGTACATCACTCCTACATATTTCTGACAAATGAAATAAAGAGCTAGCCGGTAAAAAAGCAAACATATGGAGGCACGGACGAATGACTGGTTGCAAAAATACTGGTTGCTAGGTGTTAACCGGTATTTTGCGATCAGTAAATAATTTTACCAACCTATCTATGCACTAATAGGTAGGTTTGTATGATTTCTGAATTGCAGGGGGTCGCAATTCAACCGACCATTTGAATATTGATGAGGTAGCTTGGAATTGGCAAATCACTAATTCTGGAGGTCATCCAAAGGGTGGTGGCCTGGTAGGGTCGTCTGGTCACCACGTCCGTGGTCGACTTTAAATAATGCAAACATTAAAAAAAAGCATCCGTTTTCCGTTTTTCGATAACTTCTCGCATTACCGCAGCGCTTGTTAAGAAAAGGGTTTTTTTCTTTGTTTGTTTGAGAGATGTCACTGGTTCCCATGGGCCACTTTGTAATACCCCCAAGACTGTTTTACTTAATAAAAGGAGCAGCTAACTCGTTCCCTTTTGGCAATGGGTTACCTCTTCCTTTGAGGGCTTAGTAACTTTTCAATGTTTTGGGACTGGATTTCAGCAGCAAACCATTGATACCTAGCATAACAATGTGGTATTTGAAGGGTTGCCTACAGCACGCCCCTTACGGATAATATTTGGTGTCCATTTGCAATTGCATTTTAGGAATCAGAAAAACATGATGAGATTAGACCGTCTGAAAAAGCGTTTTTTACATTTGTAAACACCAAATTGGAGAATTAACAGCAAAAAAGCTTAGTACATTTCTATCTGAGCCATCCAAACTTATAACTTACATATTGAACCTCAGAGGATGTTTCAGGATGTTTCCACCCTAAATGCACCTTTCTTCAGGTATGTTTGTGTGTGAATTTAAGGGGTTTCATGTTTTGAGAGTAAATATTCACAAATGCTAATTCTGGAAGTCGGTCTTTGCTACTGTGATCACTTCTGACACTTTTTGTGCACCTAAATGCTGCTTAGGTTAGAAGTCAGACTTCAAAAGACCACCAGAATAGCACGTAGTACGAGATATGTGCTGGGTTTGAATACCGTCGAAGTTTATCTCTCAAGCCAAAGCAGCAAACGGTAAATTAAGCTTTCCTTCCCTATCTATCACAGTTGAGGAAGAGCAGTACAAGCGCTTGTCTTGATTTAGTTGGGGATCCGAACACCGCCTATAAAGGTATTTATCATATAACTTCGTACAACAAAATTCACACCTGAAAAGTACCATGGCAAACTTTCAGGCTATCAAAAATACTTCCTGATGAGACCTTCAGTTAAGCCCTGGTACCATATTGCTAAATGTTGATGGTATTTTTGGTAGGAGTAATCGTGGTGCTTCTGTGTGAAGACACAGATGTGACTTGTGCTGGACAAGCTGGAGTTTGTTGATGATAAGTTAGAATATTGATCATTTGAGAACAGTCATTGAAGCTCATTCTCATGGACGGAAATGTAGTCAATTGTATTCAAGTCTGATGACAGGCCAAGCAGTTGTGGAGACTGGAGTCATCATTGTTGGTAATCAGTAGTGTGCCTCCACCATCCGAACTGTATCAGGCTATGTGCTGCACTGTGTCTAAATATCAACATGGCAGTCTTGACTTTGAGATTTATTCTTAATCTGTACAGTCCAATAAGTAGAGATTTCCTTTTTGATGTCCTTGTGCCAGATTGGCAGGCTCATTTTGTGGATTCTCAGGAAGAATTCTTGGGTGCGAAAAACATTGACTACATTGAGCTGTGTTTTGAGGGGCTCCCCTTTGATAGGCTTCCTCGTGGTTGATACATTGCTTAATGACCCTGAAAATGTCTCTTCATTTATTTGAGACAGCACAAATGATGCAGAGCAGTTTCTGAAGACTAGAAAGAAGGGTCACGTTGGTAATGTTAAAAGTAAGCTATCTGGAATACACTATATTGCAGCAAAGTCTCATTGAAATTACCTCTTCAGGTGTGACAACATTATATTTTAAGACAGTATGACAGTCAATGACAGTGACACCGAGTGGCCCCTCGCTACACCACTGATTAGAAGATTTTCAGGTTGAAGACCACTAGCCCTTAATCTTTGGAAAATGATGGCAAAGGTGATGTCCGGCATAGAACAGAGGTTGATCTTGGCAGGCGATGTGGCGTCCAGGGTTGATGGCAAGGAGGGCGCTGGTGTTGTAGCGGTGGAGTGTCCAAAAGGAATGCGCCTTGGTGCTGAGCAAGGTCCTGGGGCAAACGGACGCAAATGGCGTAGCCTATGAGTTGCCTTTTGCATGGGAGAAGACCATTACAATTCAGGCAGTACATTGTTCACAACGCAACTCCGACAACGCGGGTGCCTTAACATCGCATTTGATCACAACGCATTGTGAGGTCAATAATGGGGTAATTTAACGTTTCTCAGGTGTGTAAGGGTTTTTAAGTAGAATTTGAAAATGTACGTTTTTCTTGGTATAAAATATGAAAAATGGGGTGTTTGTTGGGGTAAAATGAAAAGTCTGGTGTTTTGGGGTAAAATATGAAAAATCAGGTGTTTTTTGGGGTAAAATAGGAAAAATGGGGTGCACATTTGTCTCAAATGTGATTTTTGTGTGTGTATTGGGGGCTCAAGAAAGGAGTTGCAGTGTTCACGGTTGGGTATGTGGTGCAAAGGTTAGTTTTCGGTTGCGCTCACTGAAGTGGGAACAGTGATCTTTATGTCTCCACTATGCAACCCCCACTCTACTATTGCAATGTGCCTAGTATTAGTATGCAATGGAATGGGATGCAAGGTGATGGCATGCGTCGCATCTACTTGTGGGCCATTGGCACACGAGTGGTAGGCCCGCAGTGCATGGGTTCACAGTGGCCACCATTGAGAAGTGTGGGGTGTGCTGTACAGCTGTGAGGTGGTAAATGCTGGAAATAACACTGAATGGTGCGTAGACATGGGGATGTGTGTGTGTGAGCATGTGTTTGTTATGTTGTTAAAAATGTATTGAGGGAAGTCTTACCTCAAAGATATGTCGCGTGTCTTTGTAGCTCCTGCTCTCCTGCATCTGCTTCCAGGAAAAGGAAGTAGGCAGCAACGGTCCCTCCCCTGAGTCATCACAACACTGTGATTCAACAGTGAGATTGGTAATCGACAACGGGACAAGTACAGTAACAGGACTGTAATGCAGCCTGCATTGCGAACAGGCAAGTACGCCTGACTGCTTTGGACGGCCTGAGTGGGCCAACCAAACAGTCATTGGACACCTGAGTGGACATGCCAATTCGCCCATGCTCTGCTCTGTGTTTGGAGCCGTCCTACCCACCCTTCCACCCCCTTAGGATACATAGCAGGATTACATCAGTTAGTTATCCCTTGTTTTTTAACTTGTGATCTGTTTTTTTAGGTTTTCAAAGCCTGCACTTTCCGGTTACTGCCGCCGCTGCCCCTGTGGCCCTGCACCACTGTCCTTGCCCATTTCCACCTCCCAGATGATCGTTCCTCCCCCTCCTAAATGGCAGACGCTGTGCGGTTGCGCAGCGAACGTGCGCCGCTGGCCTGCAGAAGGCGCGCCTAAGCTAAGCCCGTCTGTGTCCGTCTGTGACTTGATCGGGACCAGCGCCAGGAACCCTGGATCTCGAGCCAGCCACTGCTTCAGCTCAGCCACCCTCCACGCACTCAACCACGGAAAACTCAGAGACTGACAATAGGCCTCGCCAAACATGATCCAGGCCAGTTCTCCTGCCTCCACTGCCGCCAGACCTTAACCACCACCGCGGCCTCCAACACATCCGACGCCAGCGTCGCAGCCAGATAACCCCACACATGGATCTCCAACTGTGCATAGTGCATAGAAGCTCGCCCACTACGCAAGTCCGACAAACAGCACCTCAGGAAAGCCGCCTGACTTACCAACGATCTCCAAAAATCAAGACGCACCTGAAGATGCCAGTTCTCCTGCCTACACTGCCGCCAGACCCTAAACACCACCCCGGACTTCAACACATCCGACGCCAGCGTCGCAGCCAGAGAACTCCACACATGGATCTCCAACAGTGCAT
Organism: Lissotriton vulgaris; assembly: GCF_964263255.1. NCBI lineage: Eukaryota > Metazoa > Chordata > Amphibia > Caudata > Salamandridae > Lissotriton > Lissotriton vulgaris. The sequence goes on along the minus strand of NC_141688.1, from coordinate 150,050,353 downwards.
ACAAGCTCGCCCACTACGCAAGTCCAACAAACAGCACCCCAGGAAATCCGCCTGGTTTACCAACGATATCCAAAAAGCAAGACCCACCTGCAGATGCCTGGAGAAGAACTGGAGAAACACCAAGACACCCGAAATCGACATCACCTATAAGGATGCCATGACGGACTACCACACTAAATCCTCAACAACTCCACCATCTACAAGCAACTCTTCAAGGTCATTCATGAATTCACCAACCCAAGCAGCAAAGCCACAGACATCACCCTATCCCAAAACCTCTGCGATAAGTGTGGAACCTTCTTTCACCTCAAGATCAAAAAACTCGACAACAACTTTGCCGACCATCCACCAGAAACCATAGCCTGCCCCCACTCCCTACACACCAGCCCGCCCACCATTTAAACCTAGACAACGGTCACAACCGGATACACCGCCTCGACCATGAAAGGCATCTACTCGGGGTCTCCACCGACCCCTGCCCTCCTTACATCTACCACAGCAAGAGATCACTCTACTCACCGCCACAGACGACATCTGCATCTTCCTTGACCAAGGCCACTCCGCAGCTCTCATCCTACTGAACCTTTTAGTTGCTTTCGACACTGTCGCCCACCACACACTGGTCGCCAGACTATACAAGGCCGGCATACAAGGACCAGCCCTAGATTGTATCTGATCATTCCTCACTGGAAAAAGTCAAAGGATCAGACTGCCACCCTTCCTCTCCGATCCCACGTAAATCACTTGCGGAGTCCCACAGGGGTCATCGATGAGCCCGACCCTCTTCAACATCCACATGGCCCCCCTCGCCACCATCGTCCGACAACACATCCTCAACATCGTATCCTACGCTGATGATACCCAGCTCATCCTCTCCCTCACCAAAGACCCTGCCACCGCCAGACTCAACTTCCAGAAAGGAATGTATGATGTCGAAGTCTGGATGACCAACAGCTGCCTCTAGCTCAACGCCGAGAAGACAATTGTCCTCGTCCTTGGAACCACCCCTTCAGCATGGGACAACGCCTGGTGTCCGCTGCCCTCGGAAGCCCACCTACCCACTTGGACCACACCAAAAACCTCAGCATCATACTGGACTCATCCCTCACCATGAATAGGCAGGTTTACACCATCTCCTTCAGCTGCTTCAACACCCTCTGCATCCTCTGCAAGACCTTCAAATGGAGCCCCCCGGAGTCAAGGAAGACAGTCACCCAGGCACTCATCACCAGCAGACTGGACTAATGAAATACATACTATGCCAGCATTTACAAGTCCCTACTCCGCAAACTCCAGACATTACAGAAAACCGCTGCCTGACTCATCCTCGGCATCCCCCAGCACAAACGTATCAGCCAACACCTACGTAGACTTCACTGGCTCCCCGTGGAGAAAAGAGTCACGTTCAAAATCCTCACTCACGCCGACAAAGGCCTACACAACAATGGACCCAAATACTTCAACGACAGAATCAATTTCCACGTGCCCAAAAGAGACATCCGATCTTCCACACTCACGCTGGCCGAAACCCGTGCATCCACAGAGCCAAAGCCGGTGGCAGATTCCTTTTCCCACATTTCATTCAAGACCTATAACGAGCTGCCGGCAGACATCAGACGTGTCCCCTTCCGGAACACCTTCAGGAAGACCCTCAAGACCTGGCTCTTCGCCTAACAGTTCTGCGCCCCCCCCCCCTCAGCGCCTTAATACCTCACGGGTGAGTAGCGTGCTTACAATTCCCCTGATTGATTCATTGATTGCGTTATCATCATGTGATGATTGGCCCTTTTCTGCACTGCTTGAGGCGGTGGGGCAACGCTCTTCCGCCACAGCGGAAGAGCTGCCACTGAGGGTGTGTCATCTACATGTGTTAGGCATGAGCGACTCACCCCCCGGCTCTCTTGCGCTACGATTCCCACCTTCTCCTTACCTGGACATTGACACCGTGGCACAATCCACTGCACTCTCTCCAAATCTATGACTCAGCCAGCAGGAGCCTCAGCCAGAAGTGATCCTTGACCCTGTATCCAGGCGGGTCACTCCCTCTGCCACTGCGCAGAACCCCGGCTTACCGCTGCTGGTGGCCCATTTCATCCGCTGCCTCCCTGCAGACTGGTCAACCTCGTGCTGACCGCTTCCCTGGGGACTGCTCGCCGTGGTTCTCGCCTCTGTGCTTCACCGCCTAACCTACTGTTTGCTTCCGTGTTTTTGCCTCCCAATTCTCACTGTTATGGTGCCCTCTGTTTGTGCCCTTTTCCCTCTCTGTTTTGCTATTCTGTGCCCCTGATTTCCTTCTGTACCCCTCATTTTTCCTCTGTGCCCCTTGCTTTCCTCTGTACCCGCTGTGCCTTTCTCTCCCCCCGCCCCCCTTGCCCTCTGTGCCCTTGGTTTCCCGCCGCTCACGTCCCATGAGCCCCCGCACCACCCATTGGCCACTCTGCTCCCCCTCCCAGCTGCTCCTCCCTCCCTCGCCCCCTCTTATGGAGGCCGCGCACAGCGAGCGCGCCGCTGGCGCACCGAAGGCGCACCGAAGGCGCACCTAAGGCAAGCCTGTCTGCGCCGGTCTGCGCCTGGACCGCGCCCCAGCACCAGAACCCCTGGCCTTCGCTGCTGCCAGCCCACCCGACGGAGCTGCGACACCGCCACCCTCCACGCGCTCAACACCGGCTAGACCCCGCCTGCCACCGAGCCTTCACTTCCAGATACACACCGACTCCAAGACCACCCTCAGAGGTACCCTCATCTACAGACCCCGGGACCATGCACACAATTCAGCGAAGCCATCGCAGACTTCATCAGCCCGCACACCCTCACCTACCCAGACTACATCCTCCTAGGAGACCTCAATTTCCACCTAGAAAACAACAATGACAACAACACCACCACCCTGCTGGACAACCTCGCCAACCTCGGACTCAAGCAACTGGTGAACACCCCCACCCACTATGCCGGCTATACGCTCGACCCAGTCTTCTCCTCCAGCAACCACATCTCCTTCAGCCACGCCACCGAACTACATTGGACAGATCACAGCTGCATCCACATCAACTTCAGGAAAACAACGACCCACCACCATCCGCAACAGGCCCCCCGTAGATGCTGGAGCAAGATCACCACTGACCAGCTCACCACCTCACTCAGCCAGAACCCTCCCACCAACACTACGGACTCCAACCAATCAGCCCGCAACCTCACACAGTGGCTCACCAACTGCGCCGATGCTCCTGCACCACTGAAGAATCCTCCCAGCAGAGCTGGCAGCAAGAAAGCCTCGTGGTTCACCATTGACCTCAAAAAGTCCAAGCAATCTTGCTGTACCCTCGAGAAAGCCTGGCGCCATGACCAATCGACAGAAAACATGACAGCCCTCAAGAACGCCATCCGCAAACACCACCAACTGATCCGCACCACTAAAAGGACTGCATTCGGAGAAAGACTGGGCAACAACGCCCACAACAGCAAGTAACTCTTCAGCATTGTCAAAGAGCTCTCCAACCCCAGCGCCAGCAACAACGACATCAGGCCCTCGCAAGATCTCTGCGACTCACTCGCCTCATTCTTCCACTGCAAGATCGCCGACATACACAACAGCTTCAGTGCCCAGACCACGCACCCAACCACCAAACCAATGCCCCCCCACCACCACCCTTTGCACCTGGACCCCCGTCAGCACCGAAGACACCACCCGCGTGATGAACACCATCCACCCCGGCTCCCCGGCCGACCCATGCCCACACCACATCTTTAACAAAGCTGACTCCATCATCGCACCCCAACTCCGTAACGTCATAAACAACTCCTTCGCATCCGCCACATTTCCAGAGAGCTGGAAACATGCGGAGCTCAGCGCCCTCCTGAAGAAACCCACCGCGGACCCCACGGACCTCAAGAACTTCCGTCCCCTCTCGCTCCTCCCTTTTCCTGCCAAAGTCATCGAGAAGACCGTCAACAAAAAGCTAACCGCCTTCCTCGAGACGACCGGATCCCTTGACCCAAAGCAGTCCGGCTTCCGAGCAAACCACAGCACCGAGACCGCCCTCATCTCAGCTACCGACGACATCAGGACCCTGCTTGACAATGGGGAAACTGCTGCCCTCATCCTCCTCGACCTATCAGTCGCATTCGACACAGTCTGCCACCGCACCCTAACAACTCGCCTCCACCACTCCGGGATCCAAGGAAAAGCTCTGGAATGGATCACCTCCTTCCTCTCCGACAGAACTCAGAGAGTCCGCCTCCCCCCCTTCCACTCAGCGGCCACCAAGATCATCTGCGGCATTCCTCAAGGCTCCTCGCTCAGCCCCACCCTCTTCAACATCTACATGAGCCCCCTCGCAGCCATCGCACGCCAACACAATCTGAACATCATCTCCTATGCTGACGACACCCAACTGATCCTCTCCCTCATCAACGAACCCGCCACCGCCAGAGCCAACCTCCATGAAGGAATGAAAGTTGTTGCGGAATGGATGAAGCTCAGCCGTCTGAAACTGAACTCAGACAAGACAGAGGTCCTCATCCTCGGACCATCACCCTCCGCCTGGGATGACTCCTGGTGGCCCCCCGCACTGGGCACCGCCCCCAAGCCCATGGACCACGCTCGCAACCTGGGCTTCATCCTGGACTCCTCCCTCACGATGACCAAGCAAGTCAACGCCGTCTCGTCATCCTGTTTCAACACCCTGCGCATGCTCCGAAAGATTTTCTGGTGGATCCCCACCAAAACCAGAAAGACAGTCCCCCAGGCCCTCGTCACCAGCCGACTGGACTATGGGAACCCCCTCTACGCTGGGACCACAGCCAAACTACAGAAAAGATTGCAGCGCATACAGAACGCCTCTTTACGACTCAACCTGGAAATCCCCCGTCACAGCCACATCTCTGCCCACCTGAGAGACCTGCACTGGCTCCCCGTCAGCAAGAGGATCACATTGCGGCTCCTCACCCACGCACACAAGGCTCTCCACGACATGGACCCCAAATACCTCAACAACCGCCTCACATTCTACACACCAGCCCACCATCTCTGATCCGCCAGCCTTGCCCTCGCCACCATCCCTCGGATTCGCAGAACCACCACCGGAGGAAGATCTTTCTTCTACCTGGCGGCCAAGACATGGAACTTCCTCCCCTCCCACCTGCGGCTGACCTAGGACCATCTACTTCAGGAAGCAACTCAAGACCTGGCTCTTCGAGCAGTAGCAGCACCCAACCCACCCTCTCAGCACCTTGAGACCCTAGCGGGTGAGTAGCGCACTTCATAAATGCGATGATTGATTGATTGATTTTATTTGGCTGGGTACAGCAGTCCCCACCTAGTACGCTGGTGGACCTCCTGATGCAGTTGATGCAGCAGGGTCCCCTTAACCATGAAGGCTCAGCGCTCACGCCACACAAGTTTACTGTAGCACAGGGGCCTCAGCCTCCACAGCCTATGGCCAGCCCAACATCATCTGGCCTGTGATGCAGGTAGACGGCACACAACATTAGTATTCCCCTCCGTGCACCTGGGTGTAGTGGTGGATTGTAGTATGCGATGTGGACCTCACTACGTTGGTGCACAGGAACGCCTCTACCATTAACTGCTCCAAGGGTTGCAAGGCGGTCTTCTCACACAGGTCAGCTACGTGGCTCCATGAGACCTGCCATACTTCACCACCCGGTACTGGCAATCGTCGTGCATCAATGTCTCCTGCCACGGCTCATCGACTCCACAGCTCCTCCACATTGCACTCCAGCCTACAGACGCAGGTCCAGCGAGGCATCCAAGCTCAAGACGCAGGTCCAGCTGGGCATCCAGGCTCCAGACCCAGGTCCAGGGTCGCATCCAGGCTCCAGAAGCAGGTCCAGGGAGGCATCCAGGCTCAAGACACAGTACCAGTTGGGCATCCAGGCTCTCATCCTGGTCATCCTGGATGTTCAGTGGCTTGAGGGGGTTGTTGATGTGTGCTGCACTTGGCCCTCGCTGCTCCAATCTGCATTAAACCTTTTTTGGGGCATCTTTTCTATGGGAGGTGGACTGTTAGGCTATTTTTCAAGTTAGAGGGAAAAATCACTCATGTTGGGTTGCCTAACATGCAATGGGCTTATCGCCACTTTTTTAATGTTAGCGCAAGGATTTTTATCACCGTCCCGCTAATTTTATCGCCGGACATTGCAGCCGTTAAAAGAAACTATCGCCTGTTAGTGCTGTTGATACTCCGCTAACACAGTGATAATATCCTGCGGTAGATGACGATAAAAAAAGTCATGCTAACGGCGGTTAGCGATAATTGGATCACTGAAACAATATCAACGGACAGAATACTGAGTACAAAAATTATCGACGTAATTATATGGAGTACAAAAATATCGACTACGAATACTTAAACATAAAACTACTAAAATATCGACTCAAAAATATTGCAACAAAAAAACATCGAAAACAACATTATGGACCCGAAAAAATATCGCAATTAAAATATATCGACTTTTAATACACATAAAGACATAATCAAAAATATCGAAAACAAAGATATAGACCACTAAAATATCGCTAAATCAAATTATCGACTGCACTATACATAATAAATATATGAATATATCTGTAAAAATACACATTAATCGTAACATAAATCAGCATACTTATATAAAGTATAACATACTACAATTAAACAATAAACAGCAACATTTATAAAATATTAAACATTTTTATAATACAATAAGTTCACATGATATAATCATATAAAACATTATACAGCTCACATTACAAAACAATATTAAATAAAAAAAAAGAAAAATAAATGCACCACAATATAAAACCATTACCTATCATCTGCGAAACTAATCACTGAACTACCAAAAATATTCAAAATATCTCAAACAACCAATGAAAAACACAAAACAATTAAATCGACCAATCAAATCAACCAACACATAATTCAAACACTATATAAAGAAAGAAAACACACAATTAGATACCACTTGGTGCTACAAAACGTGAAGAAGGGGAAACTCTGCCAAATTGTCACCAGAACAGAAACTGCTGCAATCAAACAAAGGATAAAGAAAACTAAAGTAAGTACCTGACATTAACTACTAGGCTTAGCACTACAAACTACAAATAATAAATTAAACAATAAACCAATCATTTTGTTTCATTTTTACCATTTATTGCAGCTATACCACAATTAAAGAAAAAAGGCCAACATTTAGAAAACCTATCAACTCTAAAAACAAAGTAAGTATACAAACTGAAATAACAGAGACAAGTTATAAAACGAAACTTAGAAAGAAAACGTCCAAATGAAAAGGAATCCAATAATTGTAAAAAAAACATATACAATAAATTATTTTTCTTTTACCAACAGAGCCATCAACAAAAGAAACAGAGAAGATACCATCAGAACACAGAGCACACATTTTCTGCAAGGCAAAGTATTGCAGGACTTTCTGATTGAAGCGCTAGATTCTTCTTGGGGTTGGATTTTCTTCCTCGTATGGGATGGGGGTAGGGGGTTGAGGCTTATGAGCTGGAATGTGAATGGGTTAGGAGATAGGATAAAGTGTGGGGTATTGCTGCAGCTATTAAAATGTCACTCCCCAGATGTGGTCCTACTTCAGGAGACTCACTTGATAGGAAATGCATGCTATGCTATGAATAGGAAGGGGTATCGTTTAGTCGTCCATGCAGGGTTCTCCTCAGGCTCCCGAGGGGTGGGTATTCTTATTAAGAACTCTCTCCCGTTGGAAGTTGATGCAACGGTCCTCGATGATAGAGAGCGCTATGTCATTCTTACTGGTCGTTGGGAGGGCAGGACCCTTTCCCTGGTCTCCATATATGTCCCTCCCGGCCTACAGTCCACTACCTTTGCAGACTTGGGGCGGGTTCTCCTTGCTCTCCCTGAGGGATCATTACTAATGGGTGGTGATTTTCAGGCGGTTGTATCTGGTATCTCTGATAGACACCCACCTAGGGACCTTAAGGGGGCGCAGAACTGGCTTCATGATTTCATTGATACTTTAGGCCTTGTAGACTGCTGGAGACTGTTGCTCACCTCTCAGCGGCAATACACATTCCACTCTGGTGCCCATGGTAGCCTCTCGAGGATTGGTTACGTCTTGGTGCCTACTGCACAGGCGCCTTTTCTCGCTGAGGTCAAACATATGGCTCGGGGAATTTCTGATCACTCTCCTTTGTGGCTACGAATTGAATTGTCTTCGGGGACCGAGGGGCGGGTGGCCCCGATCAACCCTTGGTATCTCCGCAATCCTAAAACTCGTCACGATTTGATAAAGTCACTTGATCTATATTTCTCAGAGAATGAGGGCTCTGTTTTGTCTGCAGTGTCGCTTTGGGAGGCCTTTAAACCAGTTCTTAGGGGCCAAGCCCTGTTGCTGATTGCGGGTGTTAAGAAACAGAGAGATGAGGCGGTAGTGAAGGTTGAGATTGAAATAGCAGACCTGGAGTTAGACCTGGAACAGGAGGTTACCCGCGCGAAGACACGTTGAGAATAAAACAGTTGCAATACAGGGTGTTGGTTACGGATACAGCTAAGGCCATGAGTCAAGAGCAACATGGTCGTCTATATGACGTGGGAGATAAAGCAGGTAAATTGATAGCATGGTTGGACAAGAGGGACAGAGCTAGTCGTGTTGTGCCTGAGATTGAGATGGTGAGTGGTATGTGGGTCTCAGACCCGGTAGAGATTGTTGAGTGCTTTGCTGATCATTTCCGGACGGTGTACTCCCCCGTGTCGGATAGGCCGGAGGAGGACTCTCATTTGTTGCTACATGACATTGCTTTGCCGAGTCTTTCAGATGCAGATAGAGAGCAAATGGACAGCGCAATAACCGCTGATGAGGTAGCCCTTGCGATACGCTCCTTGCGGTCTGGTAAGGCCATGGGTCCTAACGGGCTGCCGATAGAGCTAAACAAGTTGCGGCCCGTCAAGATAGCTCCCTATTTGAGAGATATGTTTTTGGAGTCTCGTGAACGTGGTTCTCTCCCCCGGTATCAGCGACTTGTGATGATTGTTGTTATACATAAGGAGGGGAAACCGAGGGACAAGTGTGGGTCGTACCGGCCTATATCTCTTTTGAACGCAGAGCCTAAGATTCTCGCAAAGGTACTGGCCAATCGATTGATTACTGTTATTAGCGAACTGATCCATCCGGATCAGTCCGGTTTTATTCCCCATCGTAACACTGCGTTGAATCTCAGGGGTCTGCACGGAGTTCTCACGAGGGCTGTGACGCTGCGCCAGCCGGCCATTTTGGAGACCTTGGATGCCACGATGGCTTTTGATACTATTGAGTGGCCTTATCTGTTGGTTGCGTTAGATAAATTTGGTTTTGGTCCCGGTTTTATCGGTTGGGTCCAACTTCTTTACGAAGACCCCCATGCGCAAATTGGAGTAAACGGTCGAGTCTCAGTTCCGTTTGGTTTCGAGCGTGGTACCCGTCAGGGGTGTCCCCTGTCACTGCTCCTGTTCGCCCTGGCCCCTAAGCCCCTTGCTGCCTGGATCTGCTGGGAGCCCTCGATGAGGGGTATTCGGTGGTCCTCCAATTATGAAGACCGCATTTCGGTCTATGCAGACAACATTCTGCTATATCTCACCTCCCCCAGGAAGTCGTTGATGGTTTTCTGTGATGTCCTGGCCTCCTTTGGTAGAAACTCAGGTTTAATTATCAATTGGGCATAATCCTATTTGTACGTTCTTTCTGGTGACATCCCCCTCCTTTCGCGTAACTGCCCCATACAGGTGACGCAGACGGGATTTAAATATCTTGGTATCTGGGTCTCTACGGACCCTGTGGCTCGGTATGAGCTGAATCTTCTCCCACCTTTAATTAGATTACGGCAGGACGTCGCGGGTTGGCGTAGACTTCCACTCTCGCTGTTGGGACGTGAGGCCCTCTTTAAGATGATGTCTCTGCCTCGTTTCCTTTATGCCCTCCAAAACACTCTTGATATAGTCCCCGCCAGTTATTTTCGTAAAGTTGAGGGTCTCCAGAGGAAACTGATATGGGATGGTAGACCTCGCATTGCGCTGGCCAAACTAATGCTTCCATGGTACGATGGGGGTATTGCCCTCTCGAACATCAAGCGATATTACTGGGCGTCTCAGTTGGGGGCCATTAATCATGGTATTTGTGGTCCCGAATTGAACCCTGCGTTTGCTATGGATAGATGGCTGCTGCCTGGGGGTAATCACTATAGGGCACTGTACTCGAAATCAGTGGTCAAGTCATTGTCGGGGCCTACTAAGACGGCAGTTCGTGTATGGCAAGACGCAACTACTTCGATGGGATGGAAGGACCGCTTGACTTTAGCGACCCCACTTTTCTACTCTGATAGACTTGGTACACTGTGGAAGACAAAAGGGTTTGATAAGTGGGACCTCATTGGCATTAGCAAGGTGGGAGACCTCTGGGATAAGGGACAAGTGAAATCGTTTGATACTTTAAAGATGGAGTTTGAATTGGGGAACTCGGAGTATTTCCGCTATGTCCAGATCCGCCATGCATTGATGTCAGTCTTTTCGATGGGGGAGGTGCTCCCTGAGTCATCCCCGCTTGAAGATAGATTGCTAGATGGTCACGATCCAGACAGTACTATTTCCCTTGTCTATAAAAAGCTGATCAACGATAGGTCGGATCTGCCCTTGCATGACCTCTGGGTCCGTGACGCCCTCGAATTGGATAAGGAGGATTGGCAGTCGGCGATCTCCTCTCCCAAGGAGGTCGCGATTCCAGCGAGACTTCGGCTGGTCCAGCTAAAGATTCTTCATAGGGTGTACATCACGGGCCCCCGTCTGGTTCGAATGGGCTTTTCCGAGGAGGGTTTGTGTAAGCGGGGATATGGACTGGTGGGGACATTTCTTCATATTATTTGGGAATGTCCTGAAGTGGCGGCTTATTGGAACGGGGTGTATGATGTAATGAAAGAAGTTACGAGTGTTGCTCTCTTACCGGAGGTCAGGCGCTGCTTGCTAAAAGTCTGGGAACCTACGGATTACAACGTGGCCCAGACCCAGTGGGTGTCCCTGGGTGCCATGATTGCTAAGCGTGATATCGCACAACTGTGGGGGTCCCAAAGGCCGCCTAGGGTTGAGGTATGGAAGGAAAACATGGACTGGTGCATGTTTAGGGAAAAAACGGTGTATCTGGCCCGGGGTCGCCCCTGGAAATGGCATAGAGTTTGAGGGCCGTGGAATAGGTATCGTGGAGACATATGTACACCACCTGCAGTAGATAACATCAATATTCCACTTTCCCCCTGACCCCGCATTCAATGTTTACATTATTGTCTGCTTACTGCTTCGCCCCTGTACTCCTCCCTTCCTTATAATGATTACTTATTATTTGATGTACTGTTTAGCTGGCCTCATGTGAACAAAGCGCTTTGTATATTGTTTTTTGCCTTGCTTGTTTTATTTAATAAAAATAAATATATAAAACAAAACACAGAGCACAGCCCTCCAAACAACTGAAAAACTGGTAAATATACTGTGAAAATGTGATAAATGTAATGATAAACGTAAAACAAATCTAAATTTCTCTTTGTAACATTTATTTACTGTAGAAAGAAACCAGAACAATGACAGAAGAAGCTAAATTTGTAAATTCACAGAAAGGCAACATGCTACTTTGTTATATGGGCTGTACATATACCCAAGAAAAACAACATCAATTGAAAGTGTTTTGGAAATGCAGCAAATGTTATAGTAATACATGTTATGGTCGTGCTATAACTCAGGAAACAACTGTAACTAACAGAACATAACCACCCTCCCAACGTTACAGAAATAGAAATTAGACACATGCTTGACTCACTAAAAGAAGCAAGCACTAACATAGACCGCCCATCTCAACTATTCTTAAAGACCATCTAAAAACTCTCCCCCAACATGCATCAAGTCAAGTCCTTTCTATAGATTCTCTAAAAAGGACAATAGCTAGGCAAAAAAGAATAACTACAGCTACACCACCGGCCCCAAAAACATTTGAGGAAGTCCAAATACCCCCTGAACTAACAATAACCCATATTAACGAACCTTTCATCATATATGACAATGCATGTAAAGAAAAAAGAATTATAATGTTTGCTACAGCTGACAATATGGTGAAATTACACCAATGCGAAATATGGATGATGGACGGCACATTCTCAGTGTGCCCAAAACCATTCTACCAAATATACACCATCCATGGACACTATCAAAACTGCAATATCCCCTTCATATGTGCCCTACTACCCAACAAACAGCAAACAACCTATACTGAGGTACTAAATAAAATAAGACCTAACAAATAATTACTTCCCCAAAAAAATTATCATTAACTTTGAGAAAGCAATGATAAATACAATTCTAAAAACCTACCCTCACCCAGCAATCCAAGGTTGCTACTACCACTTTAACGAATGTATATGGACACATATACAAAAATCTGCCCTAAGCACCCAATACTGCACAGACTGTACTTTTGCCTACCAGGTAAAAAAATTAATTGCACTGGCCTACGTTCCAGTTACAGACGTAGCGGAACATTACAACCTATTATTAGACAGCCCCTATTATTAAAAAAATGAATCTAAACTAAGCCCTCTCTTAGATTATTTTGAAGATACATGGGTAGGGAGACTACACAGATCTGGACACAGAAGGCAACCAAAATTCCAAATCCCCTGGTGGAACGTCTACCTAAGTACACTAAATAAACAAGCTAAAAGCAACAACGCTGCCGAAGGATGGCACAATGCTTTCAAAGCAAGTACAGGCAGAGGTTCCCTAACCCTACATAACCTCCTTCAAGCATTACAAAAGGAGCAAAGCTACCAAGAACTCCGAATGGAGCAATCTATAACACAAATAGGCCCTAAACTAACTAAAGAAACAAAAAAAATGTAAAACACATTACAAAGCCAAGTAAACCTATACCCAACTACCAGAGACCTACCATACCTATCTACCATAGCTAAAACAATTCTTTAAACATAAGTCACATACCTACAATATTCAAATAGTAAACACAAAATATACATATTAAACACATGTTAGAAACTGTAACAAAATTATTGAAATATATTTAATATATTTATTTAAATAATTTCCTTACAATTTCTAACATATACCATAAAATTACATGAAAAATAACATAACAATCCCACCCAATAAAAAAATGAAAAATACTCACTTTGTTGCTGAAGAGAACCCTTTGTAACCAAATAAGTCATTCCTTCGAATTAATGCACCCAAACAATCCAAACGAGATAATCCAAAAATAACACGAAATCAAAAAAATTCTGCTCCAACACAATCCACTCGGAAACCCTTAAAAATCCGAAAATAGTTCACAAAAACAGAAAAAACGCTCCATGGAAATGTAATATAAATAATATTAAAAAAACAGATCCATAACGATTCTTCTCCATAATGGATCCAACGATAAGCCATTAAAGACCCGAAAATAGTGTAAAAGATAAAAAATGTTCCTGGAAAAACCAAAAATGTTAGAAAGTCTGTCTCTAATATAGTAAAAAATATTAAAGACCATTCTTACAAAAAAAACGCAATCTTCTCCCAAAAACGACATCTACATGAAGTACCTGTAAAATAGAAAAAATACATACCCACCCGCACACAATACACCCCAACATACAATATAAAACATTATTAAACACAATTCAAAACATTACGTTACATTTCTAACCCTATTCCTACCTCATCAACATACTAACCCAAAACTAGTAAACCGGAACCAAAACGATAACCATAACTACCGCCTAAAACACACACATCCTACAACTACAAAACAATATAAAACTTACACACACTCCACAAACACTCAAACTAAACATATAACTTATATAAAGTACTTAAAATTAAACTTACCCATCCACACGCGAAGCAGGCTCCAACCGCGAGCTCTTCCAAATCGAAATGACCCAAAATAACATGGCGCAGTTACAAAATAGGCCCAAACAAACAAAAAAGTCCCATTTATATTAACATTAAATAACATTTTAAATTTATTTTACACAGGTTACAATATACATTATGTAACTATATTTTTTTTAAATTAAACAAAAATGTAACTTTGTTATAAAAATTATTCCAATGTACTATATGTTATTTTCAATGACTTTACATTAAATAAACAAACATTTATCTTATTAAAAATTACTTACATGACTGTATGAATATACAATTCTGTTATTAATATTACTATTATTTACTGTTTGTAGGAACCAATATTTTACCTAAAAACATTAGCAATGTATCTGTAAAAATTACTATTATTAATATTTTATATATTAATAATAAACATTTATTTCAAAAAACACAAATGTAAATATTATAATAATGTTAACAAAACCTACCTTTTTGTATTATTGTTTATAAATATGTGTACTACAAAAAATGTTTAAAAATAGTACCACAATGTTAAAAAATTATTTTAAAAAGTTGCTGGATATGATTTGTTAAAAACTGAAATAAACAAAAAAAATTACACTTAATAAATATTATTTTACTTCAAAATATTTATAATAAATTATGTTTGCAATAATAATTTTTTGAGACAAATGTACAACTGTGATGAAAATGTAAATATTTTTAATTTATTTCATCACAATAAAAATGTACAGATAGCATTGAAAAATGTCAATAAAATTATTTTCTGATTTCTTATTTTATGACCTACATTTTGAAAATAATAAAATATTTAAAACATGCTGTGACTCTAATAATATTTTTTTAATTACTAACAATTACAATAATTAATTAATATTGTTATAATAATTTTACCATACAACATGAGTTCAACATATGTATGTATGTATGTATAGGCATTTATATAGCGCACTACTTACCCGGAGGGTCCCAAGGCACTTCGACCGCTGCGAAACCCTTCCTGGCTTCCCTGAGAGATGGTCCCTTAATGGGTATCTCCAGGGTGAGACCAGGCATTCCAGGCGGTCTGGTGGGGCCGTTAGTGAAGATGAGGCAAGCTAATGCCCAGAGTTGCCGAGTGTGATCGCTGATCAGAGTGGGCACCGAGGCGAGAGAATTATCGAGTCCGCTGACCCTGGTCCAGAAACCTGCCGCGCCGGGAATCGAACCCTGGTCCCGGGCCGTCCTCTGCTCTCGGGTCTGCCGCCTCTAACCAGTGAGCCACACTACTTCACTGTCATATTTAATAGTTAATATCATTATATTTACTCTCACAAAATACTAAACATTCATATATTATAATTTACTATTCCCACTGCATCAACTATATATTCTACAATCAACCAAAATAATTTATCATTCACACTCCACCAAGTATAAACTCAGAGAAGGTGCTAAACCCTTAACCCAAATAAATTACTATTCCAACTCCACCAAGTATAAACTCTAGGAAGATGCTGGACACAAAACCCATATCATTTACAATTCCAACTACACCAAATATAAACTCAGGGAAGTTGCTGGACACTCAAACAATATAATTTACTATTCCCACTCCACCAAGTACGAACTCAGGGAAGGTACTGGACCCAAAAACCATATAATTTACTATTCCCACTCCACCAAGTACAAAATCAGGAAAGGTGCTGGACACAAAACTCATATAATTTACTATTCTAACTCCACCATGTTTAAAGTCAGAGAAGGTGCTGGACATTCAAACATTATAATTTACTATTCCCACTCCACCAAGTACTAACTCAGGGAAGGTGCTGGATACCAAACCCATATAATTTACTATTTCCACTCCACCAAATACAAACTCAGGGAAGGGGCTGGACACAAAACCCACATAATTTACTATTCCCCATCCACCAAGTACAAAGTCAGGGAAGCTGCTGGACACAAAACCCATAAAATTTACTATTCTAGCTCCACCAACTATAAACTCAAGGAAGGCGCTGAACACTCAAACAATATCATTTACTGTTCCCCTGCAGCAAATACTTAATCTGAGAAGGTGCTGGACACAAAACCCACATAATTTACTATTCGCACTCCACCAATTACAAACTCAGAGAAGGTGCTGGACACAAAACCCATATAATTTAATATTCCCACTCCACCAAGTACAAAGTCAGAGAAGGTGCTGGACACAAAACCCATATCATTTACTATTCCAACTCCACCAACTATAAACTCAGGGAAGATGCTGGATACTCAAACAATATAATTTAGTATTCCCACTCCACCAAGTATTAACTCAGTGAAGGTGCTAGACACAAAACTCATATAATTTACTATTCCCACTCCACCAAGTACTAACTAAGGAAAAGTGCTGGACAATCAACCTATATAATTTACTATTCCCACTCCACCAAGTATAAACTCAGGGAAGATGCTGGACAATCAAACAATATTATAAATTTTATTGTAACATATTAGAAATACATTTTACAAATTCCAATTTCTAAAACACTCCACACCCTATACCCATAAAAACCCACATCCCACTCTTAAATTTTAAAATAAATTTTACAAATTTTTATAAACAAATTAATTTTTTTTAAATGTATAAAAAATAAAATTCATGATTACAAAACTACCCTCCCTATTCCCATAAAAACACACATCCCATTCCCAAATTTAAGTATACATTTTTTAAATTTTAAATTTTTAATAATTGTTTTTATAATTATAAAAAAATTATTACTAATTGAAAATTTTACAACAATCCCCACTCTATTCCCCTAAAAACCCACATCCCACTCCTAAATTTGTTTCTAAATTTTGTTTAATTTTTTTTTTAATTCTTTTTTTAATTAAAAAAATAATAAATTCCAATTTCACTTTTTTAAAATACTCCCCACCCTATTCCCCTAAAAACCCAAATCCCGCTCCTGAATTTTATTTTACATTATTTTAATATTTTTTTAAATTTTATTTTTTATAATAAAAAAATAAATAAATTTAAAATACTTTTTTTTAAAACACTCCCCACTCTATTCCCCTAAAAACCCACATTACGCTCCTAAATTTTCATATACATTTATTTAAATATTTCTAATAATGTTTTATTTTTTATAAAAAAATAAAAAAATTATAAAAACACTTTTTTAAAACACTCCCTGCCCTATTCCCCTAAAAACCCACATCCCGCTCCTAAATTTTATTATACATCATTTTAATATTTTTTTAATGTTTTTATTTTTTATTAAAAAAAAACTACATTCAAAATTCAATTTTTTAAAACACTACCCACCCTATTCCCCTAAAAACCCACATCCCGCTCCTAAATTTTATTATACTTTTTTTTAAATAAATAATTTTTTTTAATTATTAAAAAGTATATAATATATATATTTTTTAATAACTTAAATTACATATTTAACAATCTAAACACCAAATATAAATATTCTGACACTCTATATTTTTACTTCCGATATTAATTAATTACTAACATAAACAATATTTTACACACTCGATATTAACAACTCGATATTACTACCTTCGATATTTTTTTTTACTATTAATATCGATATTACTTACCTCGATATTACTTACCTCGATATTATTGCAGACTCGATTTTCTTGACTTGATATTATGTCCATTCGATAAAAAAACCTCGATATTTAGACTGCATACCACGATAATTATCGCCACTTCTTGATAATATCCCCCACAGTTCTTAGAAACTCTCTGTTCAACCCCTAGTAGCTATGGCAAAATCACCTGGTAATTCACAGATAAATATGTGTTAGGTTCAAACAATATGAACAACTTTAAAGTCAGGAAAACAACACAATACATTTCCCAAACCAATTTAGAAATGTAGGGACATTTTCAACATGCAAATAAACATAAATATAAAAACTAGGGGAACTGCAGATTGAGGGGCCTATTCCACAAACTGCATTTTCTAATACATTTAGTAGTACTATAATAGTACTACTCAAGTAATACAAATTCTATTCACTTACCTGTGTGTGGGGTCTTCGTCCCTGCCTCTCCTTCTTTTCTGTGCTGACTTCTCCGTCTCAGTTCTCTGCATGAGTACACCCAGATTTTATGGAATAATTCTGTTTATTGACAGAGGTCCTTAACATCATTATCTCAATGGCCAGCACCGTTTGTCATGAAAAATAGAAAAGTGAAGACTAAACAGATCCAAAACATAACCACAGAATCAAAATTTAGGGGCACATTAGGATGGCGGGCGGGCTTTGCCCGCCCACCACCCTAGCGGAACTCGGGACCGCCCGCCTGAAGGGTGGGGGTCCCGACATTGCCATTAGGATGCGCCCGCCACAGTGGCGGGCGCATTCCTCAATTTAACATTGTGGCGGGCGGTGCTCACTGCTCCGCACGCCACAATTTGCATTTGCATATTCGAAGCGGCAGGCACCGTGCAGTGCCTGCCTCTTCGAGTATGCAAAGGCAGGGGGTACCACAGGTACCCCCCGTGTGCCACCCCCCTTTGGCCTTCACTCTGGGGGCCCACAGGGGGTCCCCAGAGTGAACACCGCATGCCTTTCCGTGGCGGCATTGCTGCGAGTTTGAGTTCGAGTTTGATTGTGCACGAAAGATTCCAAGCCCCAAAAACGGACGTGCTTTCTCTCTGCTGCTCAGTTCTGTGAATTCTTCTTCCGTCTACTAAAATAAAACCAAAGTGAAAGTTACAATACACCAATAGTGTCCGTCTATCGAATTAAACACACATTACCTCTTTCTTTTGGCAGGAAAATCCTCCCGCGTAGGTTTTTGCACGTAAATCCTCGTTCAAAAATCTTTCTGTGTATGTTGGTTTTACCTGTGGTTTTTCTTTAACATTTATGAAATTTCCGTCGTTTGCCAATGCCAAATTTAAATATTAAAACTTTACTAGAATTTTGCAGGCAAAACCTGCCGACTGTTCGCTTTCTCAATGCTAGTTTGAGGTAGCTTGGGTGGTGAAACTAAAGTACAAGCAACAGCCAGTACTTGCCAGAAATAAATCTTTTTTTAGTTTCACGCCAATAAATCTTCAACACCCCTCTTCCCCCCTCCGCATCCATTTACCCCCAAGTAATCACAAAAGCCTTGTAAATGAAGCAGGCATTAGCATATGAAGCTGTGCTTGTGCTTTTGAAAGGCAGCCTGGTGAAGCAGCGAAATATGAGTGAGATAAGGCATTTTTCAATGAAATGAGTCCCAGGTCAGGAAGTGATTGAAATCCCCTTTACTCTCTTTATCGCCGCAGTGCACGGCTTCATCACTGTTTTCACGCCGGGATCCCACTGTAAATTCTGGTGAATAAGACATCCCCAGCTTTTTCCATGTAGGGGTGTTTTAGAAGATGCTGTTTTTGAAGCAGTTGTGAGTGGTTAGTGCAGATTACAAGCGTAATGCTTCTATTTTACACATTGTGATCAAAATAAATTGGTGACATTGAGTTGGAAGTGGAACACTTGTACGTATCGAATGTATGTAAACACGTCTTGTGGCAGCCAACTGTCTAGCAATATTATAGCAAACCTTCTGATCCCAATGTCGTCTTTATTCAGGACCCTCGAAATGGTGCCCCACGGGTCCGAAGTATGCGGCATTTCTCATAACTTTTGATCCAGAAACATATTTTTGAGATTATGCCTTAGAATACTGATTATTTGGTAAATGCAGTAACTCAACACTTATGTGGAAAATGGTGTTGCCACAAAATCACAGATTTCCAGTGGCCCTCTGCTTTTGGTAAATATAGAAGGGGCTAGAGGTGTTGTGCGCTCCACTATGAAAAGTGCTGAGTGTGTGTCAAACAAGAACCCCCCCTCCGAATTGTATGATGGCTGTGCCGTTCTGCGTGCTGTCAACTTCCACCTGGAGAACAACAAGGACCGCAACACCGTCGCCCTGCTGGACAACCTCACAAACCTCGGACTCAAGCAACTGGTCAACACCCCCACTCACTACGCAGGCCACACGCTTGATCCCGTCTTCTCATCCAGCAAGCACATCACCTTCAGCCACTCTACCGGACTTTACTGGACCGACCACAGCTGCGTCCACTTCAGCTTCAGAAGAACAACGACCCACCACCACCCGCAACAGGTTCCTCAAAGGAGCTGGAGCAAGATCACCGCCGAGCAGCTCACCACCTCCCTCATCCAGAACCCGCCCGCAAGCACAACGGACCCTAACAAAGCAGCCCGCAACTTCACACAGTGGCTGACCGACTGCGCAGACGACCTCGCGCCATTGAAGAACCCTCCCAGCAGACCCAGAAGCAAGAAAGCCACCTGGTTCACCAACGAACTCAAGGACTCGAGGAAGAACTGCCGCACTCTCGAGAAAGCCTGGCTCCTCAACCAGACCACAAACAACATGACCACCCTCAAACAAGCCACCCGCAAGCACCACCAGCTCATCCGCACTACCAAGAAGAAAACACTGAAGGAACGACTAGACAACAACGCCCACGACAGCAAGGAACTCTTCAGCATCGTCAAGGAGTTCTCCAACCCCAGCACAGGCAACAACGACATCACTCCTTCTCAAGACCTCTGTGACTCTCTCGCCTCGTTCTTCCACCGCAAGATCGCCGACATCCAAAACAGCTTCTGCGCACCATCCACGCACCCTACCGTCGAACCAACGCCCCCCACCGCCACCCTCCGCACCTGGACCACAGTGACCACCGAAGACACAGCCCGCACGATGAACACCATCCACTCCGGATCTCCGACCGACCCCTGCCCCCACCACGTCTTCAACAAGGCCAACTCCATCATCGCACCCCAACTGCGGGACATCATCAACATCTCCTTCGACACCGCCACCTTCCCGGAGATCTGGAAGCCCGCCAAGCTCAGCGCCCTACTGAAGAAACCAACAGCGGACCCCACGGACCTCAAGAACTTTCGCCCCATCTCGCTCCTCCCTTTTCCTGCCAAAGTCATTGAGAAGACCGCCAACAGACAGCTTGCCGCCTTCCTCGAGACAAACGGATCCCTTGACCCCTCGCAGTCCGGTTTCTGAGCCAACCACAGCACCGAGACCGCCCTCATCGCAGCCACCGACGACATCAGAACCCTGCTCGACAACGGGGAAACAGCGGCCCTCATCCTCCTGGATCTCTCCGCAGTGCTCGACATGGTCTGCCACCGCACCCTAGTCCAACGCCTGAGCAACACAGGTGTCCAAGAGAAGGCTTTGGAATGGATCATCTCGTTCCTCGCTGGAAGAACACAGAGAGTCCGCCTCCCCCCGTTTCGATCCGAGGCCACCGAAGTCATCTGCGGCGTACCGCAAGGATCATCACTCAGCCCCACCCTCTTCAACATCTACATGAGACCCCTTGCAACCATCGCACGCCAACACAACCTCAACATCATCTCCTACGCTGACGACACCCAAGTGATCCTCTCCCTCACCAGTGACCCCGCCAACGCCAGAACTAGCCTACATGAAGGGATGAAAGACGTTGCCGAGTGGATGAAGAACAGCCGCCTGAAACTGAACTCAGACAAGACAGAAGTCCTCATCCTGGGACCATCGCCCTCCGCCTGGGACGACACCTGGTGGCCCCCGGCCCTAGGCAGCGCACCCAAGCCAACAGACCACGCACGCAACCTGGGCTTCATCCTGGACTCCTCCCTCTCGATGACCAGACAAGTCAACGCCATCTCCTCATCATGCTTCAACACCCTACGCATGCTTCGTAAGATCTTCCGATGGATCCCGACCGAAACCAGGAAGGCGGTCACCCAGGCACTCGTCACAAGCCGACTGGACTACGGAAACACCCTCTACGCCGGAAGCACAGCCAAGCTACAGAAAAGACTCCAACGCATCCAGAACGCCTCCGTCCGACTCATCCTGGACATCCGCCGACGCAGCCACATCTCCGGACAACTGAGGGACCTGCACTGGCTCCCCGTCAGCAAGAGAATCACGTTCAGACTCCTCACTCACGCACAC
Organism: Lissotriton vulgaris; assembly: GCF_964263255.1. Lineage (NCBI taxonomy): Eukaryota > Metazoa > Chordata > Amphibia > Caudata > Salamandridae > Lissotriton > Lissotriton vulgaris. The sequence goes on along the minus strand of NC_141688.1, from coordinate 150,028,462 downwards.
AAGTCTCCCCACGACCTGGGCCCCAAGTACCTCAACGACAGCTTGACCTTCTACACGCCCACCCACCAGCTCTGTTCGACAAGCCTCACCCTCGCCGCCATACCACGCATCCGAAGAGCCACCGTCGGAGGAAGATCCTTTTCCTTCCTGGCGGCCAAGACATGGAACTGCCTCCCCACCCACCTCCGGCTGACCCAGGACCATCTCGCCTTCAGGAGACAACTCAAGACCTGGCTGTTCGAGCAATAGCAGACCCCCCTTCCCCCAAGCGCCTTGAGACCCTCCAGGTGAGTATTGCGCTATACAAATGCTATGATTGATTGAATGAATGGGTACGCATTGAAATCCTAGGTTTAGTTCAGGCTTTTGGATAATTTTTATACACAAAACGAGGCACACACATCCCACCCCTGCGAGTCAAGAAGTCAAGGCTTTCAAGGTCAAGTAACGCAGCAAGATTCAAATATTATTTTGTTGCAGATTTATGTAGCACACACTCGACCCAAAGGTATTGGAGCACTTTACATGAGCCCGAGTTAAGTTACACAAGGGCACATTCATTTTTGCTAGGTTCGGGGAGATTAAGTGATTTGCCTAGAATCACAGGAAGCTAAGCCGAGCCTTTTATGTGTATGGCGTGTGCGAAACGAAATTCGTTTTGCATTAATTATTTTGAAGCACACGCAGGTCTCCATGAACGAAATCAGCCCCCACTGCTGTGAAATCAGCCCCCAGCTCGGCAGCATTCCAAACTGCCCGGTAGTCAGTCTGGCCCTGGAGGTGTTCTTCTTTGCCTATGTACCAATAAACCGAATTTTCAAACAAGAGTATTTCTTTAATTTTGCAATTCATCTTCAATACAGCTTTGCTGCAACATATTTGTGTAGATTTCTTTCACTTCCACATCCTGATGAGAACTGGGATCTGATAGAGAAATGTGCCTTTTTTGCAATATTAAACATCTTTTCTTGCCCAGGGATCGCACACCTCTCTATGCATCTGTACCTGCTCAGGTTTAAGCAATGTAATTGGAATGAACCAAAGGAGCAACACCACGCATATATTTTACAGAGGAAAGGACATTGTTCCCTGGTCCTGGAACTCTGGTCGGAAATGGTGGAAACTCGAAACTTAAAATACTTTTTACTCTGCTCAGTTGTTTCCAAATTATTGTGTATAACGTTTCACAGGTAGACTTTACCAACCCCAACCAATCCAATTGTTGTAAATGCTTCGGTTCTGCTTACAAACTGCTTGATATCTGATCGGTTTCAGCAAACCTTTTGTGAATTATATGTCCTCTTACTTGTCTTTTTTATCAGAAGACTACATACGTTTGCTAACATTCAGCTAAGTTGGCAGTTAGATCGGCCAATATTTCCTCAACAAGGGTCTGATGGACTGAATAACTGGTCAAAAACAACTAGTCTCAATCTGGGGGGTCAACTCTTTTTTCTTTTTCGTGTTTAGATAATATTTAGTGCAGGGGTGCACTCGGTGGGAACGAGTCTCCTTCACACATCTTGAGCTAAAATCCAGTACTGCTAAAATGTAATTTGTTTTTTTAAATGGTACATATAAGATGATCAGCCTAGCCCCATTTATCTCTTGATACTAAGGGGTCCATTACGATGTCGGACGGTTTGCCTCCGCCAGGCTGGCGGTGGCCACTGCCGGCCTGGCGGAGGCAAACCGCCCGACATTGCAAGCCCAAATCCCCCCGCCATATTAGGATGGCGGAGGGGAAGGTGGCGGTGCAAAATACCGCCCGCCTGTTTTCCGCCCCGGTCGCCTAGCGGCCGGGGCGGAAAACGAGTAACATGGAGGCGGTGTCTGTTAGACACCGCCCGCAATATTACCATGGGCATTGTTAGATGCCTTTCCATGCGGTCTTCACTCTGGGGGCCCCCTGCGGGCCCCCAGAGTGAAGTACAGGTGGGGGGTGCACATGGGGGGTACCTGTGGTACCCCCCTTCATTTTCATTTGCAAAGCGGCAGGCACCGCGCGGTGCCTGCCGCTTTGCAAATGAAAATGTGAAAGTGCATTTTCAGCATTGTGGCGGGTGGTGCAGAGAGCACCGCCCGCCAGAATGCTGAAAATACAGGATGTACCCGCCACTGCGGCGGGCACATCCTAATGGCACCCCTGGGACCCCCGCACTTATGGAGGGATGTCCCGATTTACAATAGGATGACGGGCGGGCAAAGTCCGCCCGTCATCCTAATGGACCCCTTAGTTGTGCACTCTGACAAGGCCTACAACATTGGACATGGCTGTTCCTGTACTTAAGGTGTTAATTGAATTAAATGGCTGCAGTAATGAGCAGATGAGCAGCATAAAAAGTTAGAAGCCAGATAGTCCAATTAACAGAAGAGCTCAGCACAATTATAACGTTTAAAATACATGCATCTCTGTTCCGTGTGCCCTGTCATCTACTCACAAAACATGTCTTACAAGTAACAACCTGCTGTGTGAGCGCAGGGAAGTACTCAGCTCGAAGCACTTCTTCAACTTAAGTAGTTTGCCGGAAACAACCTGGGGTAACTCGAGGCATTAAGTAATGTCCACTCAGCTTGTCATCCTTGCACACTCAAGCGTTCCATTAAGTTACGATGGCCCTTATTCTGCACTTTTTCTCAAAGCGCTTTAGCAAGCGGACTGAAGGGAGACAATAAAAATGTCACAATAACGCTGATGGTTAATGTTTTACCTGGAGAGAGATCAGAGTTTTGTCTAGTGGAAGTTTTGACTCATGGAAAGGTAGCGCAGAAGGTTAATGTGCCTGATGCAGATCACAAAATGCATATGATGTAAATAGTCAGTGACTTACTACTTTTGTCAGAGAGATCCTTTTGTTACTTGCAGTTTGTAAGTTAAAATCCTAACATACAACAGTGAGCTATTAACTGTCATCTAAGAGCTGCATGCAAACTGCAAGGTAAAAATGGTAACAGTCTTTGTTTGATTACCTAATGTTTCAAAAACAAATTGTTATATTTTTATTTTGAACAAGGGGTGGTGAGGGACAGAGTCTCTGAATTAAGCAGAAAGCTCTCACCCAGTCAAGAGATCAGGGCTAGATCCAACACCGTTTTTTAGCTCACTGCACCATCCCAGTTTCAGAACCTGGCTGTATGCAAATTAGTCTGTTCCTGTCCCAGTGCATGATGGGAACAGGGCAAACCAAACTACAAAAGCCAATTCTTACACTGGGAAGGAAACAAGCTCCCGGGGACCGGTTTCTGGCATTACAGCCGTCTTCGGCCCGGTTTGCTTGAATCCTGATGGTGCAATGAGCAAGGGTCTCACATCTGAGAATACCCTTCCACGCTTAGGGTGGACAAAAATATTTACAACAAGGGGTGGTGAGGGACAGAGTCTCTGAATTAAGCAGAAAGCTCTCACCCAGTCAAGAGATCAGGGCTAGATCCAACACCCTTTTTTAGCTCACTGCACCATCCCAGTTTCAGAACCTGGCTGTATGCAAATTAGTCTGTTCCTGTCCCAGTGCATGATGGGAACAGGGCAAACCAAACTACAAAAGCCAATTCTTACACTGGGAAGGAAACAAGCTCCCGGGGACCGGTTTCTGGCATTACAGCCGTCTTCGGCCCGGTTTGCTTGAATCCTGATGGTGCAATGAGCAAGGGTCTCACATCTGAGAATACCCTTCCACGCTTAGGGTGGACAAAAATATTTACAACAAGGGGTGGTGAGGGACAGAGTCTCTGAATTAAGCAGAAAGCTCTCACCCAGTCAAGAGATCAGGGCTAGATCCAACACCGTTTTTTAGCTCACTGCACCATCCCAGTTTCAGAACCTGGCTGTATGCAAATTAGTCTGTTCCTGTCCCAGTGCATGATGGGAACAGGGCAAACCAAACTACAAAAGCCAATTCTTACACTGGGAAGGAAACAAGCTCCCGGGGACCGGTTTCTGGCATTACAGCCGTCTTCGGCCCGGTTTGCTTGAATCCTGATGGTGCAATGAGCAAGGGTCTCACATCTGAGAATACCCTTCCACGCTTAGGGTGGACAAAAATATTTACAACAAGGGGTGGTGAGGGACAGAGTCTCTGAATTAAGCAGAAAGCTCTCACCCAGTCAAGAGATCAGGGCTAGATCCAACACCGTTTTTTAGCTCACTGCACCATCCCAGTTTCAGAACCTGGCTGTATGCAAATTAGTCTGTTCCTGTCCCAGTGCATGATGGGAACAGGGCAAACCAAACTACAAAAGCCAATTCTTACACTGGGAAGGAAACAAGCTCCCGGGGACCGGTTTCTGGCATTACAGCCGTCTTCGGCCCGGTTTGCTTGAATCCTGATGGTGCAATGAGCAAGGGTCTCACATCTGAGAATACCCTTCCACGCTTAGGGTGGACAAAAATATTTACAACAAGGGGTGGTGAGGGACAGAGTCTCTGAATTAAGCAGAAAGCTCTCACCCAGTCAAGAGATCAGGGCTAGATCCAACACCGTTTTTTAGCTCACTGCACCATCCCAGTTTCAGAACCTGGCTGTATGCAAATTAGTCTGTTCCTGTCCCAGTGCATGATGGGAACAGGGCAAACCAAACTACAAAAGCCAATTCTTACACTGGGAAGGAAACAAGCTCCCGGGGACCGGTTTCTGGCATTACAGCCGTCTTCGGCCCGGTTTGCTTGAATCCTGATGGTGCAATGAGCAAGGGTCTCACATCTGAGAATACCCTTCCACGCTTAGGGTGGACAAAAATATTTACAACAAGGGGTGGTGAGAGACAGAGTCTCTGAATTAAGCAGAAAGCTCTCACCCAGTCAAGAGATCAGGGCTAGATCCAACACCGTTTTTTAGCTCACTGCACCATCCCAGTTTCAGAACCTGGCTGTATGCAAATTAGTCTGTTCCTGTCCCAGTGCATGATGGGAACAGGGCAAACCAAACTACAAAAGCCAATTCTTACACTGGGAAGGAAACAAGCTCCCGGGGACCGGTTTCTGGCATTACAGCCGTCTTCGGCCCGGTTTGCTTGAATCCTGATGGTGCAATGAGCAAGGGTCTCACATCTGAGAATACCCTTCCACGCTTAGGGTGGACAAAAATATTTACAACAAGGGGTGGTGAGGGACAGAGTCTCTGAATTAAGCAGAAAGCTCTCACCCAGTCAAGAGATCAGGGCTAGATCCAACACCGTTTTTTAGCTCACTGCACCATCCCAGTTTCAGAACCTGGCTGTATGCAAATTAGTCTGTTCCTGTCCCAGTGCATGATGGGAACAGGGCAAACCAAACTACAAAAGCCAATTCTTACACTGGGAAGGAAACAAGCTCCCGGGGACCGGTTTCTGGCATTACAGCCGTCTTCGGCCCGGTTTGCTTGAATCCTGATGGTGCAATGAGCAAGGGTCTCACATCTGAGAATACCCTTCCACGCTTAGGGTGGACAAAAATATTTACAACAAGGGGTGGTGAGGGACAGAGTCTCTGAATTAAGCAGAAAGCTCTCACCCAGTCAAGAGATCAGGGCTAGATCCAACACCGTTTTTTAGCTCACTGCACCATCCCAGTTTCAGAACCTGGCTGTATGCAAATTAGTCTGTTCCTGTCCCAGTGCATGATGGGAACAGGGCAAACCAAACTACAAAAGCCAATTCTTACACTGGGAAGGAAACAAGCTCCCGGGGACCGGTTTCTGGCATTACAGCCGTCTTCGGCCCGGTTTGCTTGAATCCTGATGGTGCAATGAGCAAGGGTCTCACATCTGAGAATACCCTTCCACGCTTAGGGTGGACAAAAATATTTACAACAAGGGGTGGTGAGGGACAGAGTCTCTGAATTAAGCAGAAAGCTCTCACCCAGTCAAGAGATCAGGGCTAGATCCAACACCGTTTTTTAGCTCACTGCACCATCCCAGTTTCAGAACCTGGCTGTATGCAAATTAGTCTGTTCCTGTCCCAGTGCATGATGGGAACAGGGCAAACCAAACTACAAAAGCCAATTCTTACACTGGGAAGGAAACAAGCTCCCGGGGACCGGTTTCTGGCATTACAGCCGTCTTCGGCCCGGTTTGCTTGAATCCTGATGGTGCAATGAGCAAGGGTCTCACATCTGAGAATACCCTTCCACGCTTAGGGTGGACAAAAATATTTACAACAAGGGGTGGTGAGGGACAGAGTCTCTGAATTAAGCAGAAAGCTCTCACCCAGTCAAGAGATCAGGGCTAGATCCAACACCGTTTTTTAGCTCACTGCACCATCCCAGTTTCAGAACCTGGCTGTATGCAAATTAGTCTGTTCCTGTCCCAGTGCATGATGGGAACAGGGCAAACCAAACTACAAAAGCCAATTCTTACACTGGGAAGGAAACAAGCTCCCGGGGACCGGTTTCTGGCATTACAGCCGTCTTCGGCCCGGTTTGCTTGAATCCTGATGGTGCAATGAGCAAGGGTCTCACATCTGAGAATACCCTTCCACGCTTAGGGTGGACAAAAATATTTACAACAAGGGGTGGTGAGGGACAGAGTCTCTGAATTAAGCAGAAAGCTCTCACCCAGTCAAGAGATCAGGGCTAGATCCAACACCGTTTTTTAGCTCACTGCACCATCCCAGTTTCAGAACCTGGCTGTATGCAAATTAGTCTGTTCCTGTCCCAGTGCATGATGGGAACAGGGCAAACCAAACTACAAAAGCCAATTCTTACACTGGGAAGGAAACAAGCTCCCGGGGACCGGTTTCTGGCATTACAGCCGTCTTCGGCCCGGTTTGCTTGAATCCTGATGGTGCAATGAGCAAGGGTCTCACATCTGAGAATACCCTTCCACGCTTAGGGTGGACAAAAATATTTACAACAAGGGGTGGTGAGGGACAGAGTCTCTGAATTAAGCAGAAAGCTCTCACCCAGTCAAGAGATCAGGGCTAGATCCAACACCGTTTTTTAGCTCACTGCACCATCCCAGTTTCAGAACCTGGCTGTATGCAAATTAGTCTGTTCCTGTCCCAGTGCATGATGGGAACAGGGCAAACCAAACTACAAAAGCCAATTCTTACACTGGGAAGGAAACAAGCTCCCGGGGACCGGTTTCTGGCATTACAGCCGTCTTCGGCCCGGTTTGCTTGAATCCTGATGGTGCAATGAGCAAGGGTCTCACATCTGAGAATACCCTTCCACGCTTAGGGTGGACAAAAATATTTACAACAAGGGGTGGTGAGGGACAGAGTCTCTGAATTAAGCAGAAAGCTCTCACCCAGTCAAGAGATCAGGGCTAGATCCAACACCGTTTTTTAGCTCACTGCACCATCCCAGTTTCAGAACCTGGCTGTATGCAAATTAGTCTGTTCCTGTCCCAGTGCATGATGGGAACAGGGCAAACCAAACTACAAAAGCCAATTCTTACACTGGGAAGGAAACAAGCTCCCGGGGACCGGTTTCTGGCATTACAGCCGTCTTCGGCCCGGTTTGCTTGAATCCTGATGGTGCAATGAGCAAGGGTCTCACATCTGAGAATACCCTTCCACGCTTAGGGTGGACAAAAATATTTACAACAAGGGGTGGTGAGGGACAGAGTCTCTGAATTAAGCAGAAAGCTCTCACCCAGTCAAGAGATCAGGGCTAGATCCAACACCGTTTTTTAGCTCACTGCACCATCCCAGTTTCAGAACCTGGCTGTATGCAAATTAGTCTGTTCCTGTCCCAGTGCATGATGGGAACAGGGCAAACCAAACTACAAAAGCCAATTCTTACACTGGGAAGGAAACAAGCTCCCGGGGACCGGTTTCTGGCATTACAGCCGTCTTCGGCCCGGTTTGCTTGAATCCTGATGGTGCAATGAGCAAGGGTCTCACATCTGAGAATACCCTTCCACGCTTAGGGTGGACAAAAATATTTACAACAAGGGGTGGTGAGGGACAGAGTCTCTGAATTAAGCAGAAAGCTCTCACCCAGTCAAGAGATCAGGGCTAGATCCAACACCGTTTTTTAGCTCACTGCACCATCCCAGTTTCAGAACCTGGCTGTATGCAAATTAGTCTGTTCCTGTCCCAGTGCATGATGGGAACAGGGCAAACCAAACTACAAAAGCCAATTCTTACACTGGGAAGGAAACAAGCTCCCGGGGACCGGTTTCTGGCATTACAGCCGTCTTCGGCCCGGTTTGCTTGAATCCTGATGGTGCAATGAGCAAGGGTCTCACATCTGAGAATACCCTTCCACGCTTAGGGTGGACAAAAATATTTACAACAAGGGGTGGTGAGGGACAGAGTCTCTGAATTAAGCAGAAAGCTCTCACCCAGTCAAGAGATCAGGGCTAGATCCAACACCGTTTTTTAGCTCACTGCACCATCCCAGTTTCAGAACCTGGCTGTATGCAAATTAGTCTGTTCCTGTCCCAGTGCATGATGGGAACAGGGCAAACCAAACTACAAAAGCCAATTCTTACACTGGGAAGGAAACAAGCTCCCGGGGACCGGTTTCTGGCATTACAGCCGTCTTCGGCCCGGTTTGCTTGAATCCTGATGGTGCAATGAGCAAGGGTCTCACATCTGAGAATACCCTTCCACGCTTAGGGTGGACAAAAATATTTACAACAAGGGGTGGTGAGGGACAGAGTCTCTGAATTAAGCAGAAAGCTCTCACCCAGTCAAGAGATCAGGGCTAGATCCAACACCGTTTTTTAGCTCACTGCACCATCCCAGTTTCAGAACCTGGCTGTATGCAAATTAGTCTGTTCCTGTCCCAGTGCATGATGGGAACAGGGCAAACCAAACTACAAAAGCCAATTCTTACACTGGGAAGGAAACAAGCTCCCGGGGACCGGTTTCTGGCATTACAGCCGTCTTCGGCCCGGTTTGCTTGAATCCTGATGGTGCAATGAGCAAGGGTCTCACATCTGAGAATACCCTTCCACGCTTAGGGTGGACAAAAATATTTACAACAAGGGGTGGTGAGGGACAGAGTCTCTGAATTAAGCAGAAAGCTCTCACCCAGTCAAGAGATCAGGGCTAGATCCAACACCGTTTTTTAGCTCACTGCACCATCCCAGTTTCAGAACCTGGCTGTATGCAAATTAGTCTGTTCCTGTCCCAGTGCATGATGGGAACAGGGCAAACCAAACTACAAAAGCCAATTCTTACACTGGGAAGGAAACAAGCTCCCGGGGACCGGTTTCTGGCATTACAGCCGTCTTCGGCCCGGTTTGCTTGAATCCTGATGGTGCAATGAGCAAGGGTCTCACATCTGAGAATACCCTTCCACGCTTAGGGTGGACAAAAATATTTACAACAAGGGGTGGTGAGGGACAGAGTCTCTGAATTAAGCAGAAAGCTCTCACCCAGTCAAGAGATCAGGGCTAGATCCAACACCGTTTTTTAGCTCACTGCACCATCCCAGTTTCAGAACCTGGCTGTATGCAAATTAGTCTGTTCCTGTCCCAGTGCATGATGGGAACAGGGCAAACCAAACTACAAAAGCCAATTCTTACACTGGGAAGGAAACAAGCCCCCTTTTTGTAAATCGTTTTTGGCCACTATAGGTGTGGCAGGGTATACTCAGACATGAGTCCCTTTCTCACTGCTCCATCAGGATTCAAGCAAGCCGGGCCGAAGAAGGCTGAAATGCCAGAAACCGGTCCCCGGTAGCTTGTCTCCTTTCTGTTGAAGAATTGGCTTGGTAGTTTAGTCTGCCCTGTTCCCATGATGCACTGGGCCAGGGACAGACTGATTTGCATATAGCCAGGTTCTGAGCTGGGATGGGACAGTGAGATAAATAACGGTGATGGATCAAGCCCTGATCTTTGGACTGGGTAAGAGTGGTCTGTTTAACTCAGACACTCTGTTCATCACCACCCCCTTTTTGTAAATCGTTTTTGGCCACTATAGGTGTGGCAGGGTATACTCAGACATGAGTCCCTTTCTCACTGCTCCATCAGGATTCAAGCAAGCCGGGCCGAAGAAGGCTGAAATGCCAGAAACCGGTCCCCGGTAGCTTGTCTCCTTTCTGGTGAAGAATTGGCTTGGTAGTTTAGTCTGCCCTGTTCCCATGATGCACTGGGCCAGGGACAGACTGATTTGCATATAGCCAGGTTCTGAGCTGGGATGGGGCAGTGAGATAAATAACGGTGATGGATCAAGCCCTGATCTTTGGACTGGGTAAGAGTGGTCTGTTTAACTCAGACACTCTGTTCATCACCACCCCCTTTTTGTAAATCGTTTTTGGCCACTATAGGTGTGGCAGGGTATACTCAGACATGAGTCCCTTTCTCACTGCTCCATCAGGATTCAAGCAAGCCGGGCCGAAGAAGGCTGAAATGCCAGAAACCGGTCCCCGGTAGCTTGTCTCCTTTCTGGTGAAGAATTGGCTTGGTAGTTTAGTCTGCCCTGTTCCCATGATGCACTGGGCCAGGGACAGACTGATTTGCATATAGCCAGGTTCTGAGCTGGGATGGGGCAGTGAGATAAATAACGGTGATGGATCAAGCCCTGATCTTTGGACTGGGTAAGAGTGGTCTGTTTAACTCAGACACTCTGTTCATCACCACCCCCTTTTTGTAAATCGTTTTTGGCCACTATAGGTGTGGCAGGGTATACTCAGACATGAGTCCCTTTCTCACTGCTCCATCAGGATTCAAGCAAGCCGGGCCGAAGAAGGCTGAAATGCCAGAAACCGGTCCCCGGTAGCTTGTCTCCTTTCTGGTGAAGAATTGGCTTGGTAGTTTAGTCTGCCCTGTTCCCATGATGCACTGGGCCAGAGACAGACTGATTTGCATATAACCAGGTTCTGAGCTGGGATGGGGCAGTGAGATAAATAACGGTGATGGATCAAGCCCTGATCTTTGGACTGGGTAAGAGTGGTCTGTTTAACTCAGACACTCTGTTCATCACCACCCCCTTTTTGTAAATCGTTTTTGGCCACTATAGGTGTGGCAGGGTATACTCAGACATGAGTCCCTTTCTCACTGCTCCATCAGGATTCAAGCAAGCCGGGCCGAAGAAGGCTGAAATGCCAGAAACCGGTCCCCGGTAGCTTGTCTCCTTTCTGGTGAAGAATTGGCTTGGTAGTTTAGTCTGCCCTGTTCCCATGATGCACTGGGCCAGGGACAGACTGATTTGCATATAGCCAGGTTCTGAGCTGGGATGGGGCAGTGAGATAAATAACGGTGATGGATCAAGCCCTGATCTTTGGACTGGGTAAGAGTGGTCTGTTTAACTCAGACACTCTGTTCATCACCACCCCCTTTTTGTAAATCGTTTTTGGCCACTATAGGTGTGGCAGGGTATACTCAGACATGAGTCCCTTTCTCACTGCTCCATCAGGATTCAAGCAAGCCGGGCCGAAGAAGGCTGAAATGCCAGAAACCGGTCCCCGGTAGCTTGTCTCCTTTCTGGTGAAGAATTGGCTTGGTAGTTTAGTCTGCCCTGTTCCCATGATGCACTGGGCCAGGGACAGACTGATTTGCATATAGCCAGGTTCTGAGCTGATATGGGGCAGTGAGATAAATAACGGTGATGGATCAAGCCCTGATCTTTGGACTGGGTAAGAGTGGTCTGTTTAACTCAGACACTCTGTTCATCACCACCCCCTTTTTGTAAATCGTTTTTGGCCACTATAGGTGTGGCAGGGTATACTCAGACATGAGTCCCTTTCTCACTGCTCCATCAGGATTCAAGCAAGCCGGGCCGAAGAAGGCTGAAATGCCAGAAACCGGTCCCCGGTAGCTTGTCTCCTTTCTGGTGAAGAATTGGCTTGGTAGTTTAGTCTGCCCTGTTCCCATGATGCACTGGGCCAGGGACAGACTGATTTGCATATAGCCAGGTTCTGAGCTGGGATGGGGCAGTGAGATAAATAACGGTGATGGATCAAGCCCTGATCTTTGGACTGGGTAAGAGTGGTCTGTTTAACTCAGACACTCTGTTCATCACCACCCCCTTTTTGTAAATCGTTTTTGGCCACTATAGGTGTGGCAGGGTATACTCAGACATGAGTCCCTTTCTCACTGCTCCATCAGGATTCAAGCAAGCCGGGCCGAAGAAGGCTGAAATGCCAGAAACCGGTCCCCGGTAGCTTGTCTCCTTTCTGGTGAAGAATTGGCTTGGTAGTTTAGTCTGCCCTGTTCCCATGATGCACTGGGCCAGGGACAGACTGATTTGCATATAGCCAGGTTCTGAGCTGGGATGGGGCAGTGAGATAAATAACGGTGATGGATCAAGCCCTGATCTTTGGACTGGGTAAGAGTGGTCTGTTTAACTCAGACACTCTGTTCATCACCACCCCCTTTTTGTAAATCGTTTTTGGCCACTATAGGTGTGGCAGGGTATACTCAGACATGAGTCCCTTTCTCACTGCTCCATCAGGATTCAAGCAAGCCGGGCCGAAGAAGGCTGAAATGCCAGAAACCGGTCCCCGGTAGCTTGTCTCCTTTCTGGTGAAGAATTGGCTTGGTAGTTTAGTCTGCCCTGTTCCCATGATGCACTGGGCCAGGGACAGACTGATTTGCATATAGCCAGGTTCTGAGCTGGGATGGGGCAGTGAGATAAATAACGGTGATGGATCAAGCCCTGATCTTTGGACTGGGTAAGAGTGGTCTGTTTAACTCAGACACTCTGTTCATCACCACCCCCTTTTTGTAAATCGTTTTTGGCCACTATAGGTGTGGCAGGGTATACTCAGACATGAGTCCCTTTCTCACTGCTCCATCAGGATTCAAGCAAGCCGGGCCGAAGAAGGCTGAAATGCCAGAAACCGGTCCCCGGTAGCTTGTCTCCTTTCTGGTGAAGAATTGGCTTGGTAGTTTAGTCTGCCCTGTTCCCATGATGCACTGGGCCAGGGACAGACTGATTTGCATATAGCCAGGTTCTGAGCTGGGATGGGGCAGTGAGATAAATAACGGTGATGGATCAAGCCCTGATCTTTGGACTGGGTAAGAGTGGTCTGTTTAACTCAGACACTCTGTTCATCACCACCCCCTTTTTGTAAATCATTTTTGGCCACTATAGGTGTGGCAGGGTATACTCAGACATGAGTCCCTTTCTCACTGCTCCATCAGGATTCAAGCAAGCCGGGCCGAAGAAGGCTGAAATGCCAGAAACCGGTCCCCGGTAGCTTGTCTCCTTTCTGGTGAAGAATTGGCTTGGTAGTTTAGTCTGCCCTGTTCCCATGATGCACTGGGCCAGGGACAGACTGATTTGCATATAGCCAGGTTCTGAGCTGGGATGGGGCAGTGAGATAAATAACGGTGATGGATCAAGCCCTGATCTTTGGACTGGGTAAGAGTGGTCTGTTTAACTCAGACACTCTGTTCATCACCACCCCCTTTTTGTAAATCGTTTTTGGCCACTATAGGTGTGGCAGGGTATACTCAGACATGAGTCCCTTTCTCACTGCTCCATCAGGATTCAAGCAAGCCGGGCCGAAGAAGGCTGAAATGCCAGAAACCGGTCCCCGGTAGCTTGTCTCCTTTCTGGTGAAGAATTGGCTTGGTAGTTTAGTCTGCCCTGTTCCCATGATGCACTGGGCCAGGGACAGACTGATTTGCATATAGCCAGGTTCTGAGCTGGGATGGGGCAGTGAGATAAATAACGGTGATGGATCAAGCCCTGATCTTTGGACTGGGTAAGAGTGGTCTGTTTAACTCAGACACTCTGTTCATCACCACCCCCTTTTTGTAAATATTTTTATTTTGAGCACCTGGTAAAGCCTGACAACCTGAACCACTACCTAATTTTTGGGCAATTTTTGGACGGAGAACATGAGGCCCAAATCTCCTTTGCTGCTCTTTCATTCCGGCTACGACCCAGCAAACAACCGTGATAAAGGTAAGGAAACTGATGATATTTTCTTTTAGATTGGAGTTAGGGCTATGTTTGTGGTCATTGTGGTGGTTGGGGTGGGTGCACATTCTGAACATTGTACCCTCAGTGGATGGAATTTAGTAATACTGAGCCTTAGCCCTGTGCTTTGGGCAATAACAGTTGTTAAAGGCACTATCTATTCCTTGCCTTGTTCAAGGCCCTCAAACAGTGTTTGTTTCAGTGCCTTCAGCAACCACTATGGCACACAGAGGAAGCAGGCAGTAAGGCTGTATTTTAAGTAGTCCTTTTGTCCAAAGGGGAGCTGTTGCAGAGATATTGCGGTAATGCACAAGATATATGTATTTGTACTGACATTTGAGATTATTGCACCAAATCGTATACGTTGTACTTTGACTATTGGCAGGCTTCTTTCATATTGGTAAAAACAGCATCGGCATGATGAATACAGTAGAACAATTAATTACACTGTCATTCCATGCATGGCCACTAGAAAAGAAACTACAGATAAAGAGATTAGGACCTGATCGGACTGATCTACAACTGCAAAAAGTTACCCAGAACAGAGGTAAATCTTACAAACGTAACTTCTCAAACACCTGGTACACAAAAGCTGATTGGCTTACAGGGTGCCTTTCAAGAAACAAACTGTTCTGCTTCCCCTGCTTGCTGTTTATTGGTGACTTTTCTTGGCCAAGAGAAGGAGTGAAAGACATGAAGCATCTGTCAGAAAAAATAAAGAAGCATGCACACACAAGAAAGCCTATGGAAAATGTGACGAGACTGGGAATTTTGGGAGACACACCGATTGAGCAGAACATAAGCGATGCATATCGCCAAACAATACAGAAGCACAATGAAACAGTTGATAGGAATAGACACATACTATCAAAAATAATTGCTTGCATTCGTTTCTGGGTACTTTCGAACTGGCATTGCGAGGCCATGATGAATCAGAAGGTTCCACAAATCCTGGAATATTCGTAGGCCTTGTGGATTTAGTAGCAAGCATAGACAATGAAATGGAAGCAAGTGCTACAATCTTTAAGGGCACCTCTAAAACGATACAAAACGAACTCCTTGAGTGTATGCTAGAAATTATGAGAAATGAATATATACTAGTGACTGACTTCATTAGACCCTTTCCGCACTACCTTTGGCAGAGATCCATCTGCCTATGTAATCTTGAATTAAGAGACATTGATTGACATTTTTGAACAGTTTATTTGTGTTGGTATTTTCCTTTGTTTTTCAAAATTAAGGCATTTCCATATATCAGTAAAGATACTTGTTCATGCTGTTTTTCTCAAAACATTCATTTCTATGATTTGATAAACAGAACAAAGTTACAAATGAAGAAAAAAAGTTATCCTGTCCCAATACATTTCGGGATTAAATCCCTTCGTCAGGGGCACTGAAAAACAAAATGTAATAAGCATACTTGAACTGCTACGGTCAGCACACAAGATAGTTAACCAATAAGTACGTGGAAATATCATTCATAGATTAACAAAACTGGTAGAACATATGTAATTTTCTTAAGTAAACATAAGAATGCCTCTGTTGAACAAACACATAAATCGCCATTTAACTGTGCTGTGCATGATTTTGAATAATATTATTTCGTTATAGCCCAAAGTACAGTAAGTGTTGCATAATCACATGGTTAGAAACATGCAAACTATGGTTCACCATTGATGAGAAAGTGAAAGGATGATGGTAAGCATGACTCTATTTGATAAAATGGGGGTTATCTGAACTAGGTTGTCAAGAAGATTTACACAAATGAAAGACTACCATTAGTACTAAACTGCCAGGTAATACTAGGTATATGTACAAACTCAGTGTTCGGCGAAAGTTCCAATTGGGACCTTAGAAATGAAGAGTGAAACTCTGGTTATAAATGATCCTATTGTTTAAAAATGAAAAGTCAATGAAAGTACTTAGTTTCATACCATATGTTAGATATCCGCTTTGACCAAAATGTATGTCTTTAGAGTAGGTCAGAACGTCCTCTGTAAGTAGAACTGCTGAAAAGACGATAAAACAGACAGTGATAATGATGTTGTAGAGGATGAATGGGAAATTAACTATGGTAGTCGCGCTAGTTGGTAAAGAATTACCTAAGCATTCGCAATCGCTAAAGCGTGGGTTTCAGGGGCGATACCCTCGTAAAACATATGGATATTCAGTCGACAAGTTGTGGCATCTGAAAAATGCACAAAACAAATGCACATGAGTAAATGCGCGCTATGCTTTAGAGATGCTAACGAAATAAGACAGAACAAATAGTGAGAAAATGTAAACTTGAGTTTACCTATTCTGCGTGGGTAATACTTTCATGATTTCATGATGTCTTCTGGCAAGAGAACTAGACGTGCTGCTACTATCAAAGTATCAATCAATTAAAAAAACTGAAGAAGTCTGTTGTGATTGAGAAGTTCCGCTGGAGATTACTGAGCTAAATTACATGCTGAAAGTAAATAAATACCTGGATTTGCGTAGTTCGACTACAAGTACGGGAGCTCCGTGTTACTTTGTAGAGTGTCAACCGAGGGTTCGACTGTTTACGAAGTCCCAATGCCTTAAGTAAAATCAAAATAGTCCTGTAAGTTAAAGTCGCACTAGACTTGATTTGAATAATCTGCTAGGAAACGTTAATACCTGGACGGCGATAGTTCACATTTAACGATTGGCGTCTAACACGGAAAGTCAAAGAGTACTCCTCCGAGACCTCGACTGTGTTTGCGGGTATGAAGATAAAGGACGGACTGCGGAAGTAGCTAAAAAAAGTTGATCAGCGGTACGGTGATGGTAAAGGAAAAAATACTGCCTAGGAAGGCGTTATGACAAAAAAGTTTCCTGTGGGGAAATATGAATATACTGATTTTGTTTTACTACTAAGTTAAACATTTGCTTGATAATGTTAGGGTAAATAATATGAAAAACAGTATGGGTACAGACTTTATATCGGTACACAATGTTGTTCAACATAGACAAAAAAAAAATACTATCTGAAGCTATCACTGGGAATAGTAGTGCACGAAGAAACCAAGAAAAAACACTGAGAGAAACAGATGAAATGAACAATAAAAACTGAGTTTGATTATCAGTTCTCTGTGTGAGATTCCATTATTTTCTTATATGAACAAATGAATTATGCAAAAACCTTATTATGATCGTGTGTTGAGGCGTGTGTTGAGAAATAATAAATTATTGAATTTAATGCATTGTATGTGCTGTGAGTAACAAGGTTCCTTGAAAATGTTAAATTTACATGTCAACCTAGCTTTCATGTCATATATATGTGCAGGTAGAAGCAAGTTTGTATCTTTGTTATAAAAAATTAAGTACAGATGTTTGAATATGTGGGTTCAAGATCCTGTCTCTGAAATAAAGAGTCTCTGTTTGATGGAGATGTTGCTGGTCTGAGGTTAACAAAAAACATGACATATCTATTTTGTCGTTGAGACCTTTTGGAGTTTGGGTTTGTAGAAAGTCTATCCACCAGATTTCCCTTTGTGATAACCAGATTTCATTATTATGGTCTGGTTTGAGTTGAATCTGTTCCAAAACTTGGAATCTTAATTGCGGAATCGTGTGTTTCATTTCTGTCCAATGTAATACTAGACTTGATGTTAAAGTCTTGTTTCGTATTCGACTCTTGTGTTCTGTGATCCTGACTTTTATCTTTCGCTCAGTTTTCCCTATATACAGTTTTCCACAAGGGCATTTTATGCTGTAGATCACATACATTGAGTTGCAATTTGTTTGTTGCCTGAGTTTGATTTTCTTGCCAGTCTGGGGATGCTGTATGAATGGTCCTTCCATTACATTATTACAATGGGTGCAATTGTAGCATTTTCTCATACCTTTAGAGGAACTTGTAGGTTCTGTGTCCCTCTTAGTGCGAGTCACTATTTCATGCAAGTTGAAATGTCTGGTGTGGGCAAACAAAGGTTTATTGGCAAAAATGCCACAAAAATCTTCCTCTTTTTGCAACAATTCCCATCTTGAATTGATGATCTTTTTAATTGAATTAGCTTGAGTAGAATATTTGGTTACAAAAACCTGACGATCCATTCTTGGTTTAGTTTTGACTTGTAACAGTTGTTCTCTTGGGATTCCTGTGATCACTTCCTTAGGATATCCGTTGGCTTCAAATCTTTGTCTTTGACTGGTGATTTCCATTTCTAGAGCTTGTGGGGTAGATGCTATTCTTTTACAACGTATAAGTTGTGAGTATGGTAAATTACACAAAATATTCCTGGGGTGAAAACTATTATAAGCCAAGGTGTTATTTCTGTCTGTAGGTTTATGGTAAACCGAAGTTTCTATTTTGTTGTTTTGCAAGCTTACAAGTATGTCTAAGTACGGTGTGTCTTGTTTGCTGATTGTAAAAGTGAATTGTATTCTTGGGTGTCTTTGGTTCAGTTCTTGGATTTTTTCAATCAATAAGGTTTCTGGACCTTTCCATAATAAGAACATATCGTCTATGAACCTTTTATAAAAAACAGTATGTCTTTGCCAGATGTTTTCAGTTAGAATAAAGTCGTTCTCAAACTTCGCCATGAAGGTATTAGCAAAAGATGGGGCTCCTGAAAATACAATTGAGGTACCACTGATTTGTAAGAAGTACTCGTTGTTCCATTTAAAGTAAGAATGCTGTAGGCAGAATTGAAGTAGTTCAAGAACGAATACTTTGTTCGCTTTCAAATTTGGTAATTGCAACAGTGTCCATTCGCATGCTTCCAAGCCTTCAGCCAAAGGAATAGAAGTGTATAAAGATGTTACATCTATCGTGCATAGCAAGATGTTGTTGTCTTCTATTGTTATTTCATTCAGAGATTGAAGAAAATGACCTGTGTCTTTTATATATGATTTCCATCCTTGTACAAAAATTTGAAGAAATTCATCAATATATACTCCCAAGGGTTCAAACAGCGACCCACAGCCGCTGACTATGGGTCTCATTGGTGGTTCAGTGGCATTTTTATGAATTTTGGGGAGCATGTAAAGTTCAGGACAACGAGGATGTTTGACAGTCAGATATTTTTTTGCGTTCTCAGTGATCCATTCCAT
This sequence comes from Lissotriton vulgaris, assembly GCF_964263255.1. Lineage (NCBI taxonomy): Eukaryota > Metazoa > Chordata > Amphibia > Caudata > Salamandridae > Lissotriton > Lissotriton vulgaris. Next base: position 150,009,601 of record NC_141688.1, on the reverse strand, counting down.
TTCCAAAGCTCTGTTGAGGATTCTTTCTAATGTTTTGGTGATTTCTTGAATGGGGTTGTGTGGTAGTTTTAAATAGGTTGTTTCATCTTGAATATGGGTTTCTACTTTCATGTTGTAGAAAGAGGTATCCATAATGATTAAGGCTCCGCCTTTGTCTGCTCTTTTTAATGTGACCCCACTCATCAGAAATTATGAGAAGCCATATTGTACAAGAGTTGCAAAAACACAGACTTTATGGTGGCTATTCAGGCTGATGACACCACAGGTGGTACCTGGACAATGGCTATAATGTTAGGGAGAGGTTCTATGGTTTCACTCATTTAAGAGACTCAACTGCAGAAACCATTACGGCAGCTATACTGCGTCAACTGCACTTCAATTTTCCAGAGTTGCATTAAAAAAAACATATTGCACAAAGCTATGATGGTGCGTCCATAATGAGTGGAAGCCATGGTGGAGTATAGAAAAGAATTAGAGATGTGTACCTGTATGCTCATTATGTGCACTGTTACGTCCACCAACTTAATCTTATTATGCAACAGGCAGTATCAAAGATCTCCGAGACACAAATTTTCTTTCAGGATGTAGGATACATGGCAGCATTCTTCTCACATTCACCAAAAAGAATGGAAGCACTTCAAGAGATTGTGGACAAAAGGGTTCCAAGGGGAGCCTCAATTTGTTGCAACTATAACATACGTACAGTCCAACTAATATTTCAATATAGGGAGGACCTTCTGAAATGTTCTGAAGCCAGAGAAGTCAATGAAACCTTTGATTTCAAAACTCACAGTGAAGTCCGTGGCTTTGCTAGAACACTAAAAGTTAGAGAGTTTCAGTTCTTTCTGTTTTATTTGAAAAGATAATGTCAGCTGTCAAGATTTTATACAATCAGTTACACGGATGAGACATAGATACTGTCACTGTGAAAAGATATACCGGTGAGTTTGTCGGAAGCATAAACAAAGTGAGAGATGAGGTTGACAATTTAGACAGCCACTGCCAGCGGCTTCAAATTTGGCAAAGTGGGCTAAAGAACAGTGATGGATTAAACCCAGATCTGTTGACTGGGTGTGAGTGTTTGATTGGTTCAGATGCTCCGTCCATCACCGCCACCTTTTGTATCGCTTTGTTCGCCATAAGTTGGCAGGGTATGCTCAGACGTGAGTCCCTTGCTCACTTTACGAATGGATTCAAACAAGCCTGGCTGAAGACAGCTGCAATGCCAGAAACCGGTCCTAGGAAGCTTGTTTCCGGTCCAGGGAAAGCATGGCTTTGCAGTTCAAGCTGGACTGTTACCATGAGGCACAGGGTCAGACTGATTTGCATATGGCCATGTCTGAACTGGGGTGGCAGAGTGGGCTAAAGAACAGTGATGGATTAAACCCAGATCTGTTGGCTGGGTGTAAGTGTTTGATTGGTTCAGATGCTCCGTCCATCACCACCCCCTTTTGTACCTCTTTGTTCGCCATAAGTTGGCAGGGTATGCTCAGACGTGAGTCCCTTGCTCACTTTGCCACTGGAATCAAGCAAGCCTGGCTGAAGACGGCTGCAATGCCAGAAACCGGTCCTAGGAAGCTTGTTTCTGGTCCAGGGAAGGTTTGGCTTGGCAGTTCGTACTGGACTGTTCCCATGAGGCACAGCGTCAGACTGATTTGCATATGGCCATGTCTGAACTGGGGTGGCAGAGTGGGCTAAAGAACAGTGATGGATTAAACCCAGATCTGCATCTGTTTATGACATCTCTTTAATAATGTAATAACTGCACTTTCACAATTGCTTTATTAACCTTCCTGCTTTCTCAAATTTGCTTGAAAATGCACAATTGTTTCACAATTTTTTCAAAATTTTCTCGGGGGAGGACCCCCTGAACCACCCTTAGGTTGTTCGAGCTCGCGCGCTAAGCTCACTTGCTGCGGTGAAGTATGATAACCATTTTATGGCCCACCGCTTGCAAATTTCACCGTCCGCCACTGTAAACAATCAGAGATATCAGGCAGGGAAATGATGTCAGACACTTGCAGAGGGCAACGCTGTGCCAGGCTTTCATTATCGTTACCATCACCAGCAATTAGTACAACGCCCAGGCTCTGAATTTATAAGGGGGCCAGGCCTCCCACAATATGTTGACATCCGCTACTGTCTGGTCCATAAAGTAGTAGTAGTAGTAAAGCTTTTATTCGACAATTTGTCATTAAGCCATCACATGAAAAATACATACATAGTCATATATTAAAATCTGAACAAAACATTCACAATACAAATAAGTGCAAAAAAGTGCAATATGTGCGGGACCCTAACCATCATCACAAATCAATTTCAATATATGGGGCAGTACATTACTTGTTCAAATACGATCAACCTTTCTTCCATATAATACAGGACCAATTGTTAAAAACAAGTTAATACAGTTATAAATAATCAAAGAATTAAAAATGCCAGCTTTAAAAAACACTAAAATTCTAAGTTTTCATTCCTATTTTCTTTCTAATCAAGCAGACACTAAGTAGGTACCTGCTCACTCCGAATGTTATCAACCTAGTGGTTGAGGATCTAAGTATCCTTTCTGCCTCTTTATACGAACGTGTGCCCAAATTATTGCAAAGGGGTCTGATCCATTTCATGCGCTGTGATTTATACAACGGGCAAAAAAAAAGGATATGAGCCTCGTTATCTTTTTGGTTTAAGTCACACAATTTACAGAGGGGGTCGGTTCTTTTTGAATTTCCCCATCAACAAGTATTTGCGTTTATCTGTAAAACCCCATATCTGTAGTGTAGATATACGGTTTTAGCCAAGGGTGGTTCGACGTCATCCATAAATTGTTCAAATAGAGGGGTATCCTTAAATTGCAGAAACTTGTGAGTTAAGGAACCAGTAGCACGTTCGTATACATTAATATTCACATAGTTCCAATAAGCAGATTTTACTAGTTCTTTGCAGGTAACTAACGAGGTAATTGACGTAATCGGGGTGTTCCAGAAGTTTGAAAGGCCTATTTTTGTAAACCAAGTAGATATATGCTTCAACCACTTAATTGAGTTAAAAGTGTCCAGTTCCCTTATTTCCAGCAGGCCTGCTCTATAGTCAACGAGTTCCGGGGTAGACCATATTCTTACCCAATAGATCAGTGGCCTCAACCAACACAAGTAGTCTGTGCGTTTTAGATTAATGTCTATATAGACAGGCACTAGAGGCGTTCTTACTGATAATTTTAGTAGGCGTCTAAAGAACGCATTCTCATCGGTGGAAATTTTTTGATTTGAATGAGGCCCCCAAATCTCGGCCCCATACAAGGCTGCCGATTGCGCTTTGGCTTTAAACACTTCAATCGCAGGAGTTATAGCTTTTGAAGTACTCCCTCCATGAGTTTTTAAAATGGGGAGAGAGTTATGCTTGAGTGTTAGCCTACTTTTTTCTATTTGGTGTATCCAGGACATTTTACTGTCAAGTCTGATGCCCAAATAATCAAAACATTCCACGTACTCCAATTTGGTATTGTTTAGAACCAGATTCTTTTTAAACGTTTTAGGGGGGTTAATGGCCATATATTTGGTTTTAGATGAGTTGATTTCTAACCCCTTTAACTCGCAATAACTATGAAATTGGTTTATTAGATTTTGCAGGCCTTTCGGTGTTTGTGATATTAAAATGGTGTCATCCGCAAATAACAATGCTGTAATGGCCTCATTACCCAATTTAGGGGAATCATGATTACATTGAGCCAAGTATGGGGGGATATCATTTACAAAAAGTGAAAAAAGGGTCGGGGCCAGCACGCACCCTTGTCTTACACCCCGTTTCACTGGTATGGCTTGGGTGAGTTCGCCATTTCTTCCCCACCTTACTTTAGCAAAATTGTCCGTATGAAGCTTTATAAGGTTAACCAGCAATTCATCAGGGACGCCCATCTTCATTAAAGTATCCCATAGTAGGAAACGAGGGACAAGATCAAACGCTGAGCGTAAATCTACAAACGCTACGTATATGCTGCACTTCTTTAGTTGAATATATTTCCAGCAGATACACATAAACCTGTACACCTGATCCACAGTGCTTGTCTTAACTCTGAATCCTGCTTGATATTTTGAGAGGATTTTGGATTCCTCTATCCAAGTTAAAAGTCGATTTAAAATATGTCTGGCAAATTTTATTTGTAAAATATCGATTAAACTAATTGGTCTGTAATTACCTGGGTTATAGCGATCCCCTTTTTTGTAAATAGTAACTATTTCTGCCCCCTTCCATGATTCCGTGATCGGGGTTCCCATCAAGATGGAATTACACAAAAAGTTTATGTAAGGGCACCATACGTCAATATTGTGAGTAAATAAGTCCCCGGGTAGTTTGTCCTGGCCTGGTGCCTTGCCCGCCTTGATTGCTTTTATAGCACACAAGGTTTCCTCCATGCTAAATTTAAGTGGATTAGTACACTGGGGGGTCAGTCCAAAATGGTTACACTCTGGGGTCACCTCGGCCGAATCATATAATTTTACAAAATGGTCAAACCAAGTTTTTTCATCTAGGAAAAAATCCCTATTGGAGCTACCTGTTTTGTTATTTTTAGCTATCAGGCTCCAAAAGGTACATTGGTCATGTTTCCTTGCAGCATTTAGAAGGTCCTCCCAGATTGAATCATCCCATTCCCTTTTTGCATTATACAGGAGTCTTTTATATTCATGTCGACACTCTCTAACCCTCATCTGGTCCTTGGTTTTCACGGCAATGATTAAGTTATTTTTGGCTACACGACACTGTTTGTTAAACCAAGGTGTCTCTAATTCCAGCTGCCGTCTTACATTATCTTTTTTTTTTACTACAAGTTTTACTCAGAAGGGGGATTAGTGACTCTACTAAGTGATAATGCATTTTGAGGACGCCATAAGATCCCAACCTCGCGTTATCATATAAGGGGATGATATCTGAGAAGGTATTATAAATACCCAGAAGCGTATCTTCTTTTCCTAGGATATATGGCCACTTTATTGCTTTCCTATTGTTAGAGACGGCAACCTCGGCCACCTCCCTACTAGATTCGGGCTCATCACTTGATATAGAATATAGATCCGATGACATCCCCAATTGCAAGGGAAAATGATCACTCTCTGGTCTGATCACGACCTTGAAGTCTGACAACAGATACCATAGGTTGATTGTAATCAGCATAAAATCGAACAATGATTTGGACGACCCCTTACAATATGTAAAATTAGCTGGCTTGTCAGAAGTTAATTGCCCATTACATGCCCTTAGATTATTAGATACAGTTAGTTCGTAAATCTGCATAGCTGCCACTGTACTTTTTACAGATTTTACGCTGTCTAATGGAGGGATGTCATTAGCCCTGTCTTCGTTTTCTAATAAATTTTCAAGCCCACATACGGGCTCGAATTGACAGTTGAAGTCCCCACCTATGATTATTTTGGAGTCAGGCTCTAAGTTACACAGATATGAACTAAGCTGTTCTACAACCATTGATTCTTTATTTCGAGGATTTGGTCTATTATAAATATTTATCAAGTAAACATCTCCCATGTCTTTTGTGGCTATCTTAACCCCAAGCAAATCATTAGAAGCAAAATATAAGGGTGAAACCACAACGTTCAGGGATATCCTTATCCAAATTAGTAGACCACCTGAGGGTCGACCTCTTACTGATGCAATTGCCCCACAATGAAACACCTTGTAACCAAGCCTATGTACCATGTTGATTGCCCAAGTTTCTTGAAGGAGAATGATATCATGCTCCTCTAAGAAAGAACTCCAATTCCTGTCTCGGAGATTCCTTGACAACCCCGCAATGTTCCATGACAGGATTTTTGTATCTAGTTTTAGGTTGCATTGTACTGGGTTGCCAGGATCATTAATGCATAGATTTCGGTTTTCCCCTTCATTGGAGTCCTCCAAGGGCTCATTCCTACTTGCCAAACCTAGGGCCTCATTATTTAACATTAACAACATATCTTGATCCTGAATAGTACAAAGATCGGCTGAGTCCCTCCCTTGATAATCAACCAAGATGTTATTTGGTGATTTCTCAGCCCGTAATAATTCTACTGTCTTAGTTACCAAGGGCGTTACACAGGTCCATGCGTTCGATGTTGCATATGATTCCAGTGGGTGCACTCTAGACATAGGGGGAAGGGTTCCACTTGGTCCATAGTCTTTTATTTGTCAATGGCCCCACCATGACCAGTTTTTATCCATGTCCATATTATGTGGATTTATTAAGCCAGCAGGAGTTGGGGGATCAAAGAATGAGAATCTATTGTCATTCGTGAACCCTAGCTTTGGGGGTACTCTGTTGTCTTGAATCCATTGCATTGGATAGAAATAACTTAGATCGCAGGTTCCGATTCTTAAATTACCTCTTCTTGGTTGTTGGCTGTATACAAGCTGTGCAATTGAGGGGTCTTTGAAATTCACTAGGATTCAATCCCCCTCAATGTCTTTCGGCCTAGTACCCAGCCAACTGACTCTTCGCACTTGGATGACCTGGCAGTTAACAGTATATGGTAAAGGTCTATTTTCTCTCAACCAGTAAAAGGTCTTGTTTTTTAGTTCGTCATACGATTCCCTTCTATTAGGTTTTAACGGGGGGACGCCGGTGAGCACTACCACATATGGTTGGCACCCTGGTGGAAGATGTGCGTTAGGGGCCTTCTTCGGCACAGGATTGTCTATGTTGTGGTCAGATGATTGGATGTTGTTGTTATTGCCACTGGTAGAAATAGAAGCTATGGTTCCTGTTCCATCCGTGGGTTTTGAAGGTGCTGTGTTTTGAGAGGTGATGATATTGGTTACCTGGTTAACTTTGCGTGGTGCAGGCTTTGGAGGAGCAACCAATTGTGTTCCTCCACTGTTTGAGTGCGCTTTGGGAAGTTCCACACGCGATCCTCCCATTACAGCATTAGGCCTACTTTGATCTATCGTTTTGTCTTTCCTAGGTGGACGAGTTTGTTGCGCTGGTTTAGAGGTCGTTGTACTTGATTCCGTTATTACGGTGTCTGTTCCAATCTTGGAGTGGAGTTTGACCAGTGATTTTAGGGCAAAAAAATTATCTAAAGAGGTTTGCTCAAATTTGTCCAGGCGCTTCGTGAGCACTTCCAATTTTTCGACTACCGGTTGCAATAAGGTAGTCATAAGATATTGGATCTGGTCAGTCAACAGATTAGCTGCTGGTGGATCTTTAGAGCTGTTTACTAGTTCAGTGACCGGGGCAGGACTATCGGGAGTTGTTAATAATAGGTCACCCTCTCGTTGCTCTCTTGGTTCAGTCCCAGTGTTCACGGAATCGGTAACTTGGGATTTACAATAAGTTCCCCCATTCATATAGTTTTTTCGGATTCTCTTTAAGGCCTTTAATCTGTAGGCTTTGCGTGGGGTAACTAACCTTTTCCTTTTTACAGCAACCCTACTAGATTTTGAAGGGGGGGATTGTATGGCATCTTCTGATGGAGTATCATGTATCATTATTATAGGCAAAGCCGATGAATCGGGCACTATGGTTGGAAGACGTTGTCTGTTGTTAGTGTCACCTGCAGCTTTATTTATGGGTGCTGGGTCAGAGGTGATCTCAAGGATGTCACTTTCTAATCTCTGATCAACGACACAAGGTTGCAGATCACTGGGGATTATATTGGTGTGATTTCCCAATGGAATAGTGTTTTTTGGGGATTTGGCCTGCACCAGTGACCCCAAGGAAGAACGCTTATGAGCCAAGTATTCTCGTGATAGTCTGCGTTCTGCCAGGATGATTTCCTTCTCTACAACAGAGACGGCGCGTGTTATAAAATTATCCATAGTCCCTAGCGTACTGTTTCCCCCTCTCCGTGAACATCTACCTGAGCGGGTAGCCATTGGGGAATATCCAGACATAGAAATCTTTATCACAGAAAATGAATAGTAATGATATGGGCCAGCAAAACAGTTCTCAGTTGTACCTGTATTGTTAGAGGGGTGGCCCGTCCCGGCCCCTGCTGGCCCCGGACGGCCACAGACGGCCCGCCCTTTGCCCGGGCTTAGCCCGGCGTCCCGCTTGCGTCCCGCAAGACGGACTCTCTCTTGATGTTGTAGGCTGGGCGGTGGTGGGCGGGGCACTCAGGGGGCACTGACCGGATGTCACGTGGTCAAGCAGGGACTCCTGGGAAAGTGAGTCCCTGCCGCTCTACCCCTGCAGCCTCCTCAGATGTTCCTCCCTCTCCGCAGTCACGGCAATCAGGCAGGGGCGGTCAGCGTTGGTAAGTTGGTGGGTCCACCCACGAAGCGAAGCGGCTCCCGCGCAGCGGGAGCGGCGAGCTGCTGGATTCAAAATCAGAGGGGACGGCAATCTCCCACAGCGTCTCTGGGCTCGGCAAAAGGGTCCATAAAGGACCAGTGCTTTTTAGAGTGGGCCTATTCCATTCCACCAAGTATCGGAAGAGTGTGGCTTAGGAATACTGGCTGATCAGGGGGCGCCCCAGGCCACCTTCACTCTTTGGCCACATTAGTTGGCTGACTGGAAAGTGTGACCTATTTCCACCCCAGACAAACTTCTTGATAGTGAGTTGTAGCGAGCGCAGCTCTGCAGGAAGTGGGACCAGTGGGACAGTTTGAACATTTTAAAGTATACGCTGCAATATTGTCATTTTGACAGCTGCAATGAACCCCGACCAAGCAGGTCGTGGTCAACTCCATGCCGCCAGTGATTTATTTATCTGGTCTAGGAGGCCCTGTATTTATCGCCAGTGTTTTTGCTACCGTGGGAGAAAGCTGTATACCCATATATTGCATGGTATCTGTCGCCCGGGTCAAGGGGAGCTGGGCACATAGAGCCAGCTCGTGGGGAGGGTTAACCAACAGGTTTAAGATCTAGGACTTTGGCACGTTTACTTTAAACCCTGAGATGTCACCGAAGTGCAGCAACTCCTCCAGCAGGTCGGCAGGGAGTTCATGGTGTCCACAAATGAAAGGATCACATCATCAGCATACATACTGATAGAATGCATGTCTGCGCCAAACCAAATGCCTGTAATCTGCGGGTAGTCCTTAATGCACTGTGCCACGGTCTCCAAGTAGAGTGCAAAGAGAAATGGAGAAAGGGAACATCCCTGGCGGGTGCCGCGCGTTATCGGAAATGGAGCCAAAGATATCCCGTTTACTCTGTCGAACACTCTTAGGACGCTGTAGATACATCCTACCCACCTATGAAATATCTCACCAAACCCGAAATGGCGTAGCTTTTTGAACAGGCATGGCCACTAAACACGATCAAACACTTTCTCTGCATCGATGGAAAGGAGCAGCGCCTTCTTTTGAGATCTCTTTGTGATGTCCAGGAAGTGTAGTAGCCTTTTAGTATTGTCCTCTCCTTGTCTCATAATGAATAAGTTAGACTGATCCGGGTCGACTAGTCCTGCAGTGATCGGATGCAGATGAGAGGCCAGGACATTAGCGAAGATCTTTCCGTCAATGTTAAGAAGGAAGATGGGTCTATATGACCTTCAGTTCTTAGGGTCTTTCCCTGGCTTCAGTATTACAGACACCGACACCTGCAACATTGAGCCTGTCAACGTACTTGAGTCACAAAAAGGATCAAAAAGTCGGGTGAGGAGGGGAGCAAGCTCCTGCCAAAAGTATTTCTAGAATTGGGCCAGGAAGCTGTCCGGCCCTGGTGCCTTTGCAGGCTTAAGACTTGCGATGGGTGCTACCACCTGCTCAATCCATATTGGCTGATCCATTTGAAACTCCACGCAGGTAGGGACTCAAGAAGCCCAGAGGGCCCTCTGAATTGGAATACAAAGCCTGGCAAAAGTGAATACGATTTCCTCATCTGTGTGCACCTGCACCCTCAAGGCCTGCCTAATCTAGCTGATGGAACCCGATAGAGTCTCAGCACAGAGCCTGTGCATGAGCTTGCATCCACAGCGGTCACTACTTAGGACAATTTGACCCGGAGAAGGGCATACTCTGCCCTGTCCAGGCATTTCAAAAGTAGTCTCTTAAGTTCCAGGTCTCGCCAGACCCTAGGGGCCAGTGCTTTTTTTAATGGTTTCTAGCTCTGTGACTGCCTGCCCTAGCTGCTAAAGTTTCTCACGTTGCATTGTTTCGCACGTTTCAGGCAGAGATTCTCTCTGCATGAAAATTGGAGAATCGTCATTCTCCGCCACAGATATAGCGATGAATTTGTCTCTCACTACCAGCTTCAGTGGTTCTCACACCGGAGCTAAGGGGCTGTCCTCCATGTCGTTGATGCACAGGGATTCTTCCAGCACCTTATACATTGCCAACATCATGATTGGGGACTGCAGCAACTTGTCGCATAGCCACCACTGGGAAGCAATGTACGGGGAGTCACCTGCTCACAACGTAAGCAAGATCATGGCATCAATCAATCAATCAGTTTGTAGCTGAAATTAACGGTTCCTATAGAAAATTTTATAAACTCCAGCACAGTAACTGTTTGGATTAGCAACATTGTGTGGTGAACTTATGACCTGTGTGCTCACTTAAGTGTTCCATGAACTGTAACTATGGTAACAGGCAGTAAGCAGTTTGGGGGTAGGGTTGAAAGGTACTGGCTGTACATAAATCGTTATATTTACCCAGGATCCTCTACATGACAGAGAGGAAAGCAAACTAAGACGGCAGAACACTGTGTAGCAGATTTACAAGCCCCTTGTGCCACTTTCGCGTCACTTTTCCGATCTTAAAAGTGACGCAATAGTGGCGCAAGGCACTTGTAAATCTGCCCCGGTGTACATTATGAGCAAACGAAGTACACAACTTTTTGAATTCTTTGATCTAGACAGTGTTGCTTCACAATTCACAATGCACTTCACTAAATACTTCATGCATATTTGAATGGAAGACGGGATTGTCGACATTACAAAACTTAGGAGCATATTTACAAGGACAGCGTTAAAATTTTCTGTTGTAAACCAGAGCCTCTATTGGAATTCTCACAAATTCTCAAAAGCCTATTATTAAGCCATTATGGCCGCTTTATCAACACTTTCCTAACGCTAAAGCAACAATAATTTTAACGCTGTCCTTGCAAATATGCCCCCAATATCGTGAGAAATACAGCAACAATTTATGTTCGCAAGTGAAAAACTTGTTAATATAAGACTGTGGACTTCAAATATATCAATCCACCTCGCATATTAAACATGCTTAAGTCTACTTCAGAACAGATGTTAGGATCTGAAATATACCGCAATTAGCAAGAGTTTTGCTATCAGTCCTCAAATCCAGGGGCGCCTTGTAAATACAACGCTGTTGTCATATCTCCCTCTTCCTTTTTATATTGTCATAGGAACACCTACCTTGTCACTGAGAACGCCTATATTGCAACTCATTGGCGATACGAAGTGAGCCCTTAGCAAACCGACTGCTAACATACATTAATGTATCTTTGCGTCGCCTAGTAAATAGGGCGATATAATTTTCACAGCATTTCTGGCTTTCTAAAAACAATTGCGGCGAAATGGCACTTGTTAATATGCCCTCAAGTTTGCTATGACAGAGCGGAAACTTCGACTCCCGCCCTGCCGTAGCAAACAGCTGTGTCCTAGGTGCCCCGAGGGTAGACACCCCGAGACACAGCAGGAGCTGCTCCTGGGAGGTGGTGTCCCCCAAGGCTTTCGACTGCTCCAGAATGGAGACCACGCAGACCCCCTCCAAAAATTTAAAAAGCCCCGGAGGGTGGTAATCCCCAGGGCTTAGAAGGACCTTTGAACTCCCTCACCCATTTATTTTGTAGCACCGAGGAATGGCGGTCCCCGGGCTACAGGGCCCTTCTAGACCCCATCAAATGTATTAATTTAGACCCTGGGATTTGGCCCTCCCAGGTAGCTATATTTTAAACAAGCAACAGAACCTTCACTTCGTTTTTATTTTTTTTATGACAGATCCATGCACCCAGCGCACATTTCTCTGTTTTTTTAACAAAAAAAATGTTTTGGGGCCCCCTAAGCAGGTCTAGATGATTAAAATATGTCCTACCTGTCCCCTTTATACGTTTTGAACACTTGTCACACTAATTTCTAGATCCGCGCTTCTACCGACTCACAAAATGGCTGCCAACATTTCCTGATTTCGAATGTGAAACCACTTGACAGCCAATTAGCATTCAGCGCATGATCAGGACGGTGAACATAGAGTGCGCGGATCCACCTAGGCCATAGATATATATGAACTTTTAATTGTCATTTTCTCAGGAACTACTGAACGGATTTACACCATTTAAGCAAAAGGCACGAGTCTGAAGCAAGGACTATCACTTTGCCATATTTATTGTAATTCCGTTCAGCCGTTCGGGCTGTAGCCGCGATGAACGGTTCCTATGGAAAATTGCCTGGGGAAAACATGTTTTGGGACCCCCCTTTTTCTCAGTCCCTGCTTCATGAATCACCCCAAGACATTCACGATTGGAGCGGACCGGAGCGCCCCACCAGTTTTGAAAATTTTGCAAAGATTTGTCAACTGGCGCCAAAGTTAAACCAAATAGAATGTTGCCGATTTCCTAAAGTCCTAACTATAACTACCTACTGGTGACCTCCAGTAGGATATATATATATATATATATATATATATATATATATATATATATATATATATATATATATATATATATATATATATATATATATATATGAAATCCGATATCGTTTAATGCGCACAGCATCATTCCTCCATTCCACAGGAAAACGAACAAGTCGGACCCAAAGCTTCGTGCAAAAGTTAAGTGTTCTTTATTTCAAAGAAGTAAAACCCAAGCAGTCCTGCATGACGCGTGACGCGTTTCGCCTCTAGCCATGATATATATATATATATATATATATATATATATATATATATATATACCCATTGAGTGACGCCATGTCCGCCGACATGTTGAGGAGCCGGGAAGAAGCAGCAACCGGCATGTTTACTGATTCCCCGGCTGGGGAAACGATAGCCAGAGGTGCACCGAGTAGCCTACAGGGGTCCCAGCCCAAGATGAAGGATCTATTTAAAGCCCTCGAGAAAGCCAGTTAGTCAGAACAAGCAAAGTTGTGGGAGCACCGCTCACTTACCAGATATCTGGAAGTCGGAAGAATACCACGGGGGCTGCGCATTATGGTAGTGACTTCATAAGAGGACCCGGATCCCCGCATGCTGTCAGAATGGGCAGAGTGCAATCTAGAGTCCTCTCGGCGCTTAGTGGAAATCCTAGTGAAATACGCAGAGTGTGACCGGATTAAATTACAAACACAAATAGATGCATTGAATGGGGAAATTGAAAGCCTGCCAAGCAATCCTTTGGTGGAGAGATATCGAGAAGAAATGAAAGTGAGACTACACTACTTACGTGAGGAGGAAATATTTAAGAAAAGAAAAACTTATAAGTTCCAATGTGACTGATTGGACTATGAGCATGGGCAAATTTGTACATTTGCTAAAAAATATGACAGTGTAAAAGCTAAAAATAAGAGAGCAATGGAAACACCTGTTGCACAACAATTGGATCACTGAACATTACCAGAGGCTTCATCTGTATCGGACTTAAGTTCCAATGTTGACAGTGAGTCTGATAATGACCAACAAAGGGCTCAACGCTTGGGGTTTCGGAAATTCACCCTGGCGCAGGAATTAGACTGCATGCGCCAGGACCGAAGGCAGACATTGAGGTCTGGTGTCAGTAATGCCAACGCAAGCAAAGGGCAAACGGCAAACGCGGCGCAAGGCAGATATGCCACAAGCAACACAAATGCGAATATGAAGGTAGTGTACAAAAAAACGCGCAAACAATGGAAGCGCAAGTAAGTGGTTATATACCAACTAATGACTCACAAACTTTAGTTAATCTCACAAAGTTAACACTGTCTCAAAAAGAAACTGATATTTTAAGTTTGGCTTTGTCTTACAGTGCTAGAAGCAATTTTGATTATGCTGGGACCAGTGTTGATATTTATAAGTATGTTTGTAAACTGAAGCTTCGTAAATATCACATGCTACATAAATCTGATCCCAAGGCACAAACACTCCCATCAAGTATGAGTCCCCCCACTATTGACTGCTGGAGATGCAGAATTGTATAACGATTTATGGCAAATGCGGGCTGAGAGTACACAGGTATCTCTAGAGTAGAAAGAAGGAGGTGCGATGGGAATAGCACCTACAGCTTTTAAACCCAAATCTACTTTCTTCTACCTAATGTTAAAAGATAACATTGACATTTTTCATGACAAGGTTGCTCAAGACCTCAAGCAACTGCATCTAAAGGGAATCAAAGATACCATAAAAAAACGGCAGTACCGTTATCTTGCATATCACCAACTGATAAAGAAATTACAGAAAAATATCAATGTGGTGATAAGACAGTCAGACAAATGTGGCAACGTCATTTTGTGGCCAAGAGAAATGTACATGGAGGAGGCATTGGGCCAACTGAATGACAGGAACTGTTACAGGAAATCTACAATGATTGAAGCAAAAGCAGCATGGAATCTAATATATACCAACCTGATGGCATGGAGGAACATGGGCCTCATCTCTATGGATGAATATGAATTCTTGAAAAATGAACATCCGGTTATGCCCATTATATATTTTATTCCCAAAATCCATAAAAATACTGCAAAACCACCGGGCAGGCCAATCATTTCAGCCTGCAATTCGATCATGGAAAACATCAGTGAATATGTAGATTTCTTTCTACAGGAACATGTCAAGAGACTGGCTTAGTTTATCTTGGACACTGGTGACCAAATACAAAAGCTACAGGGGATACAATTGCAAACAGACTATCTTTTAATCTGATTAGATGTATCCTCCCTATACACCAGTATTCACCATAGGGATTGAACACTATCTAAACATGAGATTGATGAACCTCTTCGAACATAACAAAATGTTATTAACTATGATCAGAATGTGCCTAGAAAACAACTTTTTCCTATTTTCTAACCAGGTGTTCCAACAGATCAGGGGTGTGGCTATGGGGGCCTGTTTCTCCCCCAGTTATGCCTACCTGCATATGGGGTACTGGGAGGAACAGGTCCTTTGACCCACATTCGCTGAAATAATGAATAACAATGTTGTGAAGTGGTTTAGGTTCATAGATGACCTGTTGATCATATGGAAGGGGACTAAAGATGAAGCCATCAAATTCATTGAGAATTTAAATGTGAATGATTTAAATTGAAGGTTCACCAGTGAGATCAATAACACCGCAATATGCTTTCTTGATGTAGAAATTGTAATTCAGGATTGGGGACTGAGAACTAAAATGTATTGCAAACCCACGGCTGGCAATGCTATATTGCATGCTACCAGCCATCATCTCGCACACTTAATTAGAAGCATTCTATATGGAGAGATGCTTCGCATTCGTAGAATTTGCAGCACTGATCAAGATTGTGCGGGAGCTCAAAGAGATTGCAAGGAGAGACTACTGAGAAGGGTCTATTTACCTGAGCTAGTGGACAGGGCAATTACTAAAGCAAATGAACCAAGGCGATTGGAAGTAGTGGATAGCCTGTCTGAAAAGAACTAGATAAAACAAAATTAAACTCGTTTGATCATAACATATAGCAATAAACACAATAGTATTTGTAAGATTGTGAAGAATAATTGGTCTTTGATAACTAGTGATCCAGTATTGGGACAGGACATGCCCCATTTACCTAGTATAACATACAAGAAGGTCAGGTCAATGAGTAACATGTTGGTATCAGGTAGCCCGGAGGTCAAGGTGAACAGCTCGTGGCTCGGTAGCAGTAAGGGTTTCATTAAATGCGCAATTTGTGAAGCTTGCAAGTTTGGGACAAGCAGGACAGAATATATGACTCCCCTCAATAACAAACCAACCGTCATACAGAGCAAGCTGACCTGCAAAACGGAGTACACGGTATATGTGCTGGAGTGTCCTTGTGGCCTGCGCTACGTGGGTAGCACCAAACTTCAGGTCCACAAGAGAATACTCCAGCACATACGGGCCATCACCAACGGCGATACCGCGTACCCGGTTTTTTGAGGAAGTGCATGGTAGAAACATTTCAGGCCTCAAATACTTTGTTATTGACACAGTCCCACCACAGAGAAGAGGAGGAAATCGTGAGTCCTTATTGCGCAAATTAGAAACCAGGCACATAATACTAATGGACTGTAAGGTACCAAATGGCTTAAATATCAGTGAAGATTTTTTCACCTATCTTCATTAGATCATTATGATAATATAATCACATGCCGGTAGCTGCTAACTTTCCAGTTTTTATTTAATTTTTTTATTAATTTTTCATATTTGACATTTTTTACACACGGTTTGCATACCACGTGTTGAAAAGTTAAAATAGATTTTTTTATATAAATGTACTCCCATTTGCGTTTTTGCACAAGGTTGTGGAAACCACTATGGTTCCACAATTGCCCACTCGGGCATAATTTTCCAAACCAAATCTGGATTCAATGAAAAGGGTTTTTTAAGATTTTATTAAAAAATGAAAAATAAATCCGTTTATGCTGCAATTAATCATGTATTTACCAATAGGGTTTTATTGGATGCATTATGAACAATCCGATTTTAAAACAGCATATTATTATGAACATTCACATTTAATCATATTTATTTATTTATTTATAAAATAGTGGATTTAAATAGCTAAATGATTGATGCTATATTTAATGTAATATTGATATTAATATGTATATTATTTATATTATTAATGTGCATTTGCTGTTTTTATCCTATTGGTTGCATTACATTTGAAAGTAGAAATGGTGGAACAATTCCGATGTAAATACCATGAATCCAATGTGTTTACACTATTTGAATTTGAATTTGAATTTAAAGGTATTTGTATAGCGCGCATTTACCGGACGGTTTCATGGCGCTGTGGGGTAGCTCAATTCAAATTAAAGACTCCAGACTGGCTCAGGTTGAGAATGCTTGTGAGAATAAAAAAAATTTCAGTTTCCCTCGGAATTCCATGTAGGATACTGAGGTACGGATAGAGAGGGGAAGGGAATCCCAAAAGGACGGGGCGAGGACAGCAAACTTGCATCCTCCCGATCTCTTCCTCCTAAAGCGAGGAACCACCAGAAGAGAGAGGGCGGAGGATCGCAATTGTCTGCTTGGAGTGTAAGGGTGAATATGAGAAATCATAAAAGCCGGGGCTGTCCCAGCCAAGGCCTGGAAGGCGAGGCAGCCAAGTTTAAACAAAGCTCTCTCTTTGATTGGGAGCCAGTGGAGAGAGCGAAGAACGGGGGTGATGTGGTGAGATCTAGGTAAACTGAAGACCAGGCGAGCCGCTTGGTTTTGCACCAGTTGGAGTCGGCGCAAAGCGTAGTTGGGAATGCCATTATTTAATGCATTGCCATAATCTAATCGTGAAAGGGCCATCGCCATTAGGATAAGTTTGAGGGCAGATACTGAAAAGAAACGTGAGATTTTACGAATGGTGCGCAAAACAAAAAAACAGGCCGAAACCACCGTGCTCACGTGTGAGTGAGGAGTAAGATGTTGATTCAAAGTAATCCCCAAAGTTTTAACAGAGAAAGAAGGAAGAGGGGGGGAACCAAGCAGAGAAGGCCAGAAGTCAGAAGACCAAGGGTTGAGTTTCCCGCCAGTCAGGACAAGCTTTGTCTTGTCAGGGTTAAGTTTTAGATGATTGGTGTTCATCCAATCCCTGATGAATACCATCACTGACTGGAAGTTGGAAATATAAAGAGAGGAATCAGATAAATTAAAAATAAGCTGGAGGTCATCAGCGTAATTAAACACTGTGACCTCCATCTGCTGTAACGCAAAAATAAGAGGAAAGATGTAAAGATTAAAAAGAAGGGGGGAGAGAGAAGAGCCCTGAGGGACACCACATTGTACCTTGTGAGCAGTAGAAGAAAAATCCGCCAGGTGAACAGCTTGGGTACAGTCGTTGAGAAACGATCTGACCCAAGACAGGGCGGAGCCCCCGACGCCTGCCGCCTTGACACGGGAAAGAAGGATGGTATGATCAACCATGTCGAAGGCGGCAGAAAGATCGAGGAGAACCAGCGCCTGTGGGAGATTGGAGTCCAGACCCTCTCTAAGTGTATCCATAACGGATACCACCACCTTCTCGGTAGAATGCAGGGGGCGGAAACCAGCTGAGAGGGGGCTAAGAACTTGCTAGTCTCAACAAAGGCACTGAAGATTTTAGTGACGTGCCGCTCGAGGACCTTCGCCAAGTAAGGGAGGAGGGAAATAGGGCGATAATTAGATAATACTGTGGAATCTGCCCCAGGCTTTTTTAAAATAGGGACGATCGTAGCTGACTTGTGCAAAGTGGGAACGATTCCCCTTCTTAAGGAGTCATTAAGAAAGGTCAGGGGAGGAAGAGGGCAAGTTTGAAAAATCTTACACATGATGTGGGCGGGGCAGACGTCCATTGGGGATCCAGATTTTACAGTGGGGAGAATAGAGAGGAAGGTCTCTTCAGATAGCAGTGTGAATTGATCAAGGTGACAAGTATTGGGCGGTGGAATGATGTCAACAAAAGCAGGGGAAGGAGGTGAAATATTGGATTTGATATCTGCAATTTTACTTATAAAGAAATCATTAAGGGAATCGCATAAAGGTTGAGAAGGGACTGGTTTAGCTGAAGTCCTGTCTGAGGTTGCCAGTTTGAACACGGTAGCGAAGATTTACCTCGATTGGTTCTCCGCCTGAAGGATCTTATCGGAGAAGTAGGAGGTCTTGGCCTTGAGGATAGCTCTCTTGTACTCCGCCTGGATGGTGTTGTACAGGAGTTTGGAGGGCTCGCTGTAGTTACACCTCCAAGTGCGCTCTGCCTGACGGGCCGCCAACTTTTTCTCCTTAAGTTCAGGACCGAACCATTTATTCCCGTCGTGGGAGCGCTTCACTTTGACGCGCCTGAGGGGGGCCACCTGATCGCATGTTGAGGACAGCCAACTGTTTATGGCCACTGCTTGAGATGGAGTGGACAAGTTCTTACTGGCAGGGCTTGATGTTAGAAGAGAGGAACACAAAGATGGAATATCCACTTTACCCCAGTTGCGTGCCCAGGTGTTCTTGGGGAGAGACGGCTTCTTCGCTAGGCCCAGACCCAGAAGGAAGGAAATCAAAAAATGATCGGACCAGGGACAAGGAGAAACAATGGGAGCAGGGATGGAAATATCAAGGGACCAAATTTGGTCCAAAATATGACCTTGAACATGGGTGGGAATATGAATATGAGGAGTGAAATTCAAACTGCTGAGTAGATCGGTAAAGTCTTTGGAGGATGCATCCTCCGCTGGATCAGAGGGCCAGAAGTTGAAGTCCCCCAATACCAGAACCGATGAATGATTGACTGCAAGGGTTGCAATTAATTCCTGAAAGGCCGGGAGAAAATGAGCCATTTTTTGCGGAGGGCGTTACATAAGGACACAGGTGATGGGACTATGAACTACTGGTATGTTTTCCATGTCTATCGTTCAATGGGAAATACGATGTATACTTGCACTTTAAATAAGGTAGAACTTCCTCTCCCATGTCATGTGATCAAGGCCCCATGAGGGCTGAAATGCGTCATGGCGGTGGTGTCGGGCTTTGAAAAATAAAAAACTTGCACTTTCACTTGGGTTCACCTCGTCCACTTTGTGGAATGAAAAGAAGTCTGCAGGATGGACTATATATATATATGTATATATATATATATATATATATATATATATATATATATATATATATATATATATATATATATATATATATATCACCAGAATCCTTCTGTGAAGAACTGCATCCTCCAGAATGAAAGCCGCTTCGTGACAGGGGACACCATGGAAGAGTGTCCTTTAAATTATACACAACTCCTCCCCAAAATCGAAGCCTTGAGTGGTTTCCTTATTTCTTTATTCAGCCGACGGTCAAACACGTTTCGAGTACCACACACTCTTGTTCACTGATAATTACATTGAGATGAGTGTCCATATTTTAACTTTTCAACACGTGGTATGCAGTCAAACTACAAACATGGTGTATAAAAAGAAAGACTTGTAGTTCTTTGAAAATAATACATAGTAACTGTTTGTGCGCAATTTCATATAAAGATATTCTGCTCCATAAAACTCTTTACACAGCGAATAAATACCCTTGCAATGCATTTCAAACGATATGCTATGATAGGCAATTGTTATCTCATAAACTGGCAGTCCAAACTTTCATTAAGTCAGATTATCGTTTTTTTCTTTCAAAACCGATAAAACTTTAACACTACCGCCCTAGTGGGCATACATTTCATGGGCACAGTCACTGTAAAAACAATCAACTCATTTCTCAAGTCTTTCACCAAAAGATCTCACTTTAAAATCTTTTAACTGCACGAAATCAGCCAGATGAGTATACAAATCCTCTTCCATATTTAAACCTTCAGGTTGTTTTGAGTTAAGTTCTACTATATAACATGATTCCAATTTTCTAAGTTTCTACTCACGATTCCCACCTCTGACATTTTTTTCTATGGCATTTATTACATAATAAGTCAAACCTACCACATTTTTCTTGTGAAACCTCTCGAAATGCCTGACCACTGGGTAAGTGCGGTCTCCATTCTTAATGGCCCTCAAATGCTGGAGGATACGTTTGTGTACTTCTAAGATTGCGCTGCCTACGTACCTCAGGCCACAAGGGCACTGGAGCACGTAGACAGCAAAATCTGTCTTGCAAGAATATTTCCCTCGTATCATTCTCATGCCTTTGTTTAAGCCAGGTTTGTATTGCTCTGTGTTAATTCCATGCTGACATGCCTTGCACTTAGTGCACTTAATTAACCCCCTGCGTTTGTTTAACCAAGTAGTTTTCAACCAGGGTTTTCGCAGAACATTGCTAACCAACATTTGCTTAAAAGATTTTGTTTTCCGAAATGTGATCTGTGGGCACCTTGACACAATTTTCCCTAAAATTGGATCATTCCTTACTAAGTGCCAATGCTTATCACAAATGTTGCGCAATTTGTCATGCTGTATGTTATATGTCGTCACAAATCCACAATCAATTTTATTTTCTAGGTTTTTCTTATCATTTACTACTTCTGTCTTTTTTAAACAGAATATCTTCTCTTTTCTTCTCATTAGCTCTGTACACTGCACTATCCACCCATTCTTGGGGGTATCCTCTCTCCTTAAATCTTTGTTTCAAGATTGTGATTTCCTTTTGGGTCTCATTTTCATTGCTAAAATTATGGTTGTTGCATATGCACTCCCCATACGGGATGCTACGCTTTTGATTCACCGGATGAAAACTTCTGGCATGTAAGAGAGTATTACTGGAGGTAGGTTTCCTATATAGTTTAGTCTCGACCTTCCCATTTTCAATATAAACAGTTAGTTCAAGGAAGTTCACACGAGTCTTACTTATTTCACTAGTAAAACTGAAATTCAGCTGATTGTCTTGTATATATATATATCCGACCGGTTTTGAATCCTTTCGTAACCAAACAGAGCACACTACTTCACTGCGGTTAGGTTTTTACTTATTTTATTGCTCGTTCAGCCTTTGCATAATGCGTTTCTGTCGATAAGTGACCTTTATCACATGCTCATTACACCGGGATGTATCCCTGACTGACTTTTGAATCCTAGAGTCTGACTTCCACTGAAGACAGACTCACAACAGCTTCACTCAATGTTTTGATACATAGTATTGTTTCATAGTATTTGCAACAACTTTGCTCTTCATACTATTATGAGCTGATTGATTTTTGCACTTTTAAATACACACATGTAATTTACATTAGGTCATAGAGTATGCGTGAGAAACTTGCAAAATTACCACTTCAAATACTGTAATACTTGGTACATTCAACGCATCAATTGTCAATTGTATACATTTGGGCCGTTTAAATTTAAATTAGACCCCTCTTCCAACAACACTACCGGGCAGTGCCCTTATGATACCAGTTCCCACATTTACATACTTATTTATTATTGCCTCCCCTCAACACAATATCTTAAGTTTATACTGTTAAGGCTACAGCACAAATTCTATAATTTCTTTCAGGCTAGTGCCTTGATTTGATTAGCTCTTAATTTCAGTGATACTATCTAATCCTGTTGGTGATTTCTTTATCTTGCAGGTTTAACTCTTCTCACTTCTTCTACACATTTTTATTTCCGTTCAGCATTACGTACTGTTCCTGACCTTCTCCTCATTTCCCCACTATAGGCAAGAGAGGAATTCTTCGTCAAAGTTTAAACAGTTCTGGGCCTTACTGGCGAATGCTAACATATATCTGGTTTCTAGTTCACACAGCCTGCGAGTCCGGTTTCCCCCTCTTCTATCAGCTGGCACTGCATCAGTTACAAAGTATCTGACTTTTGTATGATCTTTGTTGTGTACCAACTCCCAGTGCCTGGCCACTGGGTATGTTCTATTTGTTATGGCCCTCATGTGTTGAAGCACGTTCTTGTGGACTTGCAGCATAGTGCTGCTCACATACTGCAGTCCACATTCACATGTCAGCACATATACAGAGAACTCGGTCTTACAAGTGTAGGATCCCATATTCCTCCTATTTCTTCCCCCAAATGGGGTCGAAAAATTCACTGTATCTTGTGCTATACTCGATTCCCTGCACCTGTTACACTTTCTAAATCCTGGGGGCGGTCTAAGCCAGTTCTCTCCTTGCTCATTTTCTGGACTTGATTTTACAAATGCGTCTCTTAAAGATGGTGCTCTTCGATATGTAATCATGGGGTGTCTTGGTAATAATTTACCAATTACGGGATCAGTTTTTACCAGGTGCCAATTCCTATTGCACAAATCCCTTAACTCCTCATGTAGAGTGTTATACTATAGCCTCGCATGTAGAAATCGTTGACTCATCTCCTCTTGACGTTTAATTAGGCCATTCACAGTGCTGCAATTCCTCTATGCCAGTAGCATTTCCCCATACGGTATACTCATCTTGGTGTGTTTGGGGTGGTAGCTTGTGGCATGCAATATTGTGTTGCCTGTGGTGGGTGTTCTATGGAGTCTAGTTTCCAACTTTCCCCCTCGCACAAATACTTCTATATCCAAAAATGTTACCTCACTCTTGCTAATAGTGTGAGTAAACTTCAAATTTAAATCATTGTCATTTAACATAATGATAAACTGTTGTGCCGATTCAGAGCTGCCCCTCCAAGTTATAAACGAGTCATCAATGAATCTACTCCACATGACCACATGTTCCTCCCATATTTGAGCGTGCATCTTGCGGAGCACCTGTTCCTCCCCCCAGCCCACATGCAAGCATGTGTAACTGGGGGTGAAACATGGCCCATTGCAGTCCTGCGCTGTTGATGATAGAGCTCACCCCCAACTAAAAAGAAATTGTCCTCCAGACATCTCTTTACCATGGAGAGAAGCATATCAGTATGCTTAAGTAGACCAGTCAGTCTCTCTTGTAAAAAATGGTGGATGGCCCTCAGCCCATCCGAGTGAGCTATGCTATTGTAAAGGGACGTAATGTTAAGTGCTATTAGTACATAATCAGGCTCCTTTGGTGTGTCGGAAATAATTTTGAGGAAGTCACTACTGTCCCTTACATATGACGGCAAGTTGATACAAATGGCTTCAAGAAAAAGTCGATATGTTTGGAGGTGTTCTCCATCATGCTCCCAATAGCTGATATTTTCGGGCGTCCTGGAGGGCAGCTCGCATTTTTGTGTATTTTCAGAATTAAATAAAAAAAATTGGTGTTCTCTGTTTTTTATTCTTGAGAAATTTGAACTCATCATCCAAGAGTTATCCCTCCATTCTCCACCATTCTAGGTACTGTACAAACTCCATTTGTGCCTTTATCACTGCTTCTGACCTAAACCGTTTGTAACAGTCCCTTTGTCCCAGTTGCAAGCAAGCTTCCTGAAGGCACATCTCAATAGGCCACAACACCACGTTGCCCCTTTTGTCAGAGTTACGTACAACTCTGATATATTGTGTGTTCAGCTTGCTGGCACCAGTCCAAGTCATTCTCCCAGGCATGTACCATCGGGGGTGTCCTGGCACCCCACGCTCGGGTGATATTGTGCTTTGCCACCACTCCTGCAAAGGCCAGCCAAGTTGTGGCCCATGTGGGCCAGGCTAACTCACCCAGCACTCCCAGGATATGCCAGCACGCATCTAGCGGTACCTGTTCTTCCACCACTGTTGTCATCACCTGGGCGACCAGCCTCCAGAACATTTTAATCTTAGGGCAATCCCACAATATATGGAAAAACATCCCCATTTCCCCACAGCCTCTCACACACTGTTCTGAAGTGCAATGGCCCATATGGTATTGTGCTGACCATGTGGCATATGATCTGTGGAGAATACGGAGGTGGATCAGCCACAATATGGCTCTAATAGCTATATCTCTAGGGCATTGCATGGCGTCCCTCCAATCCTCATCGTCCAGGAGAAGTAGTCTGTCCTTGAGTAGAGTGTATTCTGGCGGCGGAGTCCCTTCTTTTATGTGGCAATGTAGTGCGTGTCGCAACTGTAAATATCTAAAGTGTTCTGTGGATTGCATCTGGAATTCCTCCTGTAATCTGTCAAATGTTAACATTTCCCCCCTTTGCCAGATGTCACCCAGGAGATCAATGCCAATAGCACTCCAGCCACGAAAGCCCCTCAGTTTGCCAACCTCGCCCAGCAAGTTGATCTCCGATAGGGGGATCTGTTCAGTCAGCCTAGCCTCCCTTCCAATCATTTTTGCAGCCTTCTGCAAGGCCATAACCACGGTCCCAGTATGTGATGGGAGAGACAGGACTTTCTGCCTGTCCCCATATAAGACAGAGAGTAAGACACCCTCGCCCATAGCGTGTCGATCAATCCCGAAAGCCTGTTCATCAAGTCGTGCAAAGACCCATCCATTGATGTTGACCAATTGAGACGCCCAATAATATTTCTGTATATCTGGAACTGCCAGCCCTCCTTCATAAACCCCCTGTGTAGTTTCTTCAGGGCAATCCTGGAGCTCCCACCACCCCCATAATAACATCCGTTGTTCGGATTCAACAACCCGAAAGAAAGTGTTAGAGATTGAAAATCTGAGTTATTCTTGAATGGGGTCTAAATGGTGTAATTGCTGCTTGTCCAGTATTAATATTTTCCTCCCTGATCACATCCTGTATTGACAATTCACTATCCGGGTCATCATTGCCCGACTCCAACTGTCTTAACGTTCTCAGGATGGACAGGTCTGCAATGACTGTACCTCCTGTAACAGTACTTGTTGACTTTGTTCAACCCTTGTTCCAGGAGTTTTTCCCAGACTGGTGTGGATTTTTTACAACTTTAACTTTCTAATAAATTTAAAGGTATCAATCCTTGCTTGCGGGTATTGAACATATTTCTTGGGTAGAATGATAATCCAAGTTTTAAAATATCTTCTTCTGATGTCGTTAGGGTTAATTCCGATAGATTTATAATGGACTTTCTATTATCCATTTCATTATCCACTACTTTGTGTTCCATGTCTTTTTGGTGTTTCTGTTTTGCCTTCCAGCATCCTTTCCGTTGTTTCCTCCTTCTGCACTTCCTCCTGTTGGCTTTTGTAATTGTGGGTTCCTTGATCTCAACATTGCTCTTCTGACCAGTCTTAAATAATCCAATTTGTGAGACATGGCTATTTTCCTTCTTGTGGTTACAGAGTCTTCTTGCCCTTCGTGCATGCTTAAGTCTTCATCGCTTGTTCCAGCTTCTGAACTCAGTTCAGTATCTGAGTCTGTCACAGTATTCCTCTGCCTCCCATTTGATCCCCCATCCTGCTGCTGTTGTTGTTTTCTGATATGATTAAACCTCCATGCAAACATGAATATTTAGCTGTTTTCATAATCAATCCGGTCTCTTAGGAATTTATTCATTTTTCGTTGTTTGATTATATCTTCATGCTTTTTCAGTCTCGTTTGCATTTCGGTTTTAACCTTATTAATTGTCTCCTTCTCGGGTCTGCCACTCAACTCCACTTCTAAGTTCTATATATTACTTGCAATATCTTGGTTCTATCTTTATCAGCATATTTTATCAGAATTTTGACTAGTCTTGTTGATGCCTCCAGATTGCTAGTGGCCCACTCCTCCAGCATCTCTGGGTTTTCAAAACTCAGTGCTATGAGGATTCTCAAACCTTTTAGTAAGGATACCAGGAGCCCACATCTAGCTATTTGGAAAGTGACTTTACTTCCCACCACTTCGTTATTTCTTTATATTATTATTATTTTCCATATAATTTACTATAATGTTGTTTTGCTACACTTATAATGGGAACAACCAAAATAGTGTATAACAAATATTGTGGAAGAGAGTATCGACAAGAAACCTCATTTATTTATAAATATCGATTTTACAATAATTTATTATAAAATAGATAATTGCTTAAAATGTGATGTATTGTTTTAATATTGGTAAATAGTTTTAATTGCATTATATATATATATATATTTCCAACAGATGCTTTTGATTTAATCAGCCTGTCGGCGCAATTATTTAATTTTGCCAGCAGGATGAAAAGTAATCCAATATGATTAACCTTAGAAATCTGCAAGTGTTTGCTAGTCACGACCTATGGGGCCACCATATAGGGCGATCGGGATTGCCATAAATAGAGAATAACTACTTTTGTAGACAGCTCTTATAACTCCTTCCCTCCAGGTCACACTATTTACATGAGGAGTAAGGTCTTTACTTTTTGAAAGACCTATTTAAAGAAGCTCCGCCACTCCACTGGATTTCAATATGGAAAAAAACTGCATGCTTCTCTGACTTGCCAGATTATTACCAATTGTTTAAACTGGTGAGGAAGTTCCCCCGGTTGAGAAATGTTAAGAAATCTGTTGAAGATCTCTGACTTGTTTGCCTCACCAGATTGGATTGTTAATGTTGATCATTGTCCTCTGGAAACCAAGAGTTGAAGGCCACAGAGAACCCCACCTTAAGAGATTATGCCCTCGTCCAAATTTATGACGGAATAAAACTTTCTTTATCTTTGGCAAATGATGTTTTGAAATGGCCTTTGATGTCTAGATTTTGCCTAGGCTCAATTAGAAGTCCATTATGTTTTCCCTTGGGCTTGTTTGATACTGATTCTATTTAAATTTATCCTTGTGGTGAGATCTCTCCACAGTCTCTAATACATTTTAGTTTATTTTTTAAATATTACAAAGCTTTGAGGCATAAATATTAATTGCCTATTCTTTAATTGCATGCATTTTATAAGCATAAGCCTTCTTTTTATTTTTGTGCATGTGTTCCAGTCGTTTGGACTGTTATTCAGTTGGACGATTTTTAGAAACTGTAATTTGATTAAGCAACTCAAGGAATTTTTCATATAAATTACTATGATCATCTTTTTTATATGTGGTTGTTTTTTAAGTCAATTTATTGTGTTCATCTCTGATTTCGTGATTATTCAAAAATAATTGCATAAAGGTTAAGCATGAAAAATAAATGCATATGCATATCTATAAACAACTTGAAGATCTTGATGCTGAGCTGAGATTCATGCCCATTTATGAGTAACAGTCACAGCCCAGAAATCACCATTCAAATATATATATATATATATATATATATATATATATATATATATATATATATATATATATGAAGAAAGATTCCTCCCCAGCCTGCTCTGCGCTTGCAGACACCGCCTCCACGCCAACAAGGAAGAGGACCGGACCAGCAATTCAGCAAAGATGGTATTTTTTATTTACAGATTAAAACAGAACCAGCGACGCGTTTCGGGCGGGAAGCCCTTGATCACGCTGCAACCATATATATGGTATATGGTATATACATATCCACCAAACAAAGTTCCCTTCAACTCGAGCCACTTAGCGACGGTGGGCCGTGGCAGGTTAGCGAAGCCCAAACACCCACAAATCCATCATATCTTATCCCAGAACAAACAACAGTCCAAAGCACCATGAATGCTATCAAACAGAGTTTATTTCATGGGAAAAACTCTACGCGTTTCGGAAACCACGTTTCCTTGCTCACGAGTACTTGAGTTGTGTCAAAGACAGTGTTTAAAGAAACATCACGTGGCTGGTGAAAAAATAAATAAAAAACGTGGAGTCAGACTTCAACCACCCCACACATGCGTGTTTTCTTTTCTTTTCAATATTACATCATATTGTATTTACACGCAGGTTGTAACGTTTCAGCTATAATTAGAGTAAGGCAGAGCAGCAAACCTGAATTTTATCCTTGTGGTTATAAGCCAGTTTAGAAAACTTTATTGTTCCCCCGTCTTAAACATCGCCGATGTTTTTAACACATCCGAAACTCAAATAAATGAAGGGGTAAGTACTTCACAAGATGCTCACACCTTGTAGTTTTCACCCTGAATCTAAGTAACCAAGATACAATTACGCGCTCTTCTCAGCAGCCTAGCGCGGACATTTTTGCAACAAATGGAAATCTTTGCGCAAGTGCGCAGGGACTTAATCAAGTG
The DNA here is from genome assembly GCF_964263255.1 of Lissotriton vulgaris. Taxonomy (NCBI): domain Eukaryota; kingdom Metazoa; phylum Chordata; class Amphibia; order Caudata; family Salamandridae; genus Lissotriton; species Lissotriton vulgaris. Next base: position 149,981,178 of record NC_141688.1, on the reverse strand, counting down.
CAACGATGCATCATAAGTCGCTAATGAATCAAGCTCAGGCCCAAGTGGGCATAGCTATTGGGCATCCTATTAAAGGAGATTCCTGACACTCAAGGGGATAAGTAGTTTTACACAAAAAATGGCAACCCCAGCTATAGTATATTAATAGTATAATATATATATATATATATATATATATATATATATATATATATATATGAAAAGCTCTCTCCCTCCCGGTCCCGGGTGGAAAATAACGACAGCACTCGTGGGAATTTCGTTATTAGCAGTCTTTACTCGCACAACAGACGCGTTTCGGAAGCCACGCTCCCTTCCTCAATGTTTACACCGTAATGCGCGAGCTGGCGCCATTTTATTTCAACATTACAAACAACAAGCAGATGTTATGCAATACTTTAGACAGAGTAAGGACACAACCCAGACAAACCCTGTTCGTTAAGAAACAAAAACCCTCTAATGAAGCAAACAAATTCAGGATGATAACACCATACTCCCAAGACTGTCAACAATTGAGAAACATCCTGAAAAGACATTGGCACATATTGCAGAAAGACAATATCATCGGAAATGATATCCCTGTAAATCCCTTAATTACTTTTAGAAGGGCACGCTCGTTGAGGGATACCTTGGTACACAGTCACCTGTCACCAATCCCCATACGTACAGGCAAATTAAGAGACGCTAAAGGGTTTTTCCCTTGTGGCCGATGCAAGGCCTGTGCCAATAGCAAAAGGGTCCTTTCTTACGAACTTGTGGGTTGCAAAAAGAAGAAGAAGATCAACCAATTCCTTACCTGCACTTCCCCATTTTCAGTCTATTGCCTCCTCTGCCCTTGTGGGCTTAGATACATAGGCAGCACCATTAACCCCGTGAAATTGCGTATCCTAGAACATATGCGAGCCATAGTTAACAGAGACTTCACTTACCCAGTCGCAAGACACTTTTCCATTAAACATAAGGGCGACCGGAATCTGTTACAATATTTCTGCTTAGACTCAATTTCTGAAAATATCAGGGGTGGGGATAAACTACAGAAACTCCGTAGGTTAGAATCCCGCTACATTATAGACTGCCAGACTAAGGCCCCTTTGGGACTCAACAGTGGGGAGGAACTTACTGTACATTTAGGGAGCTAAATGTAAATGTTAATACTGCAGTATCCGAAGTGAGGACTATCTTGATGTTATTATGGCTTAAGGATTTCAGTTTTCACAATGTGTGTTCTTCTGTGAATAAGTGTACTTTGAGATGAACTAAGAACTTTTTTCCACTATCATGGTATAACATATTTTGGTAATTGCTCAGTATTCTTGGTAACTTCTGGATTATGATTTAATCTTTAAGCAAATGTTTTAATTTCTTTGTTAATTAACATCCAACACTGTGTGGGGATTGAATTTGGACACTGGGTTAATGGAAATCTAAATGGCAACCCTCGAGTTGCCACAAGCCGATCCACGGCAAGATTCCTGTCCATTACCCACTGTACGAAAGAGAGGGTTACTTGCCGATCCACGGCACAATTATGTTGCGAATTCCTCGTTGTAATACATGAGGGCTTTTCAAATGTTTAAGTTGTCATTACCTTCACAAATGAAATGTGACTTTTAATTTCATTCATGCTAATACAGGGATCGTTTGTACTAGCAAGATGGCGCTCTTGCGTCAGTCCTCTCTCTACACCCACTAACACGTGTTGTTTGTAATGTTGAAATAAAATGGCGCCAGCTCGCGCATTACGGTGTAAACATTGAGGAAGGGAGCGTGGCTTCCGAAACGCGTCTGTTGTGCGAGTAAAGACTGCTAATAACGAAATTCCCACGAGTGCTGTCGTTATTTTCCACCCGGGACCGGGAGGGAGAGAGCTTTTCATATTTCCAGCGCGAAGCTCTGACGCGCTTAGACTTGCACCCGCTGCGTGAGTGCCCCGCAATTTGGAGCAGTGAGCTTGGATATATATATATATATATATATATATATATATATATATATCACAGAGAATATGTCTCGTTTTGTGGACCACACTCTATTCCCTTTGGTGTCCACTTTGGATTCCTATGTGCGAGACACAAAGGATCTGTCGAAGTTGCAGAACCTGGTGTGGGAACAGGAATATCTTCTGATGGTATTAGACATTACCAGTCTCTATACAATTATCGAACACCATCATGGACTAGAGGCTGTGAAATGGGCATTAGAACAACGCCAGCTACGATTTTCGAGACATAATATAATGATTCTCGAATTCGTAGAATTTTGCCTGAAACACAACATTTTTCTGTTTGAGGAACAACTATATATTCAGAAGTCTGGAACGGCGATGGGTACCTGCTTTGCCCCCAGCTACGCGAACTTGTGGTGGGCTGGTGAGAGGAGCAGGTACCCAGGAGCTGCATGGTAGGAGGGAAAGAGGGAAAGGTCATCTGCTGGCATCGGTATATCGATAACCTTTTCCTTGTGTGGAAAGGTAACTCTGAAACAGCCTATGAATATATTAATGTCCTAAACAATAACAAAATCAACCTACATTTTTCGGGAACAGTAAGTCCGGTGGCAGCGGACTATCTGGATCTCAAAATATATGTAGAAGATGGACACCTCCACACAAACCTTTTCAGGAAACAGACTGCTGGCAACTCAACATTGCATGCCAGTAGCAGCCACCCTCCACAACTAATCAACAGTATCCCCTACGGGGAACTGTTGAGACTTCGCAGAAATTGTTCCAAACCATCTGATTTCGAAGCGGCTGCTTCAGAATGCATATCCCGATTTAGGGTTAGGGGGTATGGTGAGAAATTACTAAACAACACCCTCAATAGAGTCAGAAGAAAGAGAGACAGTCCCTCTTGACCAATAATCCTGAACAGGTCAATCGTAGAGGCATACCAGGTGATAATAAGGGCAAGTTCAGAGTCATAACCCCCTATTCATCAGGAGCGGAAAGTTTTAGAGCTATGTTAAGGAAGAACTGGCATATTCTCTTAACTGACAATGTGCTCAAAGAAGATCTACCAACACAGCCACTCCTAACCTTCAGCAAAGCGAGATCATTAGGTGACATATTAGTGACTAGTCATCTTGAGAAAGTGCCCCAGAGAAGCAATACCTTAAGGGAGCAAAGAGGCTTTTACCCCTGCGGCCGCTGCAAAGCGTGCGCAGGAAGTAAACGTGTCCTTTCTTACGTCACAACCGACACTGGCAGGAAAATGTACATAAACAAATTCATTACCTGCAGCACACAATATGCCGTCTACTGTCTACAGTGCCCCCTGTGGCTTACGCTATATTGGGAGCACGATTAAGGAGATCAAGCTCAGAATACTTAAGCACATGCGAGCCATCGACAAAGTAGTCCAGGCTTATCCGGTGGCTCGTCACTTTGCGGAGGCCCACAATCGAGACCGAAACAAGCTCCAGTATTTTGGCCTCGACATCGTACCCCCAAATATACGTGGTGGTGACCGCCTACGCAGACTAAGGAGACTTGAGTCCCGATATATCATTGACCTCTGCACGAAACATCCCAAAGGTCTTAACAGTGGGGAGGAGATGGCTTTCCATTTGGGGAAATAAGCTCATTAGATCAGAGAACAACACCAGGTACACATGATTCCATGATGATAGCTCATTTCAATTAACTGTAATTAGAACTCTTTGAGTATCATCCTGTATGGAATAACTGTACATCAATGTATATAACAGCTCTAGAAATTCTGCTTGACTTATGTCATATACATATAATTGTGTGAGAGACTCTTTTACGCTAAACGACCCATAGCATTTGACTCGCTTTATAACTCTTTATTATGAATTTAAGAGAAATTTGGAATGCTTTTGTGCTCTAGATTGAATGAATGTTTAATTTGATTTGGAGTAACATATGGGTACACTATTTTCCACTGTACATAACATTGATTTTCACTACACTGGTTTCACTATGGATTTACTTTAATTTTTCTAAATGAAATGTGAATTGTAGATTGTGAATAATCTTACATGATTTTTGCTGCTGTACGCGATGCATCCCACTATATATAAATCCCACACTCCTTTTATAAGTTACCCCTATCACATGGTTGTTGATTTGGAAGTTTCTTATTTTATTTTGGTTATAGGCGTTTTGACTATGTATCTCATCTGGGGACATTAGCCGATCCACGGCTGTATGTTTTTGTCCAATTTATGACCTTGATTAATGATACGCCATGCATGGAATAAGGCGCCTGCCCATCTGAGGGCTTAACCACTCTAGCTATTTTTTAGCTTGATGTTAATCAGCTTTACATTTAATCGATCCTTGTATAATGTCATTCAGTGTTATATACAAAACACACATTACAAGATGGCCGCCCCTATTCCACGCACGGTGTGAGTCCCCTTGTTTATGTCCATGCCTTATCGAATGTGGGAGTGAACACTAAATGTTTAAAACAATGTCGGGAGTAAACACAGTGCATCACACACTGACGAAGGCAGACCGCCGAAACGCGTCTGTGTGCACCCCTCCGCTGAATAAAACCTTTATCCTCGAGTGCTGTCTTGTTCTTTCTGGGAAGCTGAAGGGATTTGGAGCGTCATATATATATATATATATATATATATGTTCTCACCCTCCGAAAATGCAGAGACACTTTTCACCATGGTGCACCTCCTATCCGAGGCAGCCCGGTTAACAATATCAAACGCCGTGCAATCACGCACGCGTGCACTCCTCTCCGATAATAACATCGACTCTGATAGTTGCTCTAAAGAAGATTTATTTCAATGCATCAAGCCTACAAGCACCCAAAGCGTTTCGGCGAAACCACCTTGCTCACAGGTATATATATTTATGTACTGTATATATTTAAAAAATATACCAACAAACACAATCGAAGTGGCTGAAGCCCTGTGACGCTATGGATGAGTAGGTGCTCTAGATGCTGTTAACAGGAAGTGAGCCACGAGGATGGATCAATCCTTCTTTATTGTGAAACACAGCGATTTTGGGTAAAGGGATAGCCCGCTTTAAGGCGTGAGCTGAAACGCATAGGCGTTCCATGTGGGGTGTTGCTATGATCAATACCAAAATATAAAAATACATTTTCACTGCCACCTGGACTTTGTACACCGACCTTTTTTGTAGTGTTGGCGTAAACTGCGGCCAGATCATCTGACAGGTGATTGTCGTTGTGTAGAAATTAGTATTTAAAGAACCGTAGAAATTCACTGAAAAAACCATAGGTTTCAGGGACGTTATAGTTAGTTGGGCATTTCACTCGTACAAAATCATAGCAATTCCACTGTTATAGTTAGTTCAGCTAACTATAACTCACGCCCCCGCAATGCATTGCTCATCACATATTACATCATTCATGGCATGGTTAGTGACATCACTGATGACATCACTGATCACATCTCACATGACATGACTGATGACATCAGCCAGTGACTGTGTATTTCTGTAAAGTTTAAATATGTTTCATATATATATATATATTACCTACTGGCGTCTCGCCAGTAGGTATATATAGTTAGGATTTATTCCCTATGGGATTTTTGAAAATTCTATGTCTAATAACTTTGGCGTTTGTGGACGGAATCGGCTGAAATTTTCAGGAAAATGGCACATTTTGTTTCTGAGCAGCCCTTGAAAATTTGGGGGGGTTTCGTCGAGGGGGGGCCGAGAAAAAAGGGGGGTCCCAAAACGCGTTTTTCCCATGTTAATTTCCATAGGGCGGTTGGACTCACTTTTAGCTCGAACGGCTGAATGGATTTGCACGAAACTTGGCAAAATTGTAGGGACTGTTAGCCCGATGTGCCTTTGCTAGGTCTCAAGATATGTGCTCCAGTAGTTTTTGAGAAATTAACGTTCAAAACAAGATATATATCTGTAACAGCGCTCCGGGCTGCGGTCCGGTTCGCTTACTTTTCGCGAAACGGAACTTTGCGCGCAGAAAGCTGATTGGCTCTCCGGTGTCTGTCAACATTCTAAACAGTCCGGAGCGGCCGCCATCTTATCTATCGGTAGGATCGAGAGAGAAGAAGAGGTGAAAAACGAAGGGGGAATTTATTGAAAGGGGGCAAGGTATACCCCTCTTGACCCCCTAGGAATGTTGTTGGGGTTATTAAAGGGTCCCGTGGGGAAAATAAAAAAAAAATGATTTTTCACGGTAGAAGCGCTTCAGGGGCCGCGAACTGGGCCGCAAACTGGTAGCGAAACGGGAATTCGCCATTTTGTGCTTCGTTTTAATTAAATTACTAGGTATAAGGGGGTGCAGGAGATGTATCCTAATCCCCTATGTTTCCTGAGGGTGGCTGAGGAGGCTCATATATGTTGATACATCTCTTCCAGCGGCTGTGCGTGAGCTTTTTTTTTTTTTGTTGCTGCGTGACGTCTGTTAATGTTCGATTCGATGGAAATCAGGAAGTGTTGACCGCCAATTTGTCACTGCGATAAAATATTTTGTTATAAATGAATCCTTATTGATAAACATTGTCTGCGCCATCTTGCCTTTTTTACAATGCCACAATTTTGTCGTGCACGGCAGCCATTTTAGATGCCTTGACCAGGCCCACTCTCTGCACGCCGTCGATTCTCAGCACGGCTCCCCATCCTCGCAAGCATCTCCCCCACGCACTGGTCACCCCCGCTCTCTCTCTCGTGCATGGGCCGTATACTTCCCCTTATCTGCGCTGCTCTTCCCTGAGAATCACACCCTGTGCCCGCCCGACACCTCCCTTTCACCCTATTCACTAACGCACCCTCTGACACTCCTCTTCCTCTGTGTCCGATTGTCCAGGCCGGACCTAGGCTATCACCTAGCCCTGCGGATGTAGTTTATGGCCCCAGCTGTAGAGTATCCAGACATGCCAACCCTCCCGATTCAGGCGTGAGACTACTGATTTCAGTGCTAGTCTTTCGCCTCCCGATTCCTGCAAGGAAAAATCCGGGGGCATATTACCAACAACTAACGATAATTTTTGTCTCTAACTTGTTTAGAGACAAAAATTATCGCCGCACATCGGCGAATTTTATCGCACATAAACCTTGCTATTAGCAAGGTTTATCGCAAATGCGATAAAAAACGGCCGCAATGCATGAATATCGTTGAAAAGTCAGCGATATTCATGCATTATCCAGCAAATGCTCTTAGCCATGTTATCCACTTCCCATTGGATAACATGGCTAAAAACTGCTCAGGGCAGGTGTTAGGTTTTGAAGATATTCGCGCTTAGTGCGAATATCTCCAAAAGTTGGTAATAGGAGATAGCGATGGTTAGGGACTGTTTCCAGTCGCTAAAATCTTGGCACGCCCACTTTGCATGTCATTAGTGATAAATATCACTGATATGCAAAGCGGGGCCCAAGATGGTCGCTATCTCCTTTTAGCTGTCACTAACTGGTGTTAGCGACAGCTTGGTAATAGGGAGATAATTTTATCTCTTTTTTTTTGGCTTTTAAAGCCAAAAAAGCGGAAATAAACCCCCTTGATAATATGCCCCATGATTTCTCGGGGGTTTCAGCTGACAGGGCTTGGTATTGTGTTACGTGCTAATTCTTCCAGGAAACGTCAGAGGGTCGATGCAGGGGTTCTAGAAGGGGTGATAAACCATTTAAGCCTCATGAACAAGCGCATGGTCTTTTAAAGATTTGTGAAGTACTCGGGGCGGCGGTGTGTGTGTGCCCTCTTTCAGGAGCGGGCGGGGGGGCACTGCCAGCAACTTGCCAGGCCAGGCAGTGTTCAACACGTGCATCGCCCTTTCTCTGCCTGCTATTGCGCTCCATGCTTCGGAAAGGTAAGAAAAAGAACGTGCATTTAAACATATATAGCACTCCAACAAAGTTAGATTTTAAAACTTTATTAACTTTTAAATATAACGAACGCAACAAAAAATGTAAATATATTTAACCATTTTTTGAAATTAACCAGAACTATAACGATAACAACAACAACAACAATAATATAACTTTTATGCCTAAATTACGCAAACATTTAGCTAATCTGCTAAAGGGGGGAGTCGCCATTTCTTTACAATAATCAATAATGAAAAATCCACATCAATAGGGTTGTCCGTTTTCTCGATGCAGCACTATAGTGCAACATACACAGCACCTGGGGTGTCAAGAGTGAACAGGTCTTTCTTTGTTCCTTAAGATGTTATCCGTGTCAACCTCTTCCGAGAATGCTGATGCGTTAGGATTTCCTTGTGTTTCTTAATAGCATTGGTGTCTGCACACTTCTTTGTCAATTCTGTGAAGATGATAACTGCTTCATAAACAGACGATATCTTTGTTTAGTCATTAGTGTTAAGTGTGTCTGAAACTACAGTACCCTTCTGTTTTTTTTCTTCAGGCTCTACAGAGTTTTGTGTGTTGTTCTTTTGAGCGACAATTATTCCAGAGGTTTCAGGTTTACTTGTTTTGTCCTGCAGAGAGTTAACAGCTTTAGAGAGTTCATGTTTTTTTGCTATGTCCTGCTGTTCGTCAACTGCTTCAGAGACATCAGCCTCATTTGTTATGTTTGACTAGATCCTGGACCTGCCCGGCCGCGCCCAAAATGGTGCCGGTGTAAATGGGACTCGTAACTGCTTGTTGTGTACTGGTTGCCCAACCTTGATATCACGAGATACATATGCAGTTTTGAAGCACATGGCGGAGGCTTGTCTGCTGTAGTGGGGCGACCTTTATCGTTTCAGGCGCCATTCCGCCCGCTTTTGCTACACTGTGCCTTTTCCGCCATTCAGCTGTTTAGCGCCCGCTCTTACGGCTACAGCGTCTCGCTCACCATGTAGTTGAGTTGCTCCCACTCTTGCGGTGCAGCGATAGGCGGCTTCCACAGGACTCTTAAAATGGTGGCCGGCTCTTCGGATTTGGGCCTGGTCCAGTAAACTGGCCCTGGGACACCTTGGAACTCGGACGCTTGTCTGCCAGGGCTTGGGTTCCATTCTCGAAAGCGTCCCCTCAGCCTTGAAGATTGTACAAAAGTCTTGGGGGCCGTCGACTCCGGTGGGGAGCGGCTGCCATGATTGCTTGCGGAATGGCCACGACGGAGCTACGAGATGGTGGTGCTCTCATGGTGACGCCAGCTTCAGTCTGAAACATCCAGAAACAAGGTGGGGCTTTCATCGTTTGGGAAAAAAAATGTTTTAAGTTCAAATTTTTTAATCCAATGAAAAGTGTTATTTTTAGGTCACATGACCTAGTCTTACATCATTAGGAAAACAACAGTAAAATGAACCAATGAAAAGTTTTATTAACAAGTCACATGACCTGTTATGCTTACGTTACGCGCTGCGCGGCGCGCTCTGGATCGTTTCCGGGAAGCTGCGCCTTGCGCACCGGAGCACTTCCGGGTGCGCTAACGCGTCGCGTCATATGACGCATTACGCGACAATGCAGGTCCAGAATATAGTCAAAATGTCTCCACCAACCAGCGGTCGGAATACAACCGCTTTCAGCAGTCCAAAAAGTTCGGTTAAATCTTAAGAGCGGGAGCAACTCAACTACATGGTGAGCGAGACGTTGTAGTCGCAAGAGCGGGCGGTAAACAGCTGAATGGCGGAAGAGGCACAGAGTACCAAAAGCGGGCGGAATGGCAACTAAAACAGTAAAGGGGCGCCCCACGACAGCGTGTCTTCAGGTCAAACGGATTGTGGGACAAGGTCCAGAATGGAAGAGTCATCAAAAGGGAAAAAATTCCGCCGGACCCCGGGAGCCGGCCGCCTATGCCGGGGGCGATCTCAGGCCACACCAGGGCAACACGACTTGGGGAGGGGGCAGGAGCCAAGCGCCCCCTCTCAGTCCGCGCCATCTCACCGCCCCTCGGGGGCCTCCGTCAAGCGGTTTAGGGAGGCACCGTATCACATTGTTTTCCAATGCAGTCAGGTCCACAAATGGACCCCACTTACTTTGAATAGTGAAGCTGCAGCAGGTGCAAATAAGGTTTAAACAGTGTTACAAGAGCTGCTTAGAACTGTGAAGTATGGCACTCAACAACCAGGACTTATGCCATTTGTGTAAGGCAGTGACATGGAAGCAACTCAGGGACAAAAAGCATGAACGAACATTCACGTATGAAAATCTTATTTGGGGAAGGGGTAGAATCCTAACGCCCCCTCCCAGTTCGCGCCACTACACGGTATGTGGAAAATCTGAAGCCATCGTTCTACAAACTCTCAACGCTTGCTATCAGTGCATGAGTTTCATGCTCGATCGATTGAGCTAGCCGGATCGGGCAATAAAAAGTATAAAATAGTTATGTAAATAGTTATTTAATAAAATGTTTTACCCTGTTTCTTTGCTGGTGTGTTGTCTATATTTATAATATTTGCATAGGGTTTGTCGTTATTTTGGGCGGGGTGGGTGGCGGAGTCGAGCTGTCTTGCAGCCCTCATGGTGTGGAGCTCAGTTCATTTCACTATTTTCGTATTTCTCATGAAGGGTTGTTCCTAATGTTTGTATTTTACCGAGGTCAAAAAGAGATCGAATTAGTGGTCTACTGATTTTGCTCGATTACTTTTATTTTTTTACACGATTTTTCACTATCTGCAAAGACTAAACAGAGTATTGCGACTTTGTGCTTGTTTGTAAATAGAGAATGATCCAAAGAGAACCAATTCTAAAACAGTAAATGCTTGGATAATAATCAATCAAATGGAGAGACAAGCAGGTACGACGGATTACAACAGGGGTAAAGGTCTGCGTTAACTACCGTTCACTATCTGCAAAGAGAGAGTACTAAGAGAAAAGAGGGGAGTGGGGGGGCAGCGTTCAAAGCACATCAGCGTGCATAAACACGAAAACGTTTTTACCTATCACGTACTTGACATTTGACAGCTTTTGATATTTGCTATTAAAAAACCATTGAAATTCACAGAAAAAACCATAGGTTATAGTCGACATATAGTTAGGAATTTGCATTTACAAAACCTTGAAAATTCAATGAAAAAACCATTGGTTTTAGGCCATATATAGTTAGGGATTTGCATTTACAAAACCTTATTTTACTCGCATAAAACCATTGAAATTCCATATATAGTTAGATGCGCTAACTATATATCGCGCACCCGCAATCCACTGCTGATGATGTCACATATTACATCATTGGTTAGTGACATCACTGATGACATCACTGATGACATCTCAAATGACATCACTGATAAAATCACTGATAACATCTCATTTGACATGACTGATCACATCACTGATGATATCATTCATGTGATAATACCATGAACTTCTTCAGACTCTAATATAACCTTAGATACAATCAGTGTAAACAGACAGTCACAGACTGTCACTCATCCATGGAGTTACTCACACACCTAGTCAGTTATGCCAAAAATCAATCACACCTCCATTTTCTCAACTATACAGTTATACACACCTTACCTATTCAAACATATACTAACACATATTTACTTTACTGTCTTATACAATCTCTGATACATGTTCACAATGATCCATACAGCCACTCACACATTCACTGGCTCTTATGCACAGTTATTTATAGATGTCAACTCTCACATGTACTGTGTTTTACATATGTACTTACTTTGACATGTAGCACTGAGATATCCATTCACTCACTAATACACTCATGCACAGTCAACCGCCCATACAGCCGTTTCCACATGCACTTTTGAATCCATACATATAGTGAATCAACTACTCACATCTATGTACAGAGTCACACACCTCCCAGCCACCCATACACACACACTCAGTTTCCCATACAAATGCTTGGACAACCAATCAATAACCCATACAGTTACTCATATAGCTACTGATCAACATATGCAGCAGTTTGTAGAACAACAGATATAATGATGCACAAATTAAAACAGTTTAGTCACTAACCCATGCACTCAGTGAGACACATTTAAATCACTCACTCAATCAGTTAGTCTGAAAAAACCATAGGTTATAGACCATATATAGTTAGGGATTAGCATTTACAAAACCTTATTTTACTCACCCAAAACCATTGAAATTCGCATATATAGTTAGTTGCAGTAACTATATATCGCGCACCCGCAATCCACTGCTGATCATGTCACATATTACATCATTCGTGACATGGTCAGTGACAGAATTAAAATGGTTTATTTTGCTGTTCTCAGAATATATCAAATTTCACTGAAAACAGTGAGTTGAAGGTATTCATCATATAACAGTGGGGAAAAAACACAATCAAAATGATTGTGTTTAAAAAACCCATATAATATAATCAATCAGAAATCAGAACTCCTCAAAAGTAACTTACTTTCTATGACGTCAAAGGATGTCCTATGAACAGCTTATACTCTGTTGTACTGCTATTATTTTCTGCCCGCCACTTTCTGAAAGATAAGCTCCATCGTTTTAAGAAAAATGAGACATACAAAGCAATTTAAAACAGCACAGTAAATTACAGCAACACCTAGAATCATTATAATCCAGTTACCTACCCTAAATTCTCACTTCTGAAAACAAGTCAAAAGGCAAAATTGCTTCATAGTCAAATGGTAATCATTGCCGAAAGACCAGCCTTTTTTATATTTCAAATAACCTGTGTAATATCCTGATGTTGTGAAAGGACCATCATATCATATAATAGCTGCAGTTACAAATGTTCTTCCTGAAATCGACGACTGTGTAGCCAAAACATTTTTAATTAGACTTGACAACTTATTTTCATCCAGTTTATGTAGTTAAAATTGTAAAATGACATTTCACCCATAAGTTTCTATAAATAATGTGGACACCATTGCAGACTTACATTACCTCTACTCCTTGTTTTGATCTGCTGCTTGAATTAGCTTATTAACACAAACAGTGTTCGTTCTGTACTACACTTATCCACAAGGCCATATAGAGTAGGAGCCATTAGAACCTCTTGAAATTCCTCAGAACAAATCCCGAGATTCCTTCCCTAAAATTTTGGTTGTAAGAACACCAGGTCAGAATTTTTAGGGTGAAAAGGCAATCTTTTTTTGAAAGTTAAAACAGAATCATTGCAGAATGACCAGCCGTTTCCAGAGTACAAGTAAGTTGTGTAATGTCCTGATGTTGTTGAAAGACCCTCATGATATATAATTGCTGCAGTTACAAAAGTCCTTCCTGATATTGACAACTGAGAAGCCACAAAATCTTTAATTAAAGTTGGCAATTTTGTTCCATCAGGCCTACATCGTTGGAACATTAAAATGACATACTGGCCATATCTTCGTATAAATATTGTGGACAGCATTGCAGACTTACATTGGCTACACTCCATGTTTTGATCGGCTGCTTTTACTAGCTTATTAAAGGATACTGATTTACTGTCTGGCAAAGTTAAATATATAAATCTTTCTGAATCTACACTAGTAGTACTTGATAATGTACAATTCTCGCAGTCATGCTGCCATTGATAAGAAAGGCCAAACAGATGATCTACATCTACACCTTCATCTTGCAATACATCAAGCATTAAAAACTCCTGACAATCCTGCTGAATATTTTGAGAGAATTGCGTTTGACCTGAACATTTATCTAACAGATTACGAATTTCAGACACACTTTCTACTCTTGTTCTATCAGCACTACATTTCTCTAACACAGAATTCAACAAAAAGCAATAACTTTGTTCTGAATTGATCACAATCTGTTATTTTAAAGTTTCTAGAGAAAATACAACATTGACCACTACATTAGCATAGCAGATGACACCAGAACTATTTTCAAATTGAAAACAAACAACATCTTCAACAGAATTCATTTTCTTTCTGCTTACAATTTTCGGTTCATCGACTTTTGGTCTTTTTGCTACAACCTCCCTACATTTACTTCATTTCCGGCCTATCACACGTTTCTCAAACAAAGGATATTGAGGCAAATGTGGTGCATACTCTCTTCTTAACCTATTGTATTCCTTAACACAATCTAGATCCGCACAAATGTTTGTGACATCACAATCAATCAAGTACAATCCCGATAAAGTTCTGACTCGTGACAATGCTACATAAGCCATACCCTCTTTGAACACAGAACTGCCAATATTCACCAAAGCAGTGTCTACACTTAAACCTTGCAATTTATGGATTGTCACCGCATATGCCAAGCAAACAGGAAACTGCTTACGGCGAACATATAAGTCTTTTACAAGCAAAAACCTAGCTGTGCAACAACCAATTAGCTGTACTTCCTCAATGCCATCAAATTAAATTTTTAAAAATTCAATTCCATCTCTATTTCTGTATTTCTCAAAATCAACAACATTACCCATTGATCCATTTACCAGACCTCTTTCAACATGTAAATTCCTTCTCAAAATGATACGGCAATTTAAGCACACATTCAGAGTCTTTTCAAAACCAGCAGTTTTAGATATAGTCTTCTCTAATGAATCCAATTTAGATTTCAAATTCTCAGACAAAATAATTGTTCCTCCCATATGCTCTATTCTGTCAATAGCTTCCAGTTTCACAATCTCTTGGTTTTCTAAATTTAACATTTTGTTGTTGAAGATGGAACATTCTGCAAGAGTTGGCATCAAACATATTCCAGATTTCTTCTCAGTAATTTTCTGAAAAATATCCTCTGGCAGAACGTCTTCTTCTGGATACAAATTTGACAGTAATCGTGCATCTAAAGCTTCTTTCCCACGCTCGGTCACTTTCCCGATTCTAACATCTTGTAGAATATTCTTGTAATCTTCGTCCTTCGCCTGACGCATATTTTCACGCAGCTCAGCATAATTGAAGTTTAACCATATGTTAACGTTGCCAATGCTCCCTAGGCACTTCCTGGTATCTTCATGCGTAAGCAGTTTAAACACTGGTTGTCCTTTCACTGGTGTCAGCTGCAGAAGATCACCGAAAACAATGATGTGTTTGCCACCAAATAACACATCATACTCTGTTTTAAGAACTTCCTGCATTCTCAAATGCACAAAGGCAAGCATGACATTGGAAACCATTCTTACTTCGTCAATGATAAGAAGTTTCATCTTTTTCAGGACTCTAGATACTTCACAACAAGCATCTCCAGATAACTTGTGGTATTGTAATTTGTTATCATGCTCCACTGGCAGCATCAGTAGACGATGCAAAGTAATACCTTTAATGTTATATGCTGCCAGTCCAGTTGGAGCGGTGACAACACAAGACAGCGATGACTCAGTTCTTTTCTGCAGATAACATGAAATTGCTTTAATGAGGAAACTTTTTCCAGTTCCTGCTTCTCCACTCACGTACAGTCGGACAGGCTTCAACGACGTACATGAGCACTCTTTCTTCTCATGACTTAATCCATGATCAATTTATTTGGTAACTTCGTCATATATTTTCCTCTGCTCAACGTTGAGTTGTCTTTCCAAATGTTCTAAGTTAACCGCATCCTCCTGAGCATGTGCCATGGCTCTTTCCACTTCAATCATGGCAGTGGCAGCTTCATTTTCGATAACTGGTTCTCCTAGTGGATCCTGACTCAATGAAACAGAACTCTGACTGTCCTGAGAACTGTCTCTAGCAATCTCAGCTGCAATTGTTGCTTCCTACTCGATTTCTGCATTCAACATTTCTAGATATTTTGGAAAAACAGGACATTCTATGGACTCCTTGGCTGCATTGAAAGAGTCTTCGTAACAGAGGAAATCTCCAAGCAGTTCCTCTTCTGCACGCCAAGGCTTGAAAAGTTGCAAAAGAGCTAAATAGAAAAACTCTTTTCTTTCTGGAGATTCGCTATTCAATTTTCGATGATTTATCAATTGACATTTTCTTTGCTTGACCAGACATCCCTCACTTCCAATTACAGCATACACTCCTTTATCAATATCTTCTTTGATGTTCCTCTTGAAAATGTAATTTTGTAGAACCTCATACACACAAACATTCTCCAGGTGACTGCTTCTATTTGGATAATATGTATCCAACATGTTAGTCTTCAAAATATCTGTACTGCTTGGCTCCTTCTCCGCCAAATACTCAATTTCCCATACAGGTTTCAGAACTCGTTTACGCATTGCAGCAAGACCAAGACTTGTCCAAATGATACTCCTAGATTTGGCATAGAGACTTGCTGAAGATAACCGGTCAGAACATTCGTAAACTCTGATTTCTCGATGCGACAACATCTTCAGACTGAAACTGTACAACTTCTTACTGAGGCTCTTTTCATGGGAAATGTCCTCCCACATATCCTTCAGTTCTGCCTTTTCTTTTTTTGTGATGTAAGAGGTCACATACCGAGCCACAGCCATACAGTTGTCAGCCACAAACTGTATATCCATGTTAGCATTCCACATGGACAAAATCACTGGGTTGTAGTCGTTGATATACTTGGACTCTTCGTTTCTTTTCAAATTGTATGTGTTTTTGGGCGATTTCCACGTCACATTATGTCGCAGCGAAGACATCAAATTGTTCACTCTTCCTTTAGATATCACCGATCGTGGAAATCCAAAACGACATTTGGTGTAGTACTTGCCCTTGTTTCTGAATTTACGATGACAGTACTTTCCACAACGATGGCTTTGAAACCGTAAAACTTGTTCTCTTAGACTTTTGTCTTCCTTTGTCTTTGGAACAGCACATGTAGAATACTGTTCTATGAAACTCATCACTAAGTCATCCGGATCTGTTCCAAATTTGGGTGCATCTTTGATCCATAGCAGCATATGTATATGAGGAGCACCTCTTGCTTGATACTCCTTTCTCCAGAAGAAATCCAACACCTCTCCAAGAGGTGGATTTTTCTTGTTCATGATGAAAGACATCATAGCTTCAAATCTATGATTGAAGTACCTGCATACATTCACTGGATCCAACGAGCACAGTGCTCCAGGTGTCTTGAATTCAATATTTTCAATGTTTCCATTTGCCTCTCGTAGAAATTCAAGTAAGTCTTCCCAGGCATACTCAGCACAGCTGAGAGTGAGGAACCAAGTGGGAGTTCCTAAGTTCCTCAGCATATATTTTAAGTCACCATGACGACGATACCAATACTCATTAGTACCACGCTGACATGCCATGAGATTAATCAGGTGAGAATCCAAAATACTGTCTTGCACATTGACTTTATCCATAAAGTCCCTTTCCGAGATATTTCGCAGTTGTACACCACTTTTCAAGATGTGGTTCACTGCATAAAACAGTCCAGACAGATCACTTTCAAACAGTAGATGAAACAAATAGGGAATGCATTGACGAAACCTAGGATCTTCTGCATACAATCGTAAAGTCCGGTATTCTGAAGCAGGAATTTGATCAGGTCGCTCATCATATCGTCCTCCTCGACCTGTGGGAAATAACTGTGGGAAACACAGAGCTTCCAAACTTTCCTCCCAAACACTAATGGGACTCCCTTTGGCTTGTTTAATTTGAAACAACTCAATAGCATTCCCCATGACTTCCTTGGAATGCAAAGGATGAACACTATAATGTTCATATATTTCGTCATTTTTAGAGGCTTCTACTTTCTCAATTTGCCCAGCACACAAATCGCTGTCCTCTTCTTCACTTACTTCCTCTTCTGCAACACATACATTCTTGTAGTACTCATTGTTTTTTATCAAATACAATGTTGCCTTTTTGACT
Organism: Lissotriton vulgaris; assembly: GCF_964263255.1. Lineage (NCBI taxonomy): Eukaryota > Metazoa > Chordata > Amphibia > Caudata > Salamandridae > Lissotriton > Lissotriton vulgaris. The sequence goes on along the minus strand of NC_141688.1, from coordinate 149,963,634 downwards.
TTCCTAACATCCACTAAATCTTGCCAGATTTTCTTACTCTTTGTCGGAACCCCATTAACTAGGATAACCAGAGGTTCCTCTTCCCCTTTCTCTACTCCAATTGTATTAATGTTTTTCTTCAAATCTAAAGGCAAATAAACAACTCTTCCCTTTAATCCTCTCCGTAAATCTGATGGAGGCAATTTCCCTGTCTTTGGCTCCATTCGTACAATAGCCTGAAAGGGATGAACACTTTGAATCAAAATAGATTCATAAGTATTTAAATCCTTCCATTCAGAAGGAATGTCAACCAATTCAAGATTATTATAAACCGCTCTAGCAGGCATCCGGTTTTGGTTTAATTTGTTAAAACAATAAGTACACATAAGTTGGTCCGATCCCAAATCAAATTTTCTACCATCAAGTATGTGGCAAAATCCTTCCATTCACTATTGTTTTCCATTTCACTTACTGTATATAAATCCACTAACTTAGTCTAATTCTTATAATAAGTCCGTCAACAACACACACAAGTGAAATTAGGCCTCTCACTTGATTTTACCTGAAAGTTGAAAATTTCCTTGTGAAACTTATCTATAATAGAAATCAGTACACTCTCTTCCACATTACCTTCTTCTACTGGGTCAATTTCAACATTGTTCTCTTTACCAGCAAAGTAACAGAACTCAATTTCTTCACAAATATTCTTCACATCTACTTCAGAACCATGCAAAAGAGCAGTGCTTAATTGTTTAAGCATAATTGCTGGACTCTTAGCATAATACAACATTCTCACTAATTTCCTCACTTTATTATGATGCACTGCTAGCATCCTGAAATGATGAAAAACACGCTGGCATACTCTCCTGGAAAGACAAGCCAGTGAATGACCATGCAAACCTGTCACTTCTCTCACTCTGCAAGGATCTAATTCTTGCAACAATTTTATTTTCTGTTTTAAACTTTTCTTATTAAATGTCCGTACAAAATCACAAAGAAAATTGATGGAATCCTGTCGCACACTGCAAATAGAACTACACTTCCAGGTATACACTGGTCCCTTAGGACGTCTCCCTAAAACTTCATTACCTAACACCTCTTCTGCCTCTGTTGACACAAGTTTTTCTTTTTCAACCGGACAACCATCTTTCACCTCATAAGCTCGACCACTGGTGTCAACTGCATGCACCAAATTATTGTCCTGAAAATAACTCTCCTCATTAAAAAATGCCTCACAACTTGAACTATGCATCCATTCTCCTGAGAAAACTTCACAAAAATTACTACGATAACTACTCTCTTCCATCTACTATTTGATTTGAAATCATAAATTACCTTGTTTAGTTTCCTAATTCTATTGATTACCAAAATAAATAACTTTCGCTTAATTTCAAAAGCCTGATCAATCATTTTCTCTACATTTTTCTTTCTCTTATAAAAAGCCACTTTCTGTTGACCTTTCCTAATTTTTTTTAACAAATTGCCAATTATCCTGTTGCGGAACATTCATCTACGAATGTCTCTAAACAGATTTTTCCTTCTACTACCATGCACAGAGTCATCTCCTGCTCTAGCAGTTACATTTTTGAGGGGCCTTTCCTTCCCGTTTAAACTGGCTCTCTTCTTCTGAACTAAAACATATTCACTAGTGATACTTTTTCGTCTACAAATGTTTCTTAAAAAAGATTTTGTTGTCTTACCCGGAATTTTTTTGGTGACTTGACAACTTTTAATTCTAGAGGACTGCTGCAAAGGTCCATTATCTCCATTTTTACCTAGGTGGGGTGTAAGTCGCTTTGCTTCTTTCTTTCTTCTCTGCCTTGAGGGCATGTTTGAATTTTTAAGAATATCTTGAGTTGAATCTGTGGAAAATTTATTAACATTTTTTTATTAAATACTATTACCAAACAGTAAATCAATAACAGTAAGCAAACAATTGAATGGAAGGAATTTGCAACATACTTGATGGTAGAAAATAGCAATGGAATAGAATACTTCTACATATGACCTGTGCTGTGTTATATGTTAATCTCAACTAATTTTGAGACTCTATTTTTATTTAGAGATTGTTCCACAACAGACATTGTTGATGTTATTGTTATTGACTTAAAATTGCCAAGCACACATGAGGGCATATTTACAAGGCCCTTGCACCAGGGGGAAGTGACTTAAAATTGCCAAGCAGACATGGGGGCGTATTTACAAGGCCCTTGCACCAGGGGGAAGTGACTTGAAAGGGCCAAGCACACATGGGAGCGTATTTACAAGGCCCTTGCACCAGGGGGAAGTGACTTGAAATGGTCAAGCACACATGACAGCGTATTTACAAGGAACTTGCACCAGGGGGAAGTGACTTAAAATGGCCAAGCACACATGTGGGTGTATTTACAAGGCCCTTGCACCACTTATGCATCACTTTTAACATTTACACTGGGGCAAAACAGCACAGATGCATCATGCATCTGTTCCGCAAAAGCGACGTATTGCAGGAGTCACATCGCAAGTAAATAAATTCTCATAAATTTAAAAAGCATTCCTTTTCCTTAAAAACGATTTTCTGATCATAATTTGAAAACACAGCACAGCTCCTATGTACAAGCACACCTTGTCAGTACTAATACTTCACATTATCTACAATTACAATTTGTAAAAGAAGCAAAATCTTCAAGGAAAACATAATGCAAACACTTGACACAAAACAACATCTTAAATGCACAGCTGGCTTCCTTATTTTCTCCAAAAAGCATACTAGTCTCTTTCTAAAGTAAAGGAACCATATCTCACCTTAGCAAATGCTTTTTGAATTTCAAAACAGTCTCAGAAACACACCAATTTTTCTTTAGCAGAGCAAAAGGTATGCACTCCAGAGGCTGCAACCAACAAAGGCACAGAAATGCTGATATTCATCACACATATCTCTCATGTCACCCAATCAAAACTCTTCCCTCACTTTTTTCAAATCAACACCCTTCCCCCCTCTGCCCTTTCTGCCCTTTTTCCATAGCAAATACCTCCTGACAGACCTCTCATGTTTACAAGTTCACACAACAATGTTTCAAATGAACTCTGAACTCTCAGTACACCTGCTAATCCACTGCAATCTTTCTTAAAATCATTGTTTCTTAACCATTCAAATTACATCTTTCAAAGAACACATCCATGCAACCGAACTTTCTGTTTTCAGCAATGAAAATCCACCAATCACTGCTAATAAATCATTAGCACTCAAACTCCACAGTTTTTTTTCTTTACAAACTCCTACGGTTTCAACTGCCATTTCATTCCCACACTTCATCTGACTGCAACAGAACCTCCTCTCACCATGTTTTATGTCTGGATTCTTGGACATAGCTACATCCACTGGGCTCACAGGTATGCTGATAACAGAAATTTACACAACCTCAATTTACAAAATGTGGAAATCAAATGGATTGGGCAAAGAGGATTGAGATGTCACCAATTGATACCATTGGTGAAAACCTTTTTGCATTTGCCAAACCCTGACCTCATAATAGTGCACTGTGGAGGAAATGATTTGGGCACTTTGACTGGGGTAGGTCTGGAAATGCTCTTAAAGGACACCTTTGAGCAATTAATGGCACTTTTTCCTCACACTGCCTTGGTATATTCCAATATATTGCAAAGAAAATGTAGGGAGGGTCAATAGGGCATGTTTACCGACCAGAGCTATTTGTGCCCTAACTACAACTAGCAAAAAAGAAGAAATAGCCTGGTCTGGATGGCTGTAGGTGTGCCGTGTTGAATCTAGAACCCGGAAACCATTAGTAGCACTGGAGTGATAGCACTGGGCAGGGAAAAATTCCCATCAGCCCACCCGTCTGGTGGAGGATCGTCACTTGGGAGATGTGTCATCAATCCAGATCTCAACCAATGCACCTTTTGATTGTGCAGAGATGGATTATACGATGTAAACTCAGACCACAGTGCTTCACTGGTGATGCTAATGGGGTGCAGTGCAAGTGAAAAATTAATATGTGAGAAAAGTGAGGATAAAATTGACTCCTAGGACCAAAAATAAGTTTAATAGGTATGGTACTAAGGTCAAAATTAAAATGCCAAAAATAGTTTTAAATAATAACTATATGAAGGCAGAGTTAGTGAAGGTCGACATGTTTCAGCTAGATGGACTCTCTGATCCAAGCTTTCGTCAGGACCAAGTGAAAAATGCGACTGCAAAAACAAAAAGGTGACTATGTACACTATATATTGGATAAATCTTACCAGCTCCTCTGAGCCCAGATGTGTACTGGTGGTACTCCAAATCTTTTTTTATCTCCTAAAGTGAAAAAAGAGAGAGAAAAGTGTACAACGGAAAAAAGTTAGTGTCTAACGGTGTCAAGGATACAAGAAACAAACAGTCAGCACACAAACAGTGCGGTGGAGAAATTATCTCCCCGCTACCACAGTAAACGCTAGAATTTACCGGTTTCAGTGTATCCAAAATCACTGACAATTAAAAATATAAACTCACCTAGCATTGTGTGGGAGTTTGCCTCACCTCACCCGGCACCCACTCGGGAAGAAGGAGGCCCCGCTCTGTTAGGGTGGAAATGTAATAAACATCCTCAGAAAAATATCAGAGTAGTTTACGTGCATATAATTACATATTTCCAACAGTTCCCTAACAAAAGCCAGTTGTATCAGAAAGAGACTCAACCTCAATCGAGCTGGTGGCTAAGACCATGCAGGGGAAGTTTAAATGAGAAGTTTAAGCTAAGAGAGCAGATTTCGGCAATGTAATGAATACAGAAAAGAGGGGAGGGCAGCAAAGATTGATTAAAGTGCCCTACTTGTCCGTCGGTATCTCTACACCAACATCCGAGAGGGAGTGGAGGTAACTGGCTAGTGAACGCGCAAGTCCTTTTATACCCGTAGTGATGGAATAATTGACTACAGCTGTAACAGGTATTATCGATGGACTATTGCGCAAGGTCAAAAAAGGAACGCTATCGCTGATCTGCGCTTGCGCCAAAAGAAGTGTCAGAACACCTGCGCATGCGTGTGCCAAGGAATCTAAATGTGTGTTGACTTCACGCATGCGTAGTGAAATAATAGACCATACAGCTCTACTCTAAGGGCGCCATGTCTGGAGCGGTGTTTGTAGATTGTTATGAGAGATATTGGATCAACTCCTATAATGCTGTTATTGGATCCCAAAGGAATATTGTTTCACAGTGGTGAATTACGACATACCGGATCTAGGTGTTTAAACCAATGTCCACGGTATGCCGTCATTTAGGCCCTGAATGTGGCTTTTCAAAAGAAACACCCACTTTTGTTCCTACTTGAATAGAAATTTAGATACATCACTAATGTGAGGGGGAATGTATGGCTGTTCAAGGATAACCCACTTCATTTCGTCAGCCGTGTGTCTGTGATCTAAGAAATGGTTGGTTAGTTTAGTGGCCTGTTTGCGACACCTGATTGTACTTTTATGTTCCCCAATTCTCAACTTGATTTTGCGAAGAAACAGGTGGGAGACCCCATAAGGTTGTGGTGTCGTTAGTGTCATGTCTCCTCTGGTTCATACCAGACCGAGGAGACATGACACTAACGACACCACAACCTTATGGGATCTCCCACCGGTTTCTGGTCACTTCCCGTGTGGGTCATGCAGTGTTTGTCCACAGACGGCCAAAACCATCTCAGTCGATATAGGGACAGGTAGGAAGTGGGTCCTCAAAAAGCACACGAACTGTAACACTGACAATGTCATTTATATGATCACCTGTCCCTGTTCCTTAAGATATATCGGGTACACCACTCGCAAAATCAAGTTGAGAATTGGGGAACATAAAAGTATGTCGTAATTCACCACTGTAAAACAATATTCCTTTGGGATCCAATAACAGCATTATAGGAGTTGATCCAATATCTCTCATAACAATCTACACACACCGCTCCAGACATGGCGCCCTTAGTGTAGAGCTGTATGGTCTATTATTTCACTACGCATGCGTGAAGTCAACACACATTTAGATTCCTTGGCACACGCATGTGCAGGTGTTCTGACACTTCTTTTGGCGCAAGCGCAGATCAGCGATAGCGTTCCTTTTTTGACCTTGCGCAATAGTCCATCGATAATACCTGTTACAGCTGTAGTCAATTATTCCATCACTACGGGTATAAAAGGACTTGCGCGTTCACTAGCCAGTTACCTCCACTCCCTCTCGGATGTTGGTGTAGAGGTACCGACGGACAGGTAGGGCACTTTAATCAATCTTTGCTGCCCTCCCCTCTTTTCTGTATTCATTACATTGCCGAAATCTGCTCTCTTAGCTTAAACTTCTCATTTAAACTTCCCCTGCATGGTCTTAGCCACCAGCTCGATTGAGATTGAGTCTCTTTCTGATACAACTGGCTTTTGTTAGGGAACTGTTGGAAATATGTAATTATATGCACGTAAACTACTCTGATATTTTTCTGAGGATGTTTATTACATTTCCACCCTAACAGAGCGGGGCCTCCTTCTTCCCGGGTGGGTGCCGGGTGAGGTGAGGCAAACTCCCACACAACGCTGGGGGAGTTTATATTTTTAATTGTCAGTGATTTTGGATACACTGAAACCGGTAAATTCTCGTGTTTACTGTGGTAGCGGGGAGATAATTTCTCCACCGCACTGTTTGTGTGCTGACTGTTTGTTTCTTGTATCCTTGACACCGTTAGACACTAACTTTTTTCCGTTGTACACTTTTCTCTCTCTTATTTCACTTTAGGAGATAAAAAAAGATTTGGAGTACCACCAGTACACATCTGGGCTCAGAGGAGCTGGTAGGATTTATCCAATATATAGTGTACATAGTCACCTTTTTGTTTTTGCAGTCGCATTTTTCACTTGGTCCTGGCGAAAGCTTGGATCAGAGAGTCCATCTAGCTGAAACATGTCGACCTTCACTAACTCTGCCTTCATATAGTTATTATTTAAAACTATTTTTGGCATTTTAATTTTGACCTTAGTACCATACCTATTAAACTTATTTTTGGTCCTAGGAGTCAATTTTATCCTCACTTTTCTCACATATTAATTTTTCACTTGCACTGCACCCCATTAGCATCACCAGTGAAGCACTGTGGTCTGGGTTTACATCGTATAATCCATCTCTGCACAATCAAAAGGGGCATTGGTTGAGATCTGGATTGATGACACATCTCCCAAGTGACGATCCTCCACCAGACGGGTGGGCTGATGGGAATTTTTCCCTGCCCAGTGCTATCACTCCAGTGCTACTAATGGTTTCCGGGTTCTAGATTCAACACGGCACACCTACAGTCATCCAGACCAGGCTATTTCTTCTTTTTTGCTAGTATATTCCAATATATGCCAAAGACAAAAATGGAGGTGGTCCAAACAATTTTGTCCACAAATTGAGAAAGCGAGGAAGCATGTAAATAAGTCTGTTTCAGCTTATATGAGAGACCATGGAATGGGCGCCATCTACAACAATTACTTGCGTTACTACATGCAAGATATCTACAGAGGAGATGGTGTGCACTTCTCAGATGAGGAAAACAGAGTTTTCATACAAAATTTAAGACTGTGTATTGGTACCTACTTATAAGTACCTAGAACTTACACAGAACCCAAAAGCTCTTTTCAGAGCTACCTTAACTATAATTACTCTTTCAAAATTTCGAATGTACCTTTTTTCACTAATTTTCACTTATGTTCGCTTCCCGGTTCGCTACCCGGTTCGCGTACCGGCAGCTAACCACGCGAAAAATTCAATTTTTTTTTTCAAACATATATGAGCCTCCTCAGCCACCCTCAGAAAACCTAGGGGGTCAGGATACATCTCCCGTGCCCCCTTATACCCATTTCCCACATTGTTTTTCCTCCATCTTGTGATTAAATTCGACCGAAACACAAAATGGCGAACTCCCGTTATGCTACCAGTGAGCGACCCGGTTCGCGTACCGGGAAGCGCTTCTACAGCGAAAAATCTAATTTTTTTTATTTGCCCTACGGGACCCTTTAATAACCCCAACATCATTCCTAGGGGGTCAGGAGGGGTCTACCTTGCCCCCTTTCATTAAATTCCCCCTTTGTTTTTCTCCTCCTCTTGTCTCTCGATCCTACCGAGAGACAAGATGGCGGCCGGTCGGGACTGTTTAGAATGTTGACAGACACCGGGGAACCAATCAGCTTCACTTCGCGAAGTTCCGTTACGCGTCAGGTACGCGAACCGGGGCGCTAACCGGAGTGCTGTCACAGATATATCTGTTTTTTAAAACGTTAATTTCTCAAAATCCACTAGAGCACATATATTGAGACATAGCAAAGGCACGTCGGGCAAACCATATCTACAATTTTGCCAAGTTTCGTGTAAATCCATTCAGCCGTTCGAGCTAAAAGTGAGTCCAACCGCCCTATGGAAAAATGAATGGGAAAAATGCGTTTTGGGACCCCACTTTTTTTCTCGGTCCCCCCTTGACGAAACCCCCCCCAAGTTTTCAGGGGCTGCTCAAAGACAAAATGTGCCATTTTCCTGAAAATTTCAGTCAATTCCGCCCACAAACGCCAAAGTTATTCGACATAGAATTTTCAAAAATCCCATAGGAAAAACATCCTAACTATATATACCTACTGGTGACTGCTTGTTGGTCCTATTAAAGGCTTTTCCGGCATTTCCCTGTGTGGCTTCTTCCTACAGTTTGTCTGGAGGTTTTGTGGACATTTCCAGCGTCAGCCAGAGATGCTTCAAGAGGCCCCATCTGTTAAAGAGACTGTGATTTTACTGGCGAAAAAATCTGCGTTTGCAGCTTTCTTTATTTAGCGAGGGATCGGATCATCACAGCCCACCTTCCCAGCAAAGGTCAATTGGAGTTTGCTGCCATGCGGCAGCCCGTGACTTCACGGTCAGGTTTTGGACACTGAGCCGGCCCCGAACTCTACGGACTCGTGCTGTGGCAGGTTACGATGTAATCAGGGACCCAGGAAAGCCCGAGGACTGATTTTACATCACATCAGCACTCTCCGCTCTGCAGCGCGCCACAGCCACATGGACTTTTAACACTCATTTTCCCTCGCAGCACCTACCCAAAGATGATGCATTCTGGGTGCTGTAGGATAATCTACACTACAGCAGGTGAACGGAATAACAGAAGGGGAGGCGCTTCCCATTGCTTGTGGGAGGTCTGCAGAAGTACTTATAGCGGAGAGAAGGGACTGTCATGCAAAGCAACAGGGGCATCTGAGGAAGACGAGTGTGTCGAAATGCATTATGCCTTGCTTGCTTGTTGGTCCTATTAAAGGCTTTTCCGGCATTTCCCTGTGTGGCTTCTTCCTACAGTTCGTCTGGAGGGTTTGTGGACATTTCCAGCGTCAGCCAGAGACGCTTCAAGAGGCCCCATCTGTTAAAGAGACTGTGATTTTACTGGCGAAAAAATCTGCGTTTGCAGCTTTCTTTGTTTACCGAGGTATCGGATCATCACAGCCCACCTTCCCAGCACAGGTCAATTGGAGTTTGCTGCCATGCGGCAGCCCGTGACTTCACGGTCAGGTTTTGGACACTGAGCCGGCCCCGAACTCTACGGACTCGTGCTGTGGCAGGTTACGATGTAATCAGGGACCCAGGAAAGCCCAAGGACTGATTTTGTTAATGTTAATGTTAATGTTAACTAGGCCTGGGCGGAGTTCGCGGAGTGGGGCTTCGCGGAGCTACGCGAAGTGGGCGAGAAACTACGCCCACCTCCGCACTCCGCGTAGCCCCACTCCGCAAAACCACTGGCCGGCAGCCCCGCAACCCACCTCCCTCCCGCCCTCCCTAAATACTTTACAATAAAAGAACGCAATAATTTTAAAAGCACTTACCTGGCCGCCGCGTTCCCCGGGGCTCGTTCTCTTCCGTCTTCCGTATTTTGCAGTAATGCGCATGCGCGGGCGGCCGCGCATGCGCATTTTCTCGTGAAAATGCGCATGCGCGGGCGGCCGCGCATGCGCATTACTGCAAAATACGGAAGGCGGAAGAGAACGAGCCCCGGGGAATGCGGCGGCCAGCGGCGGCAAGGTAAGTGCTTTTAAAATTATTGCGTTCTTTTATTGTAAAGTATTTAGGGAGGGCGGGAGGGAGGCGGGTGGCGGCCAGCTACGCTCCGTCTGCGGAGCGTGCGTAGTGCCGCCTGGCTCCGCCAGCTCCGCAAAATGCGGAGTAGGCGGAACTACGCACACTCCGCAGACGGAGCGTAGCTGGCCGCCCACGGCTAATGTTAACTGTCATTTATTAAGCGCTCGTACGCCCGGAGACTTCATGGCGCTGTAGGAAGGAACAGGGCGCGTCAGTCGTTTGATAGTAGGAAGCAGCTCAATGATGTGCCTGAGAAAAGAGCCAGGTCTTCAGAAGATGTCTGAAACTAAGGAGATTGTCACTTAGTTTTAGATGAGGGGGGAGAGAGTTCCAGAAGGCAGCTGCAAGATGGTCAAAGCAGCTGCCTCCGAGACGTTTCCTTTTGTACGGAGGAACAATCAAAAGGGATTTATGGGTGGACCGGAGATAGCAGGGGGGGCTGTATCTTTGGAATAGATCTCTAATGAATTGGGGGCCAATGTCATGTAGGGATTTGAATAAAATGCAGCCCACTTTAAAGGCCACGCGTTGCTCCACCGGCAACCAGTGTAAATGTTTCAAGCCAGGTCTGACTGATTGCCTTCTGGGGATGTTCAGAAGCAGTCTGGCTGCTTGATTCTGAACCAACTGGAGGCGTCTAAGCTCTCCTTTTTGGAGCCCAAGATAGAGACTATTGGAGAAGTCCAATCTGGATAGGACCAAGGAGATAACGATCTGAGTGAGAGCGGCAGAAGAAAAGAAACATGCAATTTTTTTGATTTTTTTCAGCTGGAAAAAACTGGAGGATACAACTGCTCCCACCTGTTTTTTCAAGGAAAGGTCTTCACTGATGTAGATGCCCAGACTTTTGACCGAGGGTGACTTAGATGGAGGGGCACCCATGCAGGAGGGCCAGAAGCTGGGATTCCAACTATGTATACTCTGTCCAGGCAAGACCAGTTCGGTCTTGCCTGGGTTAAGTTTCAGATGATTGCAGCTCATCCAACTCAGAATGTGGGACATGGTGTTTTGAAATTTTACCACAGAGTCCTTGGTGTTAAGAGGAAAGATGAGCTGCAAATCATCTGCATAGTTGAAGATGGTTACCTTAGCGCTTCTGAGGGAAAACAAAAGAGGACGCAGGTACAAATTAAAAAGCAGGGGAGACAATGAAGAGCCTTGAGGCACTCCACAGTTGGTGGATATGGTGGGAGCTGTAAAAGTGCCCAGTCTAACCGATTGAGTTCGGCCAGAGATGAACGAGCGGATCCAGCTCAGTGCCGGGCCCCTGAGGCCTGCCTGCTCGACACGGTCGACCAAGATGGTGTAGTCGACCGTGTCGAACGCAGCAGAGAGGTCCAACAGCACCAGAGCCTGGTGGATCCCCTCGTCCGCATTCCGCCTCAAGGTGTTCTGCACCGAGAGAATGACTGCTTCGGTCGAATGGCAAGGGCGGAAGCCGGCCTGGTTAGGTGCAAGGAACTCAGATTTCTCTAAGAAAGTAGAGATACTGTCACAAACATGGGACTTCAAAAGTTTGGCGCAGTATGGCAGCAGAGAAATGGGCCTATAGTTAAGTGGGTCTAACGGGTTGGCTCCTGTCTTTTTTAAGAGTGGAATGAGAAGGGCTTTTTTAAAGTTGCTTGGAACTTCCCCTTGAGTGAGTGATCCATTTAACAAAGGAAGTAAGCCCTCAGGGACGTGGGTACCTACTTCTTTCAGGATGTGAGGAGGGCAAATGTCGTCGGGGGAGCCAGATTTGATTTTTGTAAGAAGTTTGGATAGGGTGACATTGTCAATAAGGGGATATGAGTCCAGAGTGACAGGGTTGTAAAAAATATCTGAAAACAAAAGAGAAGGCTGAGTGGTAGGGATGCTCTGTTTGATGGTGCAGATTTTATCAAAAAAGAAGGAATTAAGTGAGTTGCAGAGTTCCTGAGTAGGGATTATCGGAAGGGAGGTTCTGTCGCTGGTACTGAGGTTTTCCACTATGTTGAACAATTCTCTGGATTTATTGTGGGCTTTGAGTATTTTTTCAGAGAAGTATTCAGTTTTATGTTTCAGGATAAGCTTTTGATAGTCCCTGCGGGCTTTGCGGTAGTTATCCCTGTCTTGTTCTAAATAGGCTGTACGCCATTTTCGCTCCAGTTGACGGACTTCGAGCTTAAGGGTTTTCAAAAAAGGTGTGAACCACCTATGAGCGTTGTTGGGGCGGGAGCGGGGAAAGTTGGTGCAGGGAGCATAAACATCGGCTGCCTGAAGTAGCCAACCTGAGAAAGCTTCTTCCATTTCATCAATGCCCTGGTCAAGTGAGGGAGGGGAGGAAGTTAAGGATCCAATAAAGGTAGGAATGTCAACATTCTTCCACAGTCTAGTTTTTCCTCCTGGCTGGGGTAGGGACCTTCTGCTACTTTCAATGGAAATGGTGAAATTGATCAAGTAATGATCCAACCAAATGCAGGGCGGGATGGAGTTAATAGCAAGAAGAATGTTTTGAGACCAAATTTGGTCCAAGCTGTGCCCTTTATCATGGGTAGGAAGATGTATATGTTGAGTGAGGTTCATATCCAAGAGGGTTTCTTTAAGACTGGCTGCCTGAGGATCAGACTCAGTGGAGTCCATCCAGAGGTTGAAGTCTCCCAATAGTACGATTTTGTCATGGGAGATAGTCAAGGATGCAAGTTGTTCTGCAAAGGATGTGATAAATGTGGACATAGTTTGAGGGAGGCGGTATAGAAGGATCAGGAGTAGTGATCCTAAGTCAGTATCCAGTTTAAAAATCAGATTATCAGATCCTATTAAGTCTAAAGATTGTAAAGAAGAGACTTTATGGGAGCTGCGAATAATCGCAGCGACCCCTCCACCTCTTTTGCCGGCAGGTCTGTCGGCATGCAGGATGTAATAGTTCGAGGGAACAGCAGCTAAAATGTCAGGCAGGGATCCTTCATTAAGCCAGGTCTCTGAAAGGAATAAGAAGTCTGGTTGGTCGGCCTGGAGCAGGAGAAAAATATCCAGGTGATGTTTAACCATGGACCTGGTGTTTAAATATAAACATTTAAGAGTGGTCACAGCGTTGCGAGGCGTTGCAGAAGGCAGGGAGGGCTTGAACTTAGGAGTTTTGGCAAGAATGTAATCGGGCTTCAGAATGCCATATGTGGCAGCACGTTTTAAGGTGTGGGCGGGCGGGCGGGGCGAGTACAGCGCTGTCTGGGGGTCTGAGTGTTAGCAGCGTAGATGAGGAGTATTTAATGATTGGTCCAGGGGTCGTGGCCCCTGGTCCCGGTCTGCCGCGGACGGGCGCAGACGGGCTTGACTTATGCGCGACTTCGGCGCGCATTCGTCGCGCCCGCTGCGCTCCTGTATGCACATTGTTTATAAGGCCTGCCTCCCGGGAGAACTAGACCGCTAGATCCGGTCCAGCTCCACCCAAGATGGCGGCTCGCCTCACCCTCCACACAAACGGCACCAGCCGCGATGGACCAGGGCGGGTAGCAGAGGAAAATGCTATTTAATCAGTATGTGCAGGTCAAAGTAATGAAAGTGACAATTTAAAAGCAATTTTAAAAATTCGAGCGCACTGGCGCTTTGATCGCGCTACAGCGCTTACAATGTCTATCAAATGACTGCAATGCCAAAGAAAATGAATCTGAGGTTCCTCGAGGGCCGGGCTGCTGCCACCAGCCAAGCGTTCTCGAGTGGCCCTGAACGAAGAAGAGTTTTAAGGCCTGCCTCCCGGGAGAATTAGACCGCTAGATCCGGTCCAGCTCCACCCAAGATGGCGGCTCGCCTCACCCTCCACACAAACGGCACCAGCCGCAATGGACCAGAGCGGGTAGCAGAGGAAAATGCTATTTAATCAGTATGTGCAGGTCAAAGTAATGAAAGTGACAATTTAAAAGCAATTTTAAAAATTCGAGCGCACTGGCGCTTTGATCGCGCTACAGCGCTTACAATGTCTATCAAATGACTGCAATGCCAAAGAAAATTAATCCGAGGTTCCTCGAGGGCCGGGCTGCTGCCACCAGCCAAGCGTTCTCTTACATCACATTCGCACTCTCCGCTCTGCAGCGCGCCACAGCCACATGGACTTTTACCACTCATTTTCCCTCGCGGCACCTACCCAAAGATGATGCATTCTGGGTGCTGTAGGATAATCTACACTACAGCAGGTGAACGGAATAACAGAAGGGGAGGCGCTTCCCATTGCTTGTGGGAGGTCTGCAGAAGTACTTATAGCGGAGAGAAGGGACTGTCATGCAAAGCAACAGGGGCATCTGAGGAAGACGAGTTTGTCGAAATGCATTATACCTTGCTTGCTTGTTGGTCTTATTAAAGGCTTTTCCGGCATTTCCCTGTTTGGCTTCTTCCTATAGTTCGTCTGGAGGGTTTGTGGATATATATATATATATATATATATATATATATATATATATATATATATATATATATATAGATATATATGCCAAGATATATTAAAGAATGAGTGGGTGTATAAGTGTCTGGTTGGAGGATTTAGGAGGTGTGTGAGTGATTGTATAAGTGACTGATTAAGCGTGTCTTACTGAATGCATGGGTTAGTGACTAAACTGTGTGAATGTCTATATTAGTCTATCTGCTGTTGTGTAGGCTGGTACATGGGTTGGTCAGTAGCTACTTGACCTTACTGAACTTTATAACTTACTTGATCAGATATTTTTACAGGGAGAATATTTTTCGAAATTGAAGTCTAAAAAAGATACTTTGCATAGATACTTTCTTAGAGAATACCTTTGATAAACCCTACATTTCTGAATGATACTCAGTAATTTCTATTTTTCTCAGTTGTGGTTACTATTCACCTTCTCCCTATGGAATATATAGGACCAGTAGTGTATATTATTATACTACTATCCTATATATTCTTAAAAGAGTATGTGATTTGTTATCAGAGCAGTGAGCTTTAAGCAGTACAACAGAATGTTTCCAAATTCTACAGAATACTGTAAAAAAGGATAAAGCGTGCATTTCTATGTAATATAAAGTCATTTAAGTTCAACAGTTTTTTATTTGTTATTGTTCTTCTTACCAGAGATGATGTAGTGCTGGAGTGTTTCTTGTAGCACTTCTTTTCTACTTTATCTAAAAATAAATCATGCCCTCTTATATTATCAAGAATATGGTGCAACACTTTTACAAACTATATCAGAAAAAAAGGATAGGCGTGGCCACACTTAAGTGATATTTTATGAATTGCGTTTTTATTTGTCAACCCCTTTGATATATACAGCGTCAGTTTCCGAAGAAAGTTTATTTGTAATTGCTTAATAAAAAAAGTTTCAAACCTAGACAGAAATTTTTGCTGGAAAACCAAACTCCCTGTCAGAAAAGTAAACCCCACATTATAACTAAATATTGCTTCTGGGAACTATCCCACTCACAAACTTAATAAAAAGAAGAAAGCAACACACTCCCCCAATGAAAAATATATAAATGGCCCTTAAAATATATAAAAAATGTACCTTCACAGTCCCTGTCCACCACCTTGTGACTACTGTACAGAGTTAATAATGTTTCTACCCTCCCATCTACCAGCTTGTTTCCCCGTACTCCTTCGAAGTGCATCACAAAATGGCTGACAACAGTGAACCGTTCTCACCGAATAAGGACCAAACTTGTAATCGGAAGATTTCGCTCAATAAAAGGTCCATGGTGTTCCTCAGAAGCGGATGGAATGGCTGCCATTACTTCTACTTTTAATGCTTCACAGCCAATGATCATTAGCTCCTCCTTGGAACACGTAACCCATTGAGATGTCCTTGATACTTCGCAGACGGGAAGGGGATCACTGGCAACACTTCTAATTACAATGGTTTACAGTCAATCAACATTAAGCTTGGGAAGATCCTCCTTGGAACACGTCAGCCAATCCGATGTCCCTCCTACTCCGCGAAGGAAAGGGATTGCCTGGCAACACTTCTACTTTCAATGGTTCACAGCCAATGAACATTAAGCTTGGGAAGGTCATCCTTAGAACATGTGAGCCAATCAGACTCCCCTCCTACTCCGCGGAGGAGAAGGGAATACCTGGCAACACTTCTACTTTCAATAGTTAGCAGCAAATGAACATTAAGCTCTGGAAGGCCCTCCTTGGAACATGTGAGCCAATCAGATGTCCTTGCTACTCCGCAGAAGGGGAAGGGAATGGATGGGAACACTTCTACTTTTAATGGTACGCAGCCAATGAACATTGAGCTCTTTCTTGGAAAACCTCAGCCAATTAAACATTATTTTTTTTCTGCGCGCTGGAACAGAACACGCTCTCCCACATAATATAAAATTTCATCTAACATAGTGAGACTGTCCGTGAGAAAAGTGAACACTGCATTATAAGTAAACATTACTGCTTATTATATTAAACGAAAGCTGCAATACTGCGCATTGGTATTTTCCCGATATAATTTCCACAGCCTAGTGAACATTGCCGCAATAGCATTGTTTTCCTGACGGGATTTCCAGAGCCTACACAGCCTTGCTGCTTGCCGCAATACAGCCCTTTTTTTCCCGACGGGATTTCCAGGGCCTACCCAACATTCAAACTCCCTGCCTCTACACCGTACAGACTGCTCAAACTAAGACCACATTGTTCCTACTATACCCACTTATACAAGTTTTCTTTTTGCGGCCCCTTACTCCTTACAACTGAGTCACAGAACTACGGATTCGATGGCTTGTACACGGAGAGATGCGAGCTGACGGACTGAACCGCAAAATGGCTGCCAACACTTCCCAGTTTCAACCGTTCACAGCCAAAAAGCTTCAAGCTCGTAACCCCTCAGCCAATAAAGATGTCAGAATTCTCAAATATTGATAACTGTAAAATGTGATATTTCTCAAAAACTACTGAACGGATTTACACCATCTAAACAAAATTGTGCTTTCTGGACCAATACCTTTCTCCCTGCCAAATTTGGCGTAATTCAGTTCATCAGTTTGACTTCTAGCCTTGTCTAAAGTTTCCTATGGAAATTGCATTGAGAAAACACGTTTTGGGACCCCCTTTTTTCCCAGCCCCCCCCCCTTGAGCAATCACCCGCAAACTTTCAAGATAGCAGCTGATCAAAAAAGAGAAACTTTTGGGAGAATTTCGTAAAGATTAGTCAAAAGACGCCAAAGTTCTAAGCACATGAAAAAATGATTTTCCTATGGAAACGTAGTCCTAACTATAACTATCTACTAGCGATAGCCAGTAAGTAGTATATATGTATGTATAGATAGATAGATAGATAGATAGATAGATAGATAGATAGATAGATAGATAGATAGATAGATAGATAGATAGATAGATAGATAGATAGATAGATAGATAGATAGAATATATATATATATTCACTGAAAAAACCATAGGTTTGACACCAGTTATAGTTAGCTGGAAATTTTACTGACATAAAACCATTGAAATTCCCACGTTATAGTTAGTTGGACTCACTATAACTTGCGCGCCTGCAATGCACTCCTGATTACGTCACATATTACATCACTCATGACATGGTCAGTGACTTCACTCATGACATCACTGATGACACCATCCAGTGAATGTGTGTCTTTCTGAAAAATAAATATGTTTTATATATGTATATGTAAAGGTCGATAGAAGAATACATGTTTAAATAAGTGTCTTAATGGATTTTTTTTAATTGATTGGTTAACTGGCTTATTAAGTGTATCTTAGTGAATACATATATTAGAGTGTATTGTTTAAATATTTAAATGTTTGTATCAGTGTTTCACTTTGTGTATAAGTGGCTGCATTGGTTGGTGAGTAGCTACATGTGTGTGTATATGGGTTATTAGATGTTTTTTTTTTAGTATCAGTATGATGTCTGTATGGTTTGGTGGGGGTGTTACTTAGCACATAGATGCATCAATGACTGACTCACTGTTTGTATGTGTTTTGAAGACAGCATATGTGCAGGACTGTATGGGTGGATGAGTGTGTATATGTGTGTGTTAGTGAGTGAATGACTGTCTCACTAGTGTCTTTATCAGTAACTACATATGTTTTAATCTAGTATATGTGAGTATTGATGTATATAAGTGAGTATATGTGAGAGTGAGAGATTGAAAGAGTTCTTGTTTAAATAAGTATGTGTTTCTATAAGTGATTGTTTAAGAGAGTAAGTATGTGTAAGTTTCCTTAGAAGAAAGGTGGTAGTGTGTGTATAGCTGTATATGCAAATAAATGGATGTTCAATAGTTTATTTGCATGTGTGATTATGTGTGTGAGTAACTTTTGGATGACTGTCGGTGTGTAACAGGATGTATAGGTGTATCACTACATATGATGAGTGAATATATACATGAGTGACTATATAGAACTGTTGGTGAATGAGTGGATGTGTATATAGATGGTGGTATTACTGAATTGGTTGTTGTAACTGGTATGGGTATCTCTATTTTTTTGAAAATTTTAGTTTCTATTTCTGAATATGTGTTTCAAGGGTTACATTACACTGAAAGGAGGTCTGTCACTCTGTCACAAGGATGGTGTCATCAGTGATGTCATGAGTGATGTCACTGACCATGTCATGAGTGATGTAATATGTGACATCATCAGCAGTACATTGCAAGCACACAAGTTATAGTGAGTCCAACTAACTATGACGTGGGAATTTCAATGGTTTTATGTCAGTAAAATTTCCAGCTAACTATAACTGGTGTCAAACCTATGGTTTTTTCAGTGAATTTAATAGGTTTTTTTAAATGCTGATTCCTAACTATAACTGGTGTGAAACCTATGGTTTTTTCAGTGTATTTCATAGGTTTTTTTAATGCTAATTCCTAACTATATAAAGGCCTGAAACCTATGTTTTTTTCAGTGAATTTCAAAGGTTTTTTTAATGCTAATTCCTAACTATATAAGACCTGAAAGCCCACCATGAATCTCCAGTATGCGCCAGGGGACTGCATTGCAGAGAGGTGTAATGAAGCCACGCCTCTTTTTACACCTCTCTGCAAAGCAGCCCCCGTGCATGTTTGAAGAGGGGGAACTAATTCCCCCTGCATACTGGGGGCCCCTGGGGGCCAACTAGCCCACCTGGAACCTCCAGTATGCGCCAGGGGGCTGCATTGCAGAGGTGTAATGAGGCTATGCCCCTTGTTACACCTCTCTGCAACGCAGACCCTGCTGCGTTTGCAGAGGGGGAACTAATTCCCCTTGCATACTGGGGGTCACTTGGGGCCAACTAGCCCACCAGGAGCCTCCAGTATGCGCCAGGAGGCTGCATTGCAAAGAGGTGTAATGAGGCCACACCCTTTTTACACCTCTCTGCAACGCAGCCCCTGTGCATGTTTGAAGAGGGGGAACTAATTCCCCTTGCATACTAGGGGTCCCTGGGTCATATCTGCTCAAACATCGATATTCCGAACGAATGAAAATGACTTTTCTTGAGAAACATTTGGATTTGGATTATCATGTCCTATACTTTGGAATTTTTTAAAGACTGACTTTGAGGATGCTATAAATTACTCAAGTCTGCCCGAATTGTGTGGGTAAAATTGATACCTAGTCACTTTGAATAAGAATGTACTTACGTCTCGTCTAACATTTGGAAGAAATATCTAGTTATATGACAACAGGATACCGCCATAATTTGAAGGAAATAAGAACACCCTTAAGAAGTTCTGTTGTACTGAACGAAACGTTTCGGCTGGCTGTGGTACATACACGTAAGGAAAAGAAAAGCATTTGAATATACACCAAGATTCAGCGCTTCAATAAGGACTCTAAGTGATATGATTTGATTGGACCTATTGTGCAAGTGGTGCTGTGCCAAACTTTGGAATATTCTCCACTACTCTCTACTACTTACTCTCTCCTACTCCACTACTCTCAAATACTCACTCTCTAATACTCATTCTCTACTACTCTACTACTCTCTATTACTCTCTCTACTACTCACTCCCTACTACTCACTATCTACTACTCTCTACTACTCACTCTCCACTACTCTCTCTCTACTACTCACTCTTTACTACTCACTCTCTACTACTCACTCTCTACTACTCACTCTCTACTTCTCACTCTCTACTACTCTCTACTACTCTCTACTACTCACTCTCTACTACTCTCTCTCTACTACTCACTCTCTACTACTCACTCTACTATTCACTCTCTACGACTCTCTACTACTCACTCTCCACTACTCTGTCTTTACTAGTCTCTCCTACTCACTCTACTACTCACTCTCTACTACTCTCTACTATTCTCTCTCTCTGCTCCTCTGTCTCTACTAGTCTCTACTACTCACTCTACTACTCACTCTCTACTACTCGCTCTACTATTCACTCTACTACTCTCTTTGCTCTCCATTACTCACTCTCTACCCTCTACCTCTCTACCTCTCTCTACTTCTCTCTCTACTAGCCTCTACCTCTCTACCGCTCCCTCTCTACCTCTACCTCTCTACCTCTACACCTCTACCTCTCTACCTCTCTCTACACGCACACATATACACACATATATATGCATATATATGCATATGCATTTATTACCTACTGTCGGTCGCCAGTATGTATATATAGTTAGGATTTTTTTCCTATGGGATTTTTGAAAATTCTATGTCTAATAACTTTGGCGTTTGTGGATGGAATTGGCTGAAATTTTCAGGAAAATGGCACATTTTGTTTCTGAGCAGCCCCTGAAAATTTGGGGGGGTTTCGTCAAGGGGGGGCTGAGAAAAAAGTGGGGTCCCAAAACGCGTTTTTAACATTGTGTTTTCAATAGGGCGGTTGGCCTCACTTTTAGCTCGAACGGCTGAATGGATTTGCACGAAACTTGGCAAAAAAATGTTTGCGTGGGGTGCGCCCAGTACGCGCACCCGAAAGCGGTCTGGGGAGCGTACTATAAGGAAACAAGAATGATAGACTTTTTAAATATTGTATGTTTATTGATTGTTCGTTTTGTTGTTTTTTTTTGTTTTTTTTTTATTTAAGTAGCAAAATGTAGGTACCAATGCAGTAACATAAAAAAGTTGCACAGTATACTATAAGTCTGACTTTACATTATAATCAATTTGGTACTAGTTTATGAATTACATATAAAAATGATTAAAGACTCAAACAATTTTTGATTATTAAATATAAATGTATTCTTCTGATTCTTTTTCAAAATTTAATAGACTGTCTAACATTTGACTGTCCGAAATGTCCTCTTGTTGAGTGAACATAACTTCCCACATTTTATCGTCCTCATAATGAAGTAACAAATCCACAGATTCTACATATTGTAGAAGTTCTTGGTCTCGTGATTCGTCCATGAATTCCAAGTCAATGCTTTCAATTATTTCCTCATTTTTTATCTCTAGGGCAATTTCAAAGGAAACGTTCTGTTCTCCTTCCATTTTTGTGCTGAAATTTGCATAAAAAATAAATATATCAGTAGAGATAGGGCAATGTTGGGTTTAAGTTCAGACAGGTACTTGTGAGTTTATAACAGAGAAGTTATCTATGGGCTCTGTATGGTTTCAGGCGTGAAGTAGTACTATTAAAAAGTGCTTGCGAAAAAACCTAAGTAAATTCATAATTATAACACAGAAACGTAAATCAATCCATAATTATAATAAACAAGCCTTTCTCAATGTCTAACTCTTACAGAGGGATAGTATATAACTATCTGAAAATGTTTTCCAAATTAATTTAAATTGTATAACATAGTTCTCCGGTCAAATTTTTAAAATAACATCTTACCTTTTAAAAACAAGTTTAATTTGTCAGTGAAAATGTTCTTGCAATGTACTTCAGGAAGTAGTAGTCAAAATGGCTGTGTTTTTCTCTCTTTCTTTATATATATTCAGGTAATAATCAATCAAATGTTAGGTAAAAAAAGTAGAAAATGAAAGTAACATTTTAATTGGTTGTCAATTCCAACACTTCAGATGTGTTTTGTGAAGTAATTTACCTCAGGGAATTTAGAGAGGTCTACATGCTAAATGGCTAAATGGAATTCCAACCAAATTTGTGAAAATGGTAGGGATTGGTAGTAGTATGAGCTAATGTATATTTGGTGAAAGTGTCTCCAGTGGTTTTTCTGTAAATTACTTTCCCACCTTTTTTAAGCGAGCGCTTCTCAGTGCGTGCCCCGGTACGCGAACCTGCAGCGTTACGGGAGTCCTCCATTTTGTATTTCGGTAGAATTGAGATACAAGATGGAGGGTAAGTAATGTTCAGAATGGGTAGAAGGGGGCACGGTAGACGTATCCTGACCCCCTAGGTTTTCTGAGGGTGGCTGAGGAGTCCCATATGTGTGAGAAAAAAGAATTTTTTTTTTAATTTTTCGCGCGGTTAGCTGCCAGTACGCGAACCGGGTAGCGAACCGGGAAGCGAACATACGTGAAAATTAGTGAAAAAAGGTACATTTGAAATTTTTAAAGAGTAATTAAAGTTAAAGTAGCTCTGAAAAGAGCTTTTGGGTTCTGTGTAAGTTCTAGGTACTTATAAGTAGGTACCAATACACAGTCTTACATTTTGTATGAAAACTCTGTTCCCCTCATATGAGAAGTGCTCGCCATCTCCTCTGTAGATATCTTGCATGTAGTAACGCAAGTTATTGTTGTAGATGCAGCCCATTCCATGGTCTCTCATGTAAGCTGAAACAGACTTATTTACATGCTTCCTCGATTTTTCAATTTGAGGACAAAATTGATTGGACCACCTCCATTTTTGTCTTTGGCATATATTGGAATATACCAAGGCAGTTTGAGGAAAAAGTGCCATCAATTGCTCAAAGGTGTCCTTTAAGAGCATTTCCAGACTACCCCAGTCAAAGTGCCCAAATCATTTCCTCCACAGTGCACTATTATGAGGTCAGGGTTTGGCAAATGCAAAAAGGTTTTCACCAATGGTATCAATTGGTGACATCTCAATCCTCTTTGCCCAATCATTTGGGAAAGAAAATGTTCTAAACCAATGAAAAGTGTTAATTTTAGGTCATATGGCCAAGCCTTTCATCATTAGGAAACTAAAAGTAAAATGAACCAATGAAAAGTTTTATAAACAAGTCACATGACCTGTTATGCTTACGTTACGCGCTCCGCGCCGCGCCCCGGATCACTTCCGGGGCGCTGTGCTTCGTGCCTCGATTCGCGTTCCAGAGCGCTTCCGGGTGCGCTAATGCGGCGCGTCATAAGACGCATTACGTGGTAACGCGATACGTCGCGCTTACGGGGCGCGTCACGATGTTGCTTTCTAACGCGGTACTTGCGCTAACGGAACGTTTACCGGTTGGCGGACCGGGTCTCGGAACAAATTGAAGCTAACGGGAAGCTGCCTGGTTCGCTGACCGGCAGCGAAACAAAAAAAATTAATTAAATAAATATTTAAATTAAAAAAAATATAATACAAAAATATAAAAAATATATTTTTGAATTAGAATAAGAATACATTTTACAGCTTTTGATATTTGCTATTAAAAAAACCATTGAAATTCACTAAAAAAACAATAGGTTATAGACCATATATAGTTAGGAATTAGCATTTACAAAACCTTGAAAATTCACTGAAAAAACCATAGGTTATAGACCATATATAGTTAGGAATTAGCATTTACTAAACCTTATTTTACTCACACAAAACCATTGAAATTCGCATATATAGTTAGTTGCACTAACTATATATCGCGCACCCGCAATCCACTGCTGATGATGTCACATATTACATCATTCATGACATGGTCAGTGACATCACTGATGACATCACTGATGACATCTCAAATGACATCACTGATGACACCTCAAATGACATCACTGATGACATCACTGATGACATCTCAAATGACATCACTGATGGCATCACTGATAACATCTCATTTGACATTACTGATCACATCACTGATGATATTATTCGTGTGATAATACGATGAACCTCTTCAGACTCTAATATAACCTTAGATACAATCAGTGTAAACAGACACTCACAGACTGTCACTCATCCATGGAGTTACTCACACACCTAGCCAGTCATGCAAAGAATCAATCACACCTCCATTTCCTCAACTATACAGTTATACACACCTTACTTATTCAAACATATACTAACACATATTTACTCTCTTATACAATCCCTGATACAAGTTCACAATGATCCATACAGCCAGTCACACATTCACTGGCTCTTATGCACAGTTATTTATATATGTCAACTCTCACATGTACTGTGTTTTACATATGTACTTACTTTGACATGTAGCACTGAGATATCCATTCACTCACCAATACACTCATGCACACAGTCAACCGCCCATACAGCTGTTTCCACATGCACTTTTGAACCCATACATCTAGTGAATCAACTGCTCACACATCTATGCAAAGAGTCATACACCTCCCAGCCACCCACACACACACTCAGTCTCCCATACAAATACTTGGGCAACCAATCAATAACCCATATAGTTACTCATATAGCTACTGATCAACACATGCAGCAGTTTACAGAACAACAGACATAATGATGCACAAATTAAGACAGTTTAGTCACTAACCCATGCACTCAGTGAGACACATTTAATCACTCACTCATTCAGTCAGTCATGCACCCACTAAATCCTTCATCCAGACACTTATACATCCACTCATTCTTCAATATGTAAGACATATTTTAACTTTACAGAAACATACAGTCACTGGATGTTGTCATCAGTGATGTCATCAGTGATGTCATTTGAGATGTCATCAGTGATGTCACTGACCATGTCATGAATGATGTAATATGTGACATCATCAGCAGTTGATTGCGGGTGCGCGATATATAGTTAGTGCAACTAACTATATATGCGAATTTCAATGGTTTTGTGTGAGTAAAATAAGGTTTAGTAAATGCTAATTCATAACTATATATGGTCTATAACCTATGTTTTTTTCAGTGAATATATATATATATATATATATGTATATGTATATATATATACATACATATATAAACATACATAATCTGTATATCTATATAAATATAAATGCATGCATACATATACATATATGCATACAGATGCATGTTATTTACATGAAAGTTTAAAAAACACTAATAAAAGCAAAGCTAAAAAGCCACCTCAGTACAAACAGAATGGCTTTAACTTAAACGAGGGCGAGATCTATTGCATTTTCAATGCTTGTTTACTTTGGTTCCATCAAGAAGGCATTCAGATGTGTCACACATTTGCCATCAATTCTGAATGTTAGCACTCTAGTTGCTCATTAGATCACTGTAGTAAAGCTACTGCTCACCAGGGAAGTCTGCTGTTGGTATTAAAAGTGCATGTTTCTGCATGTCAGAATCTTTTTAATGAAATAGAAGAGGATTTGAGAAGTCACTTAAAATGATCCCTAATTTTTCTTTCTGAAGCACTAATCATACTTTCTATGGCAAAATGAACCCCCTCATTTTGTTCCTTTTTAAATTAAATGTTTTCAGACTTACCACTTCATTCCAATCAAGATGGCTTCTGGTGTGCCATACTTTTGTCATAAGTAAGACTGTTAGCATTCTAGTTGTTCTTTAGAACACTCTGGGACATTCTGTCGTTGGGCTATACTTGGGCTACATCTGGGTGATATTTGGGCTACATTTAGGCTCTTTTGTCTCTGGTGGCCATCTTGGGAGACTGTATGTCAGAATTCTTTAATGAAATTGAAGAGGATTTGAGAAATCACCCAAAATGTGCCCTAATTTATCTTTCTGCAGCACTAATCACACTTTCTATGGCAAAATATACCCCCTCATTTTGTTCCTTTTTAAATTAAATGTTTTAAGAGTTACCACTTTATTCCAATCAAGATGGCTTCAGGTGTGCCATACCTTTGTAATAAGTAGGACTGTTAGCGCTCTAGTTGTTCTTTAGAACACTCTGGGACATTCTGTCATTGGGCTATACTTGGGCTACATCTGGGTGATATTTGGGCTACATTTGGGCTCTTTTGTCACTGGTGGCCATCTTGGGAGACTGCATGTCAGAATTTTTTAATGAAATAGAAGAGGATTTGAGAAGTCACTCAAAATGAGCCCTAATTTTTCTTTCTGCAGCACTAATAATACTTTCTATGGCATAATATACCCCCTCATTTTGTTCCTTTTTAAATTTAATGTTTTAAGAGTTACCACTTTATTCCCATCACAATGGCTTCAGGTGTGCTATACCTTTGTAATAAGTAGGACTGTTAGTGCTCTAGTTGTTCTTTAGAACACTCCAGGAGGCTGCAGTAGAACACAAAGGAATCAACCGACAGTCTCTGTCCTTCTTGGATGTACATGTTTTACTGAGAATGTCAGACTTCCTTCTCACATGACTGAGAAAGATAATGTGAATTTACAGAAAATATGCTTTCAGTTTAGCTTATAGATCCCCTTCCAAACCACTGTGGGAAAATCATGAGATATTAGTTTTCTTTCAAACATGATTCATGATATCACAGTAGAAGGCTTTTTCACATGGTAAAATCACCTTAGAACACACCACAATTCCTAAAATGAGTATGGTACCATCAACAAATGATTTATAATGTAACTAAAGTCCTAAAACCCTCTATTAACTACAATGCTTTTTAATGAGGTGCTATCATGTATATTGGTCCCAAGATGGCTGCCAACACTTCTTGGATGAAGTGCTGACAGCCAATCAGATCAGATGTGTGGTTAGGCTCCGCCCAGACATATATATATTTTTTTGAACCTAAATTACTCAAAATCCACTGGAGCACATATATTGAGACATAGCAAAGGCACATCGGGCTACCAGTCCCTACAATTTTGCCATGTTTTGTGGAAATCCATTCAGCCGTTCGGGCTAAAAGTGAGTCCAACCGCCCTATGGAAATTAACATGAGAAAAACACGTTTTGGGACCCCCCTTTTATCTCGGCCCCCGCTTGACGAATCCCCCCCAAACTTTCAGGGAAGGAGCGGAGCGGAGTGAGGCAATTCTAAGAAAAATTACAGGCAGATTCCTCAACCGGCACCAAAGTTATTCCCAATAGAATGTTGCGGATTTCCTATAGAAAACAATCCTAACTATAACTACCTACCGCCAGTAGGTAATATATGCATATACATATGTATTTATATTTATATAGATATTATATATATATATTATATATATATATATTTCTAGATACTGTATACATTTAAAAAAACTATAGCAACAAACACAATCGATGTGGCTGAAGCCATGTGAGGCTAAGGATGAGAAGGTACTCTAGATGCTGTTAACAGGAAGTCAGTCATTAGGATGGATCAATCTTTCTTTTTTTTTAAACACAGTGTTTGTGGGTAAAGGTATAGCCCAGTTTAAGGCGTGAGACAAAACGCTTAGCTGTTCCACGTGGGTGTTGCTATGACAAATACCAAAATATGAAAATAAATATTCACTGGCACCTGACTTTTTGCACCGCTGTTTTTTGGAGTGTTGGGGTAGAGTGCAGCCGGATCGTTTGACAAGTGATGGTCATTGTGGAACCATATAAATCTGTACACCAACACCAACGAATCTGCAATAAAGTGCACCGCAGTGAGACGCAAACTGAAGCGGGTACTTACCGCTGGCGGGACAGTGTATTTTATTCATTCTGGATGGCAGGAGGCACTCCAGGCAACAAGATACCATTAATGGGAGTTGCACTGAACCTTATATAGCCCGATTATGGAGGATGACACTTATAGACGTGCTGTGGCACAAACCTTATTTGCAAGAGCCCACGGAAAAAACCAGGGAACAGAAATAACAGTCACACTCACCTTCACGGTGCTCGATCTTCTTAGAAAATTGAAAATACTCCAAAGAAACAAAATTTTCAAATGGTGGGAAGCAACCTCTCTGCAAGATTACATCACAAAAGATATGGTCCAGAGAGGGTTAAGAATCTACATAACCCCATCATACAAATCACCCAACCCGGGTATGCTTGAAGAGTGGGCAGCAAATTCTGCTCACAGCTCGAAAACGATGATGGAAATCCTGGTTAAATATACTATAAAAGACAGGAAAGCAACCATTAATGAGATCAAGCGGTTGCAAGAGGAGATCCAAAGGAGTAATTAACAAGACACCATCAGCAAGTTCATGAGAGAAATGAAAACAAGACTAAAGAGTTATGAGGAGGACAACAACGCAGGAAGCAGAGGAAACAGCATCGTGACAGTGTTGATTACGAGACTGGTAGAATATTAACATACAGCAAGAAATAAGACAACATGTATGAAACAAACAACTCCAACACCAGCCAACATGTGGTTATAGAACATACAACAGAAACCAACCGAGGTACACCCAGTGAAACTGACAAAGAGACACCCACTATGTCACTAGCCCCTAGAAGCTCCACATCAGGCAGCGAAACCGACATACGACCGAAGGCTTTTTTGGACGAATATCGGCTCCTTCGCTGGGACCGACAAACAACACGAGTGACCCCGAAACCCAAAGCCAGGAACCCAAGTAAACGTTGAAGTGGAAGAGGTGCTTGCTGGTGAGGCCTCGGTCCAGCTAGGAGATTGCAGGTGGTACTACCAGCAGAAAAGACTCAGCCTTTCATCCTCATGGGCTCTGGATCGGCTCCATGGAACAGATAGACCGAGTTGGGAGAAGCCAGGGTTACGGCACTGCCGAGGCACAGCGCCGCAACCGATGCCGCCTCACCACTGTGGGCACTCCCGGTTGCAGCGGAGATGTCCCGAGCCTGCCCGCAGCCCGGCTCCTCGCCGCCTCCGCCTCTCAGTCTCCTCATCCGCCACCATCCTGAGCTGTGCAGCCGCCGAGTTCTGCCGTGCTCTGACCGCCCGCAGGAGCTCCCTCAGTGCCTCCAGCAATTATCTACCGGGCTTGCGCAGCTGACCGTTGATCTTTTCAGCGGCTCCCGGCATTAATGGCCTCTTCACTTCCGCCATGGCCGGATGCTCGATGCAGGACCCCCAGCCCTCCCAGACATCGGAGCTCAGGTCCAGAGGCCCGATGCAGGACCCCCCAGCTCTCTCAGACATTGGCAGAGGTAGCTCTCAGCTCCGGCTATGAACCGGGCAAAGCGGGACAGCAGTGGATGCAAGAGACAACTTCTCTTCTCCACCGCCAACAGCTCAGCGTCTTTTCTGCGGAGAAGCTCCGGGGCTCACCAGGTCAGTTTGGGGGCAGACTGCGTGTCTGTCAGAACACCGAGAGCCTGATTTTGGCTGCCGCTGAGCCCCCCACGAACAACGCCACCACCCAAAGAGTGTTTAACTGGGCTCTGGTGAGAGGCCCCCTCCTCCTTCCCTTTAAGCTTTGCTTTAGACTTTGCTGCCTCCTGCTCTGCAATCAGCTGCTTTTCGCGCCTGTGGTCTTTCTTCCCTGACCCCTGGTCTCCGGATTGAACTCCTCTGCCCCAGCTCCTCATGGACGATAAGGCTGTGACTTTGCTGCGGACTGCCTTTCTCCCCCCGGACGTGCTGGCTATGGCATCCCTCTTCCTGGACTTTCAGACTTGGACCTTTATGCTCCCCACCATTTTCTTTTTATGACTCACTTCTTCTTCTACCTTTCTCCTCTGCCATTTTAGCGATCTCAGACCTCCCCCTCTGTCCCAGCGACCTTTCTTTTGTCTCTCCTGTTGCCTCTGACACACTCCTCACTGTCTTACTCATTACTATCTGCTTCCCTCTCTCATTTGTCTCACTTTCCTGCCCTTCGCTGTCCCTCTCTTGGTGCTGTGACTGCATCCACCCTCCGACCCCACTTAATGGAACTCTGCTTTTCTGTATACAGAGATAACTCTAATCACTAGTATATGCAGTAGACCTTTGTATTCTCTACCATTCCTATGTGACTCTTAGAGTAAATCCATTTGTATCCCTTCCCTATGTAAATAGAGATAACTCTAATCACTAGTATATACAGTAGACCATTGTCCTCTCTACCATTCCTATGTGACTCTTAGAGTTTATCCATTCATATCCTTTCCCTATGTATATTAATTATAATCACCAGCCTCTTCTTTGTGTGACTTTACATCTTGTACATTTGCAATTCTTTTCTGTGCCCTTATGTTTTGCAACTGGTTCTTATGTAAAGCGCTCTGACACCTTCGGGTAAAGTTTGCGCTATATAAAATCGCATTAAATAAATAAAAATAAATAAATAAATAAAATAAAGAGGGAGAGGAAGGGGCGCCAATGCAAGAGGAGGAAACGTGACCAGCAAAGGAGATGTAAGAGGTGCAAACAAGGAACATATAGGAAACTTACTGAGTCGCTCAAAAGAAGCCCTGTAATGGCTGACATACAGGTATATCAAACTAGTATCAACCTCACCAATAGACCCTTCACCCTTTCTATGCTGATGACGGAACCGCTCCGTCATCAGCTGCGGTGGCTCTGTGCTGATGACGGAGCGGTTCCGTCATGTCCCGGCCGCAGCGCCTGCGCGGCGCGTTCTATTGAGCAGGCGGGGCTATGACATACCCGCTCCGTCATCAGCACAGCCCAACCGTGGCTGGTGACGGAGCGGTTCCATCACCAGCATGCGGCCGCCGCGCGGCCGTCCCGCCTCCTTAGCACTGCGGCAGAATAGCCGCTGCAGCGAAGGGGTTAAATGATCTGGAAAAGAGAACTCTTTATTTGGGCCTATACTTTTGTTCGACGTTTCCACTAAACTATGTTAATACACGCATTACATTTTTAAATTTTGTTTCAAGCTTAAATTGCAGAAGTGGCCCTATTTATTTATTTACGTTTAATTTATTCATAATTGCTCGAACCCTGTTTTCCTGCTCCAAAGTCAGCAGCTTTATTTTATTTCTCCTTCTGTTACACTTGGTTTCAGATGCTACATTTCTCCATCTCAACCGTGCTTTTTTTTTTATTGTACCTGTCTTCCCCCCCATGTGTATTATTTTTTTTATTATTTTGTTAAAACCTTTATTATATTTATGTACAATACACAGCTGTCAGCCTACAACCCAGCGGGCCGGCCGCTATGACACTTGAACATTGTGACGTCTCACAATCAGGCCCCCCGGTACCTTGTTTAGGGGTTAAGCGACCCACAGTATAATCCTGTACATGGCGCAGAATCAAAGGACAAGTATTGTAGGTTTAGTTTTGGAATTTTGATGACAACATCAAACACAGACACATGGCAATAATCAATTACAGGGAATCAAAGGGAGAGGGCGTAGAATCCGACTAGCATACTATGATGGAGCATATGTCTCGAGAGGAAGGGCGGCAAGGAGATCGGTCAGTACATACTATTACAAACTTAAGCCTCGAACGCCAACTAAGGGGACGGCGAGATATCAATGGTGTAGTCTTGTGGGGGAGTGCAGACATTCCCATGGTAAGTGTTCCATTGGGACCAAATTCTACCCTATTTCTTAGGTCGGCCCCGGGCCACATAGACCGTTTTTTCTCTGAACATACAGTCCATGTTCTCCTTCCAAGCCGCTACCGTAGGTGGTCTGTGGGAACCCCAGAGTTGCGCAATATCCCTCTTGGCCACCATGTTACCAAGAGTCACCCAAACAGTCTGGGCTGTGTTGCAGTCCGTAGGTTCCCAGACATTAAGAAGGCATCGTCTGGCCTCAGGTAATAGAGAGACCCCGGTGACTCTTTTCATAATCGCATGTACTCTAGACCAGAAGGCAGCCACCTCAGGACACTCACAAATGATATGCAGGAAGGTTCCACTCATACCACAGCCGCGCTTACATAGCCCATCAAGAGAGTAACCCATTCACACCAGACGCGTACCAGTTACATATACCCGATGGAGGATCTTCAGCTGTACGAAACGGAGGCGGGCTGGTATGGCCACCTCCTTAGGGGAGGAGACGGCAGTTTGCCAATCCTCGTCATCTAGTTCCAGGCCGTCCGTGATCCACGAAGCCCTGAGGCGCTCAAGCAAATGAGCCCTGTTATTGATGAGCTTTTTGTAAATCAGTGATATGGTACTATCTGGCACATGGCCGTCAAGGATACGGTCCTCCAGCGGCGAGGATTGAGGAATCTCCGTCCCCGGGGGGAAACGGAGGTCAAGGTGTGTCGCACCTGAATGTACATGAAGTATTCCTTGTCATCAAGTTCATATTCAATTTTGAGTGCCTCAAAAGTCTTAATACTACCTCTGGACCAGAGATCCTCCACCTTGCTTATACCAATCTTGTCCCATTGATCAAATCCTTTCGTTCTCCACAAATTGCCCAAACGGTCAGAATCATACAACGGTGTCACTCGGGTTAACCTATCACTCCACCCCATAGCAGCATTCGCGTCTAGCCACACTCGCACAGCACTTTTTGTGGGGCCAGTCAGGGCATTAAATGGCTTCTTGGAATACATTGCGCCTGGCAGAAGATGTTTATCCATTGCAAAGGCAGGAGTATGTCCAAGGGCGTAAGTCACATGATTAACTGCGCTTAGCTGCGAGGCCCAGTAGTAGCGTCTGATGTCAGGGAGGGTGATGCCACCGTCATACCACGGCAAAGTGAGTTTGGGTAAGGAGATACGAGCACGCCCGCCCCAAATCAGTTGCCTCTGAAGGCCCTCACCTTCACGGAAATACCCCGGAGGTATAGGATCAAAGAAGTTCTGAAGTGCATATAAGAACCTAGGGAGCGACATCATCCTAAAGAGAGTCGCACGCCCCAATGGGGAAAGGGGCAGTCGTCGCCACCGTGAGACGTCAAGGGTAAGCCGCTGGAGAGGGGCATGAAGGTTACGCTCGTAACGGACGGCGGAGTTCAGCGAGACATGAATCCCCAGTTACCTAAAACCAGTCTCAGCCACCTGAATCGGAAATCTACGGGGCAACGGGGGTAGATCCCCAGCCAGAACGTAGATGCAGGACTTGGTCCAGTTGATAACAAGACCCGAGTTCTTCCCAAAGGAGGTAAGAACATCGAAAAGCACATTAAGAGACTTCCAGGGGGAGGTGAGATAAAGAAGAATGTCATCTGCATATAGCGAGACACGATTTTCAAAGTCAGGGTTCCACTGGATACCCCTTATCGAGGGTTCCCATCAAAGCCACACGGCCAACGGTTCCAGAGCGAGGGCAAAAAGAAACGGAGGCAGCGGACAACCCTGACGGGTACCACGTCCGAGTGTGAAAGTACCGGAAACCCTGCCATTCACAACCACCTGGGCTAGAGGTCGTTCATAAAGGAGCTGCACCCAGGAGAAGAATTTAGAGCTGGAATCAAACTTAGCGAGAGCTGTCCAGAGATACGGCCATTCTATCGTATCAAAAGCCATAGTGGCATCAAGGAAAGCCAAAATGGCCGACTGAGTCAGAGTTCCAGCTCTCGCGAGAACTCCGTGGAGTCTCCTGAGGTTAAGGGCGGTATTTCGGTGCAGGATGAAACCGGATTGATCCGGATGGATCAAGTCGCCGACCACCTTAATCAGTCGATTAGCCAGTAATTTAGCAAGTATCTTGGGCTCAGCATTAAGCAGTGAAATAGGCCTGTACGAAGCACAACAATTGCGCGGCTTACCTTCCTTGTGAATGACAACGATGGTGGCCAGGCGCTGATCAATAGGAAGGAGACCAGTATCGAATGCCTCGAGAAATATATTTCTCAGATAGGGCGCAATTTTGTCGGGCCGTAATTTGTAAAGCTCAATAGGCAAGCCATTGGGCCCCATGGCCTTACCAGATCGAAGGGCGCGAATGGCACCGGCGACCTCATCCACTGTAATGGGTGCATCCATCATGGCCCTATCCTCATCAGAGAGGCAGGGTAATGCGATATCGCGCAACAGCAGACGGGAGTCACACTCATCTCTATCGCTCACGAGGCATAGACCATCTGGAAATGGTCCATAAAGCAATCAACAATCCCAATCGGGTCAGACACACGATCCCCATTCGACTTTTCAATCACCGGCATAACTCGATTCGCTCTCTCTGACTTATCCAACCATGCAATGAGCTTACCAGCCTTATCACCCACATCGTAGAGTCTACCCTGCTGCTCTCTATTCATGACTTTAGCAGCGTCAGTCACCAGGGCT
Source organism: Lissotriton vulgaris (assembly GCF_964263255.1). Taxonomy (NCBI): domain Eukaryota; kingdom Metazoa; phylum Chordata; class Amphibia; order Caudata; family Salamandridae; genus Lissotriton; species Lissotriton vulgaris. The sequence continues at coordinate 149,929,586 of NC_141688.1, read as the reverse complement.
CTATAGTCGGCCTGCTTCAGAGCTAGGGAGTGTAAAGTTGCAGGGGTATCATTCTCGCCCAGGTCACTCTGTTATCTCATCTTCGAGACGCGCTAATTCTTCATGTTTGGCCTTCTTAGCGGCATCAATCAATGACAGTGAATAAGCCCGAATAACAGTCTTGAAAGCCTCCCACAGTGAAACAGAAGAGGAGACAGATCCCACATTTTCATTAAAGTAGTAATCAATGGCCTTGACCAGCTCAGAGCGCGTCTTGGCGTTTCGTAAATGCCAAGGGTTAATAGGAGCAACTCTCCCCTCACTACCTACCCCAGCCGCAATTCTTAGCCACAGGGGAGAATGATCAGAGATGCCCCTAGGGAGGTGACGAACTTCCCGCACAGAGGAAGATTGGGCAGACGGCAGTATGAAATAATCAATTCTAGAGAGACTACCGTGGGCCCCAGAATGGAACGTGTATTGTAGTTGCGCGGGATGTAGCATCCTCCAAGCATCCACTAACCCAAAAGTTTCCAGCAGTTCAGAAAGCCACTTCTGGAAGTTCGGTAAGTCTCTGGGCGGGTAGCGATCAGAGTTGCCAGGGACCACAGAATTAAAATCCCCCCAAGAATAAGGAAACCATCAGGAAGCCCCAGCAGAAGCCGACCAAGGTCAGCATAAGTAGTGGCCTGCAGACCCGGGAGGACATATATATTAACTATAGAGAGCATCTTACCCTCCCATCTCCCCCGAAATAGCAGCATATCGACCCCTATCATCAAGCGTTATCTCATCTATTTCAAGGGGCAGAGAGGATCTAATCAGAATGCCCATCCCTCTGGAACCGGAGGTGAATCCCGCATGAGCAACCAGCCTACACCCACGTCTATCCAGAGCCGGCAATCAATCCCTATCAGATGGGTCTCCTGCAACAAAGCAATATCAGGGGACTGGCGTCGAAGGAACTGAGACACAACTCCACGTTTTATCTTGTCCCCCAACCCATTAACTTTCCAGGACAGCAACTTCAGCTCACAACCCCCCATCCCGGAAAAGGACCGTAGCCCTCCCCCCCCCCACCCTAACCCCGGAACCCAGCAACAGAAGGATAAGAGCAGAACATACAGTGCCATGTGAAAGAGACAAATACAAAAATAATAACAATCCCTCCCCCAACAACCCCCATTACAACACCCCCACCCTGCACCCCTGCGTACGACTCAAGAGACACCCAACTTGCAGTGTGCCTGTCACCCTCTCATAACTACACTACACAAAGAACCCAGAGGAGGAAAAGAGTCCACCCACACCCGAACCACCCTCGGGCTCAACCCTAACAATAATGAACAATGGCATAACTCAGCGGATAAGTAGTAACAAGAAACCAGACGTCGAGAACCACAATGTCACTCTGGTCCGATGCACCCCCCTCTGCTCCACCTGGGTGTCCGTTTAGATCGTCTCTTTTAGGCAATGAGTCAAGCCAGTCACTGGTGCAGTCTGGTCGATCAAAGAAAAAGGTTTGTTCCTCATATTCGATGCGTAGTCGGGCTGGAAACAACATTGCATACTTAAAGCCCAAGTCCCGCAATCCCCTCTTCACTCCCTGGAGCCCCATCCTTTGTCGCTGGACCTGAGGAGTAAAATCCGGGTAGATGTTGACAGCACTTTTGTCGATCTTCAAGGGGCCACGACCTCGGGAGGCTTGAAGGATAGCATCTCTGTCCCGAAAATGGAAAAGCCTTGCAATAATAGGCCTCGGGGGGCCCCTGGTTTAATCTTCCCACCCGGGAAGCGATATGCATGTTCAACAGCGAAGAATTTGCTGAGTCCAGTGGGGGCAAGATGTTTAAGGATCAAGTCCTCTACAAGGAGGTCGACGGCGGTGCTCTCGGGATTTTCCGGCACTCCCACCAAGCGTATGTTGTTTCGCCCGGCCCTATTTTCATGTTCGTCCAGTCGTCGGGCCATCAAGTCGTGCGACGATCGTAGGTTGCCGATTTCCGACTGTGCGTCCTCCATATCAGTGATAAGACTGGAGGTCTTTAAATCCAAGGCCTTGACCCTCTCATTAGTCTTGGCCAGATCAGCTCTGATAAGTGTAACATCGACAGCCACAGTATCGATCTTGGAGGCTAGAGCCTCATACTGTTGTCCCATAGCAGCTTTCATCCCAGTAATGGCGCTCATAAGGTCTTGGAGAGAAACCTCCTATGGCACAGTAGAGTCCGTCCTGGGGTCTGCAAGAGTACGGCCGGTACCGCCGGGGGAACCCTTCGGTTGCGTATAGCGGTCCATAACATTAGACTGAGTAGGTCCCCCACGGACCGTCGTCTTTGTCTTGCGCCTCTTGAACTCAGGTTTGGAGGCCATATTTGAATCTGTGCCCCGAAGGGGCCCTCTGGACCTGGTGAAAATGGCTGGTGCTGGTGGGATACAGAATCAGAATTTGAGGGCCAAAACGGTAGAATGCAGATCGAGGGATAAGTCAAGGACAGAGAGATGTGGCAGGACATCACAGCGGGTCAGAGCTGCACCAACTTCGGAGCCGATCCGCTCGTAGAATAGTATTCAAGGGTCTGAGGAGAAATCGAAACCGAAAGCGACAATGAGGCCGACTGGGGAGATGTCCTTCCGGCCGTTGTTGTTGACTTACTCCCCGACCCACCGAAGCAGCAGAGTCCCCGGTCTCGATCGGGGTGGGCCAGAAAGATGAAGTTGACGTATCGGCTCCCGAAGTCCAAATTCAAAGTTTGAAAGGATAGTAGAGTCAGCAAGAGTAGATCTTCAAAAGCCCATAATAATAACCAGGATATTTTGAGGATAGTCGTGAGAGGGCGGCGTGGGTCTCGGGAGCTCTCTGCTTACGCGACCATCTTGGACGCCAGCGTAGCTCCTCCTCCGTGTATTATTTTTTTAATTTGTCTCTCTCCGCCCCCACTCTGATATCGCTGTGTATTTTTAAATAATTAAATAATGCAGCCCACACCGAGGCTCGATCCCTGTTCTCCAGAAGAGAGCAGCTTCAGCAGCTGTGCAGCCTGCCATCTAGTTTGGGTCAGGTTACAAATGCTTTCACTTTCGTCGCTGCCGCTGCCCAGCGAGTGCGCACACAACACTCGTTCACTTTCTTTTTCCTCTTCTTCCCTCTCTATCTAGCTCCTTCTCACTTAGTTAAAACCGTGACTTCAACAAACGGGGTTCTCACCCTTTCTTTTCTCCTTTCGTGTATTTGTTCCCTTGTGAAATGGATCTAAAAATTAAAAACACTTTTGCTGAAAATGCCGTCTTTTCTGAGTTTCTTGTTTATCGTTGGTACTAACGAAGAAGAGCAGTAAAGCCCCAGGTAAAATTCCAACAGCGGAATTGCTTTAAATGGCAGTCAATAAGTACCCGCACTTCTGTAATTTGAAAGGGAGGGTACCATCACTGGTGCAGATAATGAAGAGTACTAGCATGCCTCAGAAGCAAGCAAGTACTATGAGATAGTGAGTGATCGCACTTCTGTATTCACATGTCAAGCACTGCAAGGTGGCCAGACAGGGTCGGTAGTAGATGCAAGAATTATAACCTATGTGAAAGAAGGTTGTTGAATGAGCGTGGGGCTGTATGTGGCAGGGAGCCCACAACAATCCAATACAGTACTGTCGATAAAGCCTGGTCTGGTGAGTGATTGTACCATACTCAGGCCCGGTTCTAGCGGGTTGGACGGGTGAGCCAGGCCCACCCAAACAGGAGTCTCGGCTCTGCAGTGAGGGCTTAAAGGCAGGCGCCCAACGGCATTGGGCTCAAAGGGCTGTCTGTGTGTGTGTGCGCCTGACTAAGACATCTTCCCGGGCGCACACACACACACACACACACACACACAGTTTTAGGGATTATTGCAGCTGTACCCGAGTACTTCACAGGTCTTTAAAAAACCATTTACATGTTAACAAGGCTTTGTTTATTTTTTCACCCCTTCATCTTCACATGGCGAAAGGGGACACATTCCTTCTTTGACAATAGTAACCTTTGCCTACTGGTCTGCTGTGTGGATATTTCTTTTTCTATGCAGTGCAGGAGAACATTTTGGTTATTCCTCTATTCACCTTTCCTGACCTCTGCAGCAGATTATCACATCAGGCTGTGACACAAAGTTTGACTAATGGAGTAGGTAAGAGAATGTGTTACTAAACTTTATTCTTTTTAAAATCTGCCCAGGCCCAACAGGACACATACTTTGTGTGTGCTTAATTTAAACAGTTTATCATTATCATGGCCGATGCAGGACAACAATAAGACAATACAAAATTCTCAGATAACGCTGGTGACTAAGGATCTTACTGGAGAGCAATAATTTGTCTGTTAGTAGTTTTTAAATGCAGATGAACTGTATTTTATGTGGATAGCTCAGTGGGTTACTGCCTTTGTCACGGAGATCTTTGTGTTACTTGCAGTTCAGAAGTTACAGTCCTAACATAGGACAGTGACCAATGAACTGTCATCAAAGAGCTGCATAGAAACATGAATGGTATAGTTAGAATTTTGCTTTTTTTGTTTTGTGATATAGTTAGAACTTCCCCAGTCTTCATTATTCTAATGTTGCTAAAATGAGTATGTTTGGGAAGATATGGAAAGCGCGAGAATTAGTGAGCGCGCCATTAGGGCCCGGCCACCTGGATCCCGCCACGCCCACTAGGTAGGCTGGTGTAGCCCGATTGTCGACCGGTAGAAAATGAAGTCCTTCTGGGAAACGGAGTGACATGGTTACGGCTGGGAATGGCGTTGGGAGAGGGAGGAGCTTGTGGCCTATTTAAATTGGGGGGCAACGGACTCAGTTCTCTTTTTACCGCACCAGCCCTAGGAAGTGATCAGACACTGAAACTCTTCCATCGTAGCAGAAGGGCAGTTTTTCTTTTTCCCCGCTGCATGCAGAGCTGAGGAGCACGGAAGGCGGGATGATGAGGCTGGGCTGGCACACATCGATGGAGTTCTGGATTCCAGTCGACGGACTCGAGAGCGGGAGGGAAATTCTAGTCGACGGAATCGAGAGCGGAGGGCAGTGTTCAGGGGCAAGCGCGGTCGTGACTGGTACTCGTGGTACCAGGAGGTAAGGTGTTGGGGGCTTGGGGGCTCGGAGCAGACGCGAGTGGAGCAGTGGTTAGTGGGAGTTACGGGACTTAAGTTTAGACCCAATTGTATATACGCCATTGACCCTGCGGCTACCTTGAGTTCCTCAATTTTGACCCACATAGGGTGAGCGCACGCAGCGGGTCGGCACCTCGCTCCTGCTTTCATCATCCACGGCAGGGGCATTTGGGGCAATCAAAGTATCGAAGTGAAGGAGTGTGCATGGATTGTGATTGTAACACTAGCAAGGGAAAGCAGAGAACAGGGGGCACGCTAGATTGTTTTGGAGGTAAGCACCGGACCAGGGCTATAATTTACAAGCGGCAATCAGGGCGGCACAGCGCCGGTTAGGCAGTTTAAGGACTTTATAAATAAGAAAACAGAATGCTTGCTAAGGGGCGCGACCAGAAAAGAAAGGACAGTGAGCTCAATCTGTCCCAGTTACTAAAGCTGGTTTTGGCAGAGCTAGGCTAGAAAGAGGGGAGCGATGAAGACGAGGTGGAGCTGGTCCCTGAGCCGGTTCAGGATAAGGAAGGGGGGATCGCCCCTGTAGATTCAATGTCTCTCCAAGGCAACATTCCTCCCTCCCAAGCCCCTAAAGAAAAGGCCCAGGACCCACCTGAGTAAGGAGAGGCGTAAGAGTGGGAAGGGGGTCAGAAAGAATAAGAGTGGACAGAGGGAGGGGGACATCGAGGAGCAGCTCCCAGCGCAGGAGACACCTAATGAAACACCCCGGCCTGAGCCAGCACAGCCAATATCGAATGGGGTGGAGCAGGATAATGTGGGGGCAGTGTTTGCTGAAATTCGGGGGCATTGAGGGCATTAGCACCCGTGCCCCAACCTCCAAGTCCGGAGACACAAGTATTAGCGCCAGAGCTTCAGGGTGGGCAAGGTGGGGGAGTGCCGTCACAGAGTAGCGCACCAGGGGGGTAGTCCCCCGCACCAGGTAACCCTGAGGTGTCATCAGGGGGAGTGCAAGGGACAATGGCTAGCGTATTAGCCTCAGTGGTAACCTTGCTGGAGCAATTGGCAGCACTTGCAGCAGGGAGTCAGGCCAATGGAGCACCGGTGGCACCTCCATCAGCCACGGAGAGCGCACTCGGTGAAATCAGTAGACAGGTTGCTCTCTTGGGAAAGGCAAAGATGTAGGCACAGCCCCTTTGGTGGTGGGTCGGAAAGCGTTTGCAGTCCATTGTGAAGGCTCCAAGTGACAAGACCAAGCCTACCGCTGGTGCGTCTTATCCAAAACGGGGAGACTGTTCTCTGTCCCGTTGCTGGAACATTGCCCGGATTAATACGGAACGACGAGTTCCTTCACGGGTCACGACTGCAACCAAAATAATTTTACCCTGTACCGGCCGGCACCAACTGCGTGCGAGCTGATCATTGCGGCTATCATGGCTAGGAATAATTAGGCTTTATTCAGTCCTGATGATGATCCCTGTAACTTTTTAATGGGATCGAAATGCCGTTGACAATTACTACACCATATACTGTGTTGTGTATTAATTAATATAATTCCAGTAATGGTGTGAATGAAAATTCTGTTATTGTTATATTCACAGAATACAATAGCTCTTGCCTAAGAATCTCGCTCTACTTTCTATCTACTCTGCTAACCATGACAATTTGTAAATGTTTGGGTACAGGCTTGTGCCCTTCTCTAAGAAATTGTTGAAGGTATTCTTTTTGAAAATTTGTGTCTAAAATTAAATACTGGACCTCTGCCCGGCTGGGCAAGTTAATATACAATATAGTTTCCATTGTGTCTATATTTAACCTTTGTTTGTAATTCTTCCATGCATGGGACCATTGTTGTTCTCACTAATATGTTCCCCGAGGTCCTGTGCTGACTCGATTGGGTGCCCTTGTTGTGTTTCATAAACAAAATCCTGAAGGCGCACACAGTGTATAGTGGTATGGCTTGGGTGGATTATGACAGGGATTTCAGATGGGCTTTCCCCAAAAGGCATAGATAGAATCAAAACACATGTGTTGGATTAGGGGTCAGAAAACCCCGGACTTATTTTATTACAGGATAAAACATATTTTATTTTTTAACATTTACAATACGCAGAAAAAAACCTCCATCAGTACAGAATACTCATACATCAACCAAATTCCTTACACAAGGTATTTGCAATTATTTAGATGGCTAACCTTAACATGTTATCTAATACATCACCATTCCTAACCAAACACTAAATTATGTACAATTGTTTTCTGCACAAGGATCAAGGAAGTTCGTGATGTGTAGTGGGCAATTTAGAGTCTCTTCTGGCGTATAGACCAAGGGTGCGGGGGTCCACTCCTAATTCCCGAAGATGGGACCCCACTTACAAAGTTTCATTTTGGCAGGATTCTGGCATTGGCGCTTGAGACAGCAGGGTAGAATCCATCTGAATTTGGTACCCATTCTTTTAGGATTGAGGCAACCACCGAGGCCACGGCTAGAGGCCTGTTGGGTCAGCAGGTACAGAGGATCGGTTGTTGGTCTTCTGATTGTTACAAACTATATGTGGACTTACACTGTGTGTTATGTCTAAAGACAGTGTTTTAAAAAAAATTATGTCTTCGGTTTCACAGTTTCCATGTCCTGTACTGCAGGAAGGAAGCTGACTGCTGGGTGCCAATCGCCAGAACCTTGCCCAATCTAGGTCCCCGCCTGGGGGCCAGGACAAATGGAAGTCTGGATAACCGGTCATTCATACTTGAACAGGTTGAAACATTATTTTTTCACAAGCAACTATGCGAACAGGGCCCGTCGAGCAGGTCTCAAGGTATCATTGCATGGACAAGGAGGTTTGCACCTGGGGCAGCTGCAGACCTTGTTGGGGGTTCTGTTAGCTAAGACTCAAGGGCCCCACGCCGTTGTAATTGTGCATCTGGGGGGCAACAACCTGGTGCATTTGGGTAGGAAGGGCGTAGTCGAGGCACTGATCACTGAAATAAGATGGTTGACGAAGTGGTGCCTAAAAACTCTGATGCGTGGCCGAAGAAGACTGCAGGTAGGGTGAGGAGCGGCAAGGAAAGAGACTATCCTACTGCTCCATGCGCCTCTGTAAAGGGTTGCACTCGGGACCCGCTGCAGCCGGCAAGATCCGGCATTAGCCCCGCCCAGTTCCCCAGAAGCACTTGAGTGCTTCCGGAGCATGCCCCTCGCTTACCAAATCAGGGGCGAATTCAGGGCTGGTGCCGGCCATGTCACCTGTGCCTTCACCAGCCCCCGCCCCTTAGTGGCACCAGGGACCAGCACAACCGCCATAGATGCTGTGTGCCTGAGTTTCCGGTTGCCGTCTTTCAAATGCTGGTCTGTCTGTGAAGTGATCTATATGCAAGCTGGAGAGAATAATAGTCTCCTATGCCCCTGTCAACAACTTCTGCTGATTGGATGATCACACTTCTCCACGACAAGTATCCAGGGACAACCCACCGTTCACTTCTGGCTGAGAAATAGCTGCTAAAAGCCGATTCCAGCCAGTTCACACTCTATTCCAACTCTTATACCAATAAAGAGAAATCAATCTCAGTAAGTGTTCTGGCTGCCTGTCTTACTGCTGGCTGGTAAAGACCCCACATCCCTCTTGCCAAATGCCACCTAAGCTAGCAGTGGGTGGTACTAGTGAAGAAAATGTGGAAGCCCCGACATAGGCAGTGAGTGGTGGCATCCTAACAAAATGTTTGTGCCCTGGGAGTTGTTTTTTTAATTATTTTACAAACTAAGCACACTCCTGAAAATATTAGGTAATACCCAGCTCATCCTTTCATGCCCACTGGCATTAATCCTGTCAGTGTGGGTGCCACGCAAGACTGCAGTCCTGGTTTTTGCCAATCTTCTGAGCATCAGGTACGTGGAACCAACATCTCCATTCTTTCACTGACCCTTGCGCACAAACGGGAAACATCGTTTACAACGCTGTTAACACAACACAATGCTATTACAAAATTGTTAGTACGCAATACCTTTAAATCGCAAGTCATTACAATGACTTGCTATGGGGGCGCAAAGGTATTGGATATATAATCCAACACTTTTCCTGATGTTGCGCAATGTAATGACTTGTGATGTGAAGGTATTGCCTACTAACACCACGTTGTAATAGTGCACGATGTATTATCATGCATTGCAACATGCTATATTCGCACAAACATATTGATTCTTTTACATTAGCCAAGAATGATCTTGACAACTACATGTGTAGGTTGATAACGGACTCCCATTCCTCTAGTATCTAAGCTTTGAAGGTTGCATGCATCCTGGTAGCTTCAGCCTGATGCAAGGCATGAGTCTCTTTATGTTTTGGGCTACCAAAAAGACAAAATATCGGTCTAAGGGTACTTGGCCAAGAGAACACCTGGTGGGTGTTTTTTTTTCGGGGGGGGGGGGTGGCGGCAACTCAACCCTAGGGTATGTGCCACACAAGACCGGTAGGGTGATATTTGTATAGAAAATATGCCAGATGGGCCCTCTACATAGAGTCACCTTGAAGGACTTATCTGGAGCCTCCACAAGGCAGTGTGGATGTAGTAAGCATGCTTAGGACAATCGGAGGATGAGCGCTGATCTCAGGTGGTTCTATAAAAACAAATACGCATGTGATAATGCAAAATTGGTGTATCATGATGGAAAGTCATGATTTCTATCTAGGATGTTGAGATGGTGTTTATTATGTGGAGTCTCTAAGTTGCAGCTGAAGAATTGCAGAGGGCTGACTTTTTTTGACCATACACAGGCAAAATATGTCTGTCCATCCACCAAAATTTCCATAAAACCAGCACTCTTACAAACTGTTGCTCCCTCAAGAGGTACAGACCAGGACTGCACTATAGCTCCATTTCCTTACCCATGGCCCCTATTGTGCAGCTCTTAGTACACCAGCCTCAGTAGAACAATGGGGCATATTAGCAAGAACCTCGTAAAAATTATCGCTGTTTTAGCGGCAGGAAACTGCTGCTATAACGGAGATAATGGGCTTGCTAATATGCTTTATAGAATTCCAATAGAAGCCCAGGTTAGATGTGCAGGACATCTAACCTGGGCTTCTATTGGAATTCTATAACACATATTAGCAAGCCCATTATCGCCGTTATAGCGGCAGTTTCCTGCCGCTAAAACAGCAATAAATTTAACGAGGTTCTTGCTAATATGCCCCAATAATATTACAGTTTTGCAGAGTATATCTGGACCCTGTAAACTGACCCGTCTCCCGGGTTATTTCATTGCATCTTTAGCGACTCTGAACTATAAGTAGCAGCGCTAACTGAAGAGACAGAATCTCCCCTCAAGCTTTCACACCTAAGACTCTTTTTGGACGTCAGATGCCTTGACTACAACAGACACCAAACAAGCATTTGCAATGCAATAGGTCTCGCATTTGCGAGAGTTGGGCCTGCACTCGGCACGGGTTGATTAAAACCTCACTGTCCCAAGGCTCCGTCCCCCCTAGCTGGAAGGGGGCGGTAGTTAAAGCCCTTCTCAAAAAGCCCCAATTGGACTCCACTGATCCGGCCAACTACAGACCGATCTCGCTCCTCCCGGCCGTCAACAAAATCGCTGAAAAACTGGTTAACGTCCAGCTGTCCCAATTTTTGGAATCCAATAACCTGCTGCGACGTTCCCAAACCGGGTTTCGCCCTGGCCAAGGCACAGACACTGCCCTCCTCGCCGTCATCGAGGAGGCAAGGTGCATATTAGATTCAGGGGGGTCAGTGGCAGTGATCCTCCTGGACCTTAGTGCAGCCTTTGACACCGTGAATCACAGTGTCTTGCTTCACCGGTTGGCCAGGGCTGGACTTGGGGGCACCGCGTTGGCCTGGACAGAGTCATTCCTATCGGGTCATTCGTTCCAGGTCTGGGATGGCAACTCCCGCTCTGACTCTCTTCCTTTGACTAGTGGGGTGCCCCAGGGTTCCTCACTTAGTCCTACTCTTTTTAACGCCTATATGGCCCCTTTGGAGGATGTAATTGCCCCTTTTAGCATCAAGATTGTGAGCTATGCGGACGACACACAACTGGTCGTCTCGCTCTCACAGTTAGACACCTGAGATCTAACAGTCTGCGTCTCCTGATGGTGCCAAGATTTAGGCTTTCTCGAACTGGCGGCAGATCTTTCACCGTCACTGCTGCCAAGCTCTGGAATAGCCTTCCTCTTGACCTCAGGTTTACTGATTCCGAGCCAGCTTTTCGACGCAAACTTAAGACCTGGCTGTTTACTAATCATTAGGTCTCCAGTATTCTCAGGTTCTCAGTATTTCCTTTTCCATTAGTGGGATTTGTTCTTGGTTACTTTCTTTGGGGACTCTCATGTATTCCTAGCGCCGGGACACCTCCGCCGGAGGTAGCCGTGCGCTCTACAAGTCTCTAAAATAAATAAATAAATAAATCTTGATCAACGCCCAGACAATCTCTTGCACTGCCTCCAGGAAATCCATCTCTGAATGTGCGAGTCCTCACTCAAACTCAACGGGTCTAAAAAACGGAAGTTATGCTGTTGGGCAAGAAATGGTCAACAATTCCATCATCTGTTTGGCCCGATGCTATGGGTGAGGTGCCCGCCCCAAGAAAGAAATCAAGAGTCTGGGGGTCTGGCTCGAACCGGACTTGTCAATGAAAACCCAGGCAACTTAAACAGCGGGAACCTGCTTCGGACTCATGCGGTCAGTCCGCAAGATCCTTCCTCTGCTCCCCCTCCAATCTAGGAAATTCCTGGTTCAAGGACTGATCCTTGCTCGATTGGACTACAGCAATGCTGTCTATTTAGGAGCCCCTGAATCTACTCTGGGCAAGTTACAACGAACCCAAAATGCGGCCGCCCGGATGCTAATGGGTCTTCCCTCCAGAACCTCTGCCAGACCAGCGCTTAAGGCTCTCCACTGGCTGCCAGTGTGAGAGAGGATCGAGTTTAAGGGAATGTGCATTGCCCCTCTATTTTAGGTAATATGGTTACCCCGTACAAAGCCTCGAGATCGCTGCGCTCGGACAATGAGGACTGGCAAATGTCCCTAAATTCAGGAGGGTACGCACTGGAGGCTGCCGTTTCTCAGTAAAGGCATCTACACGCTGGAATTCGCTCCCCCGCAGTGTGCGTTTAGAACCCTGCTACTTGCGTTTTCGCAAGCAGCTTAAAACTCTGCTTTTCCCTAAATAAGTTCTTCCCCTCTCTTGGCCAAATCAAGCTCTTACAGCGCGGGGATGCCTCCGGGTCACCAGGCGCTTAACAAATCTTTAAATAAATAAATAAATAAATTGGAGCTATTGCCATTGTATATAACAATGCCTTTTATGCATTGTTTTGAAAACCTGCAAGCGATGCATGAACACGCACTTTGTACGTATGGTCCTTGCTTACGGGAAGAAAGGCTGGCAGTAAAAGAGACTGCCAGCCTTTGCTTCTCATAAGCACGGGCTATAAGTACAGAGTGCTTGTTTACGCACAGTTTGCAGGATTTCAAACGTATAAATAAATTGCATTTACATTAACAATGCCAATAGCTCAAACTCTCGCAAATGCGAGACCTATTGCATCGAAAATGCTTGTTCCTCTGGGGAGCAGGCAGCAGGGCTGAATTGCAGAGCAGAAGCACCAACAAATTTTCTTTGCAAAAAGGTTGTTGAATGAGAAAAGGAAAACAAACATTTTCAGAGTCAAAATAAACAGAGTCTGGAATGTCTCAGAGAAAGCACAGGACTGCCAGACTGAGCAACTTCACTGGTAAAAGAAGTGTTGAAAGGTCAATCTAGTGCTTCTCCAGACAACAAGCAGCATTTACCCTGAATCATTCATTATCCAAACATTTTATAAAATGACATATGCGTATGTAGCTGAGCACCTTAAGTGCAGCACAATAACCACTTTACATTTGCCACTAGTCAACAATCACGTGCAATGCTCAACTGTGTGCTGTGCCTCTCCATTTTTCCCCATGGCAGTAGCTGGCCAGAAATGGATCATCCTGGTTTTTGTGGACTGGAGATACAGATTTCCTTTTCTCCTGATAAGACAAACCTCTTGAATGAGAAAAAGACGAGATTTTAGGCTGCACGCCAAGGTACACGTGAGGGTCTCATAATAATCAAGAGATAATAGACTGAGGAACATTCACAGGTGTGCAGGTAATCAAAGACCAATCAAGAACCACTCACAGAATTACATGAAAGCAGGTGCCCAGATTGGTCAACCAACCTTAAAAATGCAAGTTGACCTAAGGCCCTCCTGTATGTAATACTAATCATTAAGCATTCATTCGTTGTTTCAAATCATATGTTTCCAGTCCAGAGTATCATGATATCGTAAAACTGGATTTAATAGGGCAATTGGAAGTGGGCAGAGCCATTGCACCAGAGACATAAAAGTTAAATATCAGATGTGGGCTGCAGTGCGCATGTACACCACTCACAGCTAATATCAATCAGAATAAGGCAAAGGGCTAAACAGAGCACTCAGACATATCCCCCTTCTGTCATGGCTTTGATATTTTGACCCAAATCCAGCCCTGTGATGCCTACATTCACTTTGGGTTGAATTCTTCCAGGATGTTGGTATCTTTTTGAACGTTTTCCTTGGAGAACATTGCAGCTGTTTCATGCCAATAAACGCCTTGTAAATCATCTGTACTGGTGGTAACAAGTGACAGCCTTTCCTTAACCTCCTTGAAGAAGACCCAGTATCCAGTGATGAACATATTGTCTCTAGTCTGACGTGTTTTGTTGAAGATATGATGCATCCTTTCTGAACTTTTCTGGAATATTCCTTTTAACCTGTCTCCTACAAGAGCTTGGAGAAGATAGAGGAGTTGCCTTTTTTTGGTGGAGGAAGTGGTGGAGATGATGCAAATGATAAAAGAGCAGACACTTCACCCTGCTGTGCTGCAAGTGCAACACCCTTCTGTGCAGAAAACTCTCCCCCTTCATCACTCTCCTTGCTGACTCACCACTTTCCACACTGACTGCATAATCTCCAAAGCAAGCATGACAATCACACACACCAATCTGGCTGACCAGCACCTCATCTGTGGTGGCTCTCTTACAATCTGCAGCCAGAACACCATTAAACTGAGGACAAAGAAATTCAAGAATGAACATTCTGGGCCGCAGTTCTTCATCCCAGCACCTAAGATCTGGAACAACATACCCATTTCCATCGGGGACACGCCTACTCTTTTTAAATTTAGGAAGCAGGTGAAGGTACATCTCTTTGCAGAACACTACAAGGCAATACAGTAAATAATGCATCTCCTCTCCCAATATAAAAAACTCCTCACCAGGGTTCAGACTCTGGTTGCATCTCCACCAGCGCTGAGCTGCCCTTCAGTTAGGTTCTTGGTATACAGATTCTATGCTATGTAGATGTAGATATCTATGATGCCCCACAAATATAATTTTGCTGATGTGGATAACTTTCTACTCCATAGAATTGGTTCTTTATACCGGCTGAGATTGGATCAACTATGGAGGAAACATCACACTATTAGAACGCAAATCACAGTTCATTTCAATTGCATCTGACTTTGGGTTCACAGAGTACATATTAGAGCTCGCAATCAAATAATCAAAGAAGATAGAGAAGAGATTTATTTAAAACTACTCGAAGATTGACCTTAACTATTCATTCAGTTACATAGTCCTTGTTTTAAAGTTCATAAGGGTGTCAACTGCATTGTAAAGTTCCAAGTACAGCCTGAGGTAAATTCAAAATTCTGGACGGGACTGGGTAATTCATTTACAGTCCAAATTGTCTGTGCGCATATAGTAGTACTTGCTGATGTTACTCTGATAAACACAAGAAGCAGCAACATTCATGCGACCCGCTTCTCCCATGGTATAGCGAACCTCGTGCGACCCCCACCTACTTTCCCAATGGGATCAAATAATTGACCCAATTCAAACCCATGAGGCTATCCTAAGGTTTCAAATCTATTCCTTCCAAATGACCAGCTATTGATCCAAGGGAAATCTCAAAGAAGTGTTGTTGATTTTGAAACACGTCCTGAGGAGTCCCTACTCGAATGGACCGAAACACGTCACCCTTGGAAGAGGAATTCCAATCCCATAAATAACAGAAAGAACACCTGCAAGGAAGCATCTGCCCTGAATATTCGATCGAGGGCTCTACTTTAATACTCTGTAATTTCGAAGGAATAGTGAATGTAATTGCAAATAATTATGAACTGAGATTTCTCTGTTTTTATCCAATTTAGGCGGATCACTGAAATAATATCGACTACCAAAATATCGACTACCCAAAATATCGAGGAAAAAATATCTACAACCAAAATATCGAGTTTGTATGTACAAACAGGTAAGTACAAAAATATCGAGTACAAAATATCGTTTACAAAAATATCGTTGTAAAAAATATCGACTTTACTAAAAACAATGTTTAATTACATTAATATAAAAAATTAATTACTAAAATATAATTAACAATACTTAAAATAACTTTTAATAATTAAATAATTAATGAAAGTAAAAAAAAAATATTTTTTAATCATATTTCCTAAAACATATATATATATATATAGTAACAAAATTTAATTAAATAATAGGCAATATTGTATATGTACCCCAAAAACCCAAAAATGACCCTGAACCCTAAAAATACCCCTTTACCCAAAAACTAAAAACTGACCCTGAACCCTAAAAATACCCCTTTACCCAAAAACTGAAAACTGACCCTGAACCCTAAAAATACCCCTTTACCCAAAAACTAAAAACTGACCCTGAACCCTAAAAATACCCCTTTACCCAAAAACTAAAAACTGACCCTGAACCCTAAAAATACCCCTTTACCCAAAAACTAAAAACTGACCCTGAACCCTAAAAATACCCCTTTACCCAAAAACTAAAAACTGACCCTGAACCCTAAAAATACCCCTTTACCCAAAAACTAAAAACTGACCCTGAACCCTAAAAATACCCCTTTACCCAAAAACTAAAAACTGACCCTGAACCCTAAAAATACCCCTTTACCCAAAAACTAAAAACTGACCCTGAACCCTAAAAATACCCCTTTACCCAAAAACTAAAAACTGACCCTGAACCCTAAAAATACCCCTTTACCCAAAAACTGAAAACTGACCCTGAACCCTAAAAATACCCCTTTACCCAAAAACTAAAAACTGACCCTGAACCCTAAAAATACCCCTTTAATTTAACATAATTAGCAATTAATCAATTAAATTAAATTAATTACCAATTACATTTTAATTAAATACCATATATTATTTAATTACCAATTAATTAATTATGACTACCAATTAATAAATTTACATATTTAATTAATTATAATTAAATTACTTCCCACCCTATTCCCCTATAAACCCACAACCCGCTACAGAAAATACATTATTTTAATTTACATAATTAGAAATTAATCAATTAAATTAAATTAATTACCAATTACATTTTAAATAATTAACATATATTATTTAATTACCAATTAATTAATTATTACTACCAATTAATGAATTTACATATTTAATTAATTATAATTAAATTACTTCCCACCCTATTCCCCTGTAAGTCCACAACCCGCTACATAATAAAATTACACAATAATTAAAAAAATCATTAATTAAAAATAATTATAAAATAAAATGACACTTTTCACACATATTATTACATAAAAACACTATAAATAATTAAATATTATTTTAAAAACTATATTTTTTACTATCTAGATTATATACTTGGATATTTTCACTGTCTATATTATTTACAGTCGATATTACTTCACTTACCTTAAAAACGATATTTTGGCTGTCGATATTCTGTCTAGTCGATATTTTGTCCAAACGATATTTAAAACTCGATATTCTGTCCAAACGATATTTTGGAGTCGATATTATGTCTGTGCACCAATTTAGGCATGCATAAACAGCCCTTCTAAAGAACTAATTGGTTGGCCCAGGTATGGAAAGGGTTATCCTGGCATTCCCTTATACTTTCTACTCCAGGCAGAGGTGCTAGAAGTCGTGTGTGATTGGGTTTAATGAGGCCCTTTAAAATATTTTCCTCTGCAGCCTTCTCTTTGTTAACAGTAGGTCAAAATGTATGTTTAATTAACTCACAGGGAAACTGTCTTTGAAAATCATGTTTTTGCATTTATGAAGCACATTTCTCTTTAAATGTGTTCAGCTTAAAGACCCAGCATATGGTCATTGGCAGACTCTATGCTGAGCCTCTGAGGCAGTGCACCACTAAGGGGCCTTACAGGAACAGTAGCACAGGTGAGAGGACAAATAGATCATGGCAGTAACATTCTGCCATCCTCCTCTTTGTTGTCTTTACAAAGATGGCGTCAGAGAGGTGATGATTATGCCAAGCATTGGGCGACAGGAGTGGAGCTCCTCACTTGAGCAGCTGTCTTGTAAACTTGGTTTTGATAGCACTTTCCTAAATTAAGTTAAAACTTTAGAGCCTCCTTGAATTTAAAACTATATGATAGCTTGACAGACATTACCCAATCCCCCTCTGCTAAGTACAGGACCCACTTCGTGGTGCCAAAAGCAGGACCAGCAGGCCAGCTATATCATGGTCTCATGGCAAACCTGCTGTCAATTTTACTATTTCTCAAGACATACCCCAAAAACTAAGCTATGTCTTCAAAAATAATATAACTAATGGCAACCCTTGGCTGCGAGCTTCTTGTGTTGTGCAGAAGACATTTCTGATAAGTATTTGTCCAATACTGCCAAGGTTTACATGGCCTTTATGGACAGAATGAATGCTGGTCATGGTGTTTTTTAGGTGTTGTGCTAAATCAGTTGGTCCACCTGATGGAGCAAGGATTCGCACGTAAAGCGAATTGCTCTCATTCATGAACCTCGTCTAACCTTTAATAAGCATTAACCAATCCTGTCCGTCTTAATTTTCACCTTTTCCAATACACGCGGGTGCCCGAGAGAAGCTCGCATCTATGTTTATTAATTGTAATGATGCTTGCACTACTGAATGGCCGCTTCGCAGAAATCCAGTCTGCGCATGCGGTGGTCATACCCACGTGATGTGACGCACTCGCAATTTGGAGGGATGTTTTAGCTCATGCGCATTATTGCTAAATATGGCCGCTTGTCTTTAACCATGCTCTCTGCTAGCTCATGCTGCTTTTGCATATCTGTCTTTCCCGCATTAACCCTCAATGCTATAGATATTACACAGTAAGGGGTGCAGTGAAGCTTTTTCATGGTATACAGTGTATTCATTTTTTCTGTGTTTCTAATTTGTTTTCGCTTACTTTTCATGTATCTGGGGGCCTGGGAGTTGGGGAGCTGCGCCATTTTAGAAGCTCATGTGGACCTGGTCACCTGACAAGAGGACTGGGCCTCGCATCCATGGAAATCAGCCAGCTGGCTACCGAAGCTGAGATGCTCCTGGGAACCTGCCCCATAACCCAGAGAGGAGAAGCTGAATTTCACCTGAAATGCTACATTTGTTTCTTTCTACTGTATGCTCTATTGTACTCTTCTACACGTATGCCTGGGAACAGGAATTTAAGGGGTGGGTACTGTCATTTGAATATTAAAACATGGGAACGCAGAATTTAGGAGGTGACAATGACCTAACCACCTCTCTTGACCAATCGAAAGAGGGGACCTTGTCACTTGCAACATTTGTGGGTGGTCTGGGGGTCCAAATAGAGTATAACTAGCCTAGTTTAGTTAGAGAAAATTGTCCGACTTGTCCGAGTAGCTGACCTGTCACTGACCCTACGAACTCTATAGGTGATTGATACAGAGCGCTGCGGAGCACTCTGTCCGTACTTTCCACAAACTCCAAGGGGTGGAAACAGTCTTAAGTGCTGGCGAGGCATTTTGCTGGGAGATTCGAAAACCCAATCGGGGTTACTGGCGGATTCCGTGCAGAGGGGGAGTAACACAGGCGTTGCATCCGAAGCTGCAGGTGTTGGTCGTGCCCTTTGATGAGCCGAGTCCTGATCCAAAACCTGAGGGGTATCCTGTCCTGATTGTCCTGAGCTGTACCTGCTCGCCTACTGGCATTCTGAATCCTTGAGGGTCCTTGTCCCCGCCTATTCCCAAACTGACCCGTGGTCAGGGTTAGTCCTCATTCTGTCCTAGGTAAATATATGCGTGGGTGTCTGTCTAACTATACTCTTACGTTTCCTCTTCTTAAATAAAGCACTCTTGCCTGTGATATTTTCCTATCACCTTTTCGAAAAGTGACTGTTTATGAAATTGTTTGTTAGTGATGTTCCATTTTTCCCCCTACCTATAGGAGATTATTAAAACTGATTGCATATTTAGCTTGTTCCATTATCCTCTCCCTTTAGTATGGTTGCTGTGAATTTAGTGAAGATAGCTTAGAGTTAGTAATTAGAACACGAATATTAAGTACCCATATTAGCCCTATTTCATTCACTCTGCCTTAGTTTAAAGTTCGTACTGATTAGCATGTTCCCAAATGCGCATACCCTGTAGTATTCCTTAGTACCCTATGGTGCTTGCCTTAATCCATAGCTATATTTTGGTTTTGATCTTGATCATTGATGTTCTGATTTGTATCTGCCTGTTATTCATGGCATATTCATTCTAAACTAACTTCATATAAACTTTTTAAACCCCATCAGGTGTCTGTGGTTATTACGTATTACCTAGTGTTAATAAATGTACTGAATGTGTAAGGTATTTCTGCCCTGGTAGGAATCTTGTCACCTGTTCACTGCTAGCTCCTGATCCATCAGGAGTAATGTGCCTGTGGTAAGTCAGGTACATGTATAGTAAGTGGTGAGAGAGTCACCCCCTGAATTACTCATGGTAGCGTGTAAGAATCACCCGGTTCACGCAAACTCAGTCATCTTATGCACGCCAGGGCCCAGTGCGTGGAAATTGGTAAACTAGTGACCCGGGTGAACTGCGCGTTCTATCAGTAATTTTCTGGTAGCAGAGCTATGGTTAGGACTAGTTAAAATAGGTAGACAAGATAGTTAACAAATAAACCGAGAAAATAAAATGTGGTGCTGAAAACTTCCATGCTGCTATATTGGTTACATTGGTTCAATTAATGCGCAAAGTTTTTTTTTTTTAAAGGTTTTATATATATTTTTACTGCTTTGCATTGCTGCTATATGTCATATTAACAGAGTTGTCCATAAATTGTTTTTATGTTGTCTGAAATCCCCGGGGAATTGTATAGTGGGTGGTGAGTAGAATCCATCTCGCGCAGAGGTCGCTTGTCAGGAGGAAAAATTAGTGCATGGTTAGGTAGAACTGGAAGCACTAATTAGAATCTTTTGTGTTTGAATGAATGATAGCCTCGAGTCCTATTGTGTAAAACTTCCATTGTGATATCACCTAGTAAGGGTCACAGGAGGAAGGGGTCATAAGGTCTCCAAAGCTTGCATGGTAAGCAAGGTAGTCCTCTGGTGAAAGCCTGACTTAGTATATATCCCGGAAATAAGTGGATAAGTCAGAGGAGTAACGGGTTCTATATTGCTCGTGTGAAAGGTTAGGCAGTGAAGTCTATCCGAAGTGAATGAAAAGTAGACTGAAGTGGTTTGCTTGTAGCAGGAGAAAAACTTTCTTTCTTTTTAGGACACTCCGACACATACACGAACGTTATATATTGTCAATTAAAATCAGCACTTGCACTTTAAGAAAAGTTCAAAGTTTCCGTTACCTTGTGAAGGAGGGAGTCAGTCGGAAGGCTGCTCTGACGTCACTCCGTGCCGCGCTGGTATTGGTCAAGACAGCGGGCGTATAGTGAAGCTGAAATTGTAAGGGAGGGGTGAGTGCCGGAGTGTGAGACCGCGTCTCGCGAAAGGCCGCGCACCCATTGGACAAGGGCTTTTGTAATCACTGTGTTGATTGGTTGTTGCAAAATAAAAGTCGCGCTAGCATTGGAAGCACAAAAGTAAACAAAATTAATCAAGCCGAGTTAGAAGCTAGTCTGGAAAGGTGTATGTGGTATCCTGAATTCTTGCCTAATCCTCAGAACCTACATTTTTATAAGGAGCAGATGCTAAGAGGTAGACCTTAAAATATGTACGGAGGAAAGAGAAAATTGTCATTTGCCGAAAAGATTAAAAACTATTTCAAGAAAGACAAGCCCATACGAACCAGGGAGGGTGTGATCATTCCACCGCCAAATACTCCCGCCTCCTTCATGATATTTGATAAAGGGTACCATACCTGTGTATGGTTGGAGAATTGGGTGGGGTACACGGAAGACGATGGAGTCTTAGCATTTCCCACTAATAGTACCTTTAATGGTAGGATCCTGTTTAACTTAAGAACCCGAATGAATTGCTTCCCCGACCTAGATTAACTCAATATGAAGCATTAGAGGAGTGGGAAATTGAAGCTCTAGAACGAGACAGACCCCAAATGGATAAGGGAGTGAGTAAGTGGTATCCAAAGGTCCAAAAAGAAACTAAAGAGAAAAAGATGCAACAGTGGAGACAGAATATGATGGTTGAGGGACTGTTTCCAATGTTTGGGGTACTCGAAAAGGGGAAAGGGAAGTGTACGGAGAAAAACCGACACCTCATGACTATGGGGGACTCAGAAGATGAGCACCTAGAGGATTTATTGATGAAAAACCCACCTCCCTATGTTGCGGAATCAGAATCTTTGAGTTCACAAAACCCGTTTTCTAAATATCCCAGATGTAGGAGGGCCAGTGAGACAGATGTAACGGGTACGGAAAGTAAAGCCAGTGATAGTGATGGGTTTTGCAGACCTAGTTCCGCAGTCCCAAATTATCGTCCTTTTGGAGAAGACCGACCAAGTTTGGTCCTTCCAACAGCCCCAAACATTTACCCTACGTTGGTACCCCAAGTGATGCATGACAATTCTTCAGAAAGGGTTTTGCGTGAGCGAGAAAAGGAAGCCCTGAACAAACAGCGAATTGATTTAATTCAGACCATAGCCCAGATAAATCCCAGTCCGTATTCACTGACTATCCCAGTAACTATTGGTCCTGCCATACCTCTTTA
The DNA here is from genome assembly GCF_964263255.1 of Lissotriton vulgaris. Lineage (NCBI taxonomy): Eukaryota > Metazoa > Chordata > Amphibia > Caudata > Salamandridae > Lissotriton > Lissotriton vulgaris. The sequence continues at coordinate 149,907,543 of NC_141688.1, read as the reverse complement.
TGGGGATAGACTGGCTAGTCCAAGAACTCCTATTATAACCCCAATTGTACCAACCCCTATTTTACCTCCCCCAAGAAAAGAGCCGCTCATAGTCGATGATCAGGAAAGTGAATGTGAGTCTGTAATCTCTTCAATGGATCTGCCCATAAGGGAACCAGGAACAAGTGTACCAAGGGCAAGGAGTCAAGCTAGGGCAAAAGAGGTCCTGATTGAAACCACTTCAGGAGTTAGGAGTGCCACTGTAGTAACTCCAGAAGAATTGGATAGATGGACCAAAGAATTAGAAAAAGACACCCCAAAAGACACACCCCAACCGAAACCCTTAGAGATCTATAGACTAAGGATAGAAATCGAGGAACTTATGGCCGGTAATGTAGGATTGGATAGATTGAACACCCTTAATGAGGAAGAATTGCTGTTTATCAGCAAAAGCCTTACCCGGAACACCAGAGTGCTCCATGAGAAATTAATGGACACTGCCGCTGATATGGGAATTGATGTTAGTCGTTCTAAAGTCCTCCAGAAATCATACAGAGCAGACTTTTCTGACAAAGACTTAGAAAACATGAACGTGTCAGGAAAACAAACCTAAATAAAGGAATTACTGAAAATCCTACAGAAATGGGGGGATGTAGAAAAATGGAAAACCCGGAGGGCAAAGAAAAAGGAAGATAGTAGGGTTAAACCCACGGCTTCAGAATACGTACTAAAAGAAGTAGGGCCAGCGGAAAAATTATGTCCCATGAGAGAAGTACCTGGGGGAAAATATGTCCATGTCCCTTGGTCCCGACAAGATATTGTGTCATTTACTAATGACTTCCCAAAACTGTGGGAGAAACCAGTCGACTGGTACAGACAGGTCGAACGTTTCATAAAGGTCCAGAAATGTCTTCTGAAAGACCTGGATGGGTTTTTCGACATTGTGGTGCCCGTAGATTTGTGGACCGAATGCAAAATTGAAATTAATTGTCCCAATGATGAATATGAGAGAGACTCCAAAACCGGAGCTCCCTCACCCGAAGTAATGAGGAAGTATGATCAAGTCATACAATACCTGAAGAAAAAGGTGCCCGCAAAGGAAACTGATTGGACCCGGATAGATAGAACTACCCAAGAGCGCGATGAAACCGTCCACTCCTTTTATGAAAGGTTACTACAGGTGTTCAAAACTTACAGTGGAATCGATAATGTGGACATGAAGGATATGACCCATTTCAGTTACCGATTCGTGTTAGGATTAAGACCTGAAATATCCCAGTGGATTCGAGATAATAAAATCAGTTGGCAAGGTAAGCCCATAGATGATGTCCTCAAGTATGCCAAGTACTGCGAGGATGAGATAGAAAACAAAAAGAAAGCCCTTAAGGAGAAGGTCATGTGGGCACAAGTGAAACTGGCGGAACAGCAAGAAAAACAGTTAAGTAAATTGAATAATAATAATGCACAAAATCCCACTGCTGGGGGAGGAGGGAAACCCCGGGTAAAAATGAGTCGGGAAGAGGCTATGAAAAAATTCCCCTGTCACGGGTGCGGTCAATTAGGGCATTGGAGAGACGAGTGTCCACATTTGCTGGCTGGTAATGCCCCCGTAAATGGTTTAAATCCACAGGTGCAGAAAGAGGGGACACGGAAGAACCAACCACAGGTAAAGCAGCCTCCGTTGCCTCGCGCTCCTAGACAAGATTATAAGAATCAGGCTCAGCAGAATGAAAGGGCCGAGGTGTGGGAAGGAGAGAATGAAAGGAATGCAGCAACTTCACAGTTTTTGTAAAGCGATTCCTTCCTTTGTGATGATCAATACTGACGGGGCCTGAGGGGGGAGGACAAGGAGTGCGTACTTGGCGCCTCCTTACCGGTAGACCAGACAGGACCATACATCGAAGGAAAGGTTGAAGGAAAAGACGTCACCTTTCTGTTGGACACTGGTGCTACCCGTTCCACTGTGAGAACTGTGGATGTTCCTAACCTACCCCTCTCGGGAGAAGCTATCCAAGTAGTAGGTGTTTCAAATCAAATAATCAGTACTCCAGTAACTGAACCCATGGAGATTTCCATTGGAAATTTCAAGGAAATGCACAGATTTGTGGTTTGTGACTCCAGTCCCGTGAACTTGCTAGGACGAGATTTGTTGTGCAAAATGAATTGTACCATCTTTTGCACACCAAATGGCGTCGAAATTCAGACCCCAGATGAAGATAGCCTGTACAAATTGATGTTACTAAAACCAGACACAGAAATTAAACTCCTGTCCATTAAAGACTTACCTGAAGAACTACAGCTAAAGGTGGTACCTGAAGTGTGGGATTTCACTGGGAGAGATGTAGGCTTAATGGCAAATGTAGACCCAGTTGAAATAGCAATAAAAACAAATGCTGTTTACCCCAGAACAAGACAGTACAAAATGAGTGCAGAAGTAAAAGCGGGAGTCGCAATTGAAATAAACAGGTTGCTGGAAGCAAACATCATACAGGAAGTAATGAGCAGTCCATGTAATTCGCCCATCATTGGAATTAAAAAGCCTAGCGGAAAGTACCGGGTAGTGCAGGACCTGCGCAAGGTAAACCAAATTGTTGTACCTTGCTGTCCCATTGTGCCCAACCCCACAGTGATACTGTATCAGATTCCTTGGAATGCGGAATGGTTCACTGTCATTGACTTGTGTCATGCATTCTTTTCCATCCCATTGCATCCCGAAAGCAAATTTCTTTTTAGTTTTGAATTTGACAGCCATGTCTATGTCTGGAATCGTGTTCCCCAGGGGTACACCGAAAGTCCTTCGATTTTCAACCAGATCCTAAAGAAATGCCTTGAATCTTTAGTACTGCCAAAGGAGTCTGTTTTGGTACAGTACATAGATGACCTTCTGGTGGCGTCCAAAAGTCAAACCGACTGTGTCATTGATACCCTTGTCTTGTTGAATCACCTAGGCAAGGGAGGACATAAAGTGTCGCCAGACAAATTACAGTTCTGTAAAAACTCAGTGAAATATCTGGGGCACCAGATAGAGAAAGGGATCCGGAAAGTTACTACAGAGAGGATCAAAATAATTCGAGCGATGGAACTACCCAGAACCCAGAAAGAAGTAAGAATGTTCCTAGGAGTTGTAGGGTACTGCAGGCAATGGATTGTAGGATTCGCAGCTCTAGCCAAACCTTTGATAAAAATGACCAAGAAGGGAGTGGAAGATCCAGTTAGTTGGGACGATGAAAGCATGAACGCTTGGGTAAAATTGCGAAATTGTCTGTGCTCAGCCCCTGCCTTAGGAATGCCTGATTATTCCAAGAACTTCGAACTGTTCTGTGATACAAGAGACAATTGTGCACTCTCAGTCCTAACACAGGAACATGGACTGAATAGGCGTCCAGTGGCCTACTTTTCGGCCACTCTGGATCCAGTGGCTTCTGGATTACCCGGATGTCTGAAAGCAGTAGCTGCTACTTGTGCAAGTCTGGAACAAAGTGAAAACATTGTTATGGGACATCCTGTCACTGTATATGTTCCACATTCAGTTGTGATCTTACTGACCCGAACCAAGACTCAGTATCTCACCCCTAGTCGGCTGACTAAGTACGAGAGAATTCTTATAGGTGCTGAGAATGTAATCATCTCCAGATGTAATATTTTGAACCCCGCAACACTGTTGCCCATTCCCCTAAATATAGAAGAAGATGAGGTTGAGCATAACTGCATGGACCTGACTGAATTTAGCACTAAGCCACGTCCTGATATCAAAGAAATAGCCTTACTTGATGAGGATCTTATGATGTTTGTAGATGGCTCATGTTTAAGACATGAGGATGGAGGTCTGAGTGCTGCCTATGCTGTAGTTACATTGGAGACAATCTTGGAAGCATCTTACCTGTGCGACATAAAATCTGCACAAGTAGCAGAAACTGGGGAAAGGCAAAAGGGTAACTGTTTATACTGACAGCCAGTACTGTTATGGGGTTGTTCATGACTTCGGCCAACTATGGTTACAAAGAGAATTCATGACTTCCTCAGGTACCCCTATCAGAAATGGAAAGGTGGTACAGAACTTACTGGAAGCGATCCAATTACCCCAAGAACTGGCTGTGGTCAAGTGTGCGGCTCACAGGTCTGGAAATGATGATGTGACAGCCGGAAACCTATACGCTGACCAAATCGCCCAATACTGCTCCCGATACAAAATGTCCCTCAAAGTCAAGTTATGGGGAGGTGGAAGCAGCTGCCAACTTATGGTGTTTGAAAGTGTGTCTACCTGGGAGGAATTGAAAGAAATACAACAGGCAACAGACATGGAAGAAAAAGACAGGTGGGAAAGGGATGAATGTACACCGAGAGATGAGGATGGTGTCATGGTTTACAAAACTGGTGTGCCTGTACTACCAGACAGTCTGGTAGCCCCAATGGCTAGGATCATACATGAAGACACACATATTGGGAGAGATGCCATGTGCCGCATGTTTAACAAGGTATTCCATAACTCAAAGTTCAGGAACATAGCAGAAAAACTTTGCCAGAGGTGCTTAGTGTGCCAACAGTTCAACGCAGGAAAGAAGACAGTAGTGGAGCAAAGTACGATTGGGAAGGCAGAAGGTCCCTTTGTTAGGATGCAGGCGGACTTTATCCAATTGCCCATGTGCAAGGGATACAAATATGTCCTAGTCATAGTTTGCCTTTTCTCTAGATGGGTGGAGGCCTACCCAGCAAAGAAAAATGATGCCATAACTGTAGCCAAACTATTACTTAGAGAGCTTATACCTAGATTTGGAATTCCAGAGACTATTGAAACAGACAGAGGTGGGCATTTTTCCAACGAAATCCTAAAAGAACTCTGTACAGCATTTAAGATCGAACAGAAATTGCACTGTGCATATCATCCAGAGGCTTCTGGAATAGTTGAACAAGTGAATGGCACCATCAAGTCCAGACTGGCGAAAGTGTGTGATTCCACCAAAATGAACTGGATAGAAGCTTTGCCCCTTGTGCTCATGAGTTTGAGAAGTGTTCCGAACCGAAAAACAGGCCTAAGTCCTCATGAAGTACTAATGGGAAGAGTAATGTGACAGGCATGGGTACCTGGACACAAACTGCTAAGTATTTCTGATGATTTGGTGCTAGAATACTGCAGGCAGCTGAGTGACCAAGTGCGTTCTATCTCTCACCAGATTGGAGAGACTGCTGTTGAATGGCCTACAACTCCAGCACATAACTTGAGACCTGGTGATTGGGTGGTGTTAAAGAAACACACCCGGAAGAGTTGCCTTAAACCAAAGTGGGGAAAGCTGAGGCAAGTGATCCTTGTAACCACAACTGCTGTGAAGTGTGCGGGTGTACCGAAGTGGATCCATGCCAGCCATACGAAGCCAGTGACAGGAGAAAACGCGACTGAAGCTGAAGGTAGCACAGCTGAGGAGACTCCAGAAGAGGGTCCAGATGTCGGTGACATCGAACTACCGAGCTCAAGTCAGGAAGTTGAGTGGTTCTCTGCCGACGACCAAGTTCTTGATCCAATAAGAACCCGAAAATATTCTTACCTAGATAGTGAGTGGGATAGTGAAGGTGAGACAGAATTAGAGGACGAAGGTCAGGTCATCGAGACTCACAACAAACCTGATCAGGAAATAGGCCAAGTAGGGACAGACCAAGTCATCGACACTCCTCCTGAAACTACAGAAGCTGGAAAGGGACAGATAGTGATTAAATCTGAAGTTCATGCGGAAGAAAATCAAGGGATCGAAGAGCATGAACAGGAACAGATAGAAATAGACGAACGTGTTCAGGAAGCAGAATTCAGATCACCTGAAAATAAAGAGCAAAGACAAATTAGACCTGAACAAGGCCAGCTTAGAGACCAGGCAGAAGAAACTTATGAAAGACCTGGGACTAGTCAGACAGGAAGGGAAATAGACACTGATGAAACAATAGTGCCACAGCGAAGCGAAAACAAGAGAGTTCACGAGGAAGGCCAAGTTTCCTCGACCACTAAAGGGCTCAAGAAAAAGAATGAACCCCGATACATAAAAAGACTGAGACTAAGGATAAAGACAGTTGAAGAAAAACTAGAAGACCGAAAAAGGGCTGCCAGTGAAAGAAAAGAAGCCTGAGTCCAGTCCAACCGACGGAGTGCATGAGTAAAGAAACAAAACAAACTGTATCGGAGCCCTGAATGGACTTACTTGGTATTGGAAGAAATTGATGAGCTTGAAACCAGTGGCAAAAGTGACGAAGAGTCAATTACTGATCGGAGTTCTGACGAAGACCCTCCTTGAGGAAAACCTGAGAGAACCTTCGGTGAAGAGAAACAAAGAGGGGTTGGAAAACCACCTGTAAGCCACTATGTCTGATTCAAGTGTAAATGGAAGATCCAAATTTAGCTGTTGTAAAACCTCCTGTAAAATCTGTTTTTGTAGTATAGCCGTACTGATAATAATATGGATAGGACTAACAGTTTTTATACCTTTTATGATAAGTAAAGACCCTAACTTGTACCCCACTAAACCAGAGACTCTAGACACAGAAACTGTACAGACTGAAGAAACACCACAAAGTGTAGAAAGACGTGACAACTCTGCTGTACTAAAACAAAAACAAACCGACTTAGATGCATCAGATGAGGGTGGACTACATTTTCACAAAATGAAAAACAGAACTCAGTTAAATGTCTTTGCTAATCTTTTAGTGCACTATGTAGAAGCTATGGAAATAGAAGATTGTTACGTATGTATGAAGCTACCTACTTCTGTAGCTGAAAGCGTGACATATCACCATTTACCCTTGACCTATGGAATTTCCTGTAGTATATTAGCAAGCTTATTCTATAGAAGCACCTTACAGTACTACTACTCAAACACTGACGTAATATTTTCAGAACTTCCTGTTCGAGGAAACCTGCGCATTGTACATATTAGAAGCGAGGTAACCCGCTATATGGGAGAATATTTCCTGACCATAGGTAACATAGACTTAAATGAAGCTAGAGAAAATAATCTGACCTGTTCCTTACAAGAGCAGGAAAAGATGTTCCTGAAAATGGCAGAAAGAAGGAGGGAGAAATTTCAGAAAAAGGCCAATGATGAGAAAGATAGAATCCCTAGATGGGCAGAAAATATGGAAAGCACCTCAGAAGGCGAAGCTAGTCCTGCATTGTTGCTGGATTTTGAACGGAAAGGGAAGCTCTGTCTTCATAGAGAAAAGACTAGTTATTATAACAATGTATTCATCGGTTCCAGCGAGTGTGAACATAATTACAAGGTAATTGGAGGTTGGGGTTTCAAAAATGGGTCAGAACCTGTGTTTCCCGGAATTTATTATATATGTGGAAACAAGGCTTATTTCAAACTGCCCGATCACTGGTATGGAAGCTGCTATTTTGGCATTGTTTTCCCGAAAATATACCATGTGAACGACGCTGCTGGAAGCAATGAAGATACTAATGGCTTAGTGCGTAATAGACGTGAAAGTGTAGGAGAAATTATAGGTGATATATTTAGTGCACTGATACCTGGAATGGGGGTAGTTCTGAATACTCACCGTATCTGCAAATTGTCTACAGTAGTGGATCGGTTATCAACCGACACTGCTGCCGGATTCCTGCTGGTCAATACTGAAATGGTTGCGATCAGATCAATGGTTTTACAAAATCGCCTTGCTCTTGATACCCTATTGGCAAAAGAGGGCGGAGTCTGCGAATGTTGAAGGCGCAACATTGTTGCACTTACATTCCTGATAAAAGCATTGAAATAAAGAAATAGGTAAGAAACATAACTAATTTGGAAAAAGAACTCAAACCATTGGAGGTTGATAGTGCCTGGACGAGACTGACTGATGGTCTCTCCTCTGTAGGTTGTTGGTTCTCTAACTTGGGTAAAAGTCTTTTATGGAAAACACTGATGCCAATAGCTGGAATAGGTGTGGTTGTACTGATTATATTTATCTGCTGCAAATGTCAAAAATGCAAAAAGAAATATACAGTGAACAAAAGAGGAGTGAAGCGAAATGTTGATGAGCTAGAATTAGAAGAATTGAAAAACGAAATTTACAAGAGAGATAAAAGCTTTCATCCTAATAAGGATGCAGGGAAAAAGCTCTACAACAAGTTTGTGGAAATTGAGATGAATGATATGCAAGAATGAAGTTGGCATCTGTTTCCATTTATAGTGATGATAGTAAATATCATCAAAGAGGGGATTGATGGAGCAAGGATTCGCACGTAAAGCGACTTGCTCTCATTCATGAACCTCGTCTAACCTTTAATAAGCATTAACCAATCCTGTCCATCTTAATTTTCACCTTTTCCAATACACACGGGTGCCCGAGAGAAGCTCGCATCTATGTTTATTAATTGTAATGATGCTTGCACTACTGAATGGCCGCTTCGCAGAAATCCAGTCTGCGCATGCGTCGGTCATACCCACGTGATGTGACGCACTCGCAATTTGGAGGGATGTTTTAGCTCATGCGCATTATTGCTAAATATGGCCGCTTGTCTTTAACCATGCTCTCTGCTAGCTCATGCTGCTTTTGCATATCTGTCTTTCCCGCATTAACCCTCAATGCTATAGATATTACACAGTAAGGGGTGCAGTGAAGCTTTTTCATGGTATACAGTGTATTCATTTTTTCTGTGTTTCTAATTTGTTTTCGCTTACTTTTCATGTACCGCGTATCTGGGGGCCTGGGAGTTGGGGAGCTGCGCCATTTCAGAAGCTCATGTGGACCTGGTCACCTGACAAGAGGACTGGGCCTCGCATCCGTGGAAATCAGCCAGCTGGCTACCGAAGCTGAGATGCTCCTGGGAACCTGCCTCATAACCCAGAGAGGAGAAGCTGAATTTCACCTGAAATGCTACATTTGTTTCTTTCTACTGTATGCTCTATTGTACTCTTCTACACGTATGCCTGGGAATAGGAATTTAAGGGGTGGGTACTGTCATTTGAATATTAAAACATGGGAACGCAGAATTTAGGAGGTGACAATGACCTAACCACCTCTCTTGACCAATCGAAAGAGGGGACCTTGTCACTTGCAACATTTGTGGGTGGTCTGGGGGTCCAAATAGAGTATAACTAGCCTAGTTTAGTTAGAGAAAATTGTCCGACTTGTCCGAGTAGCTGACCTGTCACTGACCCTACGAACTCTATAGGTGATTGATACAGAGTGCTGCGGAGCACTCTGTCCGTACTTTCCACAAACTCCAAGGGGTGGAAATAGTCTTAAGTGCTGGCGAGGCACTTTGCTGGGAGATTCGAAAACCCAATCGGGGTTACTGGCGGATTCCGTGCAGAGGGGGAGTAACGCAGGCGTTGCATCCGAAGCTGCAGGTGTTGGTCGTGCCCTTTGATGAGCCCAGTCCTGACCCAAAACCTGAGGGGTATCCTGTCCTGATTATCCTGAGCTGTACCTGCTCGCCTACTGGCATTCTGAATCCTTGAGGGTCCTTGTCCCCGCCTATTCCCAAACTGACCCGTGGTCAGGGTTAGTCCTCATTCTGTCCTAGGTAAATATATGCGTGGGTGTCTGTCTAACTATACTCTTACGTTTCCAGCGCCAGCAGGAGTTCCCGTGCCCTGACTTTCCGCCGTTATTCAAACTTGCTGACCTGTGACTGTGCCTGGTGCTGGTGGACTGTGGAAGCGCGGCACTGTTCGTTGGAAGCGCTCTGAAAGGCGCTACTCTTCGCCGGACCCGCTCCACGGGTCCCGCTTCACAGCTGGTCACTGCTATCACCTTTTCCTGGGCTGTAGGCAAATCAGGGCTGCGAGCGTAGGCACTGCTGGACTCCAACTCCCAAGAGTCCCAGCAGCCTCAATCACCTATCCCACCTGGTGACGCTCTCCCTGGAGGCCACGCCCCCTGCTGCTGTTTGGAGAAAAGGCCCCGGATCTCCCTTACCAGCGGATTTCTCATCCTTTAGACTTGCTGACCTGTGACTGTGCCTGGTGCCGGTGGACTGTGGAAGCGCGGCACTGTTCGTTGGAAGCGCTCTGAAAGGCGCTACTCTTCGCCGGACCCGCTCCGCGGGTCCCGCTTCACAGCTGGTCACTGCTATCACCTTTTCCTGGGCTGTAGGCAAATCAGGGCTGCGAGCGTAGGCACTGCTGGACTCCAACTCCCAAGAGTCCCAGCAGCCTCAATCACCTATCCCACCTGGTGACGCTCTCCCTGGAGGCCACGCCCCCTGCTGCTGTTTGGAGAAAAGGCCCCGGATCTCCCTTACCAGCGGATTTCTCATCCTTTAGACTTGCTGACCTGTGACTGTGCCTGGTGCCGGTGGACTGTGGAAGCGCGGCACTGTTCGTTGGAAGCGCTCTGAAAGGCGCTACTCTTCGCCGGACCCGCTCCGCGGCTCCCGCTTCACAGCTGGTCACTGCTATCACCTTTTCCTGAGCTGTAGGCAAATCAGGGCTGCGAGCGTAGGCACTGCTGGACTCCAACTCCCAAGAGTCCCAGCAGCCTCAATCACCTATCCCACCTGGTGACGCTCTCCCTGGAGGCCACGCCCCTATTACCTTGTAACTTATATATAGAGTGTAGCAGACCGCTGCGCGGTAGCGCGCGGGTAGCGCCCGGGAGAAGCCCGGGACAAGGGCGGGCTCTCTGAGGCCCTCAGAGGCACGAGAAGGCTAGGCTAGGCCCTGTCCCTAACAGTTACCCCCTTATTAGCCCCATAAACTATTTCGGCTATTTAGGATCCGTACTTTTCTTTTGTGCACCTTAGATTCAAACCACTCATTTTCTTCACTAATGTTAGATACCTATATTGATCATTTGAGACTTTTAATCTGGTAAACTAATTCCACTTACATCTCCCCAGCCCCTTTTCTGATATTACTGGAGTGGGATGATGACAAAGAAATTGAGGTCTGGGAGAATATTGGTAGGAAGATCAAATTCTAAAACCAGATCGAACCCCCTCCGAAACAAGCTTGGTCAGGCCTCTAATCTGAAGAGTACTTGTCAGATTTTTAACTTGTGGGAAAAGGGCAAGACTAAAGCTGCAATGGAGGATAACAAATCAGTGGTCCTTATAGAATCTGGTGTTACTCCCACGGACACATTGTCCAACACACCAAGAGAATTGCTTGAAAACAGAAAGGAAATTGCGGTTACCAGCATAATAGAATCGAAAGTGGTTCCTCTGACTGTCGAGAGTGTTTTCTCTCCTCCCGTATTCTCCACAGCGAAAAATAACACTGAATTAGAACCAGAAGTAATTATAAAAACTAGGGATGGTATAGAAGAGGATAATATGCATATGGGGGAAAATCCGCCAGTTATCTCCAACCATACTTTAAACACTTCTTTGACAAAAGTTTCCTTTAACAATGGTTTGTCTCCATTGTTGTTGGATAATGACCTGTGTCAAAGGTATATAGAAAACGACCCGGTCAAAGCAGAGATAGATCTAAAAACTCCGCTAACATCGACCCACGCTGGCTTGAAGTTGTACAGTAGTACCCCTTCCAAATCTTCGCATTCAAATTTTTCCATTAGTCCTAATCTAAATTTGACTGGGATGGAGGCACTACAATGTCAGGGAAAAGACAATCCTATCTCTGACTCCCTACATTCATTAGAACATTTATTGTCATCCATCCTACAACTTTTGGAAAAATTTGTGGGGGGATCCGATTGTGTCTTGGACACAGTGACCAAGATTCTAAAGGTCCTATTGGCCACTCAGAAAGAGAAGGATATAGTCCAAGTGCAGTCCTCTTCTCCTCCTGCACTAAATGGGGAAGATATAAAAGATCAGCAGTCCAAAAGCAATAAAACTGTGATTGAAGTAATTGAAGAAGGAAATCTAAGTGTCAACGTTATAGAAGCACATCCCTCTGAAAATCCCCCCCCAAAACTAGGGACCGACCTTTTTCCAATCTTTAAGAAGCAATTGGGTGAGGGAGATATAGAAGTGGGGGAGGCTTCAGAAGAAAACGGCAACAAAGGGAAGTTACGGGATCTAAAGAAGAAGGGAAAAACAAAAGAAAATTGCTGAGACGGATAGAAAAAAATAGGCGGAGGAAAATTCTCTTTAGAAAACACCTTAATTCATCCTCAAATAATGGGGTTCCCTACATTCAGGCGGTAGCTGAAAAGGAGAATAATACTGAACCCAAGAATAACATGGGAAATTTCGCACCCCTATCTGTGATCATGCCCGCAATATCCCTAAGTCCCGCTCCCCCCCTCTTATTAAAAGTAGACCCAAATATAACCTCCCAACAAGCTTTCGTTGCTAGGGACATAACAGGGTCCAATACTCCCACATTTTTGGGTCAAGATCATAAACCCTTGAGTAAAGCTGGCGCAACACTCAATCCCTTGGCGCCATCTTTCTCGGGAATAGTAGCAAAAGGAATTACACCAGCTGAGTCTAAAGAAAAAGGTATAGATACTCTATGGGTGGAATTCTGTCCCCTGTTCGATACCGAATGTATTTTGAACAGATCCCTCTTACTCAAATACTTTCAAGAATCGGCCAACTTGAAATTGATACAATCGGCTGACTTAGATAGAGTACAAATATTACAATCAGAAGTGGGGATGACAACTAGGGTGAGGTTCTACTCTAAGTTAGTAGCCAACCTTATTCTCCAACGTTCAGAAGATTTACAGAGCAGAGGGATAGACGTCATTCCGGTTTTGGGTCATTCAGGTCAAAATAAGGTTTCTTCCAAACCCTCCCAGAAACCCCCATTCTCCCTGTTGCATGCAGCCACAGGGCGTATAAATAAACCTGGGGAACTAACAGAGCTAAAAATATGTAAGTCTAAGGACTCCCGTATGGTGTCCTATCTTGCCCCTCCTCCGCTATCTTACCAACCAATCTCAGGAATCGAAAGTGCCCAATGGAATTGGCTCCCCCGAGTCTTGGCAGAAAAAACCTCAAACAATCACTTAAATAATCAGGATCTTTAGCACAAAACTTTCCATAATCTCTTGGAATGCAGCGGGCATAAAAATAGTCCAGAGAAACTGGCTTTTCTTTTATCTCTGGAGCAAAACATAATATGTCTCCAAGAGACATGGTGCCCTGATAAAATCCAATTAGGGAAGGACTACTATGTCTTAGAAGGCAGGGCTATCTTGAACAAAAAAGGTCATGCGAGTGGGGGGATAGCCTGCCTTTTATCAAATAAAATAAATTGGAACTATGAACATTATCTGGACCCCAGTAATCTGTTCCAAGCAGTAACTATACTTGGGCTAGATAATTCTAAAACTACCAACCGTCTGGTCCTGATTAATGCTTATATTCCTCCAGAAACAGGCTTTAATACAATACTTAAAAAGGTTTTCTTGCATGTCCAGGCTATCAGGGAGAAAGATCCGATGTCAGACATAATTCTAGTTGGGGATCTAAATAGTAAGATTTCCAATCTAAGTTTAAACTTATTCAGTGATAAATCGAGAGAGGAAACACTCTGTATTCCCCGGGCAATATTCCCTGAAAGCATAAAAACAAATAAACGGGGTAAAATAATTCTAAAGGAGTTGGTAGAAATAGACGGGCTCATAGTTAATGGGAGACTCCCATCAGATTCCCCGGCTAATTTCACACACAAATCATATAGAGGGAAATCGATTTTAGACTACGTAATAACGGGGTTTCACTCATTTGTGCTGCTGAAGGATCTTAAGGTAATTAATACCCCACTAAGTGATCATAAAATTCTCTCCGTTTGGTTAAATATAAAGCCCCCAAGTTGTGATCAATGGTCACTGAACAATGACAAAACAAATTTTCATTCCAAAACAGGAAGGTGTTTTTGGAACGCGAAGGCGCATCGAAACTTGGAGGTAATGCTAGACGCAGCAATCTCCGATCTTCCGTCCTGGAATGGTTTTGAAATCGAAAACTTCCGTGTTTTTATGAATTCAGTGGTAGCAGAGACAAAAACACTCAATAAGAAAAAAACTATTAGGATTTCCCCCAGCCCTTTGAGATCTTTAAATGTAGAAATAAACAAACTAGTTAGGGCACAATATCTGAATAGATTACCGGATACAGCACAAAAAATAACTAAGTTAAAAAGGAAAAGGAGAAGGTTATTGACTAGATTACGCAAAGAAAAGGAGGATTCTATATGGGTAAAACTAAGAGAAGCAGCTATCCACGGGGAAATGGGGCAATTTTGGTCCCTCATAGGTGAAGGGTGCGGAATGAGAACAAGTCCTGCCCCCATTGCCATTGAGGAACAAATATGGAGGGAGTTTGTCATCAACCTCTACGCTAGTAAGAACAAAGCGAATCCTCAAACATGGCAAATAGATGCGAGGGTACCATTAGAACCATTCACAGAAAAGGACATAGATTTGGCAATTAGTGAAATGCGTTTTTCCGGGGCAATGGGCCCGGATGAGGTGCCCATCAATGTATTGAAACAGAACAGGGCTAAATGGTGCAAGCTTCTCTGTCCAGTTTTCAACATTTGTCTATCAAGAGGTAAGGTGTTACCCTCTTGGAAGGGAAGCATCCTGGTACCGTTGTTTAAAAAAGGTGACCGTCTATCCCCCCAGAATTATCGCCAGATTGCATTACTAGATGCAGTCGGCAAAGTCTTCACAAGGTGTCTGCTCAAGCGGATAAATATCTGGGTGGAGCACTCGGCTGTTCTTCCACTTGAGCAGACAGGCTTTAGGAAAAACCACGGTACCCTGGATAACCTGGCAGCCCTCCAGGTGATAACAGATAAATATATCGGAGCCAGAAAGGGGAGAGTCTATGTGGCATTCATAGATTTCTCCACGGCTTTCGATAAGGTCGACCGACAGCTACTGTGGAGAAAGCTACACGATCTTGGCATGCCGCATGGTCTTTTAGGATTGGTTCAAGACCTACACGACAGCACATGGTGTAGAGTATTATTGGGGGGGGAAAGAGGCCTATCCCAGCTCATACCATCTGCAAATGGCCTCAAACAGGGTTGCCTCCTTGCCCCCCTGTTATTTTCCCTATATGTAAGTGACCTTCCCCGTATAATATCTGCAGGTGACGGTATTGCCCCTCGCTTAGGAGACTCATGCATCTCTTGCCTAATGTATGCGGATGACATATTGATCTTAGACCTCACCCCAAAGGGACTTAACAATCGTCTCCAATTATTACATGCATTTTCCGAAGAGCATTACCTGAAAATAAACATTTCTAAAAGTAAGGTAATGTGTATGGAGGGGAGGAAAAAACTAATCTTAGAAAACATCAGCTGGGAATTGGGAGGAAAGAAATTAGAAAGAGTAGTATCCTACGTATTCTTGGGCAAGGTTGTGAACAGCAATCTAAGCAATAAATCACATATTGAAAATAGCACCCACAAGGCAAAAACACAGGGAAATGGCTTAAGAGCACTATATAAGTCAACTGGTAAAAGGCACTTTGATTACCTATTGCAGGCATTCCGGGCAAAAATCCCCCCAACTTTGCTTTATGGTATAGAGTTTATTGAATTAGCTGAATGGGGCTTCTTAGATACAGTTGAGGGATCCCTCTTGAGAAGCTTAATATCAGCTAACAATAGTTGTAGCACTGCAGCTCTTCGTCTGGAACTCGGGCTAAGAAGCAGCTGGGCACAGGCTCTGGCAGGAGTCATTCGCTGGGTAATTTGTCTGATCAAGGGAAAGCCGGCATCATTAAGATCCCTAATTAAAAAAGAGTTGATGGGCCCATTAAAGGAGTACTCTTTGCTTATAAGGAATTATAGGAAGGCCCTCAAACTCTTGAATCTGGAGGAAGTTTCCCTCCTAGCCCTTTCTACTCAACAACTAAAGCTCACATTAAAGCATGCCACCTGGAAGTTGAGCTATGAAAGGGATCGTACCCTGACCTTACAAAAAAGGGGGACAAACCAAGCTGTTGATTCCTGTATGGTAAAACAATTACAACCCTACGTCACTTGGAATATGCCCCATGGCTTGCGCCGCTTCTGGCTACTCCTTAGGCATGATATACTTCCATTGAATAAGCTGCTAGCTAAATGGTACGGCACTACCAATATATGTAACTTTTGTAACAGCTCAGTCCAAGACTCCCTACATGTCTTGATAGTTTGCCCAGCTCTAATGACGCAGCGTCGGCAGTGGGTAAAGCCCGTATGTATCCAATTTGGTATTTTAAATGCTAAATCTTTGATTAATGCAATCATCTGTCCCCCGAATGAAATTTTTTGTAACAGAATTTTTAACTTTTTTAAATGTTTCTTAGAATTGTATTAGACGAATGGCATATCACTGTTAAATAGCTTGATAACATGTGGTGTTATTTTATTATGTTTAATTTGTATTATTGTAATATGTGGATCTCCACGGAGTTCCAAAATCATATTCAAATAAAATTGAATTGTTATACTCTTACGTTTCCTCTTCTTAAATAAAGCACTCTTGCCTGTGATATTTTCCTATCACCTTTTCGAAAAGTGACTGTTTATGAAATTGTTTGTTAGTGATGTTCCATTTTTCCCCCTACCTATAGGAGATTATTAAAACTGATTGCATATTTAGCTTGTTCCATTACCCTCTCCCTTTAGTATGGTTGCTGTGAATTTAGTGAAGATAGCTTAGAGTTAGTAATTAGAACACGAATATTAAGTACCCATATTAGCCCTATTTCATTCACTCTGCCTTAGTTTAAAGTTCGTACTGATTAGCATGTTCCCAAATGCGCATACCCTGTAGTATTCCTTAGTACCCTATGGTGCTTGCCTTAATCCATAGCTACATTTTGGTTTTGATCTTGATCATTGATGTTCTGATTTGTATCTGCCTGTTATTCATGGCATATTCATTCTAAACTAACTTCATATAAACTTTTTAAACCCCATCAGGTGACTGTGGTTATTACGTATCACCTAGTGTTAATAAATGTACTGAATGTGTAAGGTATTTCTGCCCTGATAGGAATCTTGTCACCTGTTCACTGCTAGCTCCTGATCCATCAGGAGTAATGTGCCTGTGGTAAGTCAGGTACATATATAGTAAGTGGTGAGAGAGTCACCCCCTGAATTACTCATAGTAGCGTGTAAGAATCACCCGGTTCACGCAAACTCAGTCATCTTATGCACGCCAGGGCCCAGTGCGTGGAAATTGGTAAACTAGTGACCCGGGTGAACTGCGCGCTCTATCACACCTGATACCATTCCTGCTGGTGTCGGATTCGCAGCAGGGCCTTTCCTGAGGGTAGATTCAGCCACAGCTCTGCCATTAGTAAAAACAGTTCTGCTACCCTCTAAATAAGGTAGAATAACGCAGCAAGGTGCATGGGAAATCAACTAAATTCTTGTGGATCCAAGCACTCCTGGACAGACTATGATGCATACACTACAAAGAATACCTCCTCCGCCAACATGGAGAGGGTGATAGGGCAGGTTGCCTTCTGGCATGGTCAGACTGGTCAGATACACAGTAGAAACCTATTGGGATATGCAGGCACCCGGTGGGAGGATCGTCACCACACAGGAGGACATAACAGAGGTTTTTTATATTATAAACACTTGTACACGACCGATGGGATGCTTCAATCTACCCACATTTGATATTTGGATGCCGAAGCTTTCGGCAGCGCAATGGAGGGATTTAAATGTTGATCTCGAGGTGCTAGAAATCAGACTGGCCATAAATCAGCCGGTGAAAAGGAAAAAAACCGGGGTGATGGGCTTCGCTTGGAATTTTATAGCACCTTTAGGGCTAAATTATCTAAACCGATTTTACAGCATTCCACCACAGGGAGCCCCAAGAATCAACAAGGGAAGCCACTGTCGCGGTCGTGCAGAAAAGAGGCCGGGACACACTGATGTAAACTCCTATAAGCCATTAGCTCTTCTCTTGAATGACTATAAGATATTCGGGAAAATTCTAGCCAATCGATTGCTCCCGTACATACCAGGCTTGAGACATCCAGAACAATATGGGTTGTGTGAGGTCAAAATACAAATCTTAACCGCTGCGATTATTTCACATATTAGATCTGGTTGGTTGCTCACCTGATACCCCGCTTGTGGGCTCCCTTGATATTGAGGAGGCCTTTGATACCCTATTATGGCCTAATTTGTTTGAAGTTTTGTGGAGCCGGCGATTGGAGGGAACATGTTGAGTGGATACAGTTATTGTTTATGCATCCCTTAACTACAGTATGCACGGGCAAAGTGTTCTCCGACAAGTGACACCTATATCGGGGTACCCGGAAGGGCTGCCCACTGTTTCCTAACTGGTTTGTACTGGCTTTGGAGCCCTTGGCATGCATTTTGCAAGACAGGGGACAGAAATGGGGGATCAGGATGGGAGACAAGTATCATGCGGCCGCCTGGAACACTGACAATGCACTATTTCTCAGTGATCCAGAATCTGCCCTGCCCCCACTGGTGGAGTTGTTTGACAAATCTGGGAAGGTATTTATGAGTAAATTGGGACAATTTGTGTTTGTTGCATCACTGCCCTCCAGCAGGTGTTGGAGTGGCACCCCATTTCTGGGAGAACCCGTGGGCAGGGATCCTACTACCTGTTTCTTTTTTTTATTCTCTTCTTATTAAACAGTGGTGATTATACAGTGGTAGGCCACACAGCCACAGCGCAAGAACAAACAGTGGTAAAGGTTCATAAGCATGCTCCCAAAATAAGCCTCATCTCAATACAGCATTACAAAGTAAGCAGGTCAATGTCCAATTCAGCCCTCTGCAGTTCAACTGAAGGTGATACACATAGATCACCTCGTGATGTATTCCATTTAGCCCATTTGTGGTCCCATTTTGCGGCTCAACCCCTGTGTTTAAATACATCTTTTTCAGCAATCATCGCGTTATCCATGTCATTGGCCGATTTTGGGAAGTTAGGCAAATCTTCAGTCCCCCACACTTGTGCTATATTCCTTTTGGCAAGGGCAAAGCCCAGGGAAGCCCATGTGTGCTCAAATTGAGTCAGATCTATGCCCTATCACACATTTAACAAGCACAGTCGCTGAAAGCGAGTGATGGTTTTCCCGCTTACCCTCGCTAATTAAGAATGAATTCTCACCCAGTATGGCTAGATATTTGGGAACTCCCAGATGATGAGAAAAAAGGTACCATCAGCTGTACACCCTCTTAGACACCCAGGATCCAATTGACGACCCATCTTGACCAGTGTGTGCGGACAGGTAGGATCTATGAAGGATTTTAAGCTGAATGAGTCGTAGCCTCATTGGGATGGCCACTTCCTTGGGGAGTAGAGGGCCTCCTGCCAGTCATCCTCCTCCAAGTATCCCATGTCCGATTCCCATAGCTGTTGAAGACGTATTAAAGGGTCTGGTTTGTTGTTTATCAATTTACGGTAGGTGAGTGAAATCGCTTTACGTGTCAGGGGGTCTGTCAGTTGCCGATCTTCCAGTGGGGAGGACTCGGGTAAAGCCTTACCACTAGCAACAACGGTGGTGAGTGCATGGCAGATTTGTAGGTAGCGGAATGTCCCGGACCCTGCCAGTTGGTAATCTGTTTGCAGATCTTTGAATGAAATCATCTTGTTTTGCTTCCACAGATCACCCCCTGCGGAAATACCAATTAAGCCCCATTTATCAAAGCCCGGGCATCTACTCAGTGTAACAAGTTGTTCAGATTCCCACAGGGGAGTGAGCAGTGTTAATTTCTTGTGCCACCCCAGTTTTTTTGTCACGTGGTGCCAGAGTGCGACTGTGTGGACTGTGGGGCTGGTGAGGTGTTGTCGTTTCGAATTTGAATAAAGTCTCCCCTGGCCCAGTACCCATCTGTCTGTGCAGTACGCCGGCTGAGACGGTGGGGCAAAGACCCACTGATTGAACACTGCGAGCTGGGAAGCCCAGTAGTATTGTTTCTGGTCAGGTAACCTAATTCCTCCGTCGTACCACCCCCTGGTCAGTTTGTGTGGTGCAATGCGTGGATTTTTCCCATCCCACAGGGGAGTCCTAACCTCGCTCTACACACTGATAAAATAGGCATCTGGGACTCTGTGGGTGTGTTCTGCAGAAAGTACAAAAATCGAGGCCGGGACAGCATTTTAAACAATGCTACTCTACCAATCAAAGTGAGGGGCAGCGACCCCCAGTGGAGCATGTCCTTGCACAGTCTGGTCAGTGTGGTTTTTAGATTAACATCATAGAATTGGGCCGGGTGTTTAGTGACATAAATGCCAAGATAGCCGAATCCCTTAGTAGCCACTATAATATTGGTACCCTTAGGCATCCGAGGCATGGAACCCCGCAACATGAACAGGACGGACTTTGTTCAATTAATTGTATAACCCCAGTGGGCGCTGAAGGTTGCAAAAATATGCAGAATCCGGTGAACCAAAGCCAATGGAGCTGCCACGTACCACAGGACATTGTCAGCGTAGAGGGAGATTCTGTCTTCGTGTTGATCTGTCCATTTCAGCCCTCTGATCATGGGGTCGCCCCTGACCCGGGTAGCTGGAGGATCCAGCAGTAAGGCAAATATGAGGGGTGACAGGGGGCAACCCTGCCTAGTACCCCTCTCTAGATGGAAGCAACAAGAAGTATGTTGGTTGACGACTACCTAGGCCGTTGGGGCTGTATACAATAGTTTGACCAAATTTATGAAGTGTGGGCTGAATCCCAGATGTTCAAGGAGGGCAAATAGGTAAGGCCACTCGATGGTATCGAACAAAATTTTTGCGTTTAGTGACCGTAATGCTGCGTTTTTGATAATAGTGTGAGTTCTACCCATCACTCCATGCAACTTTCGGAGATTAAGAGCCGTGTAACGGCCGTAATGAAACCCGATTGGTCAGGGTGTACAAGCTTACATATGGACGGTGATTAAGGGATTGGCAGTAATTTGGCCAATATTTTACCTTCGGCGATTAACAAAGAGATTGGACGATAGGACTCACAGGGACTCCACAAGGTATCCCGTCACTGGTTTGCCTTGTTTATGTATGACAGTTATTGAGGCCAACATCAAGTATTGGGGCAGGGACCCTGTTTGGAAACTCTCTAAGTATATTGCACGAAGAGCTGTCGTAATCTTAGAGGCCAGCCATTTAAACAGTTCTATTGGGAGCCCTATGGGGCCATGGGTTTACCCAACTTGATTCCACTTATGGTAGCCATAAGTTCATCCACGGTGAAGTCCCCCTCCAAGGTGTCCCTGTCATCCGGGACGAGGATGGCGACGGGGATATTTCCCGGTGGTATCACCAAACTCATATATTTTATGGATAGTCGCTCTTTATTTCATCCTAGCCGGCTCTGACCCGTCGGTCGACTGCAAGATCAAAATCCCCGCCCAACACTAGAATGACGACAATTGGGAAGTCAAGCAGGAGTTTACCCAGATCAGCCAGCGTGGTTGTTTTAAGCACTGGGGGAATATAGATCGAGAGTACGTTGAGGGGCTTCCCATCCCATGTCCCAGCTATCGCAGTAAATCTGCCCTGGCCTTCAGTCCAAGTGTTGTTTATTATAAATGGGCAGTGCTTGCAAATAAGAATGCCAGTTCCTCTGGAACTAGACGTAAAACATGCATGTGCCACCAACCTGTAGCCCCATCGATCAAGTGCCTTGCAGTTGTTACTAATTAGGTGCGTCTCTTGCAGTAAAGCAATGTCAGGGGCCTGCCTCTTGAGATATTGGAGCACAACCCTTTTCTTCAATTTGTCCTCCAACCCACTGACGTTCCATGTAATAATGTGAAGTGCTCTCTTCACATTACGATCCAACATGATGCATCTAGGCGAATTGGGGCGCTATCCGCCCATATGCAGAGTGTAGATAGCAAATATTGTTGCGTCACTTCCACCAACCCTGAAGACTGTTTGTTTACTCCTGAGGCGGAAGCCGGGAGATTGCTTTGCTTTTAATACTTGATTCACTTGTATATTGTGTGTTTTTTAAACTCACTCGCCTATCTCCCTGAGCACCCCCACGCAGCGGACCCTAGCACTGACGTAGGGAAACCTGCCTAATTGCCGCCACCTGGTCGAGCACTCAGACCACGCCCACTTCGCTGACCACGCCCCCCGCATCCAGTACAAAAGGCGCGCTGATTAAGAAGGCGCCCAGAAGACTGTTTGTTTACTCCTGAGGCGGAAGCCGGGAGATTGCTTTGCTTTTAAAACTTGATTCACTTGTATATTGTGTGTTTTTAAATTCACTCGCCTATCTCCCTGAGCACCCCCACGCAGCGGACCCTAGAGCTGACGTAGGGAAACCTGCCTAATTGCCGCCACCTGGTCAAGCACTCAGGCCACGCCCACTTCGCTGACCACGCCCCCTAACACTACTAAAATGTGCTCATATCGGAAGCGCAGCGGACGAGCGCAGCGGGAGCGCCTAAGGCAAGCCCGTCTGCACCCGTCCGCGCCAGACCGCGCCCAGAGCCCGGACCCCTGGTTCGCCCCTCCCAAGCCATCACATACTCTAGTGATACTTTGCTTGGACTTAGAATCCCCCTAGCCCCCCACTGCAGCAACTCGATCTCGCTCGCTGAAGGGCACTCTCGCTGCCCCTCATGCCCGTACAGCTTCAGCCCAGAGCCACCGCTGAAACCCAGCACCCTTAATATGGCCCTGCTAAACTGCAGATCCCTCCAAAAGCACCAAACGGAAATTAATCTTCTCCTCAAAGACTCCGATATTGAAATTTTATTTCTAACGGAAACATGGCTCACAGCAGGATCAGAGCCAGACATCATTCAGTCACTCCCACCGGAATACCTGATCAAGTTCCACAATAGACCCGAAGGTATAGGCGGAGGAATCGCTGTCGTTTATAGAGATTACCTCTCATGCCAACTTAGAGATAGTACTTGACTGCGAAAATATCTTCTTCTCCGTGAGTCGTCCACCCTCGCTCACCCTCTCGGGATTATTAGTATATCGCCCCCCTGGACCAATCCGTCGCTTTAGCGAGTCACTCATCGACTCTGTCTCTTCCCTTGCGTGTACAACACCGAATTTCACGATATTGGGAGACCTAAATCTCCATCTCGACGACTCATCCAGCAAGCCGGCGATGGATCTCAAAGCAGACCTGGGCTCACTCAGCCTCGAATTGCTTAATAACCTTCCCACTCACATCAAAGGGCATCTGTTGGATCCTGTGTTCTCCAACTTCCCGCGTCTCACAACTCAGCCCCCCATCCCCCTTCCCTGGTCAGACCACTTCTTGGTCCCCTTCGATCTACAGCTATCTACCAAACCTCTTGGTAAACCTCCCCCCCAACCCCCTGATCATCCGTGGAAAAAACTGGACAACAACGCCTGGGCCCAGGCACTATCCTCCACCTCACCCCTCCTGGACGATGACCCTTCTATCGCAGACGTTCAACTACAGGATTGGATCCATTAATCCTTAGAAACCACTCTGCCACTCAAACAACTGCCCAGCAGGAACAAAACGACCAAATCACCCTGGTTCACCCAGGAACTTCGCACCCTAAAAAAGAGCTGTAAAAAACTCGAACGCGCATGGAGGAAAACTTGGTCAACAGCCTCCAAAAATGAATACAGAGCCGCTATCAAGCTCTACAAGAATTCAATTAAAACTACTCAGGCCACCTTCTTCGAAGGAAAGATTGCTGCAGCGGCCAACTCCGCGAAGGAAACTTACCGGATAGTACGGCTCCTTACAAAAATCCAGGACCCCCCCCCTCCCCTCCAGACCCTGAGGGCGCTAGATGCAATCAAATGGCCAACTTCTTCTCCGCAAAAATCGACAAACTACTGACCTCACTTCCCGTACCATCCGCTCCCCTCCACTCCACCTCACCTCCCCTTCACCCAGAGGCTCCGTACCTACGAGCCTTTGACCAGATCTCCACGGAGACGTTTTTAGACACCCTGCAAACTGTAAAAAGTGTCTCGCCTGCTGATCCTGCTCCCATCAGCAAGCTAAAACTGGTCGCCCCCATTGTAGCTCAACCTTTCACCAATCTCATAAATGCCTCCTTTAGGAAGGGCGACGTCCCAGCCAATTGGAAAAAGGCTACTGTCAAAGCCCTCCTGAAAAAACCTCACCTGGACCCCTCGGACCCCTCCAACTTCAGGCCCATTTCGCTCCTACCAGGGATCAGTAAAGTGGCCGAACGAATAGCTAACCAGCAGCTATCCATCTTTCTGGAGTCTAATCACTTATTACGCGACTCCCAGACCGGCTTCAGACCGGGGCAAGGCACCGACACCGCCCTTCTAGCAGTTGTCGAAGAGGCGAGAGCCATCATAGACGCAGGAGGATCAGTGGCAGTGATCCTCCTCGATCTAAGTGCCGTCTTCGACACGGTGGACCACGCCATCTTGGTCCACCGGCTAAGTAGAGTGGGAATCACCGACTCAGCCCTTGCCTGGATTAAATACTTTCTCGAGGGTAGATCTTTTCAGGTGTCAGACGGCTTTTCCACGTCCAAACCCCTGACCATGCAGTGGGGGTCCCCCAGGGCTCCTCCCTCAGCCCCACACTTTTTAATGTTTATATGTCCCCCCTCGAAGACGTTATCACTCCCTTTGGCGTCAAGACAGTGATGTACGCTGACGACACTCAGCTGGTGGTGTCCATCAACCACTCAAACACTAGCCTAGAAAACCTCGCCAGATGTCTCGAAGGCATCTCACAATGGATGTCAGACTCAAGACTCAAGATTAACGGCGATAAATCGGAGATCCTCTTCCTGGGCAACCAGAACAAATTACCTACAAATCTTTCATGGCCACCTTGCATGGGTACCTACCCAACTCCTAAAACCGAGGTCAAAAGTCTAGGTATCTGGCTCGACCAGGACCTCAATTTTAAAACCCAGGCCAGAAAAACATCAGGGACCTGCTTCGGCCTAATCCGTATGGCCCGTAAGATCCTCCACCTGATCCCTTTCCAGTCCAGGAAGTTACTGATGCAGGGACTGGTCAACTCAAGGTTAGACTACGGTAACGTCTTGTACCTGGGAGCCCCTGCATCAGTCATTCAAAAACTACAGGTGGGCCAAAACGCCGCAGCTAGAGTCCTTACGGGAACCAAAGCACGGAGCTCAGCGAAATCAGCCCTCAAAAGCCTACACTGGCTCCCAGTGAAGGAGCGCATCACATTCAAGACGCTCTGCATCTCGCACAAAATCTTGCATGAGAAGGGCCCCCCAATACTCAGATCCCTGATGAAACCACACCAATCTAACAAACATCTAAGATCTGACTCTCTTGCCCTGGCCTCCATCCCTAGAATAAAAAAGGCAAGATCTGGCGGCCGCAGGTTTGCCTACAACGCGCCAAAGCTCTGGAACACCCTCCCACTAGCCATGAGGAGTGATCACAATCTACTCTCCTTCCGAAAAAAATTAAAAACTTGGCTCTTCCCCTAAAACCTCCCTGTTTCTGACCCCCTTTTGGAATAAACTAGGTCCTCTCAGCGCTGGGATGCCCAAGGGTAGCTATGCGCTCTATAAATCCACTTTCAAATTCCAAATTCCAAACCCTGAGTGGATGGTAGGTTGCACCACCTCCAACACCTTGAAACAACAAGAAAAACTAATTAAACAAATCCCCCACCCCTAAAATGTCCCACACCCTCCCCCCCCCTCTGCCTCCATACATGACGGGTACTGAACCTCCCGCCACCCCAAACTTGCAGAGTGCCTATTGCGCACCCTCAATATAATCGGGAACGTGATCCAACCCCACTCCCTGGGGCATCAATTTGCTTTAGTGCATTTACCCCAAATGTTAGCCCATTAAACGTTAGACGGAAGTATAACAGATAATGAATAGTAAGAAAACAACATTGCCCCACAGCAAGTAGCAGTCACGGCCTAGATCTTTTGGCAAGTGCCAAGTAACCTCAAAGTTCTGATATAAACCGTTCTGCAGTGGGTAGGCATACCCCCACAGGGGCCTAAGAGTTTTGTCCATATCAACTGGCAACCCCCATCTCACACATTTAATCTGCCTGTGTCTTTTACACCGGACCCCTTGTCGTAGCTTCGCTGTCCGGTGAGGACCCTGGCTGGCAGACCGACCTATATTTATTCCCAGTGTCACTGTGCGTCAGCCATCGAGCCAGTCCAATGCATACTAAGGCCTGGTGAAGAACCATGCTTTCCCTTCGGATTCAACACAAATGTATTTAACATTATATATATTTTTTAATAATATTAAATATATGTGTATTTGATTTTTTAACATATTTATATTTTTTAATTTATTTTGTTTTTGACATACTTTTATTGTTGTTGAAATTTAGTTTGTTTTTCATTTCCAACTGACTGGAGTGAGAATATTAATTGTTTCTCCTCTGGAATCCAACATTTTCCCTACTGTTGCACTCACTGGAGTGGAAATAGTCATTTTTACCCCCCGGCTATCCAACATTTTCCCTATTTTTACAATGATTGGAGTGGGAATATTAATTTTTACCCCGCCACTGTCCAACACTTTCCCTACTGTTGCATTCACTGGAGTGGGAATAGTAATTGCTACCCCTCCGCTATCCAACACTTTTCCTAATTTTATAATCATAGGAGTGGGTGTAGTAAATTGTATCCCCCACTATCCAACACTTTCCCTACTTTTGCACTCACTGGTGTGGGAATAGTAATTTTTACCCCTCCACTATCCAACACTTTCCCTACTATTGCACTCACTGGAGTGGTAATAGTATTTTTTACCCCTCCGCTATCCAACACTTTCCCTACTGTTGCACTCTCGGAGTGGGAATAGAAATGTTTCCCGCTCCGCTATCCTACACTTTCTCCAATGTTGCACTCACTGGAGTGGGACTAGTAATTTGTACCCCTCCGCTATCCAACACTTTCCTTACTGTTGCACTCACTGGAGTGGGAATAGTTATTTTTGCCCCTCTGCTATCCAACACTTTCCCTACTGTTGCACTCACTGGAGTGGGAATAGTAATTTTTACCCCTACGCTGTCCAACACTTTCCCTACTGTCACACTCGCTGGAGTGGGAATAATATTTTTTACCCCTCCGCTATCCAAAAATTTCCCTACTGTTGCACTCACTGGAGTGGGGATAGTAGTTTTTACCCCTCCGCTATCCAACATTTTCCCTACTGTTGAACATTTTGGAGTGGGAAATGTAAGTTTGAAGATTTTTAAATAGTTTAATGTTTTAATTTATAATAGAAGGTTTTTTATATTAGATGTTATGTTATTGGAACATACACACTTATATCATTATATATACATGTACATTTTTATATAATTATAAAATGAACTAAAACTAATAGTTTATTAATTGTTTTAAAGGGAATATATATGAATTATTATGTATGTGTGTTCATCTTTTTTTAATTAAGTTTATTTATTACATATTTTTTAATTTACATTAAATCTACTGTATTTTTTATACTAATTTTATTATTTAATATTTTTAATAGTTATTCTTTGATAAGACATATATTTATAAAATGTGATATTTTGTACAACTATATTTTTTACATCGATATTCTTATTGTTGATATTTTTGTACTGACCTATTTAAGAATAGGAAGTCGACATTTATGCATTCTATTTTTTTACATCAATATTTTTTACTTCCTTTTTTTTAACTTCGATATTTTGTCAGTGAACCGCATAACTGTTGCAGAGTCATGTTGTGTTGAATTGTGTTTGAGTAGTTATTTGATGGTTTCACTGCATTTGGTTACAGTTGTTTCATTGTGTATCTTTAGTGTTGTGTTAATGTGTGGGTATTGTGCTAAGTAGTTCCTTTGAAGATTTTAACTCCTTGCGTGCTGGTGACAGAACCACTCCGTCACCGGCCACGGACGCGCTGTGCTGTTGGTCCGGCTGCCGCGCCCGTGCGGCATTAATTCCGCGCCTGCGTGGCCTGTTCTATTGAGCGGGCGGAACCACTCTGTCACAAGCACAGCGCTCCCGTGGCTCGTGATGGAGTGGTTTCGTCACAAGCATGGCCACGCCACGCGGCCTCCGCTCCCCCCAGCGCCACAGCGGAATTACCGCCGCGGCCAAGGGGTTAAATAATAAAGCTAAGATTCCTGACAAAAACAATTGATTAGTTAAAGTCAGGGGAATGTCAGCAATTTACCACTGTTAAAGATTGTAAAATAATACCACTTAATTTATTAAATCATCAGTGAGACCAAAAACAAGGGATAAACCACGCTCTTCCCTCAATTTAGCACTTGCCGTGCTCACCTTACCTGATCCTGCCCAGTTCTGCCATGTGTGGAAATGTACATTGCTTATTGTAAGGAATGCGGGCTGGTCGTTTATTAATTGTGTTCAGTTCGAAGAAAACATAAAAAAATCGAATGAAGGTGGCGGAGGTGGACATTTTGAAGAATTATATATATTTTTTAAACATTTCTTGTATATTCACAGTTTTTATCTAAAACATGGTTTTATGTCAAACAGCGTGCTCATAATGTCACACAACTTATTTCACCGTTGCAGGACAGAAACAAGGTTTACGGTAGACGCTCAGCACTGCACACTCAAACATTGTTTTAAAAAATATTATTATACGAGGGCTAACAGTAAAGTAATGTCCTTTTTAAGGAACAAACGGTTCCGCACATTGGTTCAGTCCGTGAGTTCATCTGACTGCATGACTTCAACATTAACTGCAAAAAATCGCTGACCTCAGGAAAGTGTTTCTGGCGTTACCAAAAAATTAGATAACAGTGTTATCCTAAACCCATTTTAGTTCAATTTACAGGATCAGAAAATTGGTATCTGTCAGAAACGTGTCCTATGACACCCTTTGAAAGCTGGAAGGTCATGAGAAAGACATCTGCTTGCATTTGTTGCTTCTAATGTCATAGAAAGCTGCAGTGGGTACACAGTGATGTAGCTGAAGTGATGAGTTCATGCACTTACATCACCAGGCAGGAATGCCTGGCACTCCCTGCTTCACATCATTTTACAAAGTACTTAGCACACACATGTTATAATTAATTACAAGGAGTGTGGGTGGCTCCAGAGGGCGTCCATGTTAGATTCTGACTACTGCTTGTGTGGCGAGCGTGGAATGTGATTGTAATGAGGAGATTAGACCTAAATCTGCTCTGGAGCCTCATTAGACCGACCCAGCATTGAACAGGGATCGCCTCTGAAACGTTTCACATGCCATTCTCGAGTCCAGAAAGTGGCAAGCAAACAACAGGTGCAAGGCAAACCTGTTGACTAACTGAGTGCGCGAATGCAACCTGATCAAAGCGAAAAAATAGCCGGAGACTTGCAATATGTAAGACCAATCAGACACAGTGAACAGTCCTCAATGTAAGAAGACATAGCTGAATAGCATATACATTGTTACACAGCAAATGAGCACTGTTGGAAAGTGGGTTACTAGTAGTGGTAAATATGCATCTACCACTGGCAATAAGGCCACTAACTCTATCTAGGGCTCAGTATAGTTCTCAATAAATTATTCCCAGGCTCAACCCCTGTGAGAAGGCAGGCGTAACTTTGGAGACAGGTATACACTTTTTGCTATTTAAAACCTGTGAAGGATTTTTTTTATCTAAATGCAAATATCAACACATAACTGTTACATTCTCATTGGTTGCGATGAATGCAGCTCTGCGCGAAATGTGCGATTAATTTTTTTTACATATTGTAAAGATTTTAATTAATCAAACAATAAATGGGACTTTATGGGTATGTAAAGCATTTAAAAACACATTTGGTAAATAATTAAGGTACAACACACAATAAAAGTCCCACACTAATTTATCAAAAAAAGAAATATTTTGCTCTTTAAAATGACACCAAAACAACAAACATTCCAATGTAGGGAACAGGAGAAATGAATATTTAATGAATAAACGCTTTGTAGCTTTAGTCACCTTATTGAGTTTTCTTTCCCAAAGTTGCTCCAACCTTCTTCAAACTACCAGAACTTCTTTCCTGAAGTTCCTGTTGAGAGTCCAAAATAAAATTCAAGGGTCTGGAAGCTCCAAGATGGTCCTGGAAAGTTTGTGACCACAATTCCCACAATGCACCTGGCCAAAACCCTTAAAAGTCAACTGGATGCACTCCAGGCAGGAGACTCTTGGTGAAGTTGATGCATGCGAGTTCTGTTAACCTGTACCTTACAGAAAGTACACTCTTTATTTCTCTTGAAGCAAAGTACATCCAAAGGGCTGTAGTTCCAGATAATGCAGCAGGAGCAGTCAGTTAGACTGCAGGGCCTGATGGGGCAAATCAAGATTCCAGCTTGGCAAGCCGCCGCCTTCTTTTAGTTTTAAGCAGCAGATCTGATAGACTTTTCAGCTAACACATGTTTATTTAGGATTCTCAGAGGTCAAGCAGGAGAGCACTCCTGTCCAATGAGGTGCAGGGCAACACCCTAGTGCATGACCACTTACTCCAAAGTGTAGCATAATCTTCTCCCAGAAAGCATTATTCTTACAAAATTCAGTATGGCTGAAATCTCAGCAGAGGAGAAAGAACCAGTTATCCCAGCCTCTAGTATGGCACATTCCCATAGCTGTCCTCCCACTACCATCTGCAAATTCCTGCCTTAAGCCTGCCATTTAGTTGCGTCAGAGGGGTTGGGGGTAGATTAACCTAGGATTCCCTGCCTGTCCTATCCCCCTTTAAAGCTCTATGCTTACTACCCCTCCCACCTGCTCTGGAATTCCTATGTAGCAGAACTCTCTCTACTATATTGCCTTTACCTGGCTGAGTCACTTATCACTTTATCAAAGCAGCCTGGCTAATCTTGTTAACTCTGACCAATCATGGAAGAGCTCAAGAAGGCTGAATTGTGGCTGTCAGATAAGAAAGTCTAATAACTTCCTTTCTGAATACTTTAGGATAAATTCAACATTGGCATATTGTTGGATTCATCAATACCATTCTCCTAAGTCCTTAAATGTTTTTTATTTAATTCCTAGCAATATGTATGCATTCATAAACTATTGCCATGTTATCCTATGGGGATAGGCATCTACAATGACGAAACTGCAATGTGCAATTTCTCCATCACCAGGGCATAGAAAACATCTTACATAAGGCCCCTGAATATAGGTACAGGACCGCCACCCCTGGGACACCTAGGGCAGACTTTAGGGGTCCTCAATATATAGTGTAGATTCTCACTCCACAGTGCTCCTAGCACCAAAGTCAATTTTGGGAGGCCCTTTACTACAAGGGGAAAGGTGAAATATGCAGTTTCTTCATACCCATGACATATAAAACATATTTTATAAGGACTCTCCTTATATTGACATGGCCCTCCTCCCCTGGGACATTTAGGGGAGCCCCTGGGGATACCTAAAATACCAGAATATTGTAGTTTATCACTTTTTAAGTGCTACTACCACTAAAGTCTGGTTTGGGCAAACTTTATATTGAAAAGCAGTGCTGCAACACAGGGCTCCTTTTAAAATGACCTCAGGCTCTCAGCAGTGCAAATATGCAAGTTCAACAAAAGCTGCTGGCCTCTAAACTGCCACGCCCTATTATTTACTAGGAACTTAAATATAGTTTTACTCCCCGGGCCCTACCATTTTCTAGGGACTTGTAGGGTAGGTCATGCCATTCATAGGTGAACCCTAACACATAGTGTACCCTAATGCATGTGTGTGTTTTTAACATAGCACTGGCGCTGGGCCTGCCGAGAGCAGATCCCAGGGCACTCTCAGAGTCAGAAAACCAGCATCCAGGGGTCTCAAAAGGGGAAAATAGTGGGCAGACATTGTAAACAGGTCCTGATTTCCAACAAGCGCCATACTGAGGAGATAATGAAGAGGAACTTAGGATGGGGTTCACAAGAGTCCCAGAAGATAGGTGTAGAGGTGGGGTTGGGAAGAGAGGAGTACATACGGAAAGGGAATGGAAGTCACAGGACTAGATGAAGTGGGCTGCACCTTGGAATGTTCAGGAGCAGACAAGTTTAACTTGCCACTAAGTAGCACCAGATTTCGACACATTGCCTAGGTCCCTTCTTTATTGGCCTCCCAGAGATGCAAGAGCACTCTCTATATGTCCTCTCTCTGTTATTTATTGGAGAATTAGAAAATATCTGTTTAACACCAAGGATCAAGAAATGTACAATCCCTTCTACTTAAACCTTATACATTTCATCTAGAATGTTGAATGAAGTAATAATTGTCGTTCAGCACCACAAGAATGTAAAATTCACTATCTCTAGATGTCTGCACTATGCCTTACCTTGAAACTTTCAAACTTTGAGCTGAAACTCCTCCTGTTCCAGAGAGATTTTATTTTGCGAGACTTAGTACCTCATTTACAGAAAAATTATGCTGCGCCGCAAGCCATTTTGTTGTGCCGAGCTACATCATTTTAACCCGTTCAGTGCGGAGGACGGACCGGTTCCGTCCTCTGCCATGGTGCTAGTATGAGGGATTTTCTTTTTGGTTTTTCAGCCTCAGGAGCTGGGTAAGAGATTCCCCAACCTCCAGAGGCATTTTCTTTCTCAGTGTAATGAAGATTGCACGCATGGCGCGCTGATGTCATTTTATTGAAAGTGAAACTGTAATTTGCTTATAGGCTCATTTCAGTTACACTTTTCCAGTGCTCAAAGCAAACACACAGAAGAGGTATCATTGGAAAGGGTATAATCTACCCTTTGGCAAAGGCCTTTGTGCACCCTCCATATTTCTATGGGCATATTCAGTCTCTCTTCTCCCTATGGGGGCAAAATGCACACTAGTAGCTGGGTATTCTTTTAAAAAAAAACATGGGGTGGGGGCTGCCCAAAAGGGGCAGCCAATGTCCCCACCCCCTCAAAAACAAAAGGGACAGTCATTCTTCCCCCCCCCCCGGAGGGTAGATGGGGGTTATTACCCCCGTTCTGCCCCCACAGGGAGCAAAAAACAAAAAGCCCACTAGGCACTAGAGATTATTGTTTCTTTATTTTTTATAAAAGAGGGGTGGGGCTGCCCACAATAGGCATGCCAATGCCCCCACCCCAACACAAAAGAGACAGTCTTTCTTCCCCCCATAGGGTCAATGGGGCTTATTACTCCCAATCTGCCCTTTGGGGAGGCAGAAAACCCACTAGACACCAGGGAAGTTTTTTTTTTATATAAGATGGGTGGGGGCTGCCCATAACAGGCATGTGTCTCAACTGGCTTTTTCCGCA
Source organism: Lissotriton vulgaris (assembly GCF_964263255.1). Lineage (NCBI taxonomy): Eukaryota > Metazoa > Chordata > Amphibia > Caudata > Salamandridae > Lissotriton > Lissotriton vulgaris. The sequence goes on along the minus strand of NC_141688.1, from coordinate 149,874,523 downwards.
ACTTTATCCCCAGACATTTTGCTTTTTGGCCTCCTGTTTCTGAACTGTTTGTTGGTTTAATGACTCTGGGCACTTTACCACTGCTGATCAGTGCTACAGCGCATATGCCTTCTCTGTGAATTGTGTCTATGGATTGGCGTTTCCATGATTGACTTAAAACGAAGACCCTAGTACAGTGCACTGTGTGTACCCAGGGCCTGCAAAACAAATGCTGCTAGTGGGCCTACAGCACTGATTGTGCCACCCACACAAGCAGCCTTTCAAAGGGTTCTTGGGCCCGCCACTGCGGTGTCTGCGCGCAGTCTCTACTGTCATGTCAACCTGGCAAATGCATCCACTTGCCAGGCCCTAACCTTCCTTTTTATTACATATTAGTCACCCCTAAGTTTAGCCCAAGGTACCCCTGTGGGCAGGGTGTAGTGTATGTGAAAGGTAGGTAAAACAGGTCCTGGTATGTGTGACATTTCCTGGTAATGAACTGCAGTGTAATTCATTTCTCACTATGGAAAGGCCATCTGTCCCACCCATAGGATAGAATGGGAGTCTATTTATAACATCTTATAAATATAACTTACAATTGGGGCGAGATAGAAATTTGGAGTTTAGTATTCCTGAACCCTGAATATAAAAAAGCAACGTTTAGTAAAGATGATTTTTATATTGTGTGTTTGAAAATACCACTTTTAGAAAGAGGGTATTTTCTTGTTTAGGCATTCCAGGTCCCTTTATGGGTTTGTGGATTGACTGTCTGGCTTTGTAGTGACAGGGCCTGGGGATGTGCACTCTCTCAAACAGCCACGGGGGGGTTGATGTGTGCCCTGCCTTTCCTGAATAAGTCAGGGCTGGGCTGAATAAACCTGGGCTGCATTTAGAGTAGGGTGCCGCTCACTGTGTGTCTGCTGCTCGGGAAGGAACGACGTGGGACCAGTGCGCTTTCCTAGCGCTTGTGACTTTGTGTAGGGCTATCTGAGGGGAAAGGCCAGAGACTGCACTACACGCCGAGGGACTGCGAGGACCAGCAGTCTCTCTGCTCACCAGCTGCTGCCTCTTCCCTCAGCGTTCCCGCCCCCCCCCCCCGCCTGCAGTGTTTAAATCTCGCTCCTATTGCCGTGACGCGGGACGCGCGCGGGACATAGCCCGGGGCGAAGCCCGGGCAAAGGGCGGGCCCTCTACGGCCCTCAAAGGCCGGATAAGGACGGGACGGGCCACCCCCCTTGGTTGGCACATTGTAGGCCTACTATTTAGAAGGTAAAGACTCCCTCTAATCGTTTTGTTTTCATACTTTGTGGACTCTATCATATATCACGGTCCTACATCCCTACACCACCATGACCTCCAAGGGGGACCATTCAACCAGCGAAGCTGGTACTGGGCAAACGTTCTCCCTGTTAGACGAGTTGAACCTCCTATGCAAAACCACATATGCCACATTGGAAACTACCCCTACGCCCAAAAGTGGTAGTTCACTTTCAGACAAGGCCATACTTTTAGATCTCCCCATATTAGTTAATAAATCCTGCAGCCCAAACACACAAAGCATTGAACTCCCTCAGGTCCCATCTACAAAAAGGAAAGATATCGTTGTCAATCAAGGTGGAAATAACCCCAAAACCCAAACATTGTGCTGATGCCCATCCACTGCTAACTCCCCAATGACTCCACCGATTGCGGAGTTTCCAGAAGCTATAACACCCCCTTCCCACCTGCAAATACTACCCCTTATCGAATAATTGGTTAGCTCTATGATAGCACCGTTATTAGAAAAAATGAACCTGTTAGGGGAATGGCTTTCTGAGATAGAGAAAGCCATTAAGTTAAACTCGCTGGATGACAAACGCAGTGTCACAACCAATCGCCCTAAGACACCTCCTACACATCTAGACTTAAAACCACTTGTGCAGGATAAAAGGCGTCAAACACAACCTGCTGGCCCTAATGCTTCAGGGCAAAAAACAGTTAAATCTCCCACTAAAGTTTCCCCTCTACAGCCGACCGCACCCAGAGTAGGTCATAATAAAATTAATTCTATCCATTTACCTCCGGAAGCAGCCCCATACGTGTGCATCCTTGCGGTTGGACCTGCTCTTCCACCGGGAAAAATTGAGAGACAATATGACTTAGTCAACAAAACCAAATTTTGGCTGTCAAAAAATAGACCACTGCCTCCTAATCTATACGGAGCAATAAGGAGTGTTAGAAGGTTGGGTTGGTTGGGCTCTCTTCCCAAAGATGTCGCAGGGGACCTGGTACTTGTGAGATTTAGAGACCAAAATATTGTCCCTTATTTGAAAACTTGCCCGCCTCGAGTAAGAGACGGCCCAATATCAATATGGGACTTACATGACTTTTACCCCATAATCCCATGCTTTCCTCCCTGAATACCTGGACATGTAACAATGTCCAATCACGAACTCCTACGTTTAATCACAAACTCCTTTGATACTGCCATAACCTTGGAGTGGAAAATAATTTTTATGTTTGGGACCCTATCTTACTGTACTTTGGTCATTTAAAATGTTTATATTATTATTTGGATTGTAAATTGTATTTATTATAAACTTTTATGGTTTTGTATCTCAAAAACCGAATAAAGTATATTTGATTTGATTTGAGTAGGGGAAGGAGATTTACTTGCACCTAAATGGGCCAGGCCTGCCTTACACAATGCTGTCTCCACCTACTCCCGGGAAGCTGGACCAAAGAGGGTGGAACTGGTTTTGGCAGAACACAGAGCTTTTCTGCCACAAAAGAACAAAGAGAAATGTTGTATAAATATTTGGGCCCGACACCACAACTTTAGATTACTTCTGGTCTCAAGAGGAGCCTCTGCTAAGGAGAAGAGTTGGAAAAGCTGAAGGACAAGTGCTGTTCCTTTGCGGTATGCTGTCTGGGATTGGCCTGCTCTGTGCTGTGTATCCTTCTTGAAGAAGATATCCAAGGGCTAAGTAGAGCTTGCCTCCTGTTCTGAAGTCTCAGGGACACAAAGACTTCACTAACAGCTCTCCTGAACTTCCTTGCTGGGAGTTCTGACCTGCCAAGAGTTGTCAGTTGCTGTGTTGGGCTTCTGGAGGTTATTCCTGCTGTTGGAAGCTGAAATGAGACACAACTAGGAGTAGTACGATGCAGCCGCACCTGTTTCTGACTTATCGCAGTTGAAGAAACCGACCAAACGCCGACCAGCGGTTGAAGAAATCTGCACATGCTGAATCCTGTGCACCGATCTCCAAAGTCCGAGATCACCGCACCAATTCTGGCGCAGGCCCTGCTGTGCGGCTGCAAGAACCAATGCATTGTGAGACTGTGGCTGGAGAGACCAATGCAGCACCCTTGCTGCTGCATCGCTATCCGACGCATCCCCGATCCCCACGCATCGCATTGGGGCGCCAACTGTACAAGTACGCTGGGGCCACAGTAAGAAACCGACACATCACCTCCTTGCACAGTAAGAAACTGCATCACTTCCCCTTCAGTAAGGAACTGACGCATCACCTCTCCTGCATGGCAGTAAGGAACTGACTCATCACCTCCCCCGAAGTAAAGAATTAACGCATCGCCTTCCCTGGGCGTAAGAAACTGACGCATCACATTCCCTGCATCTGTTTTTGTTTATGATTGTGAAACAACCAAGGTACTTTGTGTTGAAAGTGTTGCATCTATAGTTTGCTATGGACAGAACTGTTTTTGCCAGCAACAGATTACATTTTAAGTACTTTATTGTGAATTTTTGTTGTTTAGATTTTGTTTGGTTTAAATGAAGATTACTTATTTGTCTAAACTGGTGTAGTGTCCATTTGTAGTGTTTTCACTGTATTACTGTTTGTGTGCCCAAATGCTTTACACACTGCCACTGAGATAAGCCAAGCTACCAAGGGGGTGAGCAACGGTTACTTTAGAAGTGTATCTCTCTTACCCTGACTAAGAAGAAGGGTCCCTACTTGTACAAAGGTGTAAACCATTGCCAACTAAAGACCCCCATTTCCAACAGCATCAAATCCCCCCTTTAGAAAAAATGGGCTCAGTATTTTTCCCCCCTCCGGGGAGCATATTGGGGCGATAGCCCCTAATCTGTCTCCAGGAACCAGGGAATATTTTTACTTTGTGTAGGAGTGAGGCTGCCCAGAACGGGAATGTTTATGCCCCAACCCGCTTGCCTGGCAGTATGTGTGGACTGCAGCTTGGTTTACATTGTGTGTTGGTGGGTGTTTGGCTGGCATTGTGCATGGGTGGCACGTGACTGGCAGTGTACATGGACTGGCACTGGGCTGGCGGTCTGTGTGGACTAGCAATTGGATGGTGGTGTGGCATGCATGGAGCCCCCAGCGTTTCTTTACCCAGAATCCTCTGCAAACCTCAAACGTAGCTAAAAGGGCACATTTTCCTCACATGTCTGTGTGGGACAATTGAAAGATCACGGCAACAGCACTAATTTCCTATTCTCCTGATAAAAATTATACATAATTTATATGGTTGCCCAAAGCAGAATTACCCTAATAACGTCTAAAACAAAGTTACCCTAATGAACACGCTTTGGTTCCTCCTCACTTTTTCATTTTATACATTTTTAGGCTGTCTTTACAAGAGGGGTATAATTTTTATTGGGAGACAGAGAGGTAGGAAATTTGTGTCGATATGATGATCCAACATAGAAATATGATAGGGTCCAAAAAACACAGCTAGGTACATTGCAAAAAAGAGTCCGTTTTCAGTGGAAGAATTTGATGTGTCCATGTTGCGTTTTCGGCCGTTTCATGTCACGGGCACTAGACCTACCCACACAAGTGAGGTACCACTTTTATCGGGAGAATTTGAGGAATGCTGGGTGCGTGAAAGTTTGTGGATTTTTTGTTTTTTACAAACTTTGAGCTTTGCAAGGGATTGTGGGTAACAGAACCTAGTGAGAGCCACACAAGTCACCCATCCTGGATTCCCTTGGGTGTCTAGCTTTAAACATTTAGAGGATTGCTATTTTCTCCTAAGTGCAGGCTGAGCTAGGGTCCAAAATCCACAGCTAGGCACATTTCAAAAAAGGGTCCATTTTCAGTGGAAAAATATGTTGTGTCTACATTTAGTTTTGGGCCGTTTCCTTTTGTGGGCACTAGGCCTACCCACTCAAGTGAGGTACCATTTTTATCGGGAGGATTTGGGGAATGCTGAGTGGGTGAAAGTTTGAGTCTTCCAACAGATTGCAGAGCTTTTCATCACGGAAAGGTGACAAAAATGTGTATTTTTGCAACGTGACGTGGTAAGAGCCACACAAGTCACCCCATCCTGGATTCACCTGGGTGTCTAGTTTTCAGAGAAATGTAGAGGTTTGCTAGGTTTTCCTAAGTGCAGGTTGAGCTAGGGTCTAAAACCCCCAGCTAGGCACATTGCAAAAAAAGGGTCAGTTTTCAGTGGAAAAATGCGTTTTGTCTACATTGCGTTTTGGGCCATTTCTTATCGCAGGCACTAGGTCTACCCACAAATGTGAGGTACCATTTTTATTGGGAGGTATTGCGGAATGACGGGTGGGTGGAAGTGTGTGGCTCCTCGAGATTCAAGAACTTTCCATCACAGAAATGTGAGGAAAATGTGTCTTTTTTTACAAAGTTTGTGGTATGCTAAGCAATCTGGGAAACAGAGCCTGGTGAGACCCACACAAGTCATCCCATATTGGATTCCCCTGAATGTCTAGTTTACAAAAATGTATAGGTTACTGCCTTCCAAATGTAAGACAGTGTGTAGAAAATACATCATTTTGAAAAATATTCTCTAATTCACATGCTAGTATGGGTACCATACAACCACTACTTCTAAACTACATGTGTTGTTGCCATTTCAGAAACACTCTTTATATTTTACCAAATAATCTGCTGCAAACCTGGTACACAATGAAAACCATTGCAAAGAGCAGCTCAGTTATTGGCTTTAAGTACCTCGGGGGCTTGATGAACCTACAAGTCCTATATATCCCTGCAACCAGAAGGGTTCAGCAGGCGTAAAAGCATTTTTTTTAACAATCTTCCATACTTAAAAGAAGTTACAGGTGAAAATGTAGACACAAATGGTTGTTTTTTTCAACTCAATTTCAATATTATTTTATTTTTATTTCTATTGTTACTTTCTATAGGAAAACATTGAAGGATCTACACAAATGACCTCTTGCTGAATTCAAAATTGTATCTACTTTTCAGAAATGTATAGCTTTCAGGGATCTGCCATTAGTCTCACACCTTTTTATCCCACTAACTAGAAGGAAGTTGAAAGCTCAAAAAACAGGAAAAAAGGGCTATGTACCACTAAAATGCCAAAACTGTGCACTAAATTTGTTTTCTGACAACATTTTGTTTCTGAAAGCTAGGAAGATGGCTATTTTAGCACTGGAAACTATTTGTTGATACCATTTGCAGGAGGAAAAAATGATGCTTTCTTCTGCAGCACTTTTTCCGATTTTGCCCCCCAAAAAACAAAATCTAGCTGTATTGTGGTTAAGTTCTTTGTCCCCTCCATGGTAATTTAAAAACCCTGGATACCTTCACAATTCCCAGGATGTTGGAAGAAAAGGACCCAGATTTGGATTCCTTATGTGGACAAAAAGGTACAGAGGCCTACGTGTGAACTACATCAAATAGCCACAAAAAAATTAGCACAGGGAAGCCTAGCAGTGAAGGGGTTAAAAGCACAGGGTTGTGCCACATTAACAACAATATGAAACATCTGTTTGCTTTCCCCCATCCTGGTACACTACTGTCTGCCATACGCCAGTATAGGCACTCTTGCATCATGTTGCAAGAATGCCTGGCTAGGGGGATGATTGATTTTGTGTAGGAAGGGGCACCTTCCTGCACAAAAACAATCATTGATGGCATTTTCCTCTTTATATGCATGCTGCAAAAGGCAACATGCATAGAAAGAAGAAAAGACAAGGATAAATAGAAGTATTTCTCCTCGTTGCACCAGTCCAATGCCACCCCTGGGGAGACATAGTATTCTGACGGACCTCCAGCTTTACAAATCTTTGTCAATGAGAGAATGTGTCGGGGTGACTTTACATGGTCTTGTTAATATGGCCAGGCATAATGTGCCACCGGAACAAAAGTTGGCGCACTGGCGGCTCAATGGCCTTGTAAATGGGGTCCTTAGTTTTCAGTCCATTTGCTAACCTCTCTGACCACTTATTCTGTTGCGCTTGGCTCTCCATGGAGTGGTCTCACTTTCTCCCATCCCTTGATATGACTCACAGAGCCTCTAACAATTGGTATTGTTTATTTCCTTGTATCTAACACTTATGTTTCTACATGGATCATTTTGCATTTGCTCAAACGCACCTGAGGCCAAGTTCTACCTTTAAAAAACTGGAAAAATAAAAGAAGTCGTTTTGCTTGAAAAGATGAGTTGTCAGTTCTTTCCAGAAGTGGAGACAGAGTGGCAGCCGCGGTCGGCAGTAGGAGTTCCTGCAGGGCGGTGACGTGGGGAGGGGGAGGGGCAGGGTGGGGGGTAGTAATGTATGGATTACGGAGTTTAACAGGTAAGTAAACATATAAATAAATAAAATGCATTTAGTTGAGCGCACTGCATCGCATTTGGTGATGCAGTGCATGCAACAAAATTTGTTTTATTTATTTATATGTTTTCTTACCTGTTATACTACGTAATCCATACATTACTACCCCCCACACTCCCCCACCTCACGTCACCGACCTGAGGAACTCCTACTGCCAACCGCGGCTGCAGAGTGGAACCTGCTAGAGTGGAATGGGGTGGTGTGGAATGCGTGGCCTCTTACGTTTGTGAGAAAACATTGAAATATACTTCTTGCTTATTCGTTTTTAGTCTACGAGTCAGTTGGAAACTAGAATAAAAGTGCTTCGAGTCACTTTGCTCTTGCTTTTGAAGTAGGAAGGATTTTCTAATACATTGTCCATAAGTTGACTTTCAAGATATACCCACATCACTGGATAAGGCAGCGTCTGTGGTGCCTTTTTTATCCGCCCAGGCAGGGAATCGAGCATGCAACCCTTTCACTGAAAGAACCCTGGCATTTCATCAGGTGCATGAAGTTGTATATAAATACAGGGGCATATTTATGACCCTCTTGTTATACCGTAGCATCACTATTTGTGACTCTCTGATGGGACAGAGAAACCTTCCTGCACAAAAACAATCACAAGATGCTTTTTCCTCTTTCTGTTTGCTGCATAATGCAGCACACATGGAAAAGGGAAAAACAAGTGCCTCCCCTGGGGAGGCGTACATTTTTGGCAGTGGTGTCAGGTTTACGCTTTCACGTAAATCTGCGGCTATTTCAAAAAGCTATGGATGTTGCTGAGAACGCCCACATCAACACTCATTGTACGCCCCTTTAACACAGAATACTGAGTTAAAGGGAACATTATTTATGAGGCAGCATTAAGCCAAAAAAATGGCTTTGTGCTGCCTCATAAATATGGAGCAGGCTCCTGCGCCACGGAACGTCACAAAAAGTGACGCCCTAGTGGCTCAAGTGGACTTATAAATGAGGGCCAATCCATGTGCGTAAATTGTTTGCTTGTTTACCTGTGCATTTGTGTATAATAATCTGTGCAAAGTATGGAACTAATAACGGTTTCCGGAAAAGTGTTAGCACCAGGATAGACTTCAGGGTAACATCCGTGCTCTATAAATCTATAGAACATAACATACTTTTCACACATGTACGTTACAAATGGGCACTGAATGATAGGGGCCGCACCATTGTCAATGTACGGTACATTTGGTGCACACCCGCAAGTCAGGTTTTTTCCCAGATATTTTGTCTATTTCCATATTTGTCAAAGCAGCTATGGGCATATTACCAAGAGCCTTATCGCCGCTTTAGCAGCACTATCGCCCTATCAGCAAGCTGTCGCTAACAGGCATTAGCGACAGCTTTCTGGCTATAGCCGCCAGTTTTCCTATCGCCTTGCATGCCAGCTATGATTATCGCTAATGACATGCAAGGAAGGCGTTCCCAACTATAAGCAACTGAAAACAGTCGCTGACACGACTTCCCCCTATTAGCAATGCAGGGGAAGCGATAAAAAAAATGCGCTAAGCTTGATTATCACTAGTATTTAACACCTGCTGAAAACCTGACTTACCTGTAGCCTCAATGGGAGGTGGATTCTCAGGCTAAATCCACCATGGCTTAATGCGCGAATATCGCTGGATTTCCAGCAATATTCAGGCATTTCGCTGCTATCGCTGGATATTTCATCACAGTGGAGATACATGTTGCTAATAGCATGTTTTCTTTGCTAAAATATCCAGCGATAGGAAGCGATAAAAATAAACGCGCTGAGCGATTTTTTGTTATAAATATCGCAAGTTCTTGCTAATATCCCCCCACTCTTTACTCAGATTACCAAGTTGTGCAGAAAGTGTTTTGAATGGCACTCAGTCATGGAGTTTTTTCAAAATGTGTCTATGAGAGCGTGACACGCATGAGACCCACAGCTGTAATCGGGGAATGTTGAAATTACTTTGTAAATTGGTGCATTTTCTTAGCCCTAGTATCATGCAATGCTTACATTACAAGATGATATGGCGATGGCAAGAAGCATGGATCTCAAATGTATGTGAGTGACATAAACGTAACCCCTAATGTACACAACCCATTTACTACGCATTTGTGTGAATGAAATACATGTGATCCCGCATGAATGTCTAACTTACGAAAAAGGTTTAAACCTTTATGCTTGACATGGGTTACCAATTATTGCCTTTATCAAGGTGTCTAGTAAAAAAGCTATTCTGTATGTTTTGTTTATTCTTGATTCTCCTTTTTGTACGTAGTTTCCCGAGCGCCTGGCCACTGCCGAGGTCAGTGTGGTCTTCACCCCGCACCTCCTTCTGTGTCACGGATATCGCTGGGAATATTGCGAGGCGAAGAGAGATGCCTCCCGAATGCCCAGATGCAGTCCTGACCAGCAGCTCTCATGTGTCAAAGGCACCAGCGGGCTCCTCTTTGGTAGAAATAATACCACACTGTTTGATTTAAAGGGAAACATTCTTTGAACGCGTATTTTCAGATATTTGCACGTGTCAATGCCTTGTATACACTGGGGACCATATGCGCAGAGGTATTTTCGGCCATGGGCCGAGTTTACAGCCGAAAATACCTTAATTATTCTTTCTCGATATTTCATTCCTGAATACACAAAAAGATTCCGTGAATGCAAAAACGCATTTACTACTGTGCATTTCTCTTCCATGAAAAAGTAGAAATCTGCAGCAGCAATTTCCACTCGAGTGGAGAGGAGTGGGCTTTAAAAGTCGTGGCTTGCCTCGTAAGTTTGTTACAAAAAAGGTAAGCATTCACAAACTGGAAGTTGACCTTTCCTACCCTGGAAGTGGTATGAGATTTAATCTAGCCAATGATATACAAATCCCCTGTTCACAATTTCTGGAAACGATGGCATACATATATTTTTTTGCTCTGCTAATGTTCTGGGTGACATAGACCCTGCATGCAGTGATGGGTATTTTCAGAGACCTCTCTTTTCCTGGGCTTGGAGCCCCCTACTCTACGCCCGCACCAATTTCACGATTTCTCCTCTCCACTTGGCTATTGCAGGTAGCACTTAAGCCCTCCATCGGAGTGCCTGACCCGAAAATGTGTTGCAGACTCCCCCACCTTGCAGTTGGAGAAAGAACCCCAGCACTCAGCATTCGTCCTTCTATAGGCCTCTCTGCCCAGATATTTTTTCAAGCTTGTTATTTCACCCCAGTACTTCATCATTTCCAAGCAGCCCCACACATTGGGCCAAAACCTGCCCCAGTTCAGCAACATTATGGACAACCAGAGCTCAGAGTGGGGAATGTGCAATACGTTTTCTTTGGAGTCATATACGCTGTGTTTCAAAAGTTACGTTTTAAATATTTGAACCTGGCATTTCTTGACAACTTATGGGAATAAAACCAGTATTCTGGATCATTCCGTTTTATTACGCACTCTTCTAAAGTCTGACTCCAATGCATTCTGCAACACAGCAAAAAATATTCCTGTCATATTCAATAAACCCCGTGCAGCCAGGATATTAACCTCCTGATATCTCGAAATATATAGAGAAGATGTAGCAGTTCATGGTCTGGAATTTGGCATCCCTAACTCTACACTTACGTCATAATCCTTCCCACAATGCGCTGTGTTGCAGAAACAACACCGTGGGGAGCCTGTAATCTGCCACAGGGATTCAAATGGTACCAAGGAGCCCTCATCACATGTGTCTCCAACTGTAGTTATTCCCACTGACTTCCAGTTCATAAGCTGTTTAGATGTGTAGCAATCTTGATCTCCGTGGATTCCCCTCTAGTGCATTTTTTGGGTATAAGAGTCTAAAAAATTGGGTTGTTGGCTGAGGAGGGTGTGAACCCTTCTCCAGCAACTGCCACAGCCCCGTCAGGGTGAACCACAAAAGTCACTAAATAAAACTGTGTTTAGCCCTCTGGTAGCTTGGCACAGAAGCAGTAAGGCTTAAGTTAGAGACAATGTGCAAAGTATTTATGCAGAACTCAAACAGTAATAAAGTGAAAACACAATACAAAAAAAATCCACACAGATTCCGAAAAATTTAATAAATTATTTGACACCAAAACAACAAAAATCCAAATTAGTAGAGATATGCAATTTTAAAGGTATTGGTAAAATGTGTGCTTAAAAGCACAAAGTGCTAACTGTGGTTATCTGGTCACATTGGACTAGGACAAAGACACAAGTTCAGGCTGACTGCATTGGAGCATGGTCCGGATATAGGACCAGGTTAGGTCCACTGAGAATTGTACCTTATGTTCTTGATGGGTGGTATTGCGCCATCCAGTGGCCACTCTAAAGGGCGATGCCAGGTTCTGCATCTAGTTGTGTTGTGCTGTGTTGGTTCTGAGGAGGAGCTGCAAAGATGAAGACGCGATGTCTGCGTCAAATTGCATCACCCTGCATTGGTTCCAATGAGTAGCTACGAGGAATGCAATGTGAGCTGGGTCGCACTATGTCAGTTCCAATGAGGATCAGCAAGGGCTACCTAGCGTTGTGTTGCATCGGTTTTGATGGGGACCACAGCTGGTCTGGAAGAGCATCTTTATCCCCATTTTCAAGGATCCGGGACTAGGAAGGTACCACTTGGGGGTTTAGGACTGACATGGACTCGGAGGGTTTGTATCCCATCAATTTGATTACAGGATACTAGTGGCCGATTCACCTACTCTCACGCCTCCGGACCAACATTCGGTAGGTACTGGATGCATGCTTTATTCCCTTGCAGCATTAATTTGATTTATTTTCTAATTTTCTCATTATTAGCTCATTTGGGCATTATTAGGAGTGGCGAACACAGGGTTGGTCCCTGTGTAGTCCTGAGGAAGAGCTTGGGGGTCGCTCAAAACATGTTGACAGATGGGAACTAATAGGTACACCTAAACTCATTGTTCTTTAGGCACCCTATTTATTCTACCCCGTTTTTAGTTCTACCACCTAGGAGCAACAATAAATCATTTATAGCTTACTAGGCAGGTGTTTTTAATCACTTACACATATCCCACTCCACCACATCACAGTTCTCACACCACACATAGTCCAATTTAAGTGCTCCTAAGTAGTTCGCAAGTCGAAGCACGCCCCAGCCCTTAGAGGACTGGGATGGCCCCAATGATGAAGCATGTCACCGTGGGGCAACCCTGGTGAGTGAGGGGACACTAAGAAAAAGAACAATTTTTTTCTTCTACTGAACACATTATTCCGTCCCCAATGTGAATATGACTATAGTAACATAGCTAGGCACTTGCAGGCACATGCATCAATATTGCATTTTGTGATTCCTTAATTGCGAAAAATAAGGAATCGCAATTAAGGAATTGCAAAATGCAATGCATCAAGAAATTGCTGAACACACTTGCGAATTCTTAATTTTCCTTAATTGTGACTCGCAAATTAAGAATCGCAATTAAGGAATACCTCCCCATTCATTCCTATAGGCCTAGAGGCCCATGGGAATGAATGGGAAGACATTCTCAATTGCGATTAGCAATTAGCGAATCACAAAATGAGAATGCGATTTCAAGGTTGCCGGGGTGTCCAAAGGACACCCTGTTGCACCCCTGAAATCAATCTGTGCACATATGTTGTACACACACATGAAATTTTGAAAAATGCACAAAAGTGCATTTTTCAAAGTTTTCGCAAATTACCATGAGGTTCAACCTCATGGTAATTTGCTCCCCCTAATTGTGAAATCACAAATTTTTTAAAGTTTCATGCATTGCATTTCAGGAATCGCAAAATACGATTCCTTAAATGCAATCGCAATTTGAGAATTCGCAAATATTTGCAAATTCGCAAATATTTGCGAATTCGCAAATTGCGAGGGCCTTCACCCTTCAAGCATTCTAAAAGCAGATTTTGCGGTCGCAAACGGACGATTTTTGCGATTCGCACTGTTTGCGATCGCAAAATCCTTTGATGCATGTGCCTGTTGATCTCTGGTTCAGAGGTTTTCATGACAAGAATACACAAAGGTCAACTGCCACTCACACCTAGTCTTGTGACCCAGGAACCAGGCTGCAGGTACCAAATGGTTAGGCCACACAAATGCCAACTTTCTAAAAGTACAAAAACAAGGAAGTGCACCTAAACCTCATGGCCCTTATTTATGAGGCCTTGCGTCAGTTTTGCGCCGCCGGTGCGTCACTTTTTGTGACGCACCAGCAGCGTAAAATGTGCGCCTTGTTGCGCCATATTTAAAAAGTGACGCATCTAGGTAGATGCGTCACTTTTTAAACCCCTGCGCCACATTATACCTGCGTCAGGTATAATGTATGCAGAGGGGGCGTTCCCCCGCAAAAAGCCTCGTAATAGTGACGCAGTGAAATCTAAGAGCAGTTAAATCTATGAGCAGGCGTAAGACTGACGCAAGCCCTTTCACATGGGGCTTTCCACATGTGAAAGGACGCATTGCTGGAGTTGCGTCACTTTTGTGACACACTCCAGCAATGCGTCACTTTTGCGCTTACAGATACGTCAGAAATACTGACGTATCTGTAAGTCCTTGCGACATGATGCGTCATACATTAAATATGACGCATCATTGGTGCTGCAAGGAGTGCGCAGTGAAAAGTGACGCATGGCTGTTTTCACGCAGCGATGCGTCACTTTTCATAAATGAGGCCCCCAATTTTTAAAGAGAGCTATACTAATTTCTGCTCAAAAGACGAACAATTTTATGTCTATCTCAATATTTTATTTTACTCTTTTCTTTTTGTTTTTTGTTGAATCAATTTTGTATTTTTACATGGAGATTAAAAACATGGTCAATCATAACCCACAATTTTTCAAAAACATTTCAAATACACATACAGATTAATTGTGCTCTACACCAAAGACATCACAAAAATGATATTTTACATCTGTGATAAAACTATACAAAAGTGAATAATACACATCAATTATCTACAAAGAATCTTCTACTTGCTACAAATGTCTCTTGGTTATTGCAATAAAGATTTTTCTTTTTCGATTGATGGTGGATTTTAACCACAACCCCTGAACATTTTTTGGAAATATGCCCACAAAAGACATCACAAAAATTATACTTTACATCTGTGATAAAACTCTACAAAAGTGAACAATACACATCAATTATCTACAAAGAATCTTCTACTTGCTACAAATGTCTCTTGGTTATTGCAATAAAGTTTTTTCTTGTTCTAATGATGGTGGATTTTAACCACAACTCCTGAACATTTTTTGGAAATATGCCGACGCGTTTCGAGTTCAGATATTTCTTTTACTGGACTCTCATCAGGGCTTTAACATTTGTATCAGGAAAAGGTTTATGTGACATCAAGAATTAGTTTTGAATGTTTAGTTGTTACTGTCTCCTTTTCTGACTATGTTTATTTAAGTGGCCATCCTACCTGAGTGGTGTTGTTATATTCGCACAGGAGCCAGCTGGCAGTGCAATAAACGGTATCTTTGTTATCTTCTTACTCTTCAGACTTCTGCAGACAATGATAATTAATTTTTAATGTCTGCAGACATTTTAATAAAGTTTTTCTGTATGTTGTACAAACAAATTATATTCACCTACCTTGGTACTCCTTCAAGTTTGTATTGGTTCAACACTCCCTTCACGGAGAGTGGTCAGGAGTTCATAGGAAAGTATGTATATAATTCTTACAATGCTGTTCGTAAATTCTGTTTGTATTAATAGTGGCAGCTTAAATTCTATGATAACAGAAAAGAGTACCTGTTATCGGCAAGTGATGGCCAGCCTTTTCTTTTTTATTGGAGATTCAGTTTATTGTTCAGGCCACCCGGACTGAGGGGGAAGAAATGTAAACTGTTATCTATGGTGCTCACAACATTCGTAGCAACTTCAGCATTACATTGTTGCACCGAAAGGGAAATTGTACCTTCAAACTTGCTAGGCGCGCGGAGCCCCACGTTCGCTCTTGTTGCATTTTTTTGTCTCAAATTTATCTAAAAACAATAATACGCGGTTAGAGATTTTATACATTATTTACAAGATGAAGCGCCCGTATTTCGTTTTAAATTGAGCACTCACCTCACACTCTTTGTGGCACAAATCTAATAGCAGCTACATTCCGTAGTTTGCGGCATTCGCTATTTTGTATTTCAAACTAATCAAGCGGAAGGAGGAACCTCTACCACTACGAGGGCCAATCCCCGACAAGTATATTGCAATGCTCTGCAGCAATGTATTCTGGATTATATATGCAAATTTAAAAACGGGCGGCCCGTTGCCTCAATTCCAGCCTACGCTGTATTTCGGTTTAGTTGTCTGACGTTTTTTAACGCATATCACGTTTGCTGCCACGCACATATTGTTTTACTTAGATAAATCTTATTGGTGTTTCCAAATCAATGTTACCTCAAACGTGCAGTTTTGTTGTTCCGAAGCGTATTTCCCGACAGAGTTAATTCGCAAGACAGCGGTATGGTATTTGTTCTTAACACTGTGGATTTTTTTTTTTTGTATATACAACATTTTAAGCATTCATATACTTCCAATGCATTTCTGGCCCCCAGTTCTTTTACAACAACATACATAGATGTACTTCTTACATTATATGAAAACATTGTAACTTCTGTTAATTAGATTAGAAAATTGTTATACTCAACATATTCTTAAAAAAGCTCTGGGTACAAAGTGTTGTACATATCTCATTGAACTCAAGTATTTGTGTCTGATTATTTGGGTAATATCACATTCTGTTCAGTTCGCTCATATTATTCAGTCCTGCAACAATACTATTATTTTAATTATTAAATAGACTTCTTTATGCAATAGGGCACTATCAACGTCAATCAGCCTATTTGTCATGTTCACGGTTGACAAAACTGTCCATTTGAAATCATTTGCCCCATGTTCTTTTTGAAGGAAATGCTCTACCATTGGTGCAGTGGTGACTTTCTTTTTAATTCGAGATCTGTGTTGGGTGATTCTAATGTTAACCTGTTGGTTTGTCTTACCAATGTAAACCTTTTTGCAGGGGCAAAGTATAGCATAAACTACATTTTTAGTCTTGCAGTTTTTGAAGTCAGCATGTTGCCACTTCACGCCATCATGCCTAAATTCTGTTCCTTCTATAGTGCTATTAAAAGCCATGCAATTCCCACATCTGTGGTGTCCCTGGATAGGTTTTAAGTTCCTTTTAGAAAGTAGATCCCCCTTGGGCTTTGGTAAAGAACTATCAGCTCTTATTATCTGCTGACCAATGCTTTGTTTTTTTCATTGCGAATATAGGTTTAGGAAAGGGACATTCCAGGTTTTCAAGAAGATGCCAGCTTTTGAGTATGATCTGTCTAAATGTATTGGTGTCAGGACCAAATGTTGTGACACACACTAGTTTTTCTAGTTCTTTCTTGGATTTAACCTCTAAAAGATTCTCACGTGGTCTGAATCTAGCACTTTTAGTTGAATGTTTAAGTAATGTTTTTGGATAGCCTCTTTTCAACATTTCTTTACAAAAAGAGGCCGCATGTTTTTTCGAAATCTCTCTTCTCTGTACAGTTCCTCTTTATAAAGAGGAACTGTACAGCTTCAGAACAACAAAACTGCACATTTGAGGTAACATTGATTTGGAAACACTGCCGCTATGTGATAGGCTGCGACGGGGGTATCCTGGTTACCGTGGTTAAAAGAACAAGAAGGGAAAACGAGCCACGCCACGTGGTTATCGCAGGCCAATCATGTTGGTTGTACGCCCCGCAGCCCCCGTCGCAGCCTATCACATAGCGGCAGATTTGTATCTTGGTTACCGTAGCTAATATAATAAGTAGGGACACGAGACACACCACGAGGGTATCGCAGGCCAATCATGTTAGTTATATGGGAAACCAGGCACGTCAGGCTTAAAACTACGTGACACCGGATACTGACTCACGGCACCTTTATGCGACAGAGCGCCAGTATATGGTAGCTCTGACTCACACCTAGGTCCAGGCACGAGAACGTATCAGGTAGTCTCCTGACCGGGTTTCTCTTAGACACAGGAAATCCGACGTCAATAGCAAGCGCGCACACAGGTGCGGCTCCTTAACGATTAATGGTTATCTCTTCCTGCTCAAGCCATGACTAAATAAACAGCCCACTGCCGAGCCACTTTAACATCGGGGAGGCGGAGAGGCGCACATTGTAGGTGTTTAGACAGGAAGGTTCTCTGCTATCGGTGAGTCCAGAAACGCTGCTCCAGTAAGAGTTCACGAGCTAATGATAGGTTCTCTGATCATTTAAATATGCTTTTAATCTAAACCTTCAAACCGGGGTCAGGCTTTCCTGCACTCGGTGGCCATCTTGAGTGGGGACTAGAGTGGTGGGAGCGCTCTAGTGTACCCGATATAAGGAGCCCTGTAGCTGCGCTCGCGAGATCTAACCTTTGTACCAGCTAGAATTGACATTGGGGTAGCACAGAACACGTGTAGTGTCTTCTGCGCTCCGTGAACAAAACGGATCGTTTTTGCAGATTTTTACCGAATTTTACCGAATTTTAAAATTGTATAATTTTCATCTGTAATTGCACTCAGCATACTCTGGGCACATTTGCACGCATTTTCGCTCATTTCTCGCGGCGATAGCAGCCGTTAGACCTTCAAACCGGGGTCAGGCTTTCCTGCACTCAGCGGCCATCTTGAGTGGGGACTAGAGTGGTGGGAGCGCTCTAGTGTACCCGATATAAGGAGCCCTGTAGCTGCGCTCGCGAGATCTAACCTTTGTACCAGCTAGAATTGACATTGGGGTAGCACAGAACACGTGTAGTGTCTTCTGCGCTCCGTGAACAAAACGGATCGTTTTTGCTGATTTTTACCGAATTTTACCGAATTTTAAAATTGTATAATTTTCATCTGTAATTGCACTCAGCATACTCTGGGCACATTTGCACGCATTTTCGCTCATTTCTCACGGCGATAGCTGCCGTTAGACCTTCAAACCGGGGTCAGGCTTTCCTGCACTCGGCGGACATCTTGAGTGGGGACTAGAGTGGTGGGAGCGCTCTAGTGTACCCGATATAAGGAAACAGCGGTGTACCGCGCTAGAGGTCGCGTTTGCGGAGGCGCCGTCCCTGCGCCGGAGTCTCGCCTGAGTCAGCCCGTCTGCGCCCGTCAGCGTCCCGGAGGCGCTCGGGAGCGAGTTCGGTTTTGACATTTAGCTCTCTGCTTCATGTACACTAGAGATGACCTTCTGTCTTACAATGTACACACAACTCCATGCCAGCGAGCTATCCCCTACTCTGCTGGAGATATTACTAAGTGCCCCACGTGTGGTGGGTGCCGGTCCCTATAAATTCCTGTTCGGGCGAGCTCCCTTTATTAGGTAGTAAATGCGCGTTGTTAAACACCAGGTCCCTTCCTCAGCACGCTCTCGACATCCATAATCTCTTAACACAAGATGACTTAGATTGTCTCTTTCTTACAGAAACATGGCTCGGTGAGGGTTCGGAACCTGATCTGGCTATTGCCATCCCTCCTTCATATGCTATTTTCCGCCGAGATAGATGCAAGGGAAGAGGAGGTGGAGTGGCACTTATCATTAAGAGGCACATCCCGTGCACCATCTTGTCGACCGATGATTTGCCAGGCTGTGAAACCCTTGCCTTCTCTCTGGCCCTATCCCCCCATCAATCTTGTTTGGGGTTTTTGCTTTATAGACCACCCGTTCCTCTTGGCTCCTTCACGGAGGATTTGCTATCGATTATTTCCACACTGAGTCTTAGGGCAAAACATTGCCTAATACTCAGGGACTTTAACATCCACATGGATAAGGGTGAGGATCCTGAAGTGCAAAAATTCTTGGATATGACGTCGTCAGTGGGACTTCATAGGTACCTGCAGTCACCTACACATGAGAAGGGGCATACTCTAGATCAAATCTTTTCAACCGTTCCGGTGGCCCTTTCCCCCCTTGCCCCAGTACTCTGGTCTGACCATTTCCTAGCGGACTTCACGTTAGTACATCAGCCAGGGGCCGCTCGCATTTCGCAGCGGCTAGCTGCGCGCAGCTCTAGAGCTTTCCACAAAGTCACCCCGGCCATGCTCACCCAGGCTTTAGAAACCCATCCTTGTGCTTTCACGGGTAGTTTGGAGGACGATGTGGTATGTTTTCAGAACTGGCTCACTGCACTTCTGGAAGCCTTGGCACCACCACGCCAGGTTAGATCTGAACTGGCAAGAGCATCAGCCCCGTGGTTCTCTGCTGCCTTGGTGGCTAAGAGAAGGCATTGCAAGAGGCTGGAGAGAATTTGGAGGAGGCACTATGATACATCCGCTAAGCAGTCCTACAGACTAGCAGTGAAAGAATATCACATGGAGATCGTTTCAGAGAAAAAATCCTTTTTAGCGAAAAGGATCGATGAAGCAGATAGCTCCTGTAAAGAGATCTTTAAGATTGTTAAAGAATTCACATCTCCCTCCTGCTGTACTCCTGCGTCTGCTTTCTCGGAACCTTGGATCATGGAGCTTGCAGCATTTTTTACTAATAAAGTCAGCTTTGCAAGGAACTCAAAACATCTCGAGTATGGGCTCAGCGATCGACGGCCCCTCCTACCCTTGGTTATGCCCGACGGCAACGCATATGGGCCCCACCCTGCACTGTTTTCCCCCTTTAGAGCCTCAGGCTTCGCTTGACCTTCTGTCTAGCCTGAAATCTGGATCACCACTGGACCCTTGTCCCGCCAAGTGTCTTGCGACCCTGGCGCCTGCCCTTAACCCGATCATCAATCCCCTCATTAATGCTTCTCTGAATTCGGGCAAAGTCCCCTCCTCCTAGAAACAAGCCCTAGTTCTTCCCCTCATTAAAAAACCGAATGCAGATGCCAAACTGCATTCGAACTACAGGCCAATCTCGCTGCTTCCTGCCCTGGCCAAGGTTACTGAAAAATATGTGCACACCACCCTTACCAACTTTTTAGAGGGTAACTCCCTATTACATCAGTCACAGTCTGGTTTTAGGTCCAACCTGAGCACCGAAACCGCTCTTCTTGAGGTTACCGAGGCTGTGAAGGAAACCCTAGACAGGGGTGGAAAGGCCCTGCTTATCATGCTCGATTTGTCGGCGGCCTTCGACACTGTTCCCCACGACCTCCTCCTAACTAGACTCTGGGAGATTAGGATGCGAGGAACGGTATTCGCATGGTTTCAGTCTTTCTTGGCCGACCGGAGACAAACAATCTGGGCTCCCCCTTTCTCCGCCCTGATGCCGCAGCTTGAAGTTGGGGTCCCGCAGGGCTCCATACTTAGTCCCTCCCTCTTTAATGTCTTCCTTACACCTTTGACGGCATGGGTGGAGGAGCTAGGGGCCCAGATCATATCCTATGCGGATGATACACAACTCCTGTTCACTTGTGACAGGGGATGTGACTTCGATGGAGCAGCTATTCGGAAGTGTTTGGAGTTTGTGTTTGAATGGTTCGGGAAAAATGGCCTCAAATGCAACTCCGACAAATCCGAAATACTGTTCTTTGGCTGTTCTGCAGACCCAAGATGGAAGCAATGGTGGCCTTCGGCCATGTTTCCCCCTGCCAGCGATTCGGCCACAGCTAAGAATTTGGGTATGATGGTTGATAACACTCTTTCCTTCAAGGCCCAGGTTGTTGGCTTGACTGGGAAGTGCTTTGCCATCTTAAGGATGTTGCGTACGTTTTTGCCCTATCTATCGTTTGAGCATAAGAAGATCACGGTGCAAGCACTAATAGGCTCACGGCTAGACTACGCCAACATCCTTTACTTAGGTCTGCCTGAATATCTGTTGACTCGTCTGCAGATAGTTCAAAATTCTGCAGCCAGAGCAATCTTTGGTCTAACTAGAAGAGCCAGGGCCAGCAATCTCCTTGTCTCTCTGCATTGGCTGCCGATTCGTAAGCGCATCTTTTTTAAGACCCTAATTACAGCTTTTAGGGCGCTTCACAATTTCGGCACGGAATATCTGCAGAGAAGGGTCCATTTCTATCTCCCATCTAGACCTCTGAGATCTGCGGCCCAGGCCAAGGCTATCGCCCCAACAGTGAAGCGTGCTCGCTGTGGAGGCCGTTCCTTTAGCTACCTTGCACCCCATCTCTGGAACACACTGCCTCTGAGTCTGAAGACGTGCACCGATCTCTCTGTTTTTAGGAAGGGACTTAAAACTTATCTTTTTGCCCTGTTATTGCTGTTCTGGTTGTTCATGGTGCCGTTATGACGTTGTGTTGGTTGCTGGTATTTTGGTGTGACGATCTTTAGCGCCGGGACGCTCTTTGGAGCAGCTGAGCGCTCTACAAAACAAATAGTAACATAACATAACATAACATAACATTGACCATACCTCGTCTTCTTTCTCAGACATAGTGTGACTACAGAGACCTCCTGAAACCCCCCCCTTCCCAAGTCGTCCTTCTTGAAGGGTAAGACATCTAATTTGAATCTCCCCAGCTTTCAGTACAATTACTGAGAATTGGGACTATTGCATCCCACAAACTAGAATGTGGATTGAAATATCTACAGACCAAATAGATTGATCACAAATAGTCAATAAATATGCACATTTTTTGTATATATCGTTACAGGTCCTAGGACCCAACCAGTGGAGAGTGACAGTGTTTACTCCCATAGAGTGGTACTGCCAAAACGTTTGGTAAGATTGGAGCCCCTCCTTAATCTGGTCCTGACAAATGCCATGTACCCATAAGGACGAATGGCAGAAACATGTTGACCCTTTTTTCAAAAAACTTCACAGCGGTGACAGGATAATAGGGTCCTTATTCACCGCACTTTTCAGTTTAACCCCACAGAGTCTACCATTTTAATAAAAGGTCTATGGGTGTACTGTGATGGCTTTTTAATATTCACTTTTTTTTCACTTTGGGCCCCCACTCACTTAGAAGTGCATCCCTGTCTCCAGGTGCATGCCCGTCCTCCACCAAACGCGGTTTCTGGAGGGCGAGGACTGGCAGATGATGAAGCATGACACCTGGTGGTGTGTGATGCCAGTCTATAACTTTTTGTGAGATGCCCCACCGTTACTAGGCATCTCACTCTTTGTTGGTCTTAAGCTGGGAACGGTCTCTATTGTGTTTCCTATTCTCAAAACTATGTCTTGAAATCAAACTTTGCCTTTAAAAAGGATTTTAAATTACAATTCCTCAGATGCCAAACATGACTTTCCTACCTGCTCCCGAGCAAATGTTTTTCAATGTTTTAAGCCAGCCCAGTATTAGCCTATGGGAGAGATAGGCCTCACAGTAGTAAAAGACACATTTGTCAGTTCTTCCCTACAAGGATATGGAAAACTGAAAAGTAAATTTCTGACTTTTTAATTACAATGCAGCCTGCACGATAGGCTTTTTAGGGCCTGCCATTTGGGGTGACTTGTTTGTTTTAAAAAGGGAGGATTAGGCCTGTCAAAAGGTTTATTTTGATAGGTCAAAATGGGAGTTCAAAGCTGCAAACAGGTTGCATTGGCAGGCTCGAGACATGTTTTTAAAAAGGTCTTAAGTGAGGGGCACAATAAGTGATGCATTTAATTTACAGGCCCTGGGTACATGCAGTACCAATTTTTCTAGGGATTGACAAATAAATATCAAGTGTCATTTCAGTGTGAGCAAGTTTTACCATGTTTAAAGGAGGTTTCACAAGCACTTTAGCATGAATTAGCAATGGTAAACCACACAGTGCCCTAAAGCTAATAAAAATGAATTTCATCAAAAAGGAGTGGAGATAGGAAAACGTTTAAGGGAAACTGCTCCAAAGCTGTCAGGTCTAACACCACCCCATAACTTTTTCTAATGCAAATATCCATTATATTATTATTTCTTCCTTCGAGCTAAAAGGCACTAATTAACTATTGTTAGGTAAGTCTTTCTGTACATGCGCTCAAGCAGGACCCATGCCTTGGTCATATTTAGCTTCTGATGACAAATTTCTACACATAAGAAGCAATCTATATTTTGTTTGGTGGTTTGAATTCTACCAGCATTTATTGTTTAAGTGTGCATATGTAAACACAATACAAAACTGTAATTATAGACCTGGTTACCTCAATCTAATGATGATGTCCTAAGCAGAGAGTGAGGGAACAGTGATAACATTTTATAATGGTCAATTGAAATGTGTGTTCTTACTAATGGTGACACTTTCTGGGTGATGAATCTGAGCCAAGCTACCCAGGTATGTAGCTTTCTGAGATAAGGTTCGGAATTGCACTTTCTAAACCTTTGGTACACCATTTCTCATTAGTATTATTGCATCACACAATTACATAAGGCCAAAGGTAAATATATATATATATATATGGCCTAGCCAAACGTAAAAGGATGCTGCCAAAATGATGCTACTCCAGTTCCCGCTCTGATGGCAATCAAGCCCTCACAGATTAAAATCAGAACATTATTAGATTTGAACGGTAATCCACCTTTACAAAAAACTTTTACCCCGCATACCATCACTCCGCATACAAAGATAGCGCAAGTACCATTACTCCGCAATGCCATTTTAATGCATGGCATTACATTTTATATGCTTTTACCACACATGCTTTTACAACGAAATTAGTTGTAAATGCATGAATGGTAAAATCATATGTTTTTTAAATTTGAGTTTAAGGTAAGTATATGGTTTTGGTTTTGGGGTGTAAGGGTATATGTTTTGGGGTTCAGGGGTATTTTAAGGTTCAGGGTGGGTTTGGGTTATGGGGTACACAGGGTAATTTTAAGGTATAGGGTGGGTTTGGATTTTGGGGTTCTTGCGTATTTTTAGGGTTTAGGGGGTATTTAGGATTTGGGGTACAGGGGCATGTTTAGGGTTTGGGGCAGGTTTTGGTTTTGGGTTTGGGGTGAAGGAGATAATTTTAGGGTTCAGGATAAGTTTAGGTTTTGTGGTCCAGGGGGTATTTTTAAGGTTAAGGGTGGGTTGGGTTTTGAGGTGCTGGGGTAATTTATGGTTTAGGGGGCATTTAGGATTTGGGGTACAGGGGTATTTTAGGGTTTAGGGTGGGTTTGGGTTTTGGGGTGCAGGAGATATTTTTAGGGTTCAGGGTGAGTTTAGGTTTTAGGGGGCAGGGGGTATTTTTAGGGTTCAGGGTGGCTTTGGGGTTTGGGGTACAGGGGCATTTTTAGGGGTTAGGGAGGGTTTTGGTTTTGGGATGCAGGGGATAATTTTAGGATTCAGGGTGAGTTTAGGTTTTGGTGTACAGGGGGTATTTTTAGGGTTAAGTGTGGGTTTGAGTTTTGCGGTGCTGGGGTATTTTTATGGTTTGGGGTATTTAGGTTTTAGGGTACAGAGGCATTCTTAGGGTTTAGGGTAGGTTTTGGGGTGCAAGAGATAATTTTAGGGTTCAGGGTAAGTTTAGGTTTGGGGTGCAGGGGGGTATTCTTTGGGTTCAGGGTGGGTTTGGGTTTTGGTCTTCAGAGGCATTTTTAGGGTTTAGGGTTGGTTTTGTTTTTGGGATTTAGGGTTAAGTGTGGGTTTGAGTTTTGCGGTGCTGGGGTATTTTTATGGTTTGGGGTATTTAGGTTTTAGGGTACAGAGGCATTCTTAGGGTTTAGGGTAGGTTTTGGGGTGCAAGAGATAATTTTAGGGTTCAGGGTAAGTTTAGGTTTGGGGTGCAGGGGGGTATTCTTTGGGTTAAGGGTGGGTTTGGGTTTTGTGGTGCTGGAGTATTTTTATGGTTTAGGAGGTATTTAGCTTATGGGGTACAGGGGTATTTTTAGGGTTTAGGGTGGGTTTGGGTTTTGGGGTACAGGGAGTATTTTTAGGGTTAAGGGTGGGGTTGGGTTTTGGGGTACAGGGGCATTTTTAGGGTTTAGGGTGGGTTTGGGATTTGGAGTGCAAGAGGTATTTTTTGGGTTTAGGGGTATTTAGGTTTTGGAGTACAGGGGCATTTTTAGGGTTTAGGATGGGTTTTGAGTTTTGGAGTGCTGGGGCATTTTTAGGGGTCAGGGTGGGTTTAGGTTTTGTGGAGCAGGGGTATTTTTAGGGTTCATGGTCGGTTTCATTATTGGGGTACAGGAGTATTTTTAGGGGTAAGGGTGGTTTAGGATTTTGGGGTGCAGGTGTATTTTAAGGGATCAAGGTGGGTTTGGTTTTTAGGGGGCAAAGGGGAATTAAATATATATATATATATTTGTATAAATATATAAATATAATACATATTTTTAAAAAGAAATAATTTAGATATATTTAAAAAATATATATAAATATGTTTATATATACATATACATATTTATTACCTACTGGCTGTTGCAAGTAGGTAGTTATAGTTAGGACCAATTTTCCATATGAAATCCGCAACATTATGGGCCAGATGTAGGTAAAAGTCATTTACCGATTCTTAAATACCGAATTTTACCGAATCGGTAAATGAGATGTAGTTAAAAAATCGGTATCAAATACGGAATCGGAATAATCTGTATCGGACTTTCGGTATTTACCGAAACGGTATTTACCAAATCGGTAATTACCGAATCGGTAATGGCCATTCAACCCTATGGGCCTAAAGGCCCCTAGGAATGCATTGGAAATACCGAATCGGTAAATACCGAATCGGTAAATACCGATTCGGTAAATTCCGAATCGTAAAGCAAGCAAAAGTGAAACTAATGAGAACAGCCAATCAGGTGCTACCACCCTCCCCCTCCCTACCAGGGAGTGGCTACCCAGGCAGCTGCAACTCATTAGAAGGTTCTGGAGAGGCAGTCAGAGCTGAGCAGAGAGACAGAGCAGCAGGGAGAGTTTGTTTGGAGTGAAACACAAGAAAAATGGCAAGCAGCACTGAGAGCCAGAAGGCAGAGAGAAAAAGAAAAATAAAGTTCAGCAGCATGGAGCTGCAGGTACTGGTGGAGGAAGTGGTGAGAGTCCACAAACAGCTATTTTGCAGGCAGTCCCTCACTGTACCTGAGTCAGCAAAATGAAAACTGTGGCTTGCCATATGAGAGAAGGTAAATGCAGTGGGTGTGACAATCAGGAGCATTGAGGACCTGAAGAAAAGATTTTATGATATCAGGAGCCTCACCAAAAAGAAGATGGCAGAAATCCAATAAGCAGGCTGGTGTCACCGGTGGAGGCAGGAATCCAGCGCCCCCCCCTGACTGACCTGGAGGAACTGGTGGCCTCAACCATCGAGCCTGACAGTGTTGTGGGAGTAGGAGATGTGGACAGCTCAGCCAGAGCTACAAGAAAAGGTAAGAGGCTTGCGCAGCATGACACCCCATAACAACCAGCTTCCCTTTAGCCTTTGTGTACAGGCCAACCCCAGTCCAGTACTGCTAGCACTATACAGGAGCAATGCATTATGGGAAATGTAGTCAGCAAGTGTAGGACCATGTGTAAGTGCACAGACATCAGCAAGGCAGTGAAAACAAATCAGATGAATGAAAGTTAAATGTGCAAAGCATTTATTGTAGTGACTGTGACACATTAGCACTCAGTTGACATACGCTTTTTTATACCTAGGGGCAACATCAGGCAGTCGACCATCAGCATCAGAAGGGACTGCACCAGCGAGGGAGGAGAGTGTTGAGGCAGGGCCAAGCACTGTACAAGCCACGCAGGAGGTGGAAGACACCACTGCCATCTTCAATGAGGATGATACTGTACAGTCCCTCGTGTTTCCCCACTCCCCACACCTTTCTCAATCCCCTCCATTGGTGTTCTCACCAGAGAACTCCCCATCACGGTCTCTGTCTGCACCTACAACCTCACCAGCCAGGAGGAGAATCGTGGCCCCACTGACAGTAATGGTGAGATCAGAGGGTGAGGCTCCAGCAACTGTACAAGTCACTCCTGCTGCACTGCAGTCCACCAATCAGTCCAGCAGCACGCGCAGACGCCAACGCACACCCAGCAGTGCAGGTCCACCTGGAGATGGCACTGTGTTCCGTGGCCTTGAGGGGAGCATGGTGCGCATTCAGCGCATGCAGGGGAAATCAATACAGGCCTGCCACCGCCAATTACGAATCCTAAACCAACAATTCGGACACATGGGCAAGGGCATCAGTGACTTAGTAGACAGTAATAGGGAGGTTGCAAAGACAAATACAGACATTGCATCAGGAATGCATCAAATGACCACCGCCACCACCCAGCTATGCGCTTAAATGGAAAGCCTGGAGCACACAAGGCGCAGGGATGCGCGTGTGCACAATAGGGCCATGAACCAGCTGGCCACTGAAACATCCCAGCTATGCAGTGGAGGCGTCAATATGCAGGAGAGCCGCACGCAGAACACGGCGGAGGTCAACAGGGGCATGGCCAGGATCACCAGTGCCCTGGAGGCCATGATAATTTCACATACTGCTGTAAATCCTGCCCTGGACGTGGCAGAGGCAGACGACAGCAGTAGCCGCAGCAGCTTGGCAAGCGCTGTAGTTGAGCCACGCAGGAGAACCAGGCGCTCAGCTGAGCCTGCAGGCCATGCAGAAGGCAGTGAGCAACATCCCAGTGGCTCTGGGAAGCGCGGCCGCAAATGACATTGCCGGTGTGGGTGAGGCAACCCGGGACATACAGTCCCCACGTTTAATTAGTTTGTTTTGTTGCACATCAGTGCATGAACGTTGTGGCAACATTAAATTTCGTTCTTCTCATTCACAACCTGTCTGTGTCTCTTTACTCACTCAGAAATAGTTGTGTGTAATCTCCTCACGTCTGTATCTGCCATCACTTGGTGTTGACACTCCAGCTGGTTGTGTTTCAGGCACAGCAATGTCGTTGTCATGATCCTCGTAGTCTGACAACTCCACCTTAGTACCCTTCTTCACCGCAAGGTTGTGCAACATGGCACAGGCAGCAATGATCTTACAGCAGGTGATGGGGGTATACTGCCTTGCACCTCCACTCTTGTGCAAGCATCTGAATCTGCTTTTCCAGATGCCAAAGGTCCGTTCAACCACATTCCTTGTGCTTTTGTGGGCCCGGTTATACCTCCTTTGGCTGGGTGTTGAGGGGTTGAGGTAGGGGGTGAATATGAATGAGCGGAGGGCATATGCACTGTCTCCTAGAAGGAAAAGGGAAGACATTACTCACATGCATACATGTACTTCATACTGCAATCGGTATTATGGGGGTCAGACACTGTGTCTTACCTAAGAGGTATCCTTCACCAAATTCCCCTGCAGTCAGCCGTGCATAGATGCCGCTCTTTTGAAATATATAGGAGTCGTGGGTACTTCCAGGGAATTTTGCCACAAGGTCAGTGATGGTGCACTTTGCATTGCAAATCACCTGCACATTGATGGTGTGTGTTGACTTCCTATTCCGGTATATGTATTCGGTGGCAGCAGGGGGACAAATGGGAATGTGCGTGCCATCAATGCAGCCAATGATATGGGGGAATTGTGCCATCTGGTAGAAGTCTGCTTTTGTTTGGACCAGTTCCGCATGGGTTGCAGGAAAAGAAATGTATTGGTCCATCCTCTGTAACATGGCGTCAAGGAATTTGTGGAAAAACCTTGACAGGCTGCTCTGGGTCACCCCACCTACCGCAGCAACCACACTCTGGTAGCTGCCAGACGCAAGCAGGTGTAGGCTGCATAGCACCTGCACGTGCGGTGGGATAGCGTGTGCCCTTGGGGTGGTGTGCTCCAACAGTGGTTGTAGGTCCCTGATGAGGTCCAAAATGGAGTCTGAGTCCAACCTGTACCTCTGGAGGATCTCTGCCTCTGTGAGCATGAACAGGGTGATCCTCTCTCTGTAGACCTGCTCCTCTTTCTGCTATTCCCTCTCTCCTTCCTGCTGTAGCCGTAGCCGTCTTGCAATGACATAAAATGTCGCCATTGTGCAAGTAGAATTGCATTTTGGGTCCTTTTTTATGGGTTGCAGTTGGTTACCACCTGATTCCAATCCATGGTAAATACCGACTCTTAAATACCGATTTTGAGGCTAATTCGGTATTTCTGTGCTTACCTACATCTCAATGATCATTTTTACCACTTCTTATTTTCCGATTCGGTATTTTACCAATTCGGTAACTCTTCTGATTCGGTAAATATACTGATTCGGTATATTTACCGATTCGGTATTTTACTGATTCGGTAACTTTACCGATTCTGTAATTTTTCCGATTCGGTATTTTACTGATCCGGTAACTTTACCGATTCGGTAAATTTACCGATTCGAAGGGTTTTCGGACTCCTACATCCCAATGCCTCAATACCGGTCGGTAACGGCCGAGAATCGGTAATTTCGGCCGTTACCGACCGGTATTGGGCCACCTACATCTGGCCCTATATTCCCAATAACTTTGGAACCAATTGACGAACCTTGGCAAAATTTTCAAAACTTATGGCCAGCTCTAGTCCGCTCCTATCCTGAAAGTTTCACGGTGATTTGTCAAGCGGGGTGCCGAGAAAAAAGGGGAATCCCAAAACATGTTTTCCCCATGCAATTTCCCGTAGGAGCGTTTAATCGCAGCTACAGCCCGAACTGCTGAACAGAATTACACCAAATTTGGCAAAAAGGTAGCCCTTGGTTCAGAGTTGTGCCTTTTTTCATTAAACGGTGTAAATCCGTTCAGTAGTTGCTGAGAAATCAAAAGTTAAATCATATATATATATATATATATATATATAGGGCCGCGGGACCTCCCGAGCACAAGCTGTATGCTATGTGCTGTCAACACTTCAAACCAGGAAGTGTTGGCAGCCATCTTGTGCCTCAGTAGAACAGTGAAACAAACGCTCAAAACATAAAAAGGAGGAAGGGCAGAAACACCCTGAACCCAAAGGCCTACATAGGGGGTCACACAAGGACCCCTAGGGCCCCAAAAAATGTATTTTTAATTGCGGGATGCGCTGGATCTGCGCAAAAAAACAAAACAGAATGGCCTCGCATTAACCATGCATGAGATCACATGGTGAGGTCGCAGCACTACAATTGTAGTTCAGGATAAACCTTTATAAGCAGAACTATGACCCCTTACCTTGCACAGGTCGGAGACTGAAGCATCAGTGATAGCCCAGGCTCAGTCTAAATTAGAAGCAATATTTGAACCTGAGCCAACTAATTGTACCCTGGACAGAGGCAGTTATTGCCCTCACACTGCACATGGCGTCCAAGCCTGTACCAACTATGAGCTCATATTGAACCTATTATGCAGAGCCACAGTCTGAGCCTGCCCTGGGCCTGGGAGCTCAGTCTGTGGCTGTTCCAGCATAGGTGCAGTTCGGTTCAGTCCCACCTGTGAGATGTCATGCTAAGTCTGTTTCATATTAACTTCACCTGAAATAGGGCAGGCTGTGAATTTCACCATAAACTTAGAGCCCAGCCCATTCAGCGGTGACAGGTCGGGCAGTAAGCAGGGCACGAACCGATCCTGTAAGAACAGTAATAGGCAGGCTGAGTGCGTTTCATGGTAATGCTGGAAGACAGAGCACGTGCAGCGGTGACAGGTCGGGCAGGAAGCAGGGCTACAGGCCGAACCTGTAAGAACAGTAATAGGGCAGACTGAGTGCGTTTCATGGTAACGCTGGACAGAGCACGTGCAGCAGTGACAGACAGGTCAGGCAGGAAGCAGGACTCCAGGCCGAGCCTGTAATAACAGTAATAGGGCAGACTGAGAGCATTTCAGGGTAACGTTGGACAGAGGCCATGCAGCTCTAACAGGGCGGGCAGGAAGCAGGGCTACAGGCCGAGCCTGTAAGAACAGTAATAGGGCAGACTGAGACCAATTCAGGGTATAGATGGACAGAGGCATGCCGCTGTGACAGGTCAGGCAGGAAACAGGGCTACAGGCCGAGCCTGTAAGAACAATAATAGGGCAGACTGAGTGTGTTTCATGGTAACGCTGGACAGACAGAGCCTGTGCAGAGGTGACAGTTCCGGCTAGAAGCAGGGCACAGGCCGAGCCTGTAAGACCAGTAATAGGGCAGATTGCATGCATTTCAGACAGACAGACAGAGCCCGTGCAGCTGTGACAGACAGGTATCCATACTCTTTCAGCAAACACCCTTTCACTCCCCTTGCACTTCTCTAGTGACCCTTTCAGCACCATTTACTAATCCAATCACTGCGTCAAAATCCAATCACTTATAAATTCACCCAGGCAGTCTCCTTTTAGTGCTCTAATCATTTCGTCAGTACTCAAGTACTCATGTACTGAGCCAGGCCTTAGCACATGGACTGCTTCAAATACCTATCCACTATGCATTCAGTCCTGTAACCACCTACACACTTGTCTTTCACACCTTCAATTCTCCAGTCATTATCCAAACACTTCCAGCAAACACCCAGTCACTCCCCTTGCACTCCTCTAGTGATCCATTCAGCACCATGTACTAATCCTTTCACTGCGCTAAAACCCAACCACTTATAAATTCACCCGGGCACTCTCCTTGCAGTACTCTAATCATTTAGTCAGTACCCAAGTACTCATTCAGTTAACCAGGCCTTAGCACATGGACTGCTTCAAATGCCTATCCACTATGCATGCAGTCTTCTAACCACCTACACACTTGTATTTCACACCTTCAATTCCCCAGTCAGTATCCATACACTTCCAGCATACACCCTGTCCCTCCCCTTGCACTCCTCTCCTGATCCATTCAGCACCATGTACTAATCCATTTATTGCGCCTAAACCCAACCACTTATAAATTCACCCAGGCACTCTCCTTGCAGTACTCTAATCGTTCAGTCAGTACTCAAGTACTCATGCAGTGAGCCAGGCCTTAGCACATGGACTGCTTCAAAACCCTCTCCACTATGCATGCAGTCCTCTAACCACCTACACACTTGTATTTCACACCTTCAATTCCCCAGTCACTATCCATACACTACCAGGAAACACCCTGTCACTCCTGCTGCACTCCTCTAGTGACCCATTCAGCACCATGTACTAATCCATTCACTGCACCAAAAGCCAAACACTTGTAAATTCACACAGGCACTCTCCTTGCAGTACTCTAATCATTCAGTCAGTACCCAAGTACTCATGCAGTGAGCCAGGCCTTGGCACGGGAACTGCTTCAAGCCCCTATCCACTATGCATGCAGTCCCCCAACTAACCAACACACTAATAGTTCTGCACTTATACATTCAACAAAAAAAACAATATTTCAGTTTCCATATTTAAAAAAATTCTCCATTTATATTTAAAATATATAATGTAATTTAAAAAATAAAATATGTAAAAATAAACAGTTAAAAAAACTGTAGGAAATCAGTATAAAAACTACATATAACTATTACTACATTTAAAAATTATCATTTAAAAAACCTTCAAAATTCACAGAAAAAACATAGGTTTCAGGGCTGTCATAGGTAACTGGACATTTCACTCTTACAAAACCATTAAAATTCCTCCGTTAGAGTTAGTTCTGCTAACTATAACTTGCGCGCCCGCAATCCACTGCTGATGATGTCACATATTACATCATTCATGACATGGTCATTGACATCACTGATGACATCACTGATGACATCTCAAATGACATCACTGATGACATCACTGATGACCTCATCCACATGACAATCAGATACACCTCATCATACACTAGTATAACCTTTCATTACTCACTGTAAAATACAGAGTACCATATTTGAGTCCATTGACACACCAATACAAGTTTCTAAAACCCACTCAGTGATTCCTAGATCTACACACACAACTAATCACTTACCTAAAGATTCACTCATACATGCTGTCAATGATCAATACAACACTATCAAATATTCTTATACACCTATATCGACATTACACACCAGCACACATCCTATTCACTTATGCAGTCATCCTACCCACTTATGCAAACAATGGATCATACTTAAATTTACTCAGCTACACACTTCTACAAACACCACTTCAATTATTCATATAGATAGTAACTCATACTTAGCGTGTTATAGAATCACTATTATAAGTATACAGTTATCCAGACAGTCACTCCTACATTCACTGAGTCTTATGTATACTTATTTATATACAACAACTGTCACATACACTGCCTTTTATTTTTCTAGTTTGTTGGACATGTACCATTGATAGATATATTTGCTCATCACCACACCCATAAAGATATTCACTCACTCAAACAACTGTTATAGCATGTAGTCTTAACCTAATATACCTACTGAATCAACTATTCACACATCTTTGGGCAGTACAAACCCACCGCCGAACCACACACACATTCACTCTCCCATACAAACACTTAGTTAACGAATCAATAACTAATACAGACTTTCACATAGCTAGTAACCAACTGGTGTGGCAGTTTACACAACAACTGACAAAGTGATACAGATATTCACACAGTTTAGTCACTGTTCAATATATTTAGTGAGACACTTTAAATTAGTCAAGTAAACAGTCAATCACACTGCTACTAAATCCTCCATCCAGATATTTATATTTATATATCCACTCATTCTTCAATGCGGATTGCTATATATATAATACATTTTTAAATACCAAACCAAACCACATTCACTGGATGATGTCATCTGTATATCATTTGAGATGTTGTCAGTGATGTCACTGACCATGTCATAAATGATATAATATGTGACATCATCAGCAGTGGATTGCGGGCGCCGAGTTATAGTTAGCAGAACTAAATATAACAGAGGAATTTCAATGGTTTTGTACAAGTCAAATGTCCAGTTAACTATACCAGCCCTGAAACCTATGGCTTTTTTAGTGAATTTGTAAAGTTTTTTAAATGCTAATTCCTGACTATAACATGCCTGAAACCTATGTTTTTTTCAGTATATATATATATGTATATATATATGCATGCAAACTCCACACACCACTTCCGAGTCAGACCAGAGGTCAAGTCAGCGCAGGAACAGAGGAGACGGACCAGCAGATGCGCTACACAGGTTCTTTTATTGCGTTATAGTCGGTAGCAAGAGGGCACTACGCGTTTCGGGCTTCAAAAGCCCTTGTTCACATGCAAGTGAACCAGTTAGAGTTTTTTAATTTTATAATGCAGTGTGACATGATTAGCCCGCCCAGACACGTGATGTCACAGTCTCATAGACATGAAAGACATACTTTTGTTAATATATAACGAATCTGTTGTTGCATACGGACTTTATACATTATTGCAAGCAAAGTATATAATAAAAGACATTCTTTAAGGCAACATACCATAAAATATAACAAAATGCAATAGTAATGTTATATGATCCCACAAACACAGCTGATAGGAATTTCATATTTTCAGGATAAATGCCTTAAAAAAGACCGTACAATTCATATATATAAAATCTTTAAAGTGACTGGCGGACTAATGTCTAAGTGTGAATATATTTAAATTAGACCGGTTCTGAGCCTGCGTCAAGTGGAGTATTTTTAAAGTGCGTGAGGGAATAAGGAGAATGGGAATAAAGTGCTGAACCAACATATTGCACAAAAGTACCATGTGTATTCAATGCATAAATGCAGTTTAACAGTTAGAGATAGGACATTATCCTTTACTATATCTCATATTAAAAACTGTAAAAACATTTGATACTGGTATTAAAACTACAATATGTAAAATTCATTATGACTAAAAAACACCCAGTGTAAAAGAAGTGCTAATCAGATAAAATTTGATAGTAAAACGTGTATACAAAATATTAATAGTAGTCAGTGTATATTTACAAAATAGGAGGAGGCAAGGAGCTATCTGTTTTGATGAAAAGGAGGCCAACAAGGAACTTGACTGGCCAACTGTGTAGCTAATCAGATAAGTCCTATCCTAGGTCACATTAGAAAAAGATATGTATATATGTGTCTATATATACAGTCACCTATATATTCATTTGGTCCACTAGGTAACAGGGAACCTGACTACCTAGGGGAAGTTACAACCAGAGCTGATACTTTGTTAGCAAGAACTCCATGTTTCCATCATAAACCTTATCACAAGAAATGACGAAGATCCTCTGTGATGTTAAGCCCATTTGGCCACTTACTATCATATTCGATAATCATAATTGATTCCAATTGTCGGAGTTTTAGTTCTCGATTACCCCCTCTTCTTGATTTGGGCACTGAAGCCACAAGATAATATGGCTGAGATACCCGCCACCCCCTCTCGACGCAGTCCCCAAGGATGGGAAACAGAAACGGTTCTGAACTTTTGGAAGGCGGGAGGGAGTGACCCTCCCGGCCGTATTTATTAAAATATGAAACAAAATCAAAAACATTAAAATAACAGTTTCATATTATGTACAATTTCATTTCCACATTACGATGTTTGGCTAACCTTAACATATTTCTAATACAAAGGTTCTCCTAGCCGAACTAACATCCTACAAAACATTTAACTTGAAATTGTACATCCTAACGTTAAGGGCCAACGGCAAGGTCGTAACCGGTGTCAGATCCCTAAACCAGAATTACCCCCCCCACTTGGGAGGGGCGACCGCACAGAGGCTGTACCTCAAATGCATCTACCAATTTCCCTTGACTTGACGGGGGCCCCAATGAACTCGACCCCATTTAAAGGTCGTCCGAGGACTCGTGTGAGGTGTCTAGAAGGTAGCGTAAACCCCCTCCCCACCCCACACAACTTACCACATCTGCCGTTGCAGGTGTCCTGGCCCCTGGAAATTCCCCAGGAGGGGCCCGTAGCCCCTCCTATCAAGGAAGGGGCCTTGACCGCCTTTCCTTTTCTTTCGGTGGCCCATCCTTAGAAGGGACCGCCTCCCCGTTGAGGGGCCAATGACCACCTCCCCCGGGCGCTCCCATCCGTAATGGGTGACGCCCCCCCATAGGGATCTTCCAATTACTGCTCACCGATCATGACCTTACCGCCCGACCAAAATAAATACGACAATTAACTGAATTACTAAATTAAAAAAGACAACCATAACTACTTCACGTATGATTACTGATCAACACTAGTGCAAAACTTTATTCGAAAAAACACACTCTAAATGACCATTCTCTTTATTGCGTATACAAATAACACGTCAATCATCACAACCTGTAAGAAATAGAGTTACCACATCAAAACTTTATTTAAAAAACCACTTGCTGTCTTCAGGGGCTGGTGGGTGGGTCAAAATTGGCTCTTCGTTCCGTCTCGAGCTCACGTGCAGCGGGGAGGTGCAGCTTCAGAGCACAGGAACAAGAGGATGCTTTCTTGGCTTGTTGCTCCTTTTATCCGTCTTCGGGCGGGCGTAAAACCCGCCTCCGCCTGCCTCCGGGGGCGTGGCCGGCGGCGTCAGCGTCTAGGACAACCCACTCCAGGGCGGGAAAAGGCGCGCCCCGGCTGCGCCGCTTCGGGCATACCAGCCGAGACTCGCCTCCCGCCCAAGATGGCCTCCCGGGGGGATCGGGGTACTCCACCATACGTTCGGGGGGACCGAGTGGTCGCCCCTTTCCATATGGCTGAGATACCCGCCACCCCCTCTCAACGCAGTCCCCAAGGATGGGAAACAGAAACGGTTCTGAACTTTTGGAAGGCGGGAGGGAGTGACCCTCCCGGCCGTATTTATTAAAATATGAAACAAAATCAAAAACATTAAAATAACAGTTTCATATTATGTACAATTTCATTTTCACATTACGATGTTTGGCTAACCTTAACATATTTCTAATACAGAGGTAATCCTAGCCGAACTAAGATCCTACAAAACATTTAACTTGAAATTGTACATCCTAACGTTAAGGGCCAACGGCAAGGTCGTAACCGGTGTCAGATCCCTAAACCAGAATTACCCCCCCCACTTGGGAGGGGCGACCGCACAGAGGCTGTACCTCAAATGCATCTACCAATTTCCCTTGACTTGACGGGGGCCCCAATGAACTCGACGCCATTTAAAGGTCGTCCGAGGACTCGTGTGAGGTGTCTAGAAGGTAGCGTAAACCCCCTCCCCACCCCACACAACTTACCACATCTGCCGTCGCAGGTGTCCTGGCCCCGGGAAATTCCCCAGGAGGGGCCCGTAACCCCTCCTATCAAGGAAGGGGCCTTGACCGCCTTTCCTTTTCTTTCGGCGGCCCATCCTTAGAAGGGACCGCCTCCCCGTTGAGGGGCCAATGGCCACCTCCCCCGGGCGCTCCCATCCGTAATGGGTGACGCCCCCCCATAGGGATCTTCCAATTACTGCTCACCGATCATGACCTTACCGCCACAGGCCGGATAGTTGACCGGCTATCCGGACCCCCCACAACAACTCCTGCCTAAAGGTCATGTTTTAAACTCTTTAGCCAAGCTATGAGGTCTCCTATGAGTAACTCATTCCCCACCCGGGACAAATGGACCCCATCTCCCAAATACATACTGTCCCCCTTGATACAACCATGCGGAATAGAATGCAGTCCCCTTGAACGAAACAATCTACCCAACTTGTTATTTACTTTCTTCACTGAGTGATTCAGAGCAGAAACCGACATCGCCCCCCGCCACACTTTTCGTGGAATCATATGGGACCATGCAATTGTGCACCCTGGAACTCTTCTCGCCAACCAACTTACAGTGGAAAGTATTGCCTCGAGAAGCAGTCGTCTACCAGTGGTCACCAAATCATTACCCCCAAGATGGACTATGATTATAGACGGCGGTGACCTTGTCCGCCCTAACAAACCCTCGAAAAAGGATTGAAACTGGTCAATACAGAGCCCGCCCCTTCCGTAGAAGGTCACCCTGTACCCGTATTCCCCAGCCTTGTGAATCATGTCACCTGCTTTGAATACGTCCGTGGCACGCCTCACGTATGAGTGGCCCACGACCCACACCACTTTTTCCGCAGCCGGTGACGTTTGACCGCTGGTTCCCAGGTGTCGGGTCGACTACACAGTCCGCCCCGCCTCGTAAGTTTGCGAAACTGTAAACCAAACAAAAACAAGAAGCGTGAGTACATGATAGCAGCTTCACAACATGTGCAACCGCACATACCTTTTGTAACAATTCGAGGACCAACGCCCCAAACGTTTCACTTTTTCTACACTCAGACCCCTGGCTGTAGCCTCAGTAGCAGCCCCTATCCGAAAGGAATGGGTCCCAAACTCGCCGGGGTTCAAGCCCGCGGCCGAAAGCGCCATTGCAAGCACCCGCTGGAAGTGAAACCTTGTCAGTGGGGTGGCATCAGCGTGCCTCAACAAGGTCCCCCCCCATGATGACGCCCTCTGCGCTAAATATACCTCTAAGCAAACCACAGGGCACATGGGAGATCCGGGAATCCGATGTATGACTACACAATCCCCTATCGCACCCTGATCGGCCTTGGACCTGACAAACGAGACAGTCATTGTCTCCCTCTTTACCTGAATGTGCTCTCGGCACAGTCCCCCCACCGTATCCCGCTTGTTCTTCGCCACCAGTTTGCTGACCCGCATTGCCCCATGGAATGCTAACGCAAAGGCGGCCCGGAATAACACGGTTTCATACTGGGATGAACATGTCGCAGGGAGTACGGATAATAACAAGGCCAACTTATCCAGACCTATCGGGTGCCTCTCGTCTACTCTGCGACCCTCAAGGCGTTGCCACCCCCGTAGCGCTTTCTGCACCACAAAAGACGCTGTCGGGTCCTGGATCCCATGAGCCCTTGCCATAAAGGAAATGGCGGCCCGATGCCTCTGGGCCGTAGCTACTGATTTGCCTGCCTGATGTAAAGACAGCAAGAATTTTACGACAAGCTCTTCCTGGCCCCAAAGCTCCCCCCTAGCAGAACCCAAAAAGGACCAATAGGAACGGAACGCCCCTTCATATGCCTTCCTTGTCCTGGGTGCTAAACTCTCTCCCACGAGGTTTTGTAGTTCGGGGCACCGAGAGACCAGAGAGCTTCGGGAAAGGGTGCCGCCACCGGGTCCGCTGTGGGCAGAAAACCCCAGAAGGCCTGCATACGGAAACGAGAAAGCGCATCAGCCGCTTGGTTCAGCACCCCTGGGACATGTCGCGCCCTAAAGAGCACATTCAACTGCATACACAACAATACAATTTCTTTAAGCAATCTCAGAATCCATTTGCAACGTGCTGCCTGACTATTGATACACTCAACCA
Organism: Lissotriton vulgaris; assembly: GCF_964263255.1. Taxonomy (NCBI): domain Eukaryota; kingdom Metazoa; phylum Chordata; class Amphibia; order Caudata; family Salamandridae; genus Lissotriton; species Lissotriton vulgaris. Next base: position 149,835,106 of record NC_141688.1, on the reverse strand, counting down.
CGGTCATGTTATCAGACCAGAACACCACAGAGTGATCTCGGAACCCCTCAGGCCATGTTTTCAGGGCCCCCAAAATAGGGAAGAGTTCGAGGAAAGCAATGTTACTTGTCAGCCCGCACTCGTGCCACCATGACGGCCATTTCTGAGCCGACCATTGCGTACCGAATATGGCGCCAAAACCTATACTCCCCGCCGAATCTGTCCACAGCCCCAGCTCCTCGGAGGACACCGCCGGCTTGTTCCAGACAATTCGACCATTGAAATCCGCCAGAAATGCCAACCAAATGCGCATGTCCTGGCGAATCTCTGCCGAGAGCCTCGTGCGGTGATGTCCCTCCTTAAGGCCGACCATGGCTTGTGCAATCGAGCGGGAAAAGGGGGGGGCCATTGGGATTACTCTAAGGGCAAAATTCAACTGGCCCACCGTTTGTTGCAATTGATGCAGGTTTACCTAAGTCTCTCGAATACATGTTTCAAGAGATGCCCTGAATTTCAACACCTTCTCTTTGGGCAACCGAAAACAACCTTCCTCCGAGTCGAGCTCGATCCCCAGAAACTCGAGTGAAGTCGAGGGACCCACAGTCTTACCTGGTGCCAATGGCACGCCAAAGTGATTCATTAAGACACAAAACTCTCTTAAAGCCTGTCCACATTCTGTATCCCCGGCTGCCCCCAGGAACAGAAAGTCATCGAGATAATGCATCACATGCTGAAAGCCCGTCTTTCTTGTGAATACCCATTGCAAAAAACAACTGAACTTTTCAAAATAAGCACAAGATATGGAGCAACCCATTGGCATACATTTATCCATGTAATAGCGACCCTGAAACATGAAACCAAGGAGACGCTGATCGTCTGGGTGTACCGGGAGCAACCGGAACGCTGACTCGATGTCTGATTTGGCCATCAGCGCTCCGGGCCCCAGGCGATTCAACATGGCGACGGCCTCATCGAAAGATGCGTACCGCACCGAACACACATCCGGGTCTATCGCATCATTCACGGAAAGACCTCGTGGGGCTGACAAATTATGTATTAGCCTAAACTCACCCGGGTCCTTCTTGGGGACCACCCCTAAGGGGGAACAAACAAAGTTAGCAACCGGTGGTAAATCGAATGGACCGGCAACCCGCCCTCGAGTCACCTCTTTCCCAATCTTTACCTGTACCACCGCCGTATGCTGCAGGACCGACAGTTGGTTCTTACAACTAGTTTTACCCTGAAAATCCCCCACTGGAATGCGGAAACCATACGAAAACCCGTCTCGCAACACCCCAGCGGAGACATGATCCGGGTATTCATTGAGCCAAGGAATCATTGCCATGGTATCAACCGGGGTAGGTAAAGGCGCCCCTCGGACTATTTCAGACCTGTTTGGCGCTTCCCCTACCACCGTTATCACCCGTTTTGGCTCTGCACATGGTCTCGGGATGAGAGGACTGTCCACACCCCCCACATTTGTGTCTAAACTTGCATGACCCCTGAGGCCTTGTACATTTTCCCCTGTTAAAATTCCAACAAATCCCCTTTTTACCTGCGTTGCCACTCGACTTCGAGTGATGCTCGTTACCTGCACCCGTCCGAAAGGGTGTCCCAGAGGTTTGGCGGGAAGACTCACCCCCGACACCCCCCGACAATGGTACCTTTAACATGCCTGAATTCTCCATTTTTTGCCAAGAAATGGAGTCATTACAATCCCAAGTTAGGGCTGGGTCGTGCTCTTTAGCCTTCCTAAAAATATTGTCATAACAAAACCACTGATTGCCCTCGTACGCTAGAGAAAACTCCATAATACGTGTCTGATAAATAGGCAATTCCGTCAACAACTCAGGCCTTCGCTCACCCATAATGGAGGTGAAAATGCCAAATGCTCTGCCCCAAGTACCTATGTTCTCGTCGACCTTAAAGGCGGCCATTTTTGCGCACCAAACACTCGGATGCATAAGCTCTTTTTGGGCCTTCACATGCTCGATCTCGTAATGGTCAGTAAGCAAAGAAAACATGTTCACATACTTATCAGCCCAAATCTTTTCCTTAATTTCGAGTGGAACATGCTGGGCCACTTTCTCCCTTCGCGAGGGTACAGACCCCTCCCCCGCAATCGGCAGTAGCCGCTTACCTGAACTAGGTGCTGTACTTGCTGCCGAACTCGCGCCTGCTGCAGTCTCAGCCACCGGAACCTGTGGGGGAACAGAAGATGGTGCCTTCGCAGCCTCTCTAGATTCCCGCAATTGTCTCATTACTGCCCTGGCGTCGTCCGCCGTGGTGCCCTCACTATCTTTTCCCAACCACGCTGCCAGTTGTGCAGCCAACTCGGGAGGCATATCTTCCCCGTTCACGGGGGTGACTACCGCGGGGATCGGGTGCCCCTCCTTCGGAACCGGGATTGGCTCCTCTATCGGTGTATCGGGAACCGGGGTCTCCCCCCCAGGTGCCCCCCTCTTGGACCTCTTGCCTCTCCCGCTAGGGACTACTCCCGGCAATGCTGGTCCGACGATTCGCTTCGGGCCTCCCTCCCCGTTCTTTACTGCCATCTGTTTCTTCAACTCGGCTACCTCCTTTATGAGCATGCGGAGCATCTGATCGGTACCGACCCGCTTTCCGACCTTCTTGCCCGGCATTCTCTAGCGAAGAGATCTGTAAAACAAGAACAAAATTACAACGCTCAAAATTGGCTCTTCGTTCCGTCTCGAGCTCACGTGCAGCGGGGAGGTGCAGCTTCAGAGCACAGGAACAAGAGGATGCTTTCTTGGCTTGTTGCTCCTTTTATCCGTCTTCGGGCGGGCGTAAAACCCGCCTCCGCCTGCCTCCGGGGGCGTGGCCGGCGGCGTCAGCGTCTAGGACAACCCACTCCAGGGCGGGAAAAGGCGCGCCCCGGCTGCGCCGCTTCGGGCATACCAGCCGAGACTCGCCTCCCGCCCAAGATGGCCTCCCGGGGGGATCGGGGTACTCCACCATACGTTCGGGGGGACCGAGTGGTCGCCCCTTTCCATATGATAGACAATTAATGTCTTTGTTGTGCGAACTCAAAAATATGGCGAGCGACAGGGTAAGCAGGATCTGAGTGTAAAATGGCCCGAATATGCTGCAAAATTCTGACATGTACCGGTTGTATAGTACTGCCTACATAATTGAGGCCACAGGTACATGTCAGAACATATACAGCATATTCTGTTTTACAAGTAAATTGGCCTTTAATAGGAAACTCAGTGTCGCTGAAGGGAGTTTTGTAGTGTGTCTTATTTATTCCAAAATTACAAGCTCTACACGTAGAGCATTTTCGGAATCCCTCCTTGATTAGCCAATTAGGTTTCAGTTTGAGCTCTGGGCTGCTTTGATCTAGCACAGCTCCCATATTCAGTGCCCGACGAAAGGTAACCAAAGGTTTGTCAGGAAGCATGTTACCCAAAACATTGTCAGTTAATACAGTGGGCCAATGATGGTTGAACATTTGTCTTATTTTGTTGTGTTGGCTGCTGTAATTCGTGATAAACCTGGGACATTCTTGTTTGGCAATATCCAATGTTTCGTCAGGCAATTCAATATTATCAGAGGCTTGTATTAGCAAACTCGCCCGGGTTCTACTCTGAGATTTAACTAGAGCTAGATTAAACATTTTTTCAGTGTAACCTCGGGCTTTCATGCGGCTACGCAAATCATCAACACAGGTTTCAAAGTCAGAGGCAACACTACATATTCTTTTTAACCTCAAGATTTCTCCATATGGAATACTTTGAATTGTGTGCCTGGGATGTAAACTAGAGGCATGGAGGGTAGTGTTGCCCGCCGTGCTCTTACGAGGAAGGGTAGTCTGCACTCTGCTGTGATTATCAATATAGACCATGACATCCAAAAATTCTGCTTTTCTAATACTGATCTTCGAAGTAAACTTGAGGTTATAAGGATTGTCATTAATTGCCTCAACGAAAGCAGTAGCCTCTGTTTCACTACCTTGCCAGACTATAAAAATATCATCAATGTAGCGGAGGTACTGGATAACTTTCTCTCGTACCCACACTTGATGCGTGACATTGAGGACCCGCTCCTCCCACCAGCCTACGTGTAAACACGCATAGCTGGGGGAGAAGCTGGCCCCCATTGCCACGCCCCTCAATTGCCTCCAGATTTCCTTGCCGAACAAAAAATAATTATTATTCAGACACCATTCAATTAACCCCAGAATCATTTTGTTGTGCTCATAAAAGTTAATTGGCCTACGGCCCAGGAAATGAGAGATTGCATTCATTCCATCGATATATGAAATGCTTGTGTATAATTGTTCTACATCCAAGGTCATAAGCAGCATATCATCTTGCCATTCTAGGTCCTCTATTTTAGCCAAAAAATCTCCAGTGTCACGTACATAGCTGGGCAGGCTGCTTACCAGTTCTTTCAGAAAAAAGTCCACATATTGACCTACTTTTTCTCCACAACTGTTTATTGCGGAGATAATTGGCCTGCCTGGCACCGGTGATTGTCCTTTGTGTATTTTAGGAATTAAATACATATTTAGCAGAGTTGGATGTTCATTAAGCATAAACTTATACTCCTCCTCCGAGATTAAACCCACTCTACGCTTCCAGAATGTATGCTGATTTGGGCCAAATAACGATGTTTCCACCCTTATCTGCCATTTTAATCACGATGTCTGGATTGTTCTTTAGTTTTTTCATTAGTACATGATATTGTGCTTGTTTCACATTAAATCTCCTTCTTTTTTTATGAATATTGCTGGTTTTATGCAGTTTTTTCATTTCCATGATGATGCAGTCCTGGAACACATCAACTGCATCACGAGTCATTATAGGCACAAATTCTGATTTTCTCTTAAATGGAGTGATGCCTGCTCCAGATTTGGATATGTTAATCATTTCAAGTCGATTCTGGGTACTCACAGCTTCTCTCTCATTTATTGTCTCATTGCTTTGTTCATCCGCCAAATCATGGATAGTAAGGAGTGTAGATGCATCCAACACTGACAAGGGCTGTTCCGTGTTAGTGATAGCTGTATTAGCTGGAATGTTCGTGTTGGCAGTACCTTTTAACTTTTGTAAGGCAAAGAATTTGCGTAACTTTAATTTACGGATGTAGCAGTACACATCTACTCTGGTAGAGGCATAGTTGAAATTATATATTGAATAATATATATATGCCGATATGAAGGTTGCTCACCTAGAGAAACACACACGAGTCTACAGGCTTGCAAAGTTCTCCCCTTCGGCTTTGGATCTAGCCGAGAGGCCTCCCCTTCGGCTTTGGATCTAGCCGAGAGGTACCGACGGAGAGAGCGGGGCCTCATTCTACGAGCCGTTGCCGGGTGAGGTGAGGCTTGACTCCCACACATTGCTGGGAACTGCATCCTCTATCATCACATGGTTCAAGAGGATACGGTAGGATGGTCCAATTGACCACATTATTCTATTGACAGACTTAGTTTGGTCTGATACTTCACTTTTTGCACTATTATTAGAGTGTATCTTTGCAGTAGCAATTTTCATACTAGTGGCCCTGACGAATGCCGGTGTAGTTTCACCTGATGGCAGAAACATGTTGGCCTAATCAACCACACAGCAAAGTAGACAGTGATTTTGTCACACTGTTATGCACCCTTTTTTTTAATATGACGTCCAGGTGAATAATAATAAAGGGATCTTTCTTTTGCCTTGACCGTCATTTTAATATCACTCACTCACTCTTTTTCACTGCACTGCACTGTACCAGCACCGCTAGTGGCGTGGACACTTCCATCTTGTGAACCATAACAGCATGATATCTAGCCAATTCATCTGGGCATGGATACACCAACTTGGTTCTAGATGTCCTACATGACGAGGCTCCGCCAAGAGGGTGGGCTGATAGGATTTCTACTGTACACTTAGTGTCTATCGACCATTTTGGTCTGGCTCAGTGCAATCCCAGTGCGTAGCTCTCATTGAGGACCATGAGGACTTAGCTTCTTCTCCTTTCAGACCTTCTAGTTCTTCTTGTTCTTTACAGTGTATCTTTCCCCATGGCCTCCTGATGATTCTGGAGTGGTGCAATCTTGGCGGAAGAGCCGTCCGCCTGATATTTGCCGATATGAAGGTTGCTCACCTAGAGAGACACACACAAGTCCAACAGCAAAAGGTTACCATCCTTTTTAATCAGTACAGGCTTGCAAAGTTCGTGGGCAGATTAAAGCAGCTTTCCACAGTGCCCTACGCGTTTCAAGTTTCCCCTTTTTCAAAGGCTTGTGGGAAGTTCGTGCTCGGGCGACGCCCAACTCCTGATTAATTGCACATTTGTACGCATTGAATTCTGGGAGTTGTAGTGTCCTTTTGTCCCTACTCAGATTGAGAGTGCACTTGCTGGCTGCTAACGATGAAGCTCCCACTGAGCCCCCACCAACCGCATGCCTTCAATCCACTGCTGTTGCTCCACATACGAGGGCAGTGTATCTTTCCCCATGGCCTCCTGATGATTCTGGAGTGGTGCAATCTCGGCGGAAGAGCCGTCCGCCTGATATTTGTCGATATGAAGGTTGCTCACCTAGAGAGACACACACGAGTCCAACAGCAAAAGGTTACCATCCTTTTTAATCAGTACAGGCTTCCAAAGTTCGTGGGCAGATTAAAGCAGCTTTCCACAGTGCCTGACGCGTTTCAAGTTTCCCCTTTTTCAAAGGCTTGTGGGAAGTTCGTGCTCGGGCGACGCCCAACTCCTGATTGATTGCACATTTGTACGCATTGAATTCTGGGAGTTGTAGTGTCCTTTTGTCCCTACTCAGATTGAGAGTGCACTTGCTGGCTGCTAATGATGAAGCTCCCACTGAGCCCCCACCAACCGCATGCCTTCAATCCACTGCTGTTGCTCCACATACGAGGGCAGTGTATCTTTCCACATGGCCTCCTGATGATTCTGGAGTGGTGCAATCTCGGCGGAAGAGCCGTCCGCCTGATATTTGCCGATATGAAGGTTGCTCACCTAGAGAGACACACACGAGTCCAACAGCAAAAGGTTACCATCCTTTTTAATCAGTACAGGCTTGCAAAGTTCGTGGGCAGATTAAAGCAGCTTTCCACAGTGCCTGACGCGTTTCAAGTTCCCCCTTTTTCAAAGGCTTGTGGGAAGTTCGTGCTCGGGCGACGCCCAACTCCTGATTAATTGCACATTTGTATGCATTGAATTCTGGCAGTTGTAGTGTCCTTTTGTCCCTACTCAGATTGAGAGTGCACTTGCTGGCTGCTAACGATGAAGCTCCCACTGAGCCCCCACCAATCGCATGCCTTCAATCCACCTGATATTTGCCGATATGAAGGTTGCTCACCTAGAGAGACACACACGAGTCCAACAGCAAAAGGTTACCATGCACTCTCAATCTGAGTAGGGACAAAAGGACACTACAACTCCCAGAATCAATGCGTACAAATGTGCAATTAATCAGGAGTTGGGCGTCGCCCGAGCACGAACTTCCCACAAGCCTTTGAAAAAGGGGAAACTTGAAACGCGTCAGGCACTGTGGAAAGCTGCTTTAATCTGCCCACGAACTTTGCAAGCCTGTACTGATTAAAAAGGATGGTAACCTTTTGCTGTTGGACTCGTGTGTGTCTCTCTAGGTGAGCAACCTTCATATCGGCAAATATCATTCGGACGGCTCTTCCGCCATGATTGCACCACTCCAGAATCATCAGGAGGCCATAGGGAAAGATACACTGCCCTCGTATGTGGAGCAACAGCAGTGGATTGAAGGCATGCGGTTGGTGGGGGCTCAGTGGGAGCTTTATCGTTAGCAGCCAGCAAGTGCACTCTCAATCTGAGTAGGGACAAAAGGACACTACAACTCCCAGAATCAATGCGTACAAATGTGCAATTAATCAGGAGTTGGGCGTCGCCCGAGCACGAACTTCCCACAAGCCTTTGAAAAAGGGGAAACTTGAAACGCGTCAGGCACTGTGGAAAGCTGCTTTAATCTGCCCACGAACTTTGCAAGCCTGTACTGATTAAAAAGGATGGTAACCTTTTGCTGTTGGACTCGTGTGTGTCTCTCTAGGTGAGCAACCTTCATATCGGCAAATATCAGGCGGACGGCTCTTCCGCCGAGATTGCACCACTCCAGAATCATCAGGAGGCCATGGGGAAAGATACACTGCCCTCGTATGTGGAGCAACAGCAGTGGATTGAAGGCATGCGGTTGGTGGGGGCTCAGTGGGAGCTTTATCGTTAGCAGCCAGCAAGTGCACTCTCAATCTGAGTAGGGACAAAAGGACACTACAACTCCCAGAATTCAATGCGTACAAACGTGCAATTAATCAGGAGTTGGGCGTCGCCCGAGCACGAACTTCCCACAAGCCTTTGAAAAAGGGGAAACTTGAAACGCGTCAGGCACTGTGGAAAGCTGCTTTAATCTGCCCACGAACTTTGCAAGCCTGTACTGATTAAAAAGGATGGTAACCTTTTGCTGTTGGACTCGTGTGTGTCTCTCTAGGTGAGCAACCTTCATATCGGCAAATATCAGGTGGACGGCTTTTCCGCCGAGATTGCACCACTCCAGAATCATCAGGAGGCCATTGGTAAAGATACACTGCCCTCGTATGTGGAGCAACAGCAGTGGATTGAATGATGTAATATGATACATCATCAGCAGTGGATTGCGGGTGCGCGAAATAAAGTTAGTACAACTAACTATATAGGAGCAATTTCAATGGTTTTTTAAATGCTAATTCCTAACTATATAAGGCCTGAAACCTATAGTTTTTTAAGTGAATTTGCAAGGTTTTTAAAATGCTAATTCCTAACTATATAAGGCCTGAAACCTATGGTTTTTTAAGTGAATTTGCAAGGTTTTTTAAATGCTAATTCCTAACTATATAAGGCCTGAAACCTATGTTTTTTAAGTGAATTTGCAAGGTTTTTAAAATGCTAATTCCTAACTATATAAGGCTTGAAACCTATGGTTTTTTCAGAGAATTTGCAATGTTTTTTAAATGCTAATTCCTAACTATATAAGGCGTGAAACCTATATTTTTTTACAATAAATTTCAAAGGTTTTGTAAATGCTAATTCTATTAGCGGATAACATTTATATATGTCATTATCTTTCTGGGACCACCTGAGCAGCCATCTTGTTTCTCAGGAGAAGTGAGGCACAAGAGAGCACAAAACAAGAGTGGAAAACGTGAAAAGGGGACAGGGTTGAGACCCCCTGACCCCCTAGCCCTTCTCATGGGGTCCCAGAAAGACCACTAAGTGCAAAACAAAATTATAATTTTTTTTAAATCGCGTACGGTGCGCGTACCCCGCGATTTATTCGAATTTTGTTTTTTGTTTTTTTTGCCCTTGGGGGTCCTTTTGGGACCCCCTGAGAAGGGCTAGAGGGTTGGGGGGTCTCTACCCTGCCCCCTTTTCGTGTTTTCCACTCTTGTTTTGGGCTCTCTTGTGCCTCAGTTCTCCTGAAAAACAAGATGGTGGCTAACACTTCCTGGTTTGGACAGTTTGGAATGTTGACAGTCGAATGCCAGCCAATCAGAAACTCGCTCACACACGTAAGGGTACGCGCACGTACGCATACGGTGCGCGTAAGGTGAGCGCATATAGATATATAATTTGCTCAAATTCAATTTTCTCAATAACTACTGTAGGGATTTTCACCAAATATAGAAAAGGCACTACTGCATACCTGTCCCTACCATTTTGCCAAGTTTGGAGTAATTCCGTTCAGCCGTTCGGGCTGTAGCCTTGTCTGAAGGTCTTATAGAAAATGCCATTTGAAAAACTTTAACTTACATTTTCTCAAAAACTACTGGAGGGATTTTCACCAAACGTAGCAAAGGCACATCTGCATACCAGGCCCTACCATTTTGCCAAGTTTGGTGTAATTCCATTCAGCCGTTCGAGCTGTAGCCGTGTCTAAAGGTCCCTATGGAAATCAACATGGGGAAAACACGTTTTGGGACCCTCCTTTCGGCCCCTGCTTGCCGAACCCCCCCGAAACTTTCAGGGAAGGAGCAGAGTGGAGCTGGCCAAAATTCTGGAAAATTACACACAGATTCCTCAATCGGCGCCAAAGTTATTCCCAATAGAATGTTGAGCACATATAGATATATAATTTGCTCAAATTCAATTTCTCAACAACTACTGGAGGGATTTTCACCAAATATAGAAAAGGCACTACTGCATACCTGTCCCTACCATTTTGCCAAGTTTGGTGTAATTCCGTTCAGCCGTTCGGGCTGTAGCCGTGTCTAAAGGTCCCATAGAAAATGCCATTTGAAAAATGTCAAATTCAATTTTCTCAAGAACTACTGGAGGGATTTTCACCAAACATACAAAAGGCACTGCTGCATACCAGTCCCTACCATTTTGCCAACTCTGGTGTAATTCCGTTCAGCCGTACGAGCTGTAGCCTTGTAAGAATGTCCCTATGGAAATTAACATGGGGAAAACACATTTTGGGACTCCCCTTTTTTCTCAGCCCCCGCTTGACGAATCCCCCCGAACCTTTCAAGGAAGGAGCGGAGCTCAGCGAGGCAAATTTAAGGAAAATTACAGGCAGATCCCTCAATCGGCGCCAAAGTTATTCCCAATAGAATGTTCGGAATTTTGTATGGTAACTAGGTCCTAACTATATATACCTACTGGCTATCGCCAGTAGGTAATATATATATCTATATATATATATATTCACAGAAAAAACCATAGGTTATAGACCATATATAGTTAGGAATTAGCATTTACAAAACCTTATTTTACTCGCATAAAACCATTGAAATTCCATATATAGTTAGAAGCGCTAACTATATATCGCGCACCCGCAATCCACTGCTGATGATGTCACATATTACATCATTCATGACATGGTCAGTGACATCACTGATGACATCACTGATGACATCTCAAATGACATCACTGATGACATCACTGATGACAACATCCAGTGACTGTATGTTTCTGTAAAGTTAAAATAGGTCTTACATATTGAAGAATGAGTGGATGTATAAGTGACTGGATGAAGGATTTAGTAGGTGCATGACTGACTGTATGAGTGAGTGATTAAATGTGTCTCACTGAGTGCATGGGTTAGTGACTAAACTGTCTTAATTTGTGCATCATTATGTCTGTTGTTCTGTAAACTGTTGCATGTGTTGATAAGTAGCTATATGAGTAACTATATGGGTTATTGATTGGTTGCCCAAGTATTTGTATGGGAGACGGAGTGTGTGTGTGGGTGGCTGGGAGGTGTATGACTCTGTGCATAGATGTGTGAGCAGTTGATTCACTAGATGTATGGTTTCAAAAGTGCATGTGGAAACAGCTGTATGGGCGGTTGAATGTGTGCATGAGTGTATTGGTGAGTGAATGGTTATCTCAGTGCTACATGTCAAAGTAAGTACATATGTAAAACACAGTACATGTGAGAGTTGACATATATAAATAACTGTGCATAAGAGCCAGTGAATGTGTGAGTGGCTGTATGGATCATTGTGAACTTGTGTCAGGGATTGTATAAGAGAGTAAATATGTGTTAGTATATGAAAAAGTAAAGTTTGTATAACTGTATAGTTGAGGAAATGCAGGTGTGATTGATTCTTTGCATGACTGACTAGGTGTGTGAGTAACTCCATGGATGAGTGACAGTCTGTGAGTGTCTGTTTATACTGAGTGTATGTAAGGTTATATTAGAGTCTGAAGAGGTTCATTGTATTATCACATGAGTGATGTGATCAGTGATGACAAATGAGATGTCATCAGTGATGTCATTTGAGTTGTCATCAGTGATGTCATCAGTGATGTCATTTGAGATGTCATCAGTGATGTCATTTGAGTTGTCATCAGTGATGTCATCAGTGATGTCATTTGAGATGTCATCAGTGATGTCATCAGTGATGTCACTGACCATGTCATGAATGATGTAATATGTGACATCATCAGCAGTGGATTGCGGGTGCGCGATATATAGTTAGCGCTTCTAACTATATATGGAATTTCAATGGTTTTATGCGAGTAAAATAAGGTTTTGTAAATGCTAATTCCTAACTATATATGGTCTATAACCTATGGTTTTTTCTGTGAATTTCATTGGTTTATTAATAGCAAATATGAAAAGCTTTAAAATGTAAAGTACGTGATAGATAAAAACATTTTCGTATTTATGCACGCTGATGTGCTTTGAACGCTGCCCCCCTCCCCTCTTTTCTCTTAGTAGTACTCTCTCTTTGCAGATAGTGAAGAGTAGTTAACGCAGGCCTTTACCCCCGTTGTAATCCGTCCTGCCTGCTTGTCTCTCCATTTGATTGATTATTATCCAAGCATTTACTGTTTTTCAATTGATTCTCTTTGGTTCATTCTCTATTTACAAACAAGCACAAAGTCGCAATACTCTGTTTAGTCTTTGCAGATCGTGAAAAATCGTGTAAAAAAATAAAAGTAATCGAGCAAAATCAGTAGGCCACTAATTGGATCTCTTTTTGACCTCGCTAAAATAGAAATATTATAAACAACCCTTCATGAGAAATACGAAAATAGTGAGATGAACTGAGCTCCACACCATGAGGGCTGCAAGACAGCTCGGCTCCGTCACCCACCCCGCCCAAAATAACGACAAACCCTATGCAAATATTAAAAATATAGACAACACACCAGCAAAGAAACAGGGTAAAACATTTTATTAAATAACTATTTACATAACGTTGGTTTATAAGATGATGTCAGTAGTGGACCGATGTGTGAATAGGTCGGAAGCAGCACAAGGCGCCAAGATCCGGATGGAAAGTCCTGGATATTGGGTGCCATAGTTCAGAGTTCTGAGTTTGAGCCTTTTTCAATGCCTGTGCTTTGTTGTTTCCCCTCCATCAAAAACAAAAAAAATATATAAAACTGTGCAAAAATACAAAAAAAACAAAAAATGTTTACAAAAGCAGTGCTTGTAAGACTGTCTGAAGCTTATTTCCACCTACTGCAGCTTCACTATTCCAAAGTAAGTGAGGGTCGTTTGTGGACCTGACTGCATTTGAAAACAATGTTATATGGTACCTCCCTAAACCGCTTGACGGAGGCCCCCGAGGGGCGGTGTGATGACACGGACTCGGAGAAGACGCTTGGCTCCGACACCCTCCCCAAGTCTTATAGCACTGGTGTAGCCTGAGATCGCCCCCGACATAGGCGGCCGGCTCCCGGGGTCCGGCGGAACTTTTTGCCTTTTGATGACTCTTCTATTCTGGACTTTGTCCCACAATCCGTTTGACCTGAAGACACGCTGTAGTGGGGCGCCCCTTTACCGTTTTAGTTGCCATTCCGCCCGCTTTTGCTACACTGTGCCTCTTCCGCCATTCAGCTGTTTACCGCCCGCTCTTGCGACTACAGCGTCTCGCTCACCATGTAGTTAAGTTGCTCCCGCTCTTGCGGTGCAGCGATAGGCGGCTGCCACAGGACTCTCAAAATGGCGGCCGGCTCTTCGGTTTTGGGCCTGGTCCACTAAAATGGCCCTGGGACACCTTGGAACTCGGACGCTTCCCTGATAGGGCTTGGGTCCCATTCTCGAAAAGCGTCCCCTCAGCCGTGAAGATTCTACAAAAGTCTTGGGGGCCTCCGACTCCCGCAGGCTTCTGGTGGGGAGCGGCTGCCATGATTGCTCGTGGAATGGCCACGACGGAGCTACGAGATGGTAGTGGTCTCATGCTGACGCCAGCTTTAGTCTGAAACATCCAGAAACACTATAGACTACCAATTCGATCAGTTCCGGTAGCGCCCCAACATGACCCGGAAGAGAAGAATTTGCCCTCCCCTCTTTGACTGATGGTTCTTGTTGCCTGTCCCCTCTGTTGTCATTTAACAGAACTTTTTGGACTGCTGAAAGGGGTTGTGTTCTGAACGCTGGTTGGTGGAGACATTTAGACTATATTCTTGACCTACGTTGTCGCGTAATGCGTTTTATGTTACGCCGCGTTAGCGCACCCGGAAGTGATCCGAGGCGCGGCGCGCAGCGCGTAACGTAAGCATAACAGGTCATGTGACTTGTTAATAAAACTTTTCATTGGTTCATTTTACTTTTGTTAATTTAATGATGAAAAGCTTGGTCATATGACCTAAAAATTACGCTTTTTATTTTTTTCGAACATTATTTTTTTTTCAAACATATGTTATAATATTCCAGGCTAATGTACTTTCCCGGAAAATTTACAACTGTCCTGCAAGTAAAATATATTCCTTTTTCGAGAAAAAGGGCGTTTCTTCGTTCCATGACGGAGCCGTTGAGTAAGAGAGACTCGGCCTGCTGTCTTAGTCGCCGATACGCCTGATTATCAGATTCTTATCGATCACTTTATGTTGCAGAAATGAAAAACACAACTGCCCTTGACCATTTATCTTTACTGCGTTCCTACATATTATACCTTTTATCCGTCATGTAATTGGACTGCTTTATTTCACTTGCCTTTTACTGATTCGAAAACAGTGACTAAAAGTAAAAACTTTACCAATGTAAATACTACTACCGTGTTTTGTTTTAAAAACCTTTATTGTGAAAATATCAGTATACAAATACGGGCCTATAACCACGTGGGCCGGCCACGGAGCAAACTGAAATCGTATATGATGAGGAGACATTTACACTGTAGAGGAACGTAACGAGCGGGCCATTAGGTTGCAAGAACTAAGGTGTCTAACAGTTGCGGAATCGGTGGACGTACATTTTGTAATTAAAATAAGACAGGGCCACTTACAATAACATTTTCTAGATATACATTTGCGGGCAAGGAGTTACGAGTCCCATTTATACCGGCGCCATTTTGGGCGAGGCCGGGCAGGTCCAAGATATAGTCAAAATGTCTTCACCAACAATCGGCCAGACCAGAACCCCTTTCGGCCCTTTATGCTACAAGATGGTGTCTTCCATTCAGAAAATATTGTTGGCAGCATTTTGAAAGGAAAGATAAACAGCCGTTCTCCTAGTGAGTCTCACATTGTTACATTTAGGAAGAATGTTGAAGAGTAATATGTGGAAAATCTGAAGCCATTTTTCTACAAACTCTCAATCAGCCTAAGTCATGGGCGATCTTTGTCCACACCAGGGCAATAGTGAAGCTGCAGCAGGTGCAAAGGAGCTTCAGACAGTCTTACAAGCACTGCTTTTCTAAACATTTTTTTGTATTTTTGCACAGTTTTATATATTTTTTTTTGTTTTTGATGGAGGGGAAACAACAAAAAACAGGCATTGAAAAAAGCTCAACAGTGCAGGGCGCCTTGTGCTGCTTCCGACCTATTCACACATCGGTCCACTACTGACATCACCTCATAAGCCAACGGGGCACCCCACACTGACTTTCGGCGCAGCATTGTAGGATGGCCACACCAGTGCGGCAACTTGCTGGACACCACCTCGGTGCCATCCGGATCTCGGAGCGTTCGAGTCACTGTACCGCAAGAGTGACCGGAACTCAGCTGGTCACGCCGTCTTTCGGCGCAGCATTGTAGGATGGCCACACCAGTGCGGCAACTTGCTGGACACAACCTCGGTGCCATCCGGATCTCGGCGCGTTCGACTCACTGTACCGCAAGAGTGACCGGAACTCAGCTGGACACGCCGTCTTTCGGCGCAGCATTGTAGGATGGCCACACCACTGCAGCAATTTGCTGGACACCACCTTGGGCAACAGTGAAACTGCAGCAGGTGCAAATAAGCTTCAGATAGTCTTACAAGCACAGCTCAGAACTCTCAACTATGGCACTCAATATCCAGGACTTGCCATTCGGATCGTGCTGGTTCCGACCTATTCACACATCGGTCCACTACTGACATCACCTCATAAGCCAACGGGGCACCCCACGCCGACTTTTGGCACAGCATTGTAGGATGGCCACACCAGTGCAGCAACTTGCTGGACACAACCTCGGTGCCATCCGGATCTCGGCGCGTTCGACTCACTGTACCGCAAGAGTGACCGGAACTCAGCTGGACACGCCGTCTTTCGGCGCAGCATTGTAGGATGGCCACACCAGTGCGGCAATTTGCTGGACACCACCTCGGTGCCATCCGGATCTCGGCGCGTTCGAGTCACTGTACCGCAACAGTGACCGCAATTCAGCTGGACACGCCGTCTTTCGGCGCAGCATTGTAGGATGGCCACACCAGTGCGGCAATTTGCTGGACACCACCTCGGTGCCATCCGGATCTCGGCCCGTTGTGCTGCCTTCGGCCTATTCGCACATCGGTCCGCTACTGACGCCGCCTCACGTGCCAACGGATTTTCTACGCTTTTTGTAGCCCTATGCCGCATAACAGGTCATGTGACTTGTTTATAAAACTTTTCATTGGTTCATTTTACTTTTGGTTTCCTAAAGATGGAAGGCTTGGTCATATGACCTAAAAATAACACTTTTCATTGGTTTAGAACATTTTTTTTTCCCAAACGATGAAAGCCCCACCTTGTTTCTGGATCATTCAGACTGAAGCTGGCGTCAGCATGAGAGCACCACCATCTCGTGGCTCCGTCGTGGTCATTCCGCGAGCAATCATGGCAGCCGCTCCCCACCGGAAGCCTGCGGGAGTCGGGGGCCCCCAAGACTTTTATACAATCTTCACGGCTGAGGGGACGCTTTTCGAGAATGGAGCCCAAGCCCTAGCAGGCAAGCGTCCGAGTTCCAAAGTGTCCCAGGGCCATTTCAGTGGACCAGGCCTAAAACCGAGGAGCTGTCCGCCATTTTAAGAGCCATGTGGCAGCCGCCTATCGCTGCACTGCAAGAGTGGGAGCAACTCAACAACATGGTGAGCGAGACGCTGTGGCCGCAAGAGCGAGCGCAACTCAGCTAGATGGCCGCCACCTGGGGAGGCCCGTTCACGCCGGCTCCCCCACGCCCCCCCCCCGGGCCGCCGCACGCCAATTTTCGGAGCAGCATTGTAGGATACCAAAACCAGTGCGGCAGTTTACTGGACATCACCTGGGTGCCTGTCGTACATGTTGTGTCAGCCATGTGACACTGGACACAGACCGCTACTGACGAGGCCTCCCCCCGCACCACCCGGGACGCCCCACGCTGTTTTTCTGTGCTGCATTGTAGGATCCCTAAACCAGTGCGGCACCCAGGCGACATCACCTGGGTGCCGTCCAGAACTCTGCACGTTGTGCTGCCTTGGGACTATTCGCACAAGAGACCGCTACTGACGAGGCCTCCCCCCGCCCCACCCGGGACGCCCCACGCCAATTTTCGGAGCAGCATTGTAGGATCCCTAAACCAGTGCGGCACCCAGGCGACATCACCTGGGTGCCGTCCAGAACTCTGCACGTTGTGCTGCCTTGGGACTATTCGCACAAAAGACAGCTTCTAACCATTGTTGCTTTTTGTGTTGAGAAATGTTTAAATGTTTTTAGTTTTTGTTCCGTTCGTTAAAGTTAGTAGTTAATAAAGTTTTATAACCTTACTTTGTTGGAGTGTTATCTATTTTTTTAAAAACGGGTGAATGGGGCCTTGAATCGGGTTATTGTCATGTGTGGGCTTTGGAAGTGTGCTGCTGCAGGATCGGACATTTCAAACTCAAATGCACGTTCTTTTTCTTACCTTTCCGAAGCATGGAGCGCAATAGCAGGCAGAGAAAGGGTGATGCACGTGTTGAACACTACCTGACCTGGCAAGTTGCTGGCTGTGCCCCCCCGCCCGCTCCTGAAAGAGGGCACACACACACCGCCGCCCCGAGTACTTCACAAATCTTTAAAAGACCATGCGCTTGTTCATGAGGCTTAAATGGTTTATCACCTCTTCTAGAACCCCTGCATCGACCCTCTGACGTTTCATGGAAAAATTACCATGTAACACAATACCAAGCCCTGTCAGCTGAAACCCCAAGGAATCGTGGGGCATATTATCAAGGGGGTTTATCTCCGCTTTTTTGGCTTTAAAAGCCATGAAAGCGGAGATAAAATTATTTCCCTATTACCAAGCTGTCGCTAACACCAGTTAGTGACAGCTAAAAGGAGATAGCGACCATCTTGGGCCCCGCTTTGCATGTCAGTGATACTTATCACTAATGACATGCAAAGTGGCGTGCCAAGATGTTAGCGACTGGAAACAGTCCCTAACATCGCTACCTTCTATTACCAACTTTTGGAGATATTCGCGCTAAGCGCGAATATCTCCAAAATCTAACACCTGCCCTGAGCAGTTCTTAGCCATGTTATCCAATGGGAGGTGGATAACATGGCTAAGAGCATTAGGTCGATAATACATGAATATCGCTGACTTTTCTGCGATAATAGCAAGGTTTATCTGCGATAAAAATCGCCGATGTGCGGCGATAATTTTTGTCTCTAAACAAGTTAGAGACAAAAATTATCGCTAGTTGTTCGTAATATGCCCCCGGGTTTTTGCTTGCAGAAATCGGGAGGCGGGAGACTAGCACTGAAATCAGTAGTCACACGCCTGAATCAGGAGGATTGGCATGTCTGAATTCTCTACAGCTGGGGCCATAAACTACATCCGCAGAATTAGGTGATAGCCTGGGACCAGCCTGGCATCTAAAATGGCTGCCGTGCACGACAAAATTGTGGCATTCGAAAAAAGGCAAGATGGCGCAGCCGCTGGAAGAGATGTATCAACATATATCAGCCTCCTCAGCCACCCTCAGGAAACATAAGGGATTAGGATACGTCTCCCGCACCCCCTTATACCTAGTACTTTAATTAACGAAGCACAAAATGGCGAATTCCCGTTTCGCTACCAGTTTGCGGCCCAGTTCGCGGCCCGTGAAGCGCTTCTACCGTGAAAAATCATTTTTTTTTTATTTTCCCCACGGGACCCTTTAATAACCCCAACAACATTCCTAGGGGGTCAAGAGGGGGATACCTTGCCCCCTTTCATTAAATTCCCCCTTAGTTTTTCACCTTTTCTTCTCTCTCGATCCTACCGAGAGACAAGATGGCGGCCGCTCCGGACTGTCACGCAGCAAAAAAAAAAAAAAGCTCACGCACAGCCGCTGGAAGAGATGTATCAACATATATCAGCCTGCTCAGCCACCCTCAGAAAACATAGGGGATTAGGATACGTCTCCCGCACCCACTTATAACTAGTAATTTAATTAACGAAGCACAAACTAGCGAATTCCCGTTTCGCTACCAGTTCGCGGCCGCGCTTCTACCGTGAAAAATCATTTTTTTTTTATTTTCCCCACGGGACCCTTTAATAACCCCAACAACATTCCTAGGGGGTCAAGAGGGGGATACCTTGCCCCCTTTCATTAAATTCCCCTTTCGTTTTCCACCTCTTCTTCTCTCTCGATCCTACCGAGAGACAAGATGGCGTCCGCTCCGGACTGTTTAGAATGTTGACAGACACCGGAGAGCCAATCAGCTTTCTGCGCGCAAAGTTCCGATAAGCGAAAAGTAAGCGGACCGGATCGCTGCCCAGAGCGCTGTTACAGATATATATCTTGGTTTGAACGTTAATTTCTCAAAAACTACTGGAGCACATATATTGAGACCTAGCAAAGGCACATCGGGCTAACAGTCCCTACAATTTTGCCAAGTTTCGTGCAAATCCATTCAGCCGTTCGAGCTAAAAGTGACTCCAACCGCCCTATGGAAATTAACATGGGAAAAACGCGTTTTGGGACCCCCCTTTTTTCTCGGCCCCCCCTTGACGAAACCCCCCCAAATTTTCAGGGGCTGCTCAGAAACAAAATGTGCCATTTTCCTGAAAATTTCAGCTGATTCCGTCCACAAACGCCAAAGTTATTAGACATAGAATTTTCAAAAGTCCCATAGAGAAAAAATTCTAACTATATATACCTACTGGCTATCGCCAGTAGGTAATATATAATTTTTTTTTTGATGCAGAAATCCAACAGAAAAAGGAAATCAGCAAGCCCACAAGGTAGTTGCAGTAGGTAAGTTTATTCCTGGCAAGAAAGACAACACGTTTCGACCACGTCTGTGGTCTTGGTCATATATATATATATATATATATATATATATATATATATATATATATATATATATATATATATATATATATATATATATATATATATATTACCTACTGGGGGTCACCAGTAGGTAGTTATAGTTAGGACATAGTTTCTTGTTTTGCTTATAACTTTGGCATCGTTTGATGAATCTTTATGAAATTTTCAAAACTAATACTTTATTCATATCAGCTCCTATGTTGAGTTTTGGGGGTGATTCGCCAAGGGGGGCCGATTAAAAAGGGGGATCCCAAGACGTGTTTTCTCCATGTTAATTTCCATAGGAAACTTTAGACAAGGCTACAGGTCGAACGGGTGAACGGAATTACCCCAAATTTGGCAGGGAGAAGGGTCTT
Organism: Lissotriton vulgaris; assembly: GCF_964263255.1. NCBI lineage: Eukaryota > Metazoa > Chordata > Amphibia > Caudata > Salamandridae > Lissotriton > Lissotriton vulgaris. The sequence continues at coordinate 149,814,823 of NC_141688.1, read as the reverse complement.
GGTCTAGAAAGCAGGCTTGTTTTATTTGGTGTAAATCTGTTGAGTAGTTTTTTGAGAAATATCGAAATTTACAAATATTGATATTTGGGAATTCTGCCATCTGATTGGCTGAGGCGTTACGAGTACGAGCTTGCTGCTGATTGGCTGCGAGCGGTTGCAACTAGGAAGTGTTGGCTGCCATTTTGTGATTCTGTTGAAGCGAGTACGGAAAAAAAGGGCAAAAAAAGTTAAAAAGGACGGTAGGAGCACTGTAATGTCTGTGGGGGAGTGCAAAGCGAAGAAGTCACTCTTACCGGTCTGAAAGTGCGGTGTTGCTCAGAGTGACATGATGCTGATATGATATGGTGCTGCACTCACAAACCGAGAGCCTAAACCGTGAACTCATTGCTGTAAAGTGATGTGGTCTGATCTTTGCAGTATACGTGTGCAAGTAGTGTTAGTAGGCGTTGATACCATAGAAGGAGTGGGAAACTATCTACTGACCGCTATTGTAGGTTTATACTATACCGGAAGCGGGAAGTAGAGTACTCACGCATACCTGGGAATGAAACCGAGGTGATTGCTGTAAAGGGATGGGCTCTGGGCACTGTAGTATATGTGTGCAAGTAGTGTTAGTAGGTGTTTATACAATACAGGGAGTGGGAAGCGAACTACTGACCGCTATTGTACGTTTATACTATACCGGAAGCGGGAAGTGAAGTACACACGCCTACCGGTGTGAAGAGTCGGGATGAAACCGAGCTGATTGTTCTAAAGTGATGGGCTCTTGCTGCTGTAGTATAACGGTGTAAGTAGTGTTAGTATGCGTTTACAGTATATAGGGAGTGGGAAGCGCAGTAGTCACCCCTACTGTCTGAAAACTCTGGGATTAAACTGTTAGCCTAAATCAAGAACTCATTGTTGTAAAGTGATGTGCTCTGGGCGCTGTAGCATACCTGTGGATGTAGTGTTAGTTTGCGTTTATACAATACAGGGAGTGGAAAGGGATCTACTCACCCCTACCGTTCTCAAGACTCGTGGATGAAACCATGAGCTCATTGCTGTAAAGTCATGTGCTCTGTGTAGTATTCCAATGTAAGTCGTAGTAGAACGTTGGTATGTAATTCTACTAGAATGTAAGTATGTAATGTTAAAATAAAGGGCTGTCATGAGGGGAACATTAGGGGGTTTGTACACGGTGCTGAAGAAGACGGTTGCCTTGCTGTGTGCTCCTGTTGGTGGCTTTTTAAGGTGTCTTGTTTTCCTGCAGTACATCTACTTATCGGATTCACTGCTGTCTGCCTCTTCACTAAATAAGTTTGGCCGTGAGCGGGAGAAGGTAAAAAGAAGGCAGTGCTCACCAATATTGCAAAGTTGATTGCATTGTGCTGAAGACCCGTTTTCTTCGTGTAGCTGTTTCAACTCATCCCAGGGTCGTCGATCATTGAACTATGTCATCCGACCTCTGGTAGGATTTAAATTTTTTGATTTTGCACTTCCTCTGCCTCTTCACTACACTCTGGTCGCTGTACTACACATGTGCAAGTAGTGTTAGTATGCGTTTATTCTAATTCTGTATTTATGCAGTAACCAATGCATCATGGTCCTAGGGAGCGCCACCTCCCAGGCGCAGCTCATACAATGCCCGGGGTGTGCATCCACGTGACATGTGTGTTTGCAATTAGAGGGCGGGTGCATGGCTTCCACCCTGACAACATAGCGTACAGCAAAATAAATCTACACATTGCTGTTTACTGTTTATCACATGTGATCTAGGATGTGCACTCTGCCCGTGGCTTCTGATACTTCTTAGAGCCACCAATTCCCAGGCCGAAAGGGAGCCCACACACACACACACCAGGGGTATCATGTAACACACATTTGTTTTTTGATATAACATTTGAGATGCATGGTCATCACACGTGGAAGGCTAATATACAGACCATGAATATTGATCAAGATGATCGTTGCATGTTGTGTGTAGTATAAGATATGTTTATACAGGAAAAAGTTTTCAAAAAAGCTCTCTAAGCAGAAGAGGTATCTCTCATAAAAAACTGTAGAGAGAATAACTAAAATGAGTGCATTCTTCTAACTGTTACAATGGGGAATGTTATAAACAAATCAAATGCTTTGTTTTAAGGTCACAATGCAATCACACACCGAGCGCGCAAGGAGGCCGCACTCAACCCAATTTGAAAAAATATATTAATCATAATATAGGTTTATTACAGTAGAAATATATAAATGTTTAAAATATTTTAGGTTATCGCTTGCTCTCATATACACTTTACAGTTATTTAGATATACTTTTGATACAAAAAAAACCCCGTTGGAATGGCATACACGGCGCGACACCATACGTGTGTGACGTAACACAGGACCTGGCAGCGTTTACTCAAGGCATACGCAACGCGCAGCGGCCACGACCCCATACGTACATGACGTAACGCGTGGCTTGGTACTGCGTACCCGTCTGATACCAAAGTAGCAGCTGGGGTGACATCATGCGTACACGATGTTACACGGCACGCCGTGCCATGAACTTGTCTGATACGAAAGGAGCATAATTTATGAGTTTAGCAATATGGTGGATCGGATTCGCATGCTGATGGAGATTGGTACGCTACCGGTATGGGAATGCAGTTTTCTCCCCCCAAAAAATATATACATATACATATTTTTTGGGAAGATATAAAAAATTACATAATTTTTAAAGTTCGAAAAAAAGTATTATTGAGTTCCAAAATATTTTAAAAAGTAATAGACAAAATATAGGTTTTATAAACATTAAAATATGAAATTAACATTTAGAAAACCTTCGAAATTCACGGAAAGAAACCATAGGATTTACAGACGTTATAGTTAGGAATTAGCATTAAAAAAACCTTTGAAATTCACTGAAAAAAAACACAGGTTTGAGGGACGTTAATTTTTATCATCAGTGATGTCATCAGTGATGTCACTGACCATGTCATTAGTGATGTAATATGTATATCATCAGCAGTGCATTGCGGGCGCACGAGTCATAGTTAGCTCAACTAACTATAACAGGTGAATTTCTCTGGTTTTATATGAGTCAAATGTCCAACTAACTATAACATCCCTCAAACCTATGGTTTTTTCAGTGAATTTCAAAGCTTTTTTAAAAACACAAGAAACATCCAACACAGTCATCAATCTAACAAATATGGCCCTGATCAATGAGATGTTTCAACTCATCCCAGGGTCGTCGGCTCTTTGAACTATGTCATCCGACCTCTGGTAGGATTTAAATTTTTAGATTTTGCACTTCCTCTGCCTCTTCACTACACTCTGGTCGCTGTACTACACATGTGCAAGTAGTGTTAGTATGCGTTTATTCTAATTCTGTATTTATGCAGTAACCAATGCATCATGGTCCTAGGGAGCGCCACCTCCCAGGCGCAGCTCATACGATGCCCGGGTTGTGCATCCACGTGACATGTATGTATGCAATTAGAGGGCGGGTGCATGGCTTCCACCCTGACAACATAGCGTACAGCAAAATAAATCTACACATTGCTGTTTACTGTTTATCACATGTGATCTAGGAGGGGCACTCTGCCCGTGGCTTCTGATACTTCTTAGAGCCACCAATACCCAGGCCAAAAGGGAGCCCACACACACACACACACCAGGGGTATCATGTAACACACATTTGTTTTTTGATATAACATTTGAGATGCATGGTCATCACACGTGGAAGGCTAATATACAGACCATGAATATTGATCAAGATGATCGTTGCATGTTGTGTGTAGTATAAGCTATGTTTATACAGGAAAAAGTTTTCAAAAAAGCTCTCTAAGCAGAAGAGGTATCTCTAATAAAAAACTGTAGAGAGAATAACTAAAATGAGTGCATTCTTCTAACTGTTACAATGGGGAATGTTATAAACAAATCAAATGCTTTGTTTTAAGGTCACAATGCAATCACACACCGAGCGCGCAAGGAGGACGCACTCGACCCAATTTTGAAAAAATATATTAATCATAATATAGGTTTATTACAGTAGAAATATATAAATGTTTAAAATATTTTAGGTTATGGCGTGCTCTCATATACACTTTAAAGTTATTTAGATATACTTTTGATTAAAAAAAAAACCCGTTGGAATGGCATACACCATACGTGTGTGACGTAACACAGGACCTGGCAGCGTTTACTCATCGCATATGCAACGCGCAGCGGCCACGACCCCATACGTACATGACGTAACACGTGGCTTGGTACTGCGTACCCGTCTGATACCAAAGTAGCAGCTGGGGTGACATCATGCGTACACGATGTTACAAGGGACGCCGTGCCATGAACTTGTCTGATACAAAATGCGCATAATTTACGAGTTTAGCAATATGGTGGATCGGATTCGCATGCTGATGGAGATTGGTACGCTACCGGTATGGGAATGCAGTTTTCTCCCCCCAAAAAATATATACATATACATATTTTTGGGGGAAGATATAAAAAATTAAATCATTTTTAAAGTTAAAGAAAAAGTATTATAGAGTTCCAAAATGTTTTAAAAAGTAATAGACAAAATATAGGTTTTATAAACATTAAAATATGAAATTAACGTTTAGAAAACCTTCGAAATTCACGGAAAGAAACCATAGGATTTACAGACGTTATAGTTAGGAATTAGCATTTAAAAAAACCTTTGAAATTCACTGAAAAAAAACACAGGTTTCAGGGACGTTAATTTTTATCATCAGTGATGTCATCAGTGATGTCACTGACCATGTCATGAGTGATGTAATATGTATATCATCAGCAGTGCATTGCGGGCGCACGAGTTATAGTTAGCTCAACTAACTATAACAGGTGAATTTCTCTGGTTTTATATGAGCCAAATGCCCAACTAACTATAACATCCCTGAAACCTATGGTTTTTCAGTGAATTTCAAAGCTTTTTTAAAAACACAAGAAACATCCAACACAGTCAGCAATCTAACAAATATGGCCCTGATCAATGAAGAACAAAAATCTTTAGCCCTTGGCTTATCTTTCTGCAAAGAGACAAATTTTAATTACACGGAAACTAGGATTGATCTGTACCACTTCACCCGGAAATTAAAACTACAGAAATACTTCACAAACTTGAAAGAAAAAACACAAGAGGGACAACAATGAATGGAGCAGAAGGCAACATCCTATGTGTAACAGACATGGAACTCCTAAAGGAAATTACAGAAATGGGTAGGAACACTGAAACAGAGACTGAGAACATCAGTAATACCCAAGCAGCAGCGGCATCTGTGTCTTTGAGGGGCTGGAACGTTCGGGGACAGGAGGAAGCACTCAGTGATATCAACCTCTGGATATTGACTGCCTGTCATGTCGTGAACCTGCCACATTTTCGTGAATCCACATGGACAGACCGCATTCAACACTTACCTATGAATTGCATCCTGGAGTTTGTAGTGTTTTCGAACTGCAAGCTGTGTTGAAACTCCACAAGGGGGTGTGGCGACCCACAACCAATGGGACGGTGGCAGGGGGATTTTAAAAAAGTGACGGTGTCTCCAGTAAACATTTTATGGCAACTGAGGAAGGCCACAACTTGGCCAAAATGCATGTTGCCGAATTTTAAATAAAGTGCTTCCATTAGTGTCACCGGTGTGGCCTCTGCTTCTTCACGTGTGGGAGGAGTTGCAGTGATATATATATATATATATACATATATATATATGTATATATATATATATACATATATATATATGTATATATATATATATATATATATATATATATATATATATATATATATGTGTGTGTGTGTGTGTGTGTGTATATATATATGTATTATAGGGCACTCAGCCCTAGAAACAAGCTCAGACACTTAGTCATAAGTTACGTACAAAGCCGATCATAAAGCTACAGCATGATTGTCAGCAGTTCATGGTGTAGCCATGAACGTTAAAAGCGCGTTTATCTAACTTTAGCAGAGCGCAGCGGGTGTAGTAACCAAATCTCTCCCCACTGATTGCACCAATCACACTCACTTAACCCAGTGCGTAATTCACAACGGTACAATAAAGTTGGTTGAAATAAGGACCACATAACCCAGAATGCACCACTCAGATGCTAGTAGTACAAAAATATAAATAGTGAAATAGAAAAGGGACACTTGTAAAACACTGCCGTGAACAAGGACTACGGTTCGAAACGCGTAGGAGTTTTGCGAATTGAAATAAAACATCTACAAACCACCAAGTAGTGTGCTGCGCCATTATTGTATTGAAAAAAGAATTGAGACACTTTCCTGGTCTCCAACGCGAGCACAGACCAAAACTGTTCCCTCTGCGACGGGAAAAAGTGAGAGATCATATATATATATATATATATATATATATATATATATATATACTGAATGCTAAAGGCTTAGCTGTCACTAGAACTAATTCTGCTCTATTGAGTTTTGCAAAACGCTTGGGTTCACGTCCAATAGAAGCACTGTTGACAGTCTACAAATCAAAAAGCCTATCTATAGCTAAGTATGGTGCCTCTATTTGGGGCTATCTACCACAAGATAAAGTCCAGGTGGCAGAAAATAAGTTCTTAAGAGCTCTTTTAGTGGTCCCCCAATCAACCCCAGTATTGTCAATCCGTACCGAGGTAGGTCTCGGCTACATTAGTGACCAACTGCAGCTGGCACCTTTGTTCTGCTGGGCCAAGACCTGGTTGAATCCCAACATCAGTCTAAATCACTCCATCCTTAAAGACTGTATGACGTTGGATAAAGCCAATAACATCCCTTGGCTGGTTTACTTTAAAAATACCTTTTCTAAGTTGGGGAGGCCAGAACTATATTTTGCCCCGAGCTCCATCAAGAAGGGTGATGTACTCTGGATAAGAAAAACTTTCTAGAACGCGTGACGATAGAACGAGAGGAACTAGAGGTCCAAAAAGCGGGGGTTAGGGCTAACTATATACTCCAGACCACCCCTAAGGTGGAGCCTTATTTGACCATTGTGACTCGACCTTACCATCGTAATCTCCTTGTGAGATTTAGACTTAACATCATACAGTACTCCTTGGGGAATTACCCAGTATGGGGAAAATCCGATACATCTATCCCCTGTAGCTGTGATAATTTCTCTGAACAGACGCTGATGCACTTTATTATGTTTTGCGGCCACTATGATGAATGTAGATTGTTTTTAATACCTATTTTGAGAGAAGCAGGGTTCATACAAGTTTGCCCCACTCTCCGTTATTTACAACTCCTGGGTAGCATCAGAGTAATATATGGGGTCGCAAGCTTTTTGGTTGCTGCTATGCTTGTTAAGTCTAGAAAACTGATAATCTAATTATGAAATACCCTATTTTTATGTAAATACATGAATTGTTTTTATAAGAAATGTTTTTAATTACATGAATTGTTGATTTTATATGTGATGTAATTGCTTTTATGATTTTAACTAATCGAATAAAGCTTGTGTTGACTTGACTATATATACATATACATATATATATATATATATATATATATATATATATATATATAAATAAATATATGTATATATATATATATACGAAGCCGAGACGCGTCTCTCTAGCCATGGGATCATGTGAGGCCTGATATATTAAAGAAAGCCATACCTTACATCTTCAAATACGTGCCTTCTTCGGTGTCAGAGTGGGATATATATATATATACTACTCATTGAATAGGAACAACATAATCTCAGATTTACCAACAAGCAAGATCAGGGGGAGATAGATTTTTGGGATATAACAGTCAAGGTTGAGGATCGGATGTTACACACCAGCCTATACAGGAAGCCCACATCTGCACATCTGGGAACAGAATTTTACACGCTAGTAGCCATCATCCAGTCAGCCTTAATGACAGCATCCCGTACAGAGAGCTGCTTAGAGCTAAGGGTAACTGTAGTTCCCAGACAGCCTTTGAGAGAGAACATACATCTATGACCAAAAGATTCAGGGCCAGAGGTTACCGCGATAAGGTACTGAAAGCAGCCACAGAAAAAGCCAAGTCTAGAGACAGAACAGGACTCCTTCTTAAGACAACAAGACAACAACAAGACAACAAAAGAGACTAGATCTACCAAGAATGTCAGGATAATAACCACATACAATGTGGAAGCACACAAGGTCCATGATACCCTAAAGAAACACTGGCACATTGTGAAAAACGATCCTGTGATAGGGAGCTCAGTCAGCACACAACCACAAGTTACCTACAGGTAGGCACACTCTCTTAAAGAAATGTTAGTCAATAGCTATTTGAGGGCCCCCAAGAAATGGACCTGGCTGAAGGAACAGAAGGGCTTTTTCAAGTGTGGAAAATGCAAGGCGTGTGGAACAAGCAAAAATGTGAAATCATACCGTGTGCCCACGGGCAAAACTGAACTCATTGGCAAATTCATGAATTCCAATACTGATTTTTGTGTCTATGTCATTTTATGCCCATGCGGGACGTTTTACGTAGGGAGCGCGATCTTCCCCATCAAAAAGCGCATCCTTGAGCATATGAGGGCAATCAAGAATGGGGATATGAGCTATGCCACTGCGCGCCACTGGTTGCGGTATCACAACAATGATGTTAATTGTTTCTCATTTTTTAGAATTGACAGAGTACCACCAAATCCCAGAGGCGGTGACAGAGTTAAACTTTTGAGAATCCTTGAATCATGTTACATCCTTCACCTCGATTCCAAGAACCCCTTTGGCCTGAATGAGGATGAGGAGTTACATGTCCATCTTGGATAGGTACTCTGCACATGACCTTACTGTTTCTGAACTGCCTGTTTTAAACCTGGAATTTCTGCTGTTGTGATCGCCAATTTCTATGACCATAATGTAACTTGGAAGAGGGCTCTCTTCCTTGTCTCTACAGATAGGACATTGAAATTTCACAGAATAGCCTAGTATACTCTATTTTGATTACCATCTCTGGACTACGGGCCACGATCCATTCCCAGTAACACACCTTTACCTCGATCATGCTTTCATATTTACCAGACTACAGTTATCTGTAACCCTAGGAATTCTATGAATCCTATTAAACTCTGGGTTATTCTCTCCTTTTTTGCATTCTTGTAATTTTTATATTTTTTGCACATCTCACTTTCACCCACCACATTGCCCTGTCACTCTATTTTTGTACTTTAGCTTTGTATATATTTAGTATAGGGGTCAGTTCATTGCAAAATTTCGACTTTGGTTCCAGGCTTGGACCAGTATCGATTTTTCTAAGGACCATCCAACTGCATTATTTGTTTTTATTCCTATGATTGCATATCCACATTGATATTTGTGTATAAATGTTCTTGTTCATTTCATGCCTTGTAAAATTTGTACAGCTTTTTAACCTGAATGAAGTGTGTTTACATATTGAACGATTTACGTAATTAGGCCACTTGGCCCAGATTGCAATCAATTTACATGTAATGTTTACCTGGACAGAATGCACATTGATCCAAAAGCATCAAATGGACATGTTTATTTCATTATGAATTTTCATTTCATTACATGAATGCACAGAGCCATGCTTTAATTATTAATAATATTCATTATCAGAATTGTGTCTTATGAATTGGCAGCTATGACGCTTAATAGCATGTGTAATGGAAACAGTGTAACCAGAAAGTCTGTTTTCCAGCTCCATTGCAATTCTGTCCTCTCGAACTTCAGGAGAGGCAAGATGGCCGCTGACAGACTGTAGGGAAAGGACGTGTTCTCCCTTCTCTCCCTGAGGCTGTTTTTCTGAGAAAAGGATGATGCGTTTATGCTATCCGGCAGACAAATTTCTTTGATGTATTGGAGAGAAATGAAGATATGGTGTACATCTTTGGACAGGAAAATAAAGAGGATTTTATTTCAACTGCAACTGCAACTGAATACAAGCTGTATGAAAAAGTACTAACCTCCCTGACGGTGAGATCAGCGTTGGCGTGGACATTGACTCGCACAACTCAGCTGATAGTTAAGGTTACTGTTTGGAGTCAACGGCGCTATCAAAGAGTGATAGACGCATCGTCCAGCTTGTGGGGAGCGAAGGCCCCGAAGATCGCTAAGAATGTGAGAGAGGAGAAAGAGAGAGCTGCCTGGAGCGATTCGGATGCTCCGGCGGCTAATCTCAGAGCGAAGAAGCTGCTGCGGACACAGGAAGAACGGGATAATTTGCGTATTGCCGAACAAGGGAAGAACACCGGTAAAAACGATGCAACTGAGAATACAACGGAAAAAAAAAAGAAAAAAGAAAAAAGCAAGGCGGTATCCACCAAGAAATGTAAAACTTCTGAACAGGCAACTATGAGACAGCCCTCAGTGTATGAGGCGTTCCTACCTGCTGCCAGCTCACGTGGGATGCCAGCAGCCACGCCATCCTCTGTAGACCCTGCTGTGAGTGAATCAACTATCGCCGCTCCTGCAGCCCAGCACTTGGCTCAAGACGGGTTCGTAGCTACAGACCCAGTAATGGGAAGCTCCGAGGCAAACGCTGAGGTAACTCGTGTAGTGAACGAGCAAGGGGCGGGGCATGCGGTTTCAGAGCTGTCAGGAGGGGTAACGCTGCAGGAGCAGGAGCAGGCGGAGGATGCAGAGCAAGGGAAGATCAGGAAAGAGACTGACTCTCGGGGAGGGGAGAAACAGTCTGCGAATCTAAGGCAAACGAGTAGTATAACCCGAGCTGAAGAAGTGCTGGCTTTGCAGGAAAAGGAAAAAAAGGTGGTAAATAATATTGGCAACGATAACTGTCAGGATGATGAGAGTATTATGTCTGCAGGCACTGATAAGACTTCTGTATTAACAAAGGTATTGACAGAGGTATTAACAGAGAGACATAGAGCTGATATCCCGGATGAAGCTGTGGCTCAAAATTTGGTAGCTACTACTACGGGAGAGACTAATCAAGGACTTAATAAGGACGGCTCTGTGATAGTAGTGAATGGTACGGCTATCCTAGACACTGATGGCCCATTGGTAATCCCAGGTTCTCCATCTGATGAATGTTTTTTTTCTGTAAATGAGGGCGAGGGTGAGGAGGATGAGAATGAGGAAGAGGAAGAGGAGGAGGTGGTGGTTGGAGAAGGGGAGCTGGGGGAGGGGGAATCAGAGACCTCCTCTAGTGCTGAGGAGACAGAGAGTGATCAAACAATGTCGGGATAGTAACAGAGACAGTAGCCACACCAGAATCTGGAGAGGCTTTATCCCAAGGGATATCTGCAAAGCGCAAATCCAAAATTTTGACAAAAAAACGAAGGAAATCAAAAGGCATTGTGAGTCCTATAAATGCCGATATTGCAAAGAGACTTGATTGGGATTACTCGGCTACGTCACAGATGTACCAAGAGACCACTGGGGGGTCAGCAGATAAAAACATGGGTGCTCTAGGGATATTAGAGCAAAGTATGGAACAAAGACCTAGGCAGAGTCAAAGTCCAAGTCAGAGCCGAAGCCAGAATCAGAGTCAATCTCAAAGGCAATCATCACCAAAAGGGTTTGAAATGATGTTTTCAATGTTGAAGCAGATACAAACTGAGGCGAGAGTGGAAAGCCGCAGAGCTAGGCAGGAAAGCAAAAAGATACAAGGATCTCTCCGTAAAGTAAATAAATTATACGCAGATTTGTCAGGGAGAGTTACAGAGGTAGAAGAAAGAACTGGGGTGTTGGAAGATGAAATGAAGAGTTGGCAGGAATTTAGGCAGGAGCAAGAGAAGACTACAACTGATGTGTTATGGAAATTGGACGAATTTGAGAACAGGCAACGTAGAAATAATATCAGACTTTTGGGTATTGCGGAGGGTAGAGAGGGGCAGGATGTGAGATCCTATGTTATAGAGCTACTTAAGGGTGTACTTCCCGATATAAAAGGCTGGGATTGGGAATCGGAGATACAGCGTGCACATAGATTTCCATTCACACAGAGAAAGGGGGATGTCTCAAATAAGCCCAGAGCAATACTTATATATGTCGGAAACTACCTGTTGAGAGAGGAGATAATGGCGAAGGCAAAACCACAGACTAAGTGTAGATATAAAGATGTTGAGTTTTTTGCTAGGCCTGACTTCTGCCATACAACGGTAGAACGGAGGTGGAGATTACGGGAGCTGATTGCACTATTTCAAAAAATGGGATGCGAGGCGTATCTGATGTTTCCTAGCAGGCTGAAAGTGGTAAGGGATGGTCAGTTTAAAATTTTTTACTCTGAAATTAAAGCATATGAGTTTCTGACATGGGTGAAAGAGAATAACCCACAGTCCCAGACGCAGGCTGATAGAGAACGAGCAGTAGCCTTGGTTGCTAAAGGAAATAAGAAGCCATAAATGTATATAAAATGGATAAGAGTATAAAAGATTAGAGCAAAGCAATGCAGGAAATTTGTATATATATATAGGATGTTATAGGATGTTATCACCTTGTTTGTACACGTTGTTATTAAGAAAGGGGGAGGGGGGCACGGTGGTCCCACACAGTCACAGCTGTCACACATAGGTCTTATGGACCTATTTGCCTGTAGGGGGGGTGGGACAGTCAGGGTAGGGACTTAGGGGGGGCAAGGGGGGGGGGAGGGGTGAGGAACAGCAAAAAAAATGGAACTATTGTAGAGGAAAAAAGGAAGTAACCTGGAAGATAAGGACCAGTAGAATAAGAAAAACCTACGAGTCTTATATGGCTGTTAGTCCATTAGGTATAAGTAATGAGCTGTGCACTGGTATAAGAAATGATGACCTACTTAAAAACCCAGGATGAATACTCGAATAATGACGTGGAATGTCTGTGGACTAAATGACAGATTAAAGAGGCAGAAGGTGGCTATTTTGATTAAGAGTCTAAGACTAGATTTTCTTTTACTGCAAGAGACACACATCCAGGCATCTGAAATCCAACTACTTGAACAACTAGGACTTACTGTATTAGCGCATTCAAGACAGGGGGCTAGGAATAGGGGGGTGGCAGTAATGGCAAGACAGAGAGACATTACTACCAGGAAAAAATGGGAGGATGTCTGGGGGAGATGGGCTTTGATAGAATGTCTGGTAGGAGAACAATGGGTAACTCTTGGTTCTATATATGGTTCTACAGGAGAATACGCATACATTTTTGAACAGGTTGATATTGAGTTGGCAACTTGGGCCCCATATGTAGTAATAGGAGGGGATTTTAACATCAATGGGGTAGGTGGTCTGGGCTTGGGGTTAGGACCTCCAGTTAAATATAAAGGAAGAAAAAAAAGGGTGTTTCAAGCAGTTTGTTCCTTAGCTAGGAATAATGGGTTATTGGACGTTTGGGATACTCTTAGGTCAGGAGAAGATGGATATACGTACTATTCAGCACCACATAAAGTAAGTGCAAGATTAGACTATTTTTTGGTCAGTAGTCAGGGCATTGATGGTGCATGTATTGAGAGACTGCCAAGATTATTGGCGGATCATAATCCTTTAATTGTTACCTTAAAGGGATTGGCAGTGGCAAGGGGGGTTTCGGCGTGGACCTTTGAAAGAGCATTGCTGGAAGATGAGGCATATATCCAACATATGAAGAAGTGGATAACAGAATTCCTGACAATAAATAGAGACACAGCAACTGTAGGGATGGTATGGGACAGTTTTAAGGCAGGGGTGAGGGGAGAGACTATAAGTTTTGAAGTTAGGAGAAGTAAGCAGGAGAAAAAGAGAAGTGATGCCTTAAAGAGGGAGATACTTTTAGCAGAGGAAGAAGTGAGCAAGAGCCCAGATCCATCCAATAGTAATGGAGGTGTACTAAATCCTGCCTTTATGAAGTTAGCAAAACTGCGAATGGAAGCAGAAGAATATATAACAGTGAAGGCAGCAAAACAATATGTGGTTAATAGGGAAAATTGTTACGAGATGAGTGAACGAGTTGGTAAAATGCTAGCAATCAAAGCAAGACAAAAAGTATCGCTTGGGGAGATAAAGGCAATAAAAGACAGCTCAGGAAAGGTGGTAACAAGTGTGCAACAAATTAGAGAAGTTTTTAGGAAATTCTATATGAATCTATACCAAGAAAACGATGTAAAAGATCCTGAAGAGATAGCGGCCTATTTGAATGATTACGAAGGGGCTGAGTTGGATGAATCAGAGAAAAAGAGATTAGACAACCCACTAGATCAACAGGAGATAGGAAGTGCTTTGAAGAATCTTCTATCTGGCAAAGCAGCTGGGCCAGATAAGATTCCGTTAGAGTTCTATAAGGTGTTCTGGGAGGAGTTAGGGAAGGATATGGTACGCACTATGCAACAGGCACAGACGGGATTGTCAGTACCAAACTCTTGGTCCGGGGCAGAAATAGTTGTCATTTTAAAGAAAGGAAAGATACCCATAGATCCGGGATCGTACAGACCAATCACGCTTATGAACACTGACACAAAGATCTACTCAAAAGCACTGGCAATAAGATTCGCCAGCGTAATAACACCACTAGTCACTATTAGTCAGCACGGATTTATACCTGGACGAGGAACTACGCACCACACACGGAAATTAATAACCCTTATTGATAAAATGGAAGTCACTGGGGAACCATTTTCGGTCTTATTGTTAGATGCTGAGAAAGCATTCGACCGTGTATCTTGGGTGTATTTGTGGAGTGTCCTAGAAAGGATGGGATTTGGAAATGGTTTCCTTACGGCAATAAAGACCTTGTATATAGACCCAGTGGCTACGATAAGAATAAATTCGGGAACAACTGAGCAAGTGAAAATCAATAGGGGTACTAGGCAGGGATGTCCGTGTTCCCCGCTACTTTTTGCTATATATTTGGATCCACTAATACGCAGAATGGAAGTAAATGGGAGTATACCTCCAGTTGCCACACCTAGGGGGGATTGTAAGATACTTGCTTATGCCGATGACGTGGCTGTTGTAACACCAGTACCCACAGAGGCTATTAGACATGTGGAACTGGAGGCTATAAAATTTGGAAAAGTGTCAGGATACTCCTTAAATACTGGGAACACACAAATTATAAAAAATAGTAAGGCAGTATGTCAAGATTCACGAGTGGTGCAGACAGGAATATATTTGGGCATAACTATCACTGCAGAGTTAGGAAAATTAGTAGAGTTAAACATAGATCCTATCATAAGAAAGGTGGGGAAAGACTTAGATAGACTTAACAATTTACATCTTACAATAGTCGGCAGAGTAAATATCATAAAAATGTTAATATTACCGAAATGTTTATACATTTTCAGGACAATCCCGTTATGGTTTGATAACCTTTGGTTCAAAAAGATCGAAGGAATGATTCATAGATTTATCTGGTCTAAAGGTAAAACTAGGAGAGCAGCAAGATATATGGTACTCCCAAGGGAGAGAGGAGGGTGGGCTTTACCGGATCTGAAATCTTACTACTGGGCTGCAGCCTTACAATATATGGTTGGATTAATAGGTGGAGCAGAAGCAGAAGGAGAAGATGATTTAGGTTCATTAGCAATATATGGTTTATTGATGGGGGAAGAGGTTAAAAATATATTTTTGAAACACTTTGACACAGCTTACTTTAAAAGAACACGATTTAAGACTATTTTGGGAGCGCATAATATTTGGAAGGCTTTTACTAAGAAATATGGACTGGGGAAAATTAATAGATATACGAGAATAAAAGATAATACAGTATTCCCTGAAGATATATTTTCTGATTGAGTTTATATAGAATGGTACCGGAAGGGGATAATAAAAGTGGGGGACTTGATGGCTCCACAGGGGATGAAACAATTTGTGCAATTACAGGAGAAATACGATTTGGCAACAGGGCATTTTTTCAAATATTTACAAGTAAGAAGTTTTTTGCAAAACAAAAGGGGGGGATCGAGAGGATTCGAGAAAAATCATATACTAGAAGCGATACATAATGGAGTAGACTGCACTATTAGAAGGTTTTAAGCAGAACTAATCGAATCAAAACCGGATGATATGGTTAAGTGGGGGGAAAGCTGGTCGGCTAAGCTGGATATAGAACAGGAATGTTTTAATATCTCAGTAGAACTAGGAAACAATATTCTGTGCTCTGCATCCTTGCAGGCTCAGCACTATAAAACTATATACCGGTTATATTATACTCCAGCAAAACTTGCACAATGGGGGGCGACTACTGGCATAAACTGCCCTAGATGTAGAAGTCTAGAGGCAGATATGATTCATATTTTTGCAACATGTCCATGTCTATCAACAATATTGAATGAAATAGAAATGTTTCTTCAAAGGGCATTGAAATTAACGGTCAACTTAACTCCGACGATTGTATTATTGGGAGTAGATTCGGGCAATGAGTATGGAGAGGGTAATTATTTTATCTTTGTTGCTATGGCAGTTTTTAGATTATGTATTGCCTCAGCCTGGCTTGAGCAGTCAGCAGCAGTATTTCAGCAATGGCTAGCTAAGGTTCTAAGTATATACAGTCTGGAAAAAGCAATATATTCTAGAAAAGGAAAGAATGGGAGGAAGCTAGGATTGAAAATATGGGAGCCAATAATAAAATGGAAGGAAGAAATATAATGTATATAATGTATATAAGGCTGTAAAGATTATTGGGCTATGAGGGAGGGACACAAGTGATAATAAGATATAATGTGATGTATGATTTATTAGTATGTAAATAGAAGAAGTATAATGTATATATTGTATATATGATATATAGGCTTGTAAAAGTGTATTAGGGCAGGAGGGAGGAGTTTCAGGTGTCTTATAAGTAATAATGTGTCATATGATGTTTATAGTATAAGATTATATATTGTTTTTACTTTTTCTGGGTGAAAATATGATTGAATTGATCTAGTAAACTGTTCCTCACCCCCGGTGTAGGGGGGGAAAAATAAATTGTAAAAAGCTGTTAATAAAAAGAACTTTAAAAAAAAAAAAAAGCAATTCTGTTCTCTCGTACCTTGGTCCTACTACACTTTCTACTTTTGTGCGCTTTAAATTGGTGTTTTCAAATGTACACCTTTGGCTAACGAAAAAGACCGCCTGGTCGAAACGCGTCGCCAATAAACACTATTGTTTATACACGGATCACTGGATCACTGGAGTGCGAGTCTGTTTGTTCCTCGTGTTAATCTATCGAGAAACTCTTCGCCGATATACGTATTACCTACTGGCGGTCGCCAGTAGGTAGTTATAGTTAGGATTTTTTTCAATGTTAAATCTCAAAATTCTATTTGGAATAACTTTGGCACCGGTTGACGAATCTGCCTGAAAATTTCCTGAAAATGGCCTCGCGGAGCTCCGGTCCTTCCCTTAAAGTTTGGGGGGGATACGTCATGCGGGGGCCGAGATAAAAGGGGGGTCCCAAAACGCATTTTCCCCATGTTAATTTCCATAGGGCGGTCAATTTCACTTTTAGCCCGAACGGCTGAATGGATTTACACCAAACTTGGCAAAATTGTAGGGACTGGTAGCCCGATGTGCCTTTGCTATGTCTCAAGATATGTGCTCCAGTGGATTTTGAGTAATTTAGGTTCAAAAAAATATATATATCTATAGGCGCTCTCCGGTGCGCGCACTTGAGTGCGCTCCCGGCGCGACACGCGACTTGCGCGCAGAAAGCTGATTGGCTCTTGGGTGTCTGTAAACATTCTAAACAGTCTGGAGCGGCCGCCATCTTGTGTCTCGGTAAAATCGAGACACAAGGGGTTTGAAAAAAAAGGGGCAAATGACCATAAGGGGGAAGAGTAGACCCCCTCTGACCCCCTAGGTTTGATGTAGGGACTAAAATAGGGTCCTGCAGGGCATTAAAAAAATTTTTTCGTTTTGCGCGGGGGAAGCGCATGGTACGCGCACCGGCGAAGCACGGGGAAAATCCAGGACCATATTTATGAAGGCCTTGCGCTGTTAGTTTTGCGCCTCCTGTGCGTCAATTTTTGTGACGCACCAGCGGTGTAAAAAAATGCGCATTGTTATGCAATATTTAAAAAGTGACGCATCTATCTAGATGCGTCACTTTTTAAATATAGTGCAACGAGGCACATTTTATTACACTGCTGGTGTTATGCGTCACTTTTCTGTGCGCACTCCTTATGACATTCCAGATGTGTCATATTTAATGTATGACGAATCATGTTGCAAGGAGTTACAGATACGTCAGTATTTCTGACATATCTGTAAACATAAAAGTGATGCGAGGCAGGTGCAAGATTTTGACGCAACAGCATCCTAAAAGTGACGCAGAGAAATCTTATAGATTTCAGTACGTCGTTATTACCAAGCTTTTTGCGGGGGAATGCCCCCTTTGCATACATTATACCTGACGCAGATATAATGTGGCGCAGAGTTTTAAAAAGTGACCCATGTACCTAGATGCGTCACTTTTTAAAAATAGCGTCAGGTATAATGCATGCAGAGGGGGTGTTCTCCCGCAAAAAGCTTTGTAATAGCGACGCAGTGAAATCTTTGAGATTTCACTGTGTCAGTTTTAGGATGCTGTTGCGTCAAAATCTTGTGCCTGCTTTACAGCAGGTGTTAGACTGAGGCAAGACCTTTCACATGCTGCTTTCCCCATTTGAAAGGACACATTACTGGAGTTGCGTCACTTTTGTGACGCACTCCAGCAATGCGTTACTTGGAATGTCATAAGGAGTGCGCACAGAAAAGTGACGCATCGCACCAGTGGTGTAAAAAAATGTGCCTCGTTGCGTTATATTTAAAAAGTGACGTATCTAGGTAGATGGGTCACTTTTTAAAATCAAGCGCCACATTATATCTGCGTGAGGTATAATGCATGCAGAGGGGGTGTTCCCCCACTAAAAGCTTTGTAATAGCGACGCAGTGAAATGTTTGAGATTTCACTGCGTCACTTTTAGGATGCTGTTGCATCCTTTAAATATAGTGCAACGAGGCACATTTTATTACACTGCTGGTGTGATGCGTCACTTTTCTGTCCACAGTCCTTATGACATTCCAGATGTGTCATATTTAATGTATGACGAATCATGTTGCAAGGAGTTACAGATACGTCAGTATTTCTGACATATCTGTAAACATAAAAGTGATGCGAGGCCGGCGCAAGATTTTGACGCAACAGCATCCTAAAAGTGACGCAGAGAAATCTCAGAGATTTCAGTACGTCGTTATTACCAAGCTTTTTGCGAGGGATTGCCCCCTCTGCATACATTATACCTGATGCAGATACAATATGGCGCAGAGTTTTAAAAAGTGACCCATGTACCTAGATGCGTCACTTTTTAAAAAATAGTGTCAGGTATAATGCATGCAGAGGGGGTGTTCCTTGCAAAAAGCTTGGTAATAATGACGCAGTGCGTCACTTTTAGGATGCTGTTGCGCCAAAATCTTGCGCCTGCTTCACAGCAAACCTTTCACATGGTGCTTTTTCCATGTGAAAGGACACATTACTGGAGTTGCGTCACTTTTGTGACGCACTCCTGCAATGCGTTACTTTTGTGTTTACAGATATGTCAGAAATACTGACATATCTGTAACTCCTTGCGAATTGATTAGTCATATATTAAATATGACATATCTGGAATGTCATAAGGAGTGCGTCCAGAAAAGTGACGCATCGCTGTTTTCACGTAGCGATGCGTCACTTTTCAGAAATGAGGCCTCCAGTTTATTCACTGTGTCATAACTTTCTTTTCTAACACTCACCTTCTTTCATTCCTCCTACTTCACTTCCTTTCACCTCTCATACCTTTCTGTTCTTTCTTACTCATTCTCCTTTCAATTATCAATGCACTATATTTCACTTACTCTTCATTTTTTAAGAATATAGCTCTTTGATGAGAATTGGAGGTAGTTCTGAAAAGAACTTTTGGTTTTCTTCTTTTAACTGAACAGGAACAAAAACAGGGAATGGAAACTGCTCAACAGGAGCAAAAAGAAAAGAAAAAAATTAGGGGTGGGAAGGGCAGCGATGGTTCTCCAATGCTCGAACCATGAGCAGGACACTTTGCTCCCCATAGGTGAGGAGTTGATTGCAGTATCTGCATTTGACGACCCCATGGTTAAATGCAGGTTGTATGTTTGCTACCTGCTCCTGCGATTGTTCTCTTCCAGAAGAAGTTGCTCCTCCTGTTGATGTAGAGGCCCCATCTCTGGGAACCTCTTGTGCCAGAGCCCTGACACTTTCCCTTGCAAAATTCTGGGGGTGCCTCCTCTCCACATGGCGAATCATGGTGAAGTTGCCAAAAGAGTATTTTTTTGGGGGGTTACCCCGTGACAGGACCTGTTTGCAGATCCTGCACTCTACTTTTGGTGCATTCACCTTCTTCTGGTCTGCTGGAAACTTAAAAAATTTCCAGATGAAATGTTCTTTGACCTTCGGCTGAGGAGGCTCTTCATCAATGAAATCATTGGAGTCATCTTCACTGCTGGATGGTCTGGCAGCCATGATGAATCCAGGAATATGGAGCAGCAAAAAAGGCAGGTCTTTCAGTCACAAAAGTGAAAGAAGAAGTGAAGGAAATGGGTGGGGATTTCATTCATTGTAAAAAAAAACTGTTAGCAACCAATGAAAAGTGTTATTTTAGGGTCACATGACCCGACGCGTTTACGCTGCGCGCTCCGGAGCACTTCCGGTGCGTTTACGCAGCGCGATCGTAGGCGCTTCCGGGGCGCAAACGTGGCGCGATCGTAGGCGCTTTTGCGTGCGTTTATGCGCCGCGCACGTAGGCGCTTCCGAGGGCACTTACGTTGCGCGCCGAAGTGACGTCATCAATCTTTTATAGAAATGCATAATCATTTTCCTTATTAAAAAAAACAAATTTTATTTGTATGGTACGAAATGTTTTGCATTATTATTAACTTTTCATTCATATTTTTTTTCACGAACGACAGTTGCGCTCTGGGTGCGCTTTCAGATGAGCTCTCGGAAAAGCTTACCGGAGAGCTTAGCTGAAAGCTTCCCGGAGCGCGCACCCAGAGCGCAAAAGAAAAAAATTATATAAAAAAAATGAATACTTAAAAAAAAACAGCAAATTGTAAAAAAAAAAAAAGGTTAGAAACTCGATATACAAAGGAATTAGCATTTAAAAAACCTATGAAATTCACTGAAAAAACCATAGGTTTCACACCAGTTATAGTTAGGAATTAGCATTTAAAAAACCTATGAAATTCACTGAAAAAACCATAGGTTTCACACCAGTTATAGTTAGGAATTAGCATTTAAAAAACCTATTAAATTCACTAAAAAACCATAGGTTTCACACCAGTTATAGTTAGCTGGAAATTTTACTGATATAAAACCATTGAAATTCCCACGTTATAGTTAGATGGACTCACTATAACTTGCGCGTGCAATGCACTGCTGATGATGTCTTATTAAGCCAGTTAACCAATCAATTTTTAAAAACCATCCATTTAGACACTTATTTAAACATTTATTCTTCCATCAACTTTTACATATACATATATAAAATATATTTATTTTTCAGAAAGACACACATTCACTGGATGGTGTCATCAGTGATGTCATGAGTGATGTCACTGACCATGTCATGAGTGATGTAATATGTGATGTCATCAGCAGTGCATTGCACGCGCAAGTTATAGTGAGTCCATCTAACTATAACGTGGGAATTTCAATGGTTTTATATCAGTAAAATTTCCAGCTAACTATAACTGGTGTGAAACCTATGGTTTTTTCAGTGAATTTAATAGGTTTTTTAAATGCTAATTCCTAACTATAACTGGTGTGAAACCTATGGTTTTTTCAGTGAATATATATATATATATATATATATATATATATATATATATATATATATATATATATATATATATATATATATATATCTTCAGCGGTGCGAGCTCCACGGCAGAGCCACGCCGTAAAATAGGACGTGTAACCTTTCTGGACACAGAAATATACATCAACAATGGAAAAAATCCAAACCACATTATATCGCAAAATAACATCCACCAACTCTGTACTACACGCAAATAGCTTCCACCAAAACTAATCCGGAGTATCCCAGATAGGGAATTTTTGAGAATACGCAGAATTTGTTCGGAGGAGAGCGAATGGACAAAACATAGCAAAAGAACAGCAAAAAACTTTGAACAAAGAGGCTACCAGACAAGAGTGATTGAAAAAGGTTTGGAAAAATCAAAAGAAAAAACAAGGGATGAAATAATGAAAATAAAAACATCAATGCCAGAAACACCAAAAATAAGGTTCATAACTACTTCTTCACAAGAATCAAGTGCAGTAACTAAAATTTTGAAAAAAAATTGGAAGATCTTGAAAATGGACCAAACGGTGGCAGAAATTGTAGGTGAATATCCCAATGTAACATATAAAAGAGCAGGAAATCTAAAAGATGAACTAGTACACAGTCACTACTGGAAAAAACCAAAGTAAGAAAAAACATTGGCTAAAAGCAACAGGCTTCGTGAAATGTTCAAGTTGTAAAGTATGCCAAATCGCTAAAAACACCAAAATAATAACAGGATACTACCGAAGAAAGTGGCACATTCGGCAACTGATAAATTGTAAGACACAATACATTGTATACATTATCGAGTGCCCCTGTCCTTTAATATATGTAGACAGTACAATCTGCGCAGTAAAAAAACGAATTCTGGAGCATGTGAGGGCTACTGTGAACAATGACAGAAGTACCGCGGTAGCCAAACACATGGAAGAGAAGCACAACAGCAATTGGAAAGTTCTAAAATTTAACAGTGTGGAAAATGTGGAGAAACATGTAAGAGGAGGCAATCATGAGAAAAGATTGCGACAATGTGAGTCTCGCTGGATTTTAGCATTGTGAACATTTGCCCCACATGGCCTGAATCAAAACGAGGAAATGTACGTGCATCTGGAATAAGCAAGTTCATGAAAATAGTCTTCACAAGAACCCCCCTCCCCACCAATTTTTGTAAAATGTGAACTGGTAATTTCAATGACTTTCTTCATAAAATGAACTTTTAAGTGAAGATACTGCTTGGATAAAAACAGAAGAGATGAGTTTACCTTAGTAAATTTTCTTTCTAATTTATATATACTTTCACCCCTTTTTCTTTTCTTTCGCCCCGCCTCCCCATCTTTTTTTCTCCTCATTTTAATCAATAGGATATCATTTGTAAAATTGGTACATAAAAAGAAAAAGATTTGTCAGTGCAATTGTTTTTTTAGAAAAAACTAAGTGAGGCTATAGGAAAAGAGGAAGAATTTCTATTGAATACACAGAAAACCATAATTAAAATCATGAATATGAATAATTATAGTGATAGCCCACTGGAGGGCAATAAAGGCAAATCCTAAAAGTGTAAGGTTAAAATTTTTAATGTAATCATACGGTTTGTGTGAAAAAATCAAACAAATCGCAAAGTATTGAAGAGGAGTAGCCAAATGTAAAAATTCAAAGGTGAAAGAATACACCTATTTGCATTTGTAAAACAATTTAACTACATGTACCATAATTCCACCTTTGAAGAAACAGGAAGTCATGTGACAGATATTTTGAAATAGAATATATGTCATGGAAATAGTGATTACCTCTATTCGTGGTCAAGGTGTCAGTGGACACTGAAACGCGTTGATTGTGCGAAATAATTTTGGAATCTTTAAAATAAACAGAACACTTGGAAAGTGCCCGTGAGTGCGACTCAGTTTTCTTCTTGAGAATATATATATATATATATATATATATATATATATATATATATATATATATATATATATATATATATATATATATATATATATATATTTGTATATATACATCCAAAGTTTCTCCGTAGTTTAAGAAGAAATGCGGGACACCCAGAGCTTCTGTGATGGTATTTTTATTTCAAGCAGACGGAAAAGGTCTCACAACGCGTTTCACCACTTAAGGCTTGATCACGCTCGCCTCAAATGTGCTGCCAGCCATTTTTAAACCCACAACACCCACGTGCATAGACATCAATGCGCGAAAAGGCGGACATGTTGTAATGTAACGAACATAATAGACATTGCATCAAAAACGTACTTCTGTGCAAGAAAACAGACATATTAACATTGCAAAATTGATATCATTATGCACTTATCGACAGAAGACAATTATTCCGTGAAGTCACGAAAAAGGAAAATCATGTGTAAATAACCTTGTTATGTTACCAAGAATATGTTCGTTAAAATAATATCAACATTGACGACTCTGAACTAATATTTACACAGAAAACGCCACGTTATCGGCGCTGCGCTAGTAAATGCAAGCATCCTTATAATTGGTCGCTTTTTTGAGAGCAGTATTCTCATTGGCTCTGTGGTTGCCATAGCGAATATATACATGTGCACAGTTAAATTGACAATATCGAGGTATGTCAAAGTTTAAACGTAGCGTTTCTGTGTCCATAGTTTACATTCTGCCCAAGTGGGCTATAGACATCCTGATACTATTAAACAGCCTACCCTAGAAATGGCAAGAAGTGGTTATAATAGCATACAAGTATTATTAATGCATGTCCACTTATAAACAGAATAACGCCCCGGTGGGCTATGCTTCAAAGGATAGCATCATAGTCTTGCCCCAGTGGGCTAAACCAAATAGGTGCTTCAAAGGATAGCATCACAGTCTCGCCCCCATGGGCTAATGTGTCAACACAATGTCTATAAAAGTATCGTAGAATCCCATGTGTCGTCAATTCTTCCGCTATCACGCATTGAGTGAAATCTAAAACAATAGAAAATATAACATTAAAATTGTAGAGTTGAAGACCTTGGACAATTGTTGTACAAGATAAAATTCTCATTCATGCAAGTGTATTGCCAATTCCTCACTATTATTCAATCCTTTCGGGACTAAGCAATCAAAGTCCACAATGTATTTTGATTCTAATTTCCTGAGGGACAGTTCCCGGTTCCCACCACGTATACCTAGATCCACTGTATCAATGACCACCATGCGGACTAACTTCTCGTTTTGCATATGTTTGTTACAGAAGTGTCTTGCTATGGGGTATTGTTTATTGTTGTTGTGGATTGCTCGTAGATGTTCCAGTACCCTTTTCTTGGCTTCATG
This sequence comes from Lissotriton vulgaris, assembly GCF_964263255.1. Taxonomy (NCBI): domain Eukaryota; kingdom Metazoa; phylum Chordata; class Amphibia; order Caudata; family Salamandridae; genus Lissotriton; species Lissotriton vulgaris. The sequence goes on along the minus strand of NC_141688.1, from coordinate 149,789,868 downwards.
TTTGGTACTGCCAACATACCATTTGTCACATGGACAAATTAGAACATAAATGCTGTAGGATGTGGTGCATGTAAGATGTTTACGTATTCTGAACTCTCTGTTGGTGTTGGGGACTGTGAGTGATGTACAATCAAAACTGTATTTACATGCCTTGCATTTACGACAGCACTTAAAGCCACCTTCCTTGTGCGCACTGTCAGTAACTTTCGAGGTAACATAATTGTGACTTAACTCATTTCTCAGTGACCTCCCTTTACGAAAAGTAATTTGGGGATTGTCACTGAGATATTTCTTGAGATGTGTGTCGGTTTGTAGGACATGCCAATGTTTTTTAAAAATGCCACGAACCTGGTTGGCTTGGCCAGAAAATGTGGTAATGAATCTCACTTTTTCTTCATCCTGCTCTAATAGTCTAGGATTCAACAATTCCTTTCTTTTCTTCAACGCGTTCTCTAGCTCGGAGGATCATTTTTTTGGTATATCCTCGGCTTTGGAATCGTTTGCTTATAATCTTTTCTTCCTCCTCATACGCTTCTTGCGTACTGCAAGACACTTCTGTAACAAACATATGCAAAACGAGAAGTTAGTCCGCATGGTGGTCATTGATACAGTGGATCTAGGTATACGTGGTGGGAACCGGGAACTGTCCCTCAGGAAATTAGAATCAAAATACATTGTGGACTTTGATTGCTTAATCCCGAAAGGATTGAATAATAGTGAGTAATTGGCAATACACTTGCATGAATGAGAATTTTATCTTGTACAACAATTGTCGAAGGTCTTCAACTCTAGAATTTTAATGTTATATTTTCTATTGTTTTAGATTTCACTCAATGCGTGATAGCGGAAGAATTGACGACACATGGGATTCTACGATACTTTTATAGACATTGTTTTGACACATTAGCCCATGGGGGCGAGTCTGTGATGCTATCCTTTGAAGCACCTATTTGGTTTAGCCCACTGGGGCAAGACTATGATGCTATCCTTTGAAGCATAGCCCACTGGGGCGTTATTCTGTTTATAAGTGGACATGCATTAATAATACTCGTATGCTATTATAACCACTTCTTGCCATTTCTAGGGTAGGCTGTTTAATAGTATCAGGATGTCTATAGCCCACTTGGGCAAAATGTAAACTATGGACACAGAAACGCTACGTTTAAACTTTGACATACCTCGATATTGTCAATTTAACTGTGCACATGTATATATTCGCTATGGCAACCACAGAGCCAATGAGAATATTGCTCTCAAAAAAGCGACCAATTATAAGGATGGTTGCATTTACTAGCGCAGCGCCGATAACGTGGCGTTTTCTGTGTAAATATTAGTTCAGAGTCGTCAATGTTGATATTATTTTAACGAACATATTCTTGGTAACATAACAAGGTTATTTACACATGATTTTCCTTTTTCGTGACTTCACGGAATAATTGTCTTCTGTCGATCAGTGCATAATGATATCAATTTTGCAATGTTATTATGTCTGTTTTCTTGCACAGAAGTACGTTTTTGATGCAATGTCTATTAGGTTCGTTACATTACAACATGTCCGCCTTTTCGCGCATTGATGTCTATGCACGTGGGTGTTGTGGGTTTAAAAATGGCTGGCAGCACATTTGAGGCGAGCGTGATCAAGCCTTAAGTGGTGAAACGCGTCGTGAGACCTTTTCCGTCTGCTTGAAATAAAAATACCATCACAGAAGCTCTGGGTGTCCCGCATTTCTTCTTAAACTACGGAGAAACTTTGGATGTATATTGCGTGCCTGCCGGTGGCCTGGTGGGACCGCCCTTTGACAGCCTGACTTGTTTACCGGCGCTTGGGGAGAGAAATATTTGTATATATATATATATATATTTGTATATATATATATATATATATATATATATATATATATATATATATATATATATATATATATATATATATATATATATATTCTTCAACAAAATGAAAATATCGCAGCATTCTCCTTTGGATTAAGTTCATTTATTTGATCCACCTTCAATCTCCTCCTACGCGTTTCTACAATCTCGGTCTTGATCACACTAAATTACGTAGTCCCTTTTCACTTTTGCACTTATATACTTGTATCCCACTTAGCCCATTATGAGGCATTGTGGGAACAGTAGTTGCTATTACCCAAAGGAAGGTAGCTGTTCCTAAAGAAGGAGGTTGGAAAGTGGTGTGTCCAGAAAGGTAAAGCGGTGGGATCAAGATCTCAGTCCGTGAAAATCGTGTGCTGGTGAAGTGAGGTGAACATGTTTCATGCATGTCACGGATATCTAATGGATCCTCTGTGTGCTTCATCAGGACTGTGGATAAAAGTGATGATAAAACCGTGGGAGTCAGGGGAAGACACCCTGTACTACCACCATACCTATATTAAGGCCAATATGTGTCTTAGCGCTAAGAAATACGTATTGTCTGTATTCTTGTGATCTCAACCTAGTGGAGACACAGAAAGGGAAAAAAGGGGGGTAACATAATACAAAACAAAAAAAACAACATTCAGTATCTTTGTACATACATGGACAGATATATTGTGGTGCTGCATCTCTCCCACAAGAGACTTTACAGCAAACGCAGTTTAATCAGCCGCAATGCTAATGAACAGGCATTTCTGAACAGTGCTGAACCTTTTTTTAATGGACTTCTATCACACTCATTTGCGAATGTGCTTCCCTTGCTCTTAAAGAAAATGTATTTGCCTTCTAGAGTCAACTATAACAACAAATCCAAGGCACCAGCATTGGCAGCACCTTTGCGCCAAGTCTGGCATGTTTATGAATGTCTTACTTTGAAGAAAAATGTATCAAAGCAAAATCTACACAAGACCAATATCCTTTTGTGGCGTTGTTATATCGACAATGTCATTTTGTTCTGGCAAGGGTATGATGAACAGTGTGGAACCCTTTTTGAATGGATCAATACCCTTGATCCTTTCTTGAAATTTACTGGGACATGGTCACAGCAAAATATTATGTTCCTGGACCTCTCGATCTTATTACAGGATGGTGTATTCAAAACCACCAATTACAGAAAGCTTACAGATAGAAGCAGTCTGCTTCTGTATGAGAGCCACCACCCTAACGCATTGAGAAACAAATTACAAGTTGGACAATTCCTGCAACTTCACAGGAACTGCAATACACTCAATTAGTTTGAGTCCCAGGAAAAGATACTATCGGACAACTTGTCAGTACAACACTACCCCAAGAAAATCATACGAGAAGCTCATGAAAGAGCTAGGAACAACAACAGGGAGACCCTCTTAGAGGTTAGAGAGAAAGCTGAAACTGAAACAATGAAGTGTATTACCATATTCACATTGAACTCAAACAAGATTAAAAAAATAATCAAAACACACTGGAAAATCCTCAATACTGGCAGTTTTAACCCAAGCCCACTCCCACTGTTTGCCTTCAAGCACACACAAAGCCTGTGATATATCTTAGTCCATACTCGACTAATACCCACAACATTGAGACAACCCACATTATGGTCCCTTCCTCCTGTAGAGGGACACTTTCCATGTGGGACCTGTGCAGTGTGTCCTCAGACTTCAGTATCCAAACAGATTGACCTCTGGTCAAGACCCGTATTGGGGAACACAAAAGCATAATTATGTGTAGAAAAACTAACACTAGGCTTCAGAACGATTGCCTAGAGAAAAAATTTTCCCCCAATAGTCTACGCTGGACCATAATTGAATCAAATCCCAACTGGTCCACACATACATTATTTAGACGAGAACAATGGTGGACTTTCCGTCTTAAAAGCAACAAGGATGGGTTGAACGATGATATACCATGTGTTAGCATGATCACATGCCTAAGGTTTTTTCAACATAGACTTTGGGGGCGGCTCAAGTTACTACCACCCACAAGGAAAGAGCCGACCCTTTGTTCTATCACAAATACCCGCAACCTGATCTTTGCTTACATCAGGTGCAATACATGCATCTGTTGTCTGATACAGTATGGGATTCCTCTAAGGACCACACCTACGAGAAAGAGGGTTTTTTTTCTGGTCATTAAAAGCAGCACCTGTAATATGACCTTTGTATATGATCTTTTACTTGGTGCAAAGATAGCCAACTGAGCTAGGCATTTACCTTCTGCAGTGCCTAAAGTTGCTTCCTGAAAAACATTATGTTTTGCCATACATACTCACTAATATGTGAATAACCTATATGTTCATAATTTTTTAAGATGTAGCTTCAAAGCCCCAATACACATATAGCCAGGCTCATGTGCATTTACACCATTCTAAGATGGCTGCCATTGTCATCTGGTTACATGGCGCTTAGAAAACTAGCTGAGCAGGCCTACACCTTTTGTATTGTCCCATGTATTTCCACACTAAACAATATGTTTGGCCATAAATTCACTGATTTGGGAATTCACCAATGTTCATAGTTTAAATAAAAGCGTAGCTGACAAGCACTCATACACGTATAGCCAGCTCTATGTATATTTAGACCATTCTAAGATGGCCACCATAGTCACCTATTGTCTTATCGGGCATACTTTAGGTCAAGGGACACGTCCATTCTGACGCTACTGATTTCCGAAAGTTAGCTGTCTATAACTAGTAAGCAGCTTCTTCCACTGATCACCAGGGATCCTTATCGGAAGGGTAGGTTTACAGGCTTTCTCTAGAACGGGACACAGTAAGTAGGCTGCTGCTGCTCTAGTTCGGGTATATTTACCATGTTCTGTGACCAAGGGCTCATGTAGCTATTTTCTTCTCCACTGCCTGTGTAGCTTTGGTCTCCTATACCACAGCACTTGCCGGCGTGGCCAACCTTTTCTTGGCAGAGGGGTAGGCTGTCTTTTTCTGCCATGGCACAATCCTTACATAGCTGCATTCGAAGCTATGCATCACTAACATTTAGTTCTCACATTTTGGGAGCATACATTTGTATATATATTTTTTTTGAAAGGCTCTGTATGAATTATCTGTTGGGAGCACTTGCACTAAGCGAGCATTTGTTTAGGCACCAAGGGGTGATTAATAACACACTAAACTGAATTATCGGTTCACCATCACCGTAAACTACGGCAAGATCATTATCAATTTTTTGCGAGGCAGCCCACCTGTCCATGCTTGATATTTTTATTCACTTATATATGCTTATCCACAACAAAATAAAACGTGTCAACATGCATTATAAGTATGGGCTGGCTATGCAGCGGGAACACAGTATGTGTTATTCTGCAGCGATACCAGCCATTATTTTTGCAAACTACCATCACATACAGAAATGCCTGTCCACTAACATTGCGGCTGGTTAAACTGAGTTTGCTGTAAAGTCTCTTGTGGAAGAGATGCATCACCACAATATATCTGTCCATGTATGTACAAAGATACTGAATGTTTTTTTTTGTTATTTTGTATTATGCTACCCCCTTTTTTCCCGTTCGGTGTGTCCGCTAGATTTGGAGCACAAGAATACGGACTGTTAGACCTGGCATCTTTGGGTGTGTTCCCCTGTCTTTTTGCCTATGCCTCCTGTATTTTTGATGCTATGCTGGATTTCGTTTTTTGCTGGTTTAGATGCTTTGGGCACTTTGCCATTGTTGATCAGTGTTAAAGTGCAAGTGCTCCCTGTGTAAATTGTTATTTTATTTGGTTATCAATGATTGGCATATTTGTATCACCAAGAAGTCCCTAGTAAAGTGCACTGAGGGTGCCAGGGCTGGTGATACAAATGCTACTAGTAGGCCTGCAGCGCTGATTGTGCCACCCACATGAATAGCTTAAAATTGTGTCTCAGGCCTGCCACTGCATTGCCTGTGTGCAGTCTGTGAACGGCCATGTCCTCCTGGTTAGTGTCCCCACTAACCAGGCCTAAACCTACCATTTCTGGTCACCCCTATGGAAGGCCCAAGGTACCCCCTTGGGCAGGGTGCAGTGTATGTGAAAGATAGAGCATGTACTAGTGCAGGTGACATGCTCTGGTAGTGAATTACAGCAATTTTCGTTTTTCACTATTGTAAGGCTATCTTGCCCATAGGCTACCATGGGGAATGCTGGCTACAGTGGTTACCTGCATATCTTCCCATAGGAGCAAGTTAGTACACAAAAGTCTGGTATCCCTGTACTCAGAATTTAATAACACATATTTTAGGAATCCTGTGTTTGAGAACAGCACTTTTAGAAAGTGGCTGTTCTCTTGTCTGACCTTTCTGTGTGCCTTGGCCTGTTTGTGAATTGACTGTCTGGTTTGTGAGTGACAGGGACTGGGTGGCTCCCATAGGCTGAGTGGGCCATCCTTGGGCTGAATAGCTCCATCTGCATCTAAAGTGGTGGGATGGGGTTTCACCTGGGCCTGAATAGGGTTGTGCCTGCCTTCCACAATGCTGGCTCCACCTCCTGCTGGGTGGCTGATTACCCTGCATCTCTCTGTGAAAGGAAAGGAGAGGCCAGGAAAACAAAGTGCTCAAGGAACACCCAAAACTGGTTCAGACTGGGCTCAGAGCCCTCCTGCACAAAGGAACAAAGACTTTTAGGGGTATAAGAACAGGACCCCTAGCTACAGAAAATTAGATCATCCTGGAATCAAGAAGGAACCTCTGCCAAGGAGAAAGCCTAAAGACTGAAGAAGGAAAACTGTGCTGCTGTGTGCTTGTGGACTGACCTGTAGTTGCTTTACTGCCAAGGTGAGGGGAAGGACTTTGCATTGTGCTATGTCCCCTTGCTTCAAGGAATCTCCAAGGGCCTGAGAAGAGCTGACTCCCTGTTAAGAAGTCCCAGGAGCAAAAGGACTTCACCCCCAGCTTCCCTGAACTCTGCTGAGATAGTTCTGTCCTTCCTAGAGTGTTTGGGCCAGTTGTGGTGCCTCTGGAAGTTGTGCCTGTGCTTGGGAAGCTGGAAATCAGATACTAAAAACTGTCTGCAAAGTTTCAACCATCGCTCGCTTGCGGAACGTATCCCCGTCAGTGTGAGGAAATTCCCGCCGCCGCGAAGATCGAGATGGTCGCAGCACCTGTTGCCGCTGCAAGAACCGACGCCTCCTTCACTTGCGGAACGCATCGCTCTGATGCGGGAAAAGTAGCATCGCTGCGAGTATTGTAGCACCTGAGATCGTCATCGTTGCATCGTACCTTTTGCAAGCCGCTTCCACCGAAACCTGCGCCCCGGAATCCACGCAAGGTATCGCATCCATCCCCATACAGACCGGATTCATCACAACACGCCCGCTGTGTCCAGCGGGGTTGTTGCATCGCCTCCCAGAGTCTCAGGAGTGACGCACCGCTTGCTTTTCAACGCTGCAGCTTTCACTTGGAACTTTTGTTGCATCAAAAGGTACTGTTGGCTAAAACATGACGCAATTGTGGATTATTTTAACGCAACCTTAAGAACTCATTTGAAACTATATTCTTGAACTGTGTATGTTGGATTTTTGTAATTTTGGTCTTGTGTAGTTTAGATTAAATACCTTTATTTTTCTAAACTGTTGTGGAGTCAGTTTGTGGTGTTTTCACTGTGTTACTGTGATTGTTGGTACAAATACTTTACACATTGCCTTTGATAAGCCTGACTGCTCGTGCCAAGCTACCAAGGGGGTGAGCAGGGGTTATCTAAAGAGTGTATCCTTCTTACCCTGACTAGAAGCAAGGGTCCCTATTTGGACAGTTGTACCTACCTCTGCCAACTAGAGACCCCCAGTTCTAACATTGTTGGCCAGCGGTGAGATCTTGAACTTGGAGTTCTGGACTTTTTGGTTCCGTCCAGAGGTGTCAGGGAACAACACCCAAAGACCCCGGAGTTCCACCTGCCTTGGTGCGCAAATGAACAGAAACACGGGCTTCTCGATGGTGGCGTCAAGGACCAAAGGTTTATTACTGCAGGGACACAGAAGTCACAGAAACCACACATGGGCAGATTCTAGGAGCCTGTTCAAATTGTACAAAGAGGGTTGCTCCTTATATACTAAATTTTGGCCTTCAGGCGAATTCTTCACATGTTGGTACATTCCCAAAACCTTTGTGCCCTAAACAATAAATATTTGGCGTTACACAGGAACCGTCGATAAAATCTGATACCAAACATCTATGAAGAGGGGTTCCCACTAGTTCATCACAATCCCTTGTCAATATTGCATTCAAGAGCCGGACCGCCTCATCGTAAATTTCGTTACCTCCCCCTAATAAAGATTCAGAAAGAAAGGAACGGAGCCAGGTGTGGAAGATAGAAAAGCGGGATAAGAGATGTTTGTAGGTTGTAAATGGGCAAGGCTACCGGCTTCGGCCGCCTAATCATGATCAGGACAATGGACACGAAGACCAGTTTGGTGGGGCTGGCCTCGGGCAGAGGAGGCAGCCTTTGTCGAGTCATGCAGCTACAGCGTGATCTGGTTTAAGGTGCACGTGTCATGAAAGAGGTGAACCTCCGGCTAAGGCTACGTGTCCTTAATCAAAATGAAGTGATCAGAGGTTATTGCGTATGTGAGGGCAAGAAACACAAAATGGCTGCCATGATCTAAGATGGATGCCGTGGGTAGATCAGAAATGTGTTCATAACAGGAGCGCTCTTGCTCGTAGCGTAGCGAAAACACCAGGATATGCTAAATGGATCATTTGCGGTTCGCTGATACCAATATTATGTATTTCCGACAATATTGAAAACACGGGTTCAAATCGTCACGGAACCTCAGACCCTCCTTTTGCCCTTACATAGGCAATTACTCAGTCTATGTCAGAATCTAATTCTATTCTCATCAGGTCAGTGACATGCTGTTGTATCATCATCCTTTCTCGTGCCTTTTCTCCAAACGCAGGTGGTTTCCTAAAACAAGTTGCAGTACAGAGACTACACAAAGCAGGACCACACTGGATAATCAGGCAGCATGAGAAGAGGAATACTAAGATGACACCAATGACCATTAGAACCTTCCATCCCCACGCTGAGATCAGAGTCCAAAACCACTCCATGAAGGACCAGTTTCCCTTGTCTAAATGAATAGAGTCGGAAATCTTGTGTAGCTTAGAGATCGCCTCGTATACTGTTGGAGCATTATTAGGAATAAAGACACAGCAGCTCGATTGGATCATTCTGCACACCCCACCTCGATCTGCAAGGATAACGTCTAGAACCATACGGTTCTGCAACGTCATGAGTCTATCCGCCTGAAGCTCAGCTGTCAAATTGCTAAGGGCACCAGCAGTTTCGGTAATAGTAGATTCAACTACCCGTGTTAGCTGACGTATGTTTCTACTATTGGCCATAGGCCCCCAGAACGGAAGGAAGCCTTTGAAGAAGTCTCCAGCTTCCTGACCAGCAGTATCTTCCTTGCTGAAGACACCTCTCGCTACTCTGGTCCTGTGATAGTCAGATGAAGCAGTGTATGTTGGGGGCAACAATCGAGCAATATAGCATGATCCTGAAAAGTCGGCAGGCAACCATGTATAAGCTCTGTCTCGGCAGATGAAGTAAGTACCCCTAGCAGTAAGAAAGGCAGGGGAAGAGTTAGCCGGAAACACATAAGTCTCTACGCACTCACTCCTCCCTAGCTGAGCTTTCGGATTTCTCCCATTACCTTGCAAACAGACCTGACCTCGGTGAGGTACGACCCAGATTGGAGTTGAGCTTTTGCGTTTGCTTTCTCCCAAACTAAGGCGATACTCTGAAGAATTCCAACTTAAATATACTCGCAATTCGTCTCTAGGGTATGATGGAGTATTATTGACGTCCTTGATCATGTCAATAATTCCCTGGACTAAAGCTTTGTTGGCAGAGTTATATTTAGTGGAACGTGGTGGTCGTGGAGGATAGGTTTCAAGGGCATAAGCAAAGATGGTTTGAAGGGCCTGAAATGATCCATTGTAGCTGAAAGGCAAAACCAGATAGGGAATACCTTTATCCATAGTGTGGGGTATCAAGCCGCACACCCAGCAGTCTGTAGTGTTAACTACCAATTGGTGTTGGTGCAAGAGCTGTACAAAAGTGTTGTTAATGAATTCTGAGCGTCGAGCTTGCTCATGTTCAGGAAACGAATGAAAAGAGTGTATAGAGGAAACAGTAGAAGTAACAGGATCAAGGGGAGGTACTGTAGTAACTGGCACAAAAATCAAACTTATACCGAAAACGATTCCACCCACCAACGTTATCAAAACAATCAAGAATGTAATGGCACATTGTATTAAAAAGCATTTGCTGTGAAGGATTCTGTAAAGTCTGTTTCTGCGAACATAAATCACATTTTCTCGTTGCAGCGC